>NC_055667.1:19720000-20363333 GCF_017976325.1 Chelmon rostratus | reverse complement strand
ACTTTAAAATGACTTTACGGTGCAACATCTGTTTTGAGTACAGGCTGACACTCAATGTAATAAAACTGGCAATTTTCTTCTCTAAGAATCCACAGAGTATCAAATACTATAAGACCACGTTTGAAGATCAAAAAATGAAGGATCACTGCACACACGCACTGCTAGGCCTCAGCATCGCTCTTTATTTCTGTTTATATTCTTACGTCTCCTGATTGATCCACAATTAAAAAGACAAAGCTTCAGCTACCTGACTGGGGTTATCTACGGCCTTATGATCCTATAAAGCTCATTTATCCCTATTATTTGATCCAATATGGGTCAAAAATATAGATAACAGACACAGCATACAGAGCCAAGTCAAAATTGTGCGTGTCTGTGCTTAATTATTACATTTGCGTACAGTGGCAGAGTGCAACAGAGGGTGGAGAAGGCTTGTGAGCAAGATCTGAAGTTATGAAGTTTTGTTTTTAGCCACGCTAGCAGCATTGCTCCAAGGATGGCAATGTCTGTCAATCAATCTGTCCTCCACTTTGATCCAGACTGAAATACCTTGACGACGACTGGATGGGTAGCCATGACGATCTGCACATTCAGAGGATGAATCCTACAGACGCTGTTGATCGTCTGACTTCTCCTGCAGCACCATCATGAGCTTAACATTTGTGGGAATATCTCAACAACTATTGGATGGATCACAATGTTCACACGTCACTGTGAGTGCAGCACACCGACATCAGCCTTTCAGTAAATTCTGTGGATCTACCCAAACTGAGTAGCTGCAGTCGTTGCTTTAGATTTTGAAGAGCTTTGCTGCTGCAGCACATAACAGAGAAAACTTCAAAAGTTTAGTTCATCATATTTTCATTGCAATATCATTATTGATTTTTCAACCATTTCACCCAACCCTGGTGATAAATGTAATGCAATGCAGAGATTAAAGGCTAATTATAACATTTTCATGAAAATGCTCATTTCTTATTGTTTGACAGGTCTTCGTTAGAATCATATATTGGCAAATAGTTGTAAACCGCATGTTATGGAAGCAACAATACTTACAAAACTGTGTGTTTCACTCTCTATTACCAGTTTACTCAATGGTGAGAACTGACCTAAACAAGAGCTTAAAAATAGAAGCTTTAAAAGCTTCTCTTTTCTGCATTTTGTCAGTACCATAATTCATTCTGAGGGCTCCTGAAATAGAAATAAAGGACGTGCAAGGGGAAACACCACTGTGCTTCGCTGCTTCCTACAGTTCCACTCCATTATATTCTTGTATTAGGACATATATTTAATTAAAGCAGACACATGCGGATGCCTTGTATCCCACATTTGTTACGTTTCTTCATTCATTAAGGCAGGTTTTTCATTTAATTACTCACCTGTCACCTGATCTACGTAAATACATCGCTTACTTTTCTGCGTCAAGTCTTCAGCAGCCAACTAGTCGACTGTCAAAACCACAAGTCGACACTGTGACAGCTGACAGCTGTGAGTAGCTGCTGAGTCGTAGTTTGTGTGTGACTTTAATCTCTAATCGAGGTATACAACTAAATGTGTTCAAACAGTCATTTTCTACGTAGTGCAATGTTAAAGAAACAGTATTTAAGGCAGAAACACTCCTGCTATCCCTGCAAGAAAGCAGGCGCGTTGTTACTGCAATCTAACAGCGTCTCCAGCTCAGGGAAGCTCGCTGAGAGTTTAGTCCAATCAAATCGCGGCTCATCTGTTAACAGCCTCTCAGAGCCAATCAAGGACTCTGCTATTTCACCTACTGGCCCTTGTTGGTCCGGCCTACATTAGTTAACCCCTTACTGGTTGTATTTGAGACCCTGTTGAGGAGAATTGGTCACTGCTATTGGGTGAAAAACAAAAATCGACTACTCGACTCCTATTTGTTTAAAGCTGGCGACTACTAAAATGCAGCAGTCATGAATGCTCACTTCGCTCACAGTGTTATGTTGACACTGTGTTTGTGCGGACAGTAAATTAGCCTGCGTCAGTCATGCGACGGATGAGAGTTTCCGATACCTTCGTGAACGTTCTCCAGAAACGTGAGCTGCGTCAGAGATCACTCGGTCCAGGCGTGACAACTATAAAAGTGCATGTTGTCAACAACAGCTCCTGCTGCTGCGTTTGAACCCGGCCACGTGCCGAACATGTGTGCAGAGCGGAGAGGGAGATTGTACGAAGGAATGGAGGCATTCTTGTGTCGTAAGTGACAGCAAACAGTCCTGATAAGATAAGGACGATCGACCTCACATGTCCTCATGTGCCTCCTCCGGCTGAACCCGGAAGAAAACGAACAGCCACACGTGGACTGACTCTGTGAATGTGTGCGTGAGTCAAGGCGTGTGCTGCGAAGAAATCTCAGCTTCAGAACATGTGCAGAGAGTGCGACATGTCTCAAAGTCACAGTCTAACATGCATGCATAGCCAAGCAGAGAACTGGGTTAAATGCAACGCCTCATTGGTAGCCATCAATTATGCAGGAGCTGTGCATTATAAGAACATAAAGGATAATTCCTGTGAGTTAATTAACAATGAACTGAGAGGGAAGGCTGTCATATCCAAGAGCGGTGAATGACTGGAGCTTTGGTAAATACTTAAAACATTCTTGTCATCACAAAGAGTAAATTACCAGCGACAGGCCTCATGGGGTAGAGAAAGAAATGAAGTGAGATTGCAGGAAAACAGTTGTCACCTGCTTTTAGTTACTGGTTGTGAAATGAATAAAAAATGAGGGGAAAACGAGACCTCTGTGCTTCAGCGCGGGCACAACGGGGCTGAGGGGGAGGATAGTTTTCTAGACTGTTCACGCCCAATTAGTGGAACAGGTCAATCAATAAGACACACCCCTCCACCTCTAACCCCGCCTCTTATGGTCACTGCTGCCATGGCAACAAACAGGTCAATGCAAAACAGATAAGTGAATTCCTGTAAATGTAGCAACTGTCTAATTTAGCATGCGGATGCAAAACAGACGAAATCAGGAAGAAACCTGAGAAGATGTTTCCCTCCTCGCTCAAAATCTAAAAATGAAAAATTAGTGGTTAAACTTTAGAAAAAAAAAGGCCTTCTTCATTTTCATATTTTTTTCAATGAAGCAGAGACAGTAGATGTACTTCTATTCTATTATTTCATTATTTGTACAGTTGTCTTAAAAAATCTCTGCAGGGGATATTTAAAGAAACGTTTGCATTCTTTAGGGCAACTCAAACTGCACTATTTGTACTTACTTGTTTCTGATGTTTTGGCATATTTATGTAAAGCACTTTGCAAGGTGCTAATACCAATAAAAACACCTTTATTTTTATTGCTGCAACAACTGATTTTGTTGTACATTTTTGTGCTGCAGTAAGTGTTTGCTGAAAAAAGCTGCCTTTGTGTGCCTGAGCTTTTGTATAAGTATAAACAGCATTAGTGGTGGGTTTACACTGCATTGCATTATGGGCTTCTGGGGCTGCTGCTGGTGAAGAGATAGGCATCTCTGCTTCTGCTACAATTAAATGCTTCCTGTATGGCTGAGACAATAGACAAATGATGGGTCTATAAAGAAGTCTTCTTCATTCTTGACTGGCAGCCAACTGCTGAACGTTTAAATAGCCCAAATAGTTTGTCCTGTAAAATGCCTTTAAACTGATCTGGAATTATCTCCTCATCTTGTCTTGTTTCAGTTGAGAATATTTTAAAGAACACGTAACAGCACATCGCAACAGCTCTGATGTGCAGCCCTGCACAGAGTCGAATCTGGAGTCAAGTTTGAGGCTGGTGTGAATGGGTCAACAAGTTTGACCTGGTTTTGCAACCCTCCTCCTGAGCTCAGTTTAAAGCAGGTCTTGATACGGTACTGCTTTAATATGACACGGTGAAAATTATTTTAAATAGCAGCTATGGGATTACTGTACAGTTGCAGTTGATTCATAGAGTTAGTCTAAAAGATGTGTACAGTAGATATTGGCCAATCCATTACTCTCTCATCCATCAACTGTGCTCTTTTAATCTCCGAAATACATGAAGCCAATGCACTGTGGGCTGTAACATTAAACTATAAATAAATAAATAAATACTGTGTATATACAACTTGCATAATAGAGAAAATAAATCCTATAATCAAACACAATTACGTTGAATCTCCAGAGCAAAACCGTTTAAGATGACATCCTCAGAAAATACACTTATAAATAATATTTGTTGTATAATTCTTTGGGTTTAGCAGGTATTCACTGTGCATGCAGAAGTGCATACACTCAAGTACTACACCTAACTACAGTTTTGGGGTACATGTACTTGAGTGTAATTTATCCATTCCACAGTAACTCATGGTTCTTCTACAATAATTCTCAACCAGTTATTGTACTTGTTACCGCACCACATATATTTAACAGCTTTAGCTACTAATTACCTTGCAGATGACGCTTTTAGACGAAAAAAAAAGAAAATATGCTGATTAAACGATACGTTGTTATAGATTAGACAAACTAACAACCTAGAAAGAAGCAAAAATTAGCTTCACATCAGCTAGCTACAATAAAATGGTGTTTACACCTTAATTTATCAGAAATAGCAGATTACTGAAGGTAAAGGACCTTAGTACTCCATCACTCACACAGGTGTGAATGGTCAAACATGTTCAGTATCCTGTATCGAAAGCAGAGTTTGTGCGTTACAGTTGTGTAAGATTGAAAAGTTGATATAAAGGTCAATAAATGAAACTTGGTAGAGTTGAAAAACAATAAAAAAAGAAGGGTGGAGTTCATGTGAAAGAACAGTATGTCAGTATAAAGGTGTTTTTCTCACAAAATAATTGCATGCAGATAAAACTCAAGCTCTTCACTGCTCGAGCTGCCAGGAGAAAGAGCAGTTCCTCTGCTGATGCCTTTTGCTGTGTGTGATGACGAGTGTGTGTGTGTGTGTGTGTGAATAAGCTGTGAGACTTCCTTTAGTGGGAATGGGACATAATTGGTTCACAATAACCCATCAGTGTGGTCTTAGCAAGAGAACACCATCTTCTCCTCCACCTCTTCTTTCCTCCTCGTCTCCTTCCTCGCGCTCTCCTTCTCCGCGGTGACAGTGAGGGACATAAACACCTCCCTTCCTCCCCCGCCTCCCTCTATTTATTTGCTCAGAGTCCAAAAACTGCACAGCACAGGGAAAAAATGATGGGGGGGGAGCAAAAGAGGAGAGGAGGGAGCGAGCGAGCGAGAAAGAGAGAGGGAGGTAGATGCACACACACACACTGCAGATTCAGCTGCACACACGTGGACGGGACACGCACACATGCACACACAAACAGGCGCGCACACACTCCTGGCGGAGCATCTAAATCACATTAGCTGCCTGCCTGACATCCATCACTCCCACAGACAAAAGCACATGCCGGAGACGCAGGGAAACTGCATGGCAACATGCATAACCACCCACAAACACACTCGGTCACAGAGCAGCCGACACACCTTGAAACTAGATGACAGCACGCAGGAGAAAGCAGTCCCTCCTTACACACAATATTCCCCAATCAGAAATCAACTTGCATTCACTTGCACGCACATCACTGTCAGCACACATCAACCGTACGTTTGGGGATCCACACATTCGCCTCTGTGCTCCGCTGCTGCTGCTGCTGCTGCTGCTGCTGTGCGCATGGCAAACTTGCATTAGCATCAGAGAAAATCAACAATTCCATGATATCACAATGGGGGAAAGAAGAAAAAACATACCATGGTTGCTTTAAATATTTAAAGCGGAAGGAGCTAAGCAGGGGCAGGGCGGCATCTTGAGAAATCTTTGTTTTTCTGTCGGTATCAATCTTCTTTCCAATTAGAGGGGGGATGGGGCCCTTATCTAACTGTGTGTTTGTTTTTGTGTGTTTGTGTGCACGCAGACTCAAATGTTTGTTGGGGGTGTCTCTTATCTTGAAGATGGTGCGGATGCATGTCAGTGGGGGGGCTCCTTACCTAATGGGATGCACGGTGAATGTGTGTGTGTGCTTTTATCTAATGGGTTGTCTCTGGAGTGACATAATTGGCTGGCAAGAGGTAAAGGGGGGAGAAGAAGAGGAAATGTAGAGAAGATGAAGTTTTTGGGAGGCAGGATGAACTTGACATGTGCTCTATACATTACGAGGCCATATGGTGCCCACTGTGCGGCAGGAGGAGGCAGAGCACCAAAGCGCAGCCCCTCATCCACTCATCTATCGAGTCAGGCTCTCGGCTCCCACTGTTCTCCCCCCTCCCACCCTCTCTTTCTTCAGCTCTGTCTGGTTAACTCAATAACATCCACAGCCTCCTCTCTTAACTCACTGTTTTTTTTTAACTGGCAGGGAAAGCAAGAAAATCCTCAGCCTTCTCTCTCCTCCTGCTTCCTCTCCTCCTAGACGACCGGCTCTGGCTCTCGTCTCCTCCAAACCTTTCCCACCCTAAATGCTGCGCACTCATCGTGGAGCTTAATCCGAACCAAAAAGGATTACTTCAATCGCATTAAAATCTGAAAAACTGACGGCCCTCAGTATGTGCCATCTCGTTGATGACAGCCACAGAGTCTGTGTTTACACATGTGCAGCACGAGCGGAGGAAGACACTAAAATTACTTCTACATCCTGACTAGATTGTAGGGGTGTCCCCGTCAAGTTCTTTTGGCCCCGATCTGAATAACAGCTGTCGACTATGACTTTGACCACAAAGTCAAAATTGATCGCTGTTTTAATCACATAAATATTGCACAATATGTCACCTACACGCCAGTGAGTGGCCCAACAACGGCAAAAAGATGTTTTGCAGGTATTATCAATGGTATTTGAGTTTGCTGTAATCCAATAAAAAATGTTGATGACTCATCCCGCACTTGGGGGCGTATACTAGTTTTACGTCCAATGAAATGCTTTACGAATTTTTATGGTACCGCTATGGATGTATAAAGAGAAGGATGCTGCCAGAGCATCCAGAGTGTGTATGAGGGCTGGGGTGTCACAGATTACTGTACAAAAACACAACTTGTACAAGTACCCAACTTTATGACTAGTACAAAAACACAAATTTCTAACTTTCTAAATTTCTAACTGATTTGGGTGAAACTGGATCACACTTTAGGAAGGATACATTTTCCCTCTGATGTTCTCCGGCTCTTCTACGTCAATTCTGGACAGCTTTACTTGCTGCTAACCGCTAAACTGCTAAGTGTAGCTGCCGTTAGCTAGTTAGCTTGGTTAGCTGTGCAGCTTGTGATCTTATTATCTGCCCCTGCGAGCCTGGAGCCAAACCCGGAAAGAAAACCACCTCTGAACTGTACACCCTGTCGTCTAAATGGCCTCCATTGGTCTGTGTCTGTGTTCAATGGGAGCCCAGCTAATAGAACCGCTAACGTTAGCTGCATGGCAGGGGGAGCGTAAAGCACATCCAACACTCTTGGCTACTGTACCAATCCCTACCTGTGACAAGTCCCTGCCTGCTTTTACAGGAAACACATAAATATGCAGAAGCAAATAGCACTGTGCTAGCTGCTTCCTGGGAACTTGAAGCTATTGGGAAATGCAGCACTGTGAAAGCTGGCTGTGCTAACGGAGAGCAGCGCTGCTACGCCCGCGGGCTGACACGGACAAAACGCAGCAGAGCACAGCGAAGAAAGCATCAGATTGTTTTCAGATACAGAGCCATTAAAATATGCCTAAATCAGAGTCTGATAGCGATACTTCGGATTAGCTGGAGGACATCTCTGCTAGATTGTCTACTTGTGAACAGCAACAACAATTACAGTAGACAGTACCCCGGCACACTGTGCAGATCAGAAATTGCTAATGGCTGAATGCAGCTGCGAGCCCGTGTGTCTGCGCGCACGCACGCGGCATCAAAGCAGCGAGCGAGAGGGCTGCTCTTTTAGTTGGCTCATGAAATCATTTAAAGTCGGCCCACTCCGCGCACACACACACACACAAACACCCCCCCCCACTCAGTCGTTTGATGTGTAATGAGAGAAACCATTAGCAGTAAAAATGGGCTCTCCCCACCCTGCCGCTCAGCAGATCTTAGTCAGAGCCGCAGTTACATGTCTATTTATACTTTCACTCCTCTTTAGATTTTCTTCTTCTCTAACAGGGAGCAGTTTGTGCAGCACGGGCGGCGAGGAGGCTGCATTCCTCCTGCGCTCCTCTCCCCGAGTCGTCTTCTTCTTCTACTGCTTCTCTCCCTGTGTCTCTATTCCCATCCCCCCTCTCTAGCTGTCTCCTCCCTCTCTATACCCTTCCCCCAGCTCTTTCCTGCTCTGTGCCTCCCCCCCACACTTCATCAGGCTATATGCAGCAAGGCACAAATTCATCGGGGGGGCAGCAAAGGAGAGCTGGAGATAGAGGAGGAGGAGGAGGGGGTTTGAAATGGAGAGATGGTTTGGACTGAAAGAGAGCAAAACAAGAGCGAGTGACAGACTAACGGGGAATGAAAGGAGAAGGAAGGGACGGGCCAGATAGAAAGAGACAGAGAGAGAGTGAGATAGAGATAGAGGGGAAAGGATGAGGGAGGGGTGGGTCGCTGGGAGAGCAGTGAGGAGGAGGAGGAGGAGGAGGAGGGAGAAGCTTGCTCTCGCTACAGCGATGGGCGTTCCTCTCCCCGGTTCCTGCGAGGTCAAAAGTTTACCGTGGTTTTAATTTCACCTTTCCACAGCCAATCAGAACGCGTCTCCGGCTGCTGGGGGAACTTTGACCCACTCGGAGAATCTGACTGTAAAGATCTGAAGCTCGCCTCTGCTTCTCCACCAACTCTCTTGTTTTTTCCACTTTCTTCTTGTTTTTTTTTATCCCACCTTTTTCAACCAGACGCCCCCCCTCTCCAATCCCTCCCCCTGCATGTTTATTTGTCCTTGATCACAGAGGACAAAAAAACCCAGTTGTTGTTGATCTAAGGGGATAGAGAGAAGGGGGAGAAGAAAAATAGGAGGCTTTATTGTTTTGCATTTCAGTACTTTTCCTCTGCCCTGCGAAACAGATGCCACCTAGGCGCCGTGTGGGTTGAAACCCCCCCACAAGATCAACAGGATGAACAATGCACGCCACAGCACGGACACGCAGGAGTCCACAGTCCATGTTAACGCCACTTGATCAAAACAACACACACATAAATACTCACAGACCAACTGCGGAGACACACCCCGCATGCTGCCAGCATGCTGAATGGTGACTGTATAAGCACCCCTGTGTGTGTGTGTGTGTGTGTGTGTGTGGGTGTGTGTGTGTGTGTGTACTGGCATGTGAGTGTGTGTCTACGAAGGGGGAGGAGGCTGCAGTTAGATCATAGCATCAGAGAGGGGAGGGGCGGCTCTGCAAATAGAGCGAGCAGAGTCGGCATGGCTGGCGACGGTAATGGCTTCAAGCCTCTTGTAAGGAGACGAGGCTGGGTACATGTGCGTGTGTGTGTGTGTTTCAATAGCCTCTTCATCGCTGTCTGTGTGTGCATGCGCGTGTTTGATTAATTAACAGCCTCGGCCACTGAAGAAGCTCCCTGTTGTTCTATTCTCCCCACATCAACTGCACAATTGCCCCCACCCTCCTCCTCCTCCATCCACCTGACTGCGATAATAAGGCACACGCAGGCACACACACACACACACACACACAGGAACACACATCCTCACGAGAGCAGCAGGCTGTGAATATCACGAGTGTGTGCAGATGAAGTGTGGACAGAGCAGACTCAGACCCGACGAGACGTATGGACATCCTCCACCTGTAGCCGAGTCTCTCTTCACAGCTGCTGCCTTTCCACCCGGCTCTCCACCCAGAACATAAAACATGTCTGTTACAATCAGCCGGAGTTGAAGGAAAGGTCTGGTGATATTTTAGATATGTCATCAAATCCAATGCATCTGAAGCCTGGTATATCTTATTCCTCACACTACCTTAACACACACACTAGTTCATTTTCAGTCAAACCCCCCCCCACACACACACACACACAGACACACACACAGTCCTGCTGCTTTAAAAAAAAACAATAACTCCGCAAATTAAAATAGTCCCCAACATTTACTCCTGTTTGAGTGATGTTTGCTAAAAGCTTGTTCAGCTCAGCTGGCTCTGCAGTTTCAGGAAATTATTCAGCCTTTTAAAATGCAATGATGTGTTTATTTGACATTTTTAAAGTCTTCCGTCTTAGAAAAGAAGGGTTGGAGTACTTGGCAAGTAGGGAGAGAGGCACTAACATATTGTTGGTTTTGTTTATTTCAAATGGGATCTACAGACAATCACAAACATATAGATTATCGGCAGCTTTTCATAGTATAATTTTCTAAATGTTTATTACATTGATCCATGATGAAGTCATTCAGGATTTGGTATTAACATTCTTTAGTCTCTAATGTTGCTTGAATTTCATACAATTTGGTGCAAATGTAGTGCACAGGCTTGAAAACCTCATCACTTCTCTTCTTTTCTACCTAAACCTTCTCTACAGGCCACATTACAATTATTGATTATTGTCATTACTGACCTGGGCTTGTGAAAAACTGGACTACAAAGTAGGGCTCAAACTGCTGCTGAAAGGAGTTAATCAATTAATCAATTAGTTGATTGACTAACAACTATTGTTCCATTTGAATCATTTCTCGGGGAAATATCATATGTCAAACATTCTCCAGTTGCAGCTTCAGGATGATGCAAACTTTGCCAAAAAGAGTGCTTGGACAAAAATCCAGCTACCGACAGCCAACCAGCGAGTAGAGAACCATCTCTTTGCAACCACCAGCCATAAAACACCACCAGTGTCCCAAAGCAAACAGATCACCTTACATCTCAGTGGCGTTTCATCCACCTGTCCCTCAATGCCCCCCCCCCCCCATTCGGCCATTTCTTGTCCAGTTCTCAGGCTGTACGGAGGAGAAGTGGTTTGTTGTCACATTCAGGTGGGTTGATGGTGGCAGTGAAGCTGTGAGAGTTTAGTGAAGGCGAGCTTCTGTTTGTCACTTGAGTTAAACTACTGGTTTGTGAAAGCGACATCAAACTTCTTCAGAGAAAAAACGGATATTTAATCAATGCAAACGTCTTGAATACTCTAAATATGGAAGTTTAACAGTGTGTTAAAGAGCCCAGCATAAGGACGAGCACTGTAACCTGCCTAAGCTTCCACAGTGAAATGGTCTGCAACACCTTGCCTGAGGGAGAGAGGCCCCAGTGTTACCCCAGGGTTTAAGGTTACACAGTAAATGGACTGTTTAAAAAACACTTGAAATTTAACAATGTCAAGTGCATTGCCCATTCTTCTGCTGCTTGAAATCCCCCAACCCCCCCGTGGCACTAAAACCAAAACCCTCTTCTCTCCTCCGCCTCCTTTCTTTCCTCCTCTCTCTTTTGTGCAGGAGAAGCAAATGGAAACTGTGAAGCCGAGCAAGGCTTGTGGAAAAACCAGCATCACTGCGTCCCTAACCCTGAACCGGGACGTCGGATTGTTTTGTTGGTAAATACGAACCCGAGAAGCACTCAAAGACAAACACGCGCTGCACAGTGTTTGTCATAGCATCGTAATCACACAGCAACAAGTTGCCCGACCCCTCTCCACTCCTCCAGCTACATTTCTGTTCTTTTGTGCAGCTGAAGAGTGTCAGGACAAAGGTTAAAGGCAGAGCAGGCACAAATTAGTCCTGACTGCTCAGAGTTGAATATATGTGTGTGTTTGGAGGTAATGTGGTGTCAAAGAAACGTCAGAACACGTACAGCCGGCAGCAAATGGTGATGACAAACAGCGTGTTGGCGCTGTGACCAGTCTCCTGGTTCACTAATCAAACCCTCTGAGGAGCAGACAGTCAAACTGTTCGGTGAAACTCCAGGTGAGCCTCATCCTGCCTTACCCTGTCATAGAAACTGGCGGGATTATAAACCCTGTACTACACATGAGTTCCTGTGTTGCAGAGTACTTCCTGTCATCTTTGGAGACAGCAAGAAGACTTCAATCAAACTCCAGTCAGATCAGATCACTTGCTAATCCTTTCTGACACATACTCAACTGAAAACAGTACAAAGACAACCTTATATAACTTGTATCTGATTCTTATTTATGTTTTAAACTGACAAAAAAGTGCTAAAAAAGCTTCAATGCTTGAAACAAACTAGTTTGTACAGTTTCATCCGACCACGTCTAAAGGCAAAAGTGCTTACATTCACCCCGAAGATCTACATTTGAAGACAGAGTCAAACCTGACGACACAGAGACGACAGAGAAGCAATAAATTACACAACCCTGATTTTAAAAAGTCTCATGTGTTCACAAAGTGGTGAACCTCGCTCCATCCTCGCTTGTGAATGACGGAGCCTTTACAGGATGCTGCTTTTATACCCAATCATGATACTATCACCTGTTACCAATCAACCTGTTTACCTGTGGAATGTTCCAAACAGGTGTTTTTGGAGCGTTCCACAACTTTCCCAGCCTTTTGTTGCTCCTGTCCCAACTGGTTTGAAACATGTTGCTGTTTGCACGTTTTGTGTCCAAACTTCTTTGGAACTGTGGTGACACAAATTGGAGTAATGGTACACGCATGAAGTGAGGGAAATAAAAAAGAAAGCTTGAGAGAGAAGTTCAATTCCTGCTTACTCTCACACCTCCACACACCTGGCCAATTCACGCGTGAAGTGGGAGCGCTTGCTGGATGGTCTGTTTCGGGAAGTTACATAAATTTTTGGATGCAGTCGAAAGCAATTCTGACATCAGAGAGGTGTGTGTGTGTGTGAGTGTGTGTGTGTGTGCACTTGATTTTGAAGCATGCCGAGTCCTTTTGCCCTCACTTAGCTTCCTTAGCATGGCAGCTAATTCAACACTTCCTGTGAAAGCCAGCTAAATGAATGAGAAAATGAGTCAATACTTCGCACTGTGGACGTTGTCAAGTGAGGATCAGAAAACAGTGAGGCTCCTTTCAGTCTGATGATATTTCATTAAGAGCTATAACACAAATTAACATTAACTGAACAAGCTTTTAAAGTAAAGTACATACCTTTCAAACACGATCCTTTGTGTGTATTACGAGACGAGCACCTGTAATCTTTGTCAAAGGTGGGGCCTTTCAGGTGGAGAACTTTAACACTCGTTTGTAGGTTTTATTCTCGTTTTTGTCCCTTTCTTTCTGTCTTTATTTGCACTGTCTGACAATAATTTAATTCAAATGCGTACTTATTGATCACTTGAAATGATACGAAGCTGCTTCCCCTACTGGACACCAGAACACAGGAAGAAAAATGCAAAATAAAAACCAGTTCAACATGAAATAAATGCCAGCACACATTCCTGGTTGATTACTCTGTAACGTGAGCGTGGTAACCGTGCTGTTAACCTCCGGTTTGTCACAAGGGAGGATAAAATTATTTTTCTCTGGACAACTTCCCAGAATTGTGAAATTCTGTCTAGTCAGTGTTTGGCAGCTGGAAACTTATAAATCTTAACTTAGATTGTTCATTCTAGGTTGTATTTCATCCGCTCTGGTAGCTGTTTTTAATGGCAGAGCTATTTTGGGTCTGAACGCCCACTAAGCACCTGAGCACACCTGGCCAGTCACCGTGGGCACACACTTCCAGATGCTACGCACCAGTCAGATCATATACAGACACTCTACACAACACTTTGTGTCTTGATGAACACCACTGACCGGAACTAAAGGTCGAACCAGAGGTGTCCTCCAGGTAAATTCTAAATGACTTGTTTTCTTCTCCTCCCTGCACCTCTGCTCCGTCTCCTCTCCCCTTTCTCTCGCTTTGATTGTTGTTTTCTCACTCTGCCTCCCTCTCATCCCGCCATCTCCACCTTCTCCCTCTCTGCGTTCTCCCTCCCTCCTCTTCTCTGTGTAAGTCTGGTGTGGAGATTGGTGTTATTTTTAGCCGTGGTGAGATAGGGAGAGGGATCGTGCTGGGCTAACACGTACTCTCCACAAGGCCTTTACTGGAGGCCTGTCACCGACGTGTGAGAGAGAAGCGCTTTCCAGTTAACGCGTGTGTTTCCACCGCCTATGTGTGTTTACTGTAGTATCACGTAAAGATTACTAAGCTGCTTTCACTCGGGTGGCAGAAAAGTCCCTGTGATAACAGGCTGGTTAAAGGTTCAGTCCGTGATGCAAATGTAAACAAAGGGCAGAAGCATCATCAAAACTCAAAACAGGACTACAACCTTTAATTACATCAATAATGTTTGAAAACAGTGAAAACAGGCCAAAATATGAAACTGACATTTCTTTGTGGCTGAAACTGAGATAGTGATGATATGTTGAAGTCCGGATTTGGCCGGGGCGACAGGGCCTTTAAGTTGTTGATACCTTCTGTTTTATCTCCTGCTTTACATTTTCAAGATCATCAGCCTCGTCTTTCATGTATGCAATTTGCTGTTCTGTATTATCTGTGCAGTAGGGTGAGGATGCCTGAACCAAACCCCCCAGACGGGCTAGCCTACTAAACATGGCGCCCTCCAGTTCTTGTAGTGAAAATAAATAATATTATGGACCTACTGTCTGTGTTGAGCTGCCTCCTGTTCAACGCTGGGGTTTAATATTTACGTGACAACGCTTGAACACAACACATAGGCTATCTGTTACATTTCAGGGGAGAAATATTCATGTAGCCGAGCTAAATAAAATTTATAGTATGGGAGGTTTAAAACAGCTAAAAACCATGCAGGGAAATAGACAGTATGAAGGCATTTAGACATCAACGCAGATAATAACGAAGCAGCTGGTGACATAAAATGTAACGTGTGTGGGACTCTGATGAGACATGACAGCAAGACTGAAAACATGTGGACACAGGATGCAGGATGCCGGCTGCTGAGGGCGGTTTGCAGACTACTGTTACTGGTTTTACTACCACCTCCTCAAAGCCAAGACACAGAGAGCTGCACTGAGTTCACAAGGATGGAGACTTGACAGTCATCACTGGTAAGACTCAGATTTCATTATTCATAATTGCTGCTGATGACGTTGTGAAATGCGTGTGTGTTAGCCAGAGATATAAAATATATTTGTTATTATCTTTAAAAATTCTGAATCAGATGACAAGCTGTAACCATGGTGACGTGGTAACACAAACTCAGTGCTTCAGCTTACATTAACTGGCTTGGCCAGATTCGGGTCAGACTCAGTCGCTACGGTCTCAGACACAAACAGCAAAAGTTGTGAGATTGGGATTTTAAACACCTTTACAAGCGTGATCTTCATCTAAAAACACAAGACGTCCTCCTGTCGTTTCCTCAGCAGTGTGAATGTGCTTATACGAGCAGATGCTACTGACATGTCAGCAGTGTAAAAACCCACAGAGGACAGGGAAGCAGCTGCCTTGCTCATGTGCACTCTGGGTGATTTGCATTGGCCTGTCATTCAGTCACACAGCATTTTCAGTCCACTTGACCTCTTTGATATGTTTATGCTTCAAAACTGGATGTTGGAATGGAACAGAGAGGGATCATTAAAACCAACGTTCTCAAGAGCAAAGTGAAAATAATCTGGTTGGTTATATTGGATATACTTTTGACTTTACTAATAGGCTTAAACTGGACTTATTTGATTTAACTGAATGTATATTAAAATAAAAAAGAAGTTAAACGTGTAAAAAAAAAAAAAAATTTCCATGCCCTCTACTCCACAGTTATCAGTTCAAATGGATGCACCCACACACATATTTGTCCAAACAGATTTTCACAGTGGACTAAATCATGTTGCAAATAGCTGGGGAGGAAAAGGCAGCACTTCCCGCAGCACGCTACACTCAAATCTACCTGCGATGTCAACAGTCTGTCAGTCAGTCGTCCATTAGTCGGGCTTGATCAGCTCAGAAAACATCACCAGCAGCCCTCTAGATCTGCAGGCAAGCCGAGGCTGTTCACCTGACGGTTACCTGAGTGGGCAGCCGAGTCCAACAGGAGATGATATTTCATCCAGGGCATCACATCTGACTGAGACACAGCAGCATGCACGTATGCACAGCGAGAGGCAGGAGGCGAGGGGAACCTTAACACAAGCGAAGCCCTCTTTTAGGGTAAAGTCTGATTTTACTGGACATCACCCAAAAAATACACAAACAACAGTTATAAAAAGCCCCCAGAAGGGGAACACGAGGAGAACCGGAATCTTTGTCTCACATTGCATCAAATCAATATTTAAATTCTGGCCCCTTTTCCTCTAAAGAGAGCATGCGGATGTCACTGCCTGTTTACTACGACTCGGATCTCTCAGGACTAACAGATACATCGTGAGGGAGGGAGCGAGGCACTAAAAGAAAATGAGAGAGGAAAAGCTGATTCAACCAAAGACGCTCCCTCTCCTCTGCCTGAGCTGAGGCCGATGCACTGAGGGCTTCTTTCCACTTCCCAGCTTGGCAGAAACAGATGGGTGAAGGTAGCAGCTCTGCTTAGTCCCCATTCACGGCAGAATGTGAAATTCAGCAGTTTGCCTAAAGCCTGAGCTCGCGTCTTGTCTGCGTGTCATGTGCACGCGTTTCAAAATCTCCTGAGTCATATGTTTCACGGAGAAATCCAAACATCTCTTACACAACTGCTTCATGGAGTTCAAGCACTGATATCACCTACTGAGCCAAAACGGGATCAGTCAATGAAGGGTTGTGGGGGTTACATGCCAGTAACTGTAGCAAAGATAACATGCATATGAGCTTCACCAAATTAAACTGGGATGGAAACAGAAGTTGTAGAGCTGTCCGGAGAATCTACATGTTGAGTGTCATATTTTACGAAATGGATGAGAATGAACAAATTAGAACATTGCCAAAACTTAATGCATTAGTAATGTTCTTATTAAAGCCATCCCACTTAAATTGTCCAGCCAAATGACTTAAATTAGATAATTTACTGTCTTGGTCTGATCAGATTGGTGATAGTGTCTCCAGGACGGGACAGGAAATGTTCTGTTCTCTGCATATATTCCATCTTCTGTTATGATCAGCATCGTTCTGCCTCACCTGCAGTGGCTGCTCAGTCATTTGGTCAAGCGCTGAAGTGCTCGTCTTAAAAAAAAAATCTTTGATTGCACACAACAGAGGAGCCAGATTACTTCTGTATTGTTCTTTCCACGCTAATGTGTCTAAGATGCATAAATCACGGCTAACTGTGGAGGCTAAATAAAAATCTATTCCATTAGGAATAACTCACAACACTTCTTTTGTGAAAAACTAGCATGTACTGGCATGTGTCAAACCTCGTGATGCGTGTGAGCGCTGGTCATCTGGTTGTGTCAGATGATGAGAACTGAGAAGAGCTGCAAATACTGTGGATGCACCTCACCTGTAACCTTTGTATTAACTTACACTGTACTGTCTTTAAATTATTATTTTTTTAAATTTGCCTGCAGAAACTGTTATATGTTGAAAATAAGGTCAGAAATGCAATTAAATAAAGGTTCTAATCTACTAAACCTTTAACTGAAATGTAGCCTAATAGTAACAGATAGCTGGCTGCTGCCTGTTCCGAGCTGCTACTCCAACAACAGACTGAGCTCCTGACTTCTCTTCACATCGCTGGCTAGCTTGGGACTGTGTTTCTTGGTTGAAATTCCACTTTTTTTAATTTTATGCGTTTGTAATTTCTCTTAAAGGATGCATTTCTTCTTGTTACAATATGAAGAATCATGCAGTTTTAATATTTAAATCCTTAGTTGGCCAGTAATTCCTGCTGGGTTTAGTTGGCTTCTCCACTCAGCACTTTGACATGCACAGTAGTGGTGCGTTCATGGGACTTTTAGGGTTGGAGGGGCGACTGCTGACCGTGATTGACCAAAACTAACTGCTCGGCTTCCACTGTCGGTGTTAATGTGTTCATTTCCACTCTGCCACCGCAGTAAGCGCCGCTTCATAATGCACCATATATCAGTTGCTGGATTCATCTGTGGCGCTTCAGACAGATCAAAAGTAGTCTTTCTTTCAAAAAGTCACTGAAACAAAGCGGATGAACATAACATAGATGTGTACAGTGTGTTGCAACTGATCTTGACAGGAGGTACGGATAAACAAACCTCAGCACCAGCACCGTGACCTCGGAGGGGAGGCAGGGGGGCAGCCAATCAGACAAAGCCTGCTAGGCCGGCCCGCTGCTCCACGCCAAGGTGACGAGGCGGGGGAAGTGGACCTTGGAGTGCTCTTCTGCTTTCCTGAGATGAGTGATGCTGCTGCTGGTGGTGACACTGGAGAGAGGAGCTGGTGAACGGAGATGGCAGTGTGCGTATACGTGTGTGTGTGTGTGTGTGTGGTGGGGGTAGTGTGATATAGGAGGTGTGGCGGCAGAGGGGAAGGCAGGACGGGAGTGAATTAAGTTGAGGAGGTGGTCACGTAACAGCCGGGTTCAGGTAGAGTTGAAGCCACTTGCTTGCTGCGCTGCAGCTGGTAACATTTACCTCAACTCCTACCCCATAAATGTTAGTATGAGCGAGTGTGTGTGTGCGTGTGTGTGTGCACGAGCACGTAAAGGAGCTCTAAAACACATTAAGTAGGCCTGCCTTTTTACAATGGAAAATAAGTTAAAAAACAGGACTCCCATTCTTTAACACACGCACACACCCCTCCGAGAACCCCTTTAATAAGCATCTATTACCTTACAGCAAGAAGAAACGTGAAACTAAACCCCACCTCCCCCTAAAATCCAGCTCCCCTCTGCTTGAGGCTCACTGGAAGGTGACAGAGTGTGTTTTTCTAACTCTCTTTTAAAACAAAGACGCACAAACACACACGCCTGCCCTGAACCATCACGTCACTGACCGCAAAAAGCGACGCGATTCGTCACTGCTCTCCCAGAAAACTGTGACTGTGTGTTAGCGAAAATCCTGCTGAACTCTGTGTGCACCCTGCAGAGAGTAAAAAGACAAAAACAGAAGCAGAAGAAGAAAACCACCCTCCATATTAGGCGCCACCACATGTTGTCTTTACAGGATTTTGTGGCACATTCAAGAATAGGTGGGAAAGTGCTTATCTGGAACTCTTGCTGACAGTTTTCTTCTGCTGTGTTTGCAGAGCAGCGGCTCACTGCATGTCAGGTGACGTTTCTTAAGGCCTCCACTCAGTGTGATTTCCGATACTCCCGGATAAAAGTTGATAATCATGAGAGACAGGAGGTAAAATCTTTGGTTGTCAATCAGAAACGGGGGCCTTAAATCGCACTCGCAATGTCACTGCTTCTACGATGCGCGCATACAAACATACAAGCCAACCAATCAGGACACGGCATTAAAGGTGACACAATGACGACCTGCATTTTTAATTGCGAAAAATTACACAAACAAAACAATAACAAAATCCCACAATGCCAGACCAGCTCTTAAAAATGCAAGGTTTTTTTAGTTGCACCGGTAACCATGACGATATCAACAGAGCAGAAGATTTGTGATCAAAACATCTTCAGCGTGGTGTTCGATTGCTTGTGGTACTTTTGCTTCGGGGGTGAGTTTTTCTTCACACATCCCTGCCTAGAAAATGACTGACGGAGCCATGCGACTACACTTTTAAACCTGTAAAGACATTCTTTCCACCCCAATGTTGTGATGTTCTTCTTTGATTAATTACTGCAAATTGAGCACACGGTGTGATCGATCAATCATTGCCACTTCAGCTGAAATAGCGGCCAACTTGTTCCGTCTCATGGTGAATGTAGTGACACGACGACGCCATGTGCAGCTTTTGTTGTGTGATGTACCACCTCGCCCCTATTGCCTTAAGGTTAACTTCAAACCACTGTTTTCTTTCTGGCAGCGATGTTACTTTCGCTTTTAGCAACGTCTGCTGTACAGAGGCATCAACATGTCCCAATGCTGTTAATATCATGAGACAAATGTTTATTACACTAGGATTTATATCGGTATTATCACAAATAAGGCACACCCTTGCTGATGACATTGCTTTGCTTGCATATTCTCAGCCATGCTAGCAGGGTGGCTGTAGGGACAGAAATGTCTGTCCATCCACCACTTTGGCTGTAATGTCTCAACAAGTCATGCACAGACATTCATGGTCCCCAGAAGATGAACCCTACTGACTTTAGTGATCCCAGACTTTTCCTCTAGCACCCCCATGACACTGGCATTTGTGGTTTTCAGTGAAATGTCTCAACAACTATTGGACGGATTAGTTTTACATTTAGTTCAGACATTCATGCCCCTGTCAGGAAGAATCATAATAACTTTGGTGACTTTTCATCTCATGCAATTAGCTATTGTTAGCATGCTAACACACAAAACTAAGATGATAAAGATGGTAAATATTATACTTGCCTTACGTCAGCAAGTTAGCACCGTCATTGTGAGGATGCTACAATTAGCATATAGCTCAAAGCAGTGCTAAGTTCAGCCTCACAGAGCCACTCGCACGGCTGCAGACTCTTGGTCTTCTTTCTTTTATTTACTTCGCAGTGCTACGATTCACTAGGTATTCATCACACAATGACATGCCTCACAACTGATGTTTTCTGACACAGACTCAGGCCAAGATTTTATTAGATCCAGTTTCGCACAGTGTGACATGCAATGAACCTGCAAGATTGCTGCTATCACACAGCGCATTGGGGCCTTTATGGTACAATGTGTGCTATACTGAGTCCAGCCAGTGCCAGCAAACATGCAGCAGAGCCCCCGAGGGATGCTGCAGCCCTCTGAGGAGAGGAGAGGAGAGGATAGGATAGGAGAGGAGAGGAGAGGAGAGGAGAGGAGGTGGAAGAAGCCCCAGGTAGCCTCACAGCAATGCACCATTAGAGAAAGAAAAACACAAAGCCAAGCTCTGCTGCTCGCTTCTTCTCCAGCCACTGTATCCCTCACTCTCCCACTGACCAGCTAAATATTTTATCAGCTGGCAAAAGAACCTACAAGCCCCAAGGCCAGAGGTTCTTTTTTTTGTTTGTATCTTTATTGAAGATTATAGGCATGTGTATGTGTGTATGTGTGTTTGTGTGTGTGTGTGTGTGTTGGGGAGAGGTGGAGGGAGGGCTGAGTTTGTTCACTGACCACAACGCCGCTGAAGTGCTTTTGATTGGTCACTTTGAAGTAGTTTTTCTGTTTTTCTCTCTCTCTCCCTCTCCCTCCCTCTCTCCGTGTGCATCCTATGTGTAGCACGCCGCTCAGTTCAGAACTGGATGAACGACCTTGAGCAGGCGCGCAGGGCTGTGTTGCCATGGCAACGAAGCCTCGCGCAACCAGTAACAGCTGGATGCAACAGCACTCCCTGAATTTTAGCGGGAGTCGCCACGTTAATAAAACGACTCTCCACGTCTCCTCCCCCCCTCCTCTCCTCCTCACTCTCTGGGTCCCCCCCCCCCCCCCCCCTTCTCTCACACTCACTCACATTTACTCACACATGGACCTGTGCTAACACAAAAGAAAGCCGTGGTTGCACAAAGACAATATGTTGATATTAACACATAAACTTGTTTATATAATTATTGAGTCCCGAGAAACAGCTAATTGCAAAAGAAACACAATGGAGAAGACAAAGACTGAGGTGGACAAGACTAAGGGAGGGAAATCAAAAGCGAACTGTGAGAAACAAAACAAAACACAGAACAGGGATGAACGCACCAAGATGGGCACTTGACATTCATCTCACAGAAGAAATAGCTCTCAGAAAAATACAGCAGCAGAGGACATGAGCTGCACTAAGGCATTCTGGGGAAAGAAAGGAAACCGAAACCGACGATAACACAGTCGGCAGTTGTTCTGACAGTCAGCTCATCCCTCTCTGCCAGCTCCTCATCAGCTCATCCCTCCAACTCTGTTTGATATTTAGATATTCTGTTATTCCAGACAAATGTGTTAACTACTTTTCAGCTCCTTTCCTTTACCAAAAACGTCTTTATAAACCCAAAATAAACATTTTCTACTGAGGCGACAAAACAACTGGAATTCCTGACATGTCATATAACCTGAGTGACTAACACAACTCTTAGATCAATTTCCAGCCGATGCAGGGATGTGACCTGTGTTTGCCGCTAGTCTGAACGGGTCAACGCATGTTCAGTGACCTGGTTTCACAGCTCGCTCCAGATCAGCGGTAAAGGCCTGACTAGTGCAAGATCGTATAAATATGAGTGATCAGATTTACCTTAATAAATGTCACAATTTATGCATTTTAGGAACATTCTTCATCATTAATCAATGTGTCACTGATTTTTGATTGATTAAAACCTATAAAATGTCAGAGAATGATGAAAAATCATTAGTCTTAGATGATACCTTCAAATTACTCGTTTTGTCCGACTGACAGTCAAAAACCCAAATATATTCAATTTTCAATACAATAGAAAAGACAAAAGCAGGAAACTTAAGGTCTGAGGAGCTTAGTCCAGCAAATGTTTGGAATTTTTTGCTGGAAAAAAATGCCTTAAACAATTAACTAATAACAGTTGCTAATCAACATTACATACATCACTGCATGTATTTCCCCTCTCAAGTTGGTTTACTCCTGATAAGTTTTGTGTATTTACAGGACTGTTGGCTGATTGGTTGGTTAAATTTCTGCTTAGACGTCATTGGTTGCTGTCACTGTTGTCACGTCCAACACATTTACTGAAAATTCAGATATGAATGAATTTAGGTCAGTAAGAGATTCATTATCTTGGTAACTCAATGAAGTTGGTTGCTTGTCCAGCTTTAAGTCTGAAACTGTCTCACAAGAGTGAATAAAGGAATTACTGATGAATTACTTGAAGCATGTAGTGGATACTGGGGTGCCTGGTGGCAACCATGAACCACAGTTCCCAGTTCAAGGGCAAGTCTTGTTGCAAGTCGTTCCCTGTCTCCTTCCGGTGCAGCGGAGATGAGCAGCGACTTCTAGCCTCTACTGCAGTAAATGCCACTCCTTTAAATCTTACAACATGATTGTAGGAAGTGCATTGTTCCAAATGTTTTTTTTTTTTAATAAATAAATTAATTGTCTGACACCCCGTCTACCGTTTAAACTCTCAAATGTAAACAAGCCTCTTCTACTGAACTGGGATTTGAGATTTATAATTATTTTATGGCCGCGACCAACAGCATGGTGTAAATGGTCAAAGGCAGGTTTTATTGTTCCGTGTCATGTGTCGGTTTGTGTGTGACAGAAATATCAGTCACAGCTCTTACTGTCACATGTGGTCTTTCTTTTGAGAACTGTATACCGCACAGCTCAAAGAAACCTAAACTCTAGCTTCCATTGAACAAGAATTTCCTACAGAATTGAATTTTTATTGACATTTCTCCCATGAAATGCTTCCCTCTATATTTCTGCTGATTTCTCCGAATAAACCATAAGAATGCTCATCTGTGCTGAAACCGCTTATTTGCGCTTTTACTCAATGTTTTCCATTTTTAATAACTGTTTGGCTATTTCTCTGCTAGTGCATCACTGACAGATGGAAAATGAGACCATCCCCTAGAGATTTTTTTTAAATGTTTCTTCCTTTTGTAATTATCCTTGAGGACTTTCACACATAAATTGTGACTTGGGTTTCCCTGGCTGTTGGGATGAGTTGGTTTTGGGTGTGTTTTGTTTCTCTAACCCGAACCCTAGAGGGAAAGATGATATGTGAACATGAGTGAAGCAAAACCAGAAACAAAATACATGTTTTTTTTTATCTAGATACATGCAAAATACATGGACAGAGACAAACTTAAAGCTGCTCTAATCAATATTTACATATTAATAAAGGGACAGAAGACTATGTGCAATGTGAAAAGGTTCGCTCGTACTGATGAACCCACATTTCCACTCAGCTCAGTGGGGATTTTTGCCTCTTTTAACTCTGTGTTTTTATTTCACAGCCCACAACTTTACTGTTTTCACACGCCCTCATCAGTCTTTTCAGCAAAATGCTCTGATAAACTGCCTGACCAAAGTTAGCGACTAGCTGGTGAACTTAATGGAGGACTCAACAGCTAAAGAGCCAGATATTTCCCACAGGAGTTGGAGGAGACCAAAATGGAGCTAAAAGATTGGGCTTATATTTGTCAGTTGGATATAAACACAATTGCAAATAAATGCTAATGCTGTTTGCTAACATCTGCACCAAATATAATTTATAAATATATAAAATAATCAAATAATCAGTGACACAAGTTTAAGTTGCAATGTTGTAGTTTTCATGATCAATAAGCACTTAGCATAGGAAAAATATAAAAAAACGATCAAAACAGGTGCAATTTATGTTGCACTGCTTTGTAAAAGAAAAGTCTGTTGCTGGTTGGAGCATTTTTAGTGATTCCTTTGCAATATTTCACTTAAGCATCAAGGCATCTTTTGGAAATAAGGATCTGTGATGTTGCAGGTGGTGTCAAGAAACTGACTTAGAAGGCAAATGAGAAATTATGCGTGGAACCAACATTTCTTCCTGTATCATCTTGACTCATGAAAGCACGCTAGCTTCCTGCACAACCACTGGAGCATTGACACCAACACACACAGCACAGCCCTATCACTCACACACACCACCACCAGCGACAATAAGATCAGCACATACAAAGGAATACACAAAGGAAGTGGCGTTTTCATGATTAAAAGTAGATTTTTTTTCAGCTTATCTGAATGCAAAATGCTTACGAGTGTACTTATAGGAGGAAGGGAGAGGCAGTGGTGAGAGCTATCTATAACAAAAAAAATCAACAAGTAATTAAGATAATCTTCAACACTTACAAAGATAAATGTACATGTCTAATGTTAAATGAAAGCTGAAAGCGTTCAAAAGACACTCTGTGAAGGACTTTCATTGATAGTTAAGTGGAAAGTGGCCTTATGAGGCTTGAAAGCAGCCAAGATGTTTTCTTTTTTTTTTTTTATAAACGGGATGTGGGTAGTATTTCTGGTTTCAAACTGCTAGCTGTATGATAAAATAGAGCTCATTTGGGTGTCAAAACAAAAGCCAACACATAAAACCCCCGCCTATCTCCAATTCATAATCAGAGGAGCAGCAGCAAAACATGTCTATTGATAACTTTACAGGCGGGAATGTTGGATTTGTGGTTTCTGGCTCTGGAGGAGAGCCATAAATGTCAAATATTGACTTGACATATGCAAAATCATAGAAGTGACACATTCCATTTCTGTTTTTGTTTCCCCTTGAAGCTCATGGAGGATTTACAGGGTGGAGACAATGAACTCCACTCCCTTTTTGGTGTTGACCAAAATGTGCCTGGAGTACTGTTAACTAAAAACGTGGCACCACGAGTTGGCGTCAAATGCGTGGTCACACATATCATCCGCTACATCTTTCCCTTGAAGAGTGATCATAGCTAAGCAAAGGTGGCAGCAGGTCTGTCAAGCTTTGGATTTCTCCTCAATGCCAACAGTGTACATTGGGCTGTAGGGAGGAAAGGATTAAACATGTTTATATCTGCTCTAATGTAAGCTGTAATTGTTAGCATGTCTGGCTAAACTACCTACCGGTTGTTACCAGTTACCGGTTGTCCAAGGCCAAGGAGCACATCATTAATTTACTACATTAGATTATGGGGTTGCACACTACGTTGGAAAAATCCCCATTCAAGACGAGCACGTCCACTGTGTAGTTACCGGCTGTGTGAAAGTCCGAGATGCTGTCAGAGGTCGGGCTGACGGTGGCAGCTCCGTCCTGCTCTTTATTGGATTTGGTGAAGTTCACACTCCAGTAACCCCAGCAATGTTAGCAGAGATAGCATCACGTTTCCCAAACACATCGATTAATCCTCATCCTAGAAGTATTTTGTCTGAAACGTTGAAAGTGAAAACATACTGTTTGTAAATACCAATAAGTATGAAAACTTTGGACTGTATAAAACATGGACGTAGTCTCCATGACGTCACCCATAGGTTGTGAAGCTCACTGACCATGGCCATCTTGGCAGTGCCTGACTCCGCTAAACTCCTGGCTGATCCAAAAATGGGGAAAGAGGTGGAGCGTGGGTGGGGCATAGGTGGGTTGAAGGAAGCCTGGTTGCTGAAACCTAGCAGCTAGCTCTCCCTCAAAGCGGCCATGCCCATAATTATGCATTTAAACGACAAGTTATATGAAAATCGCCATCCCTAACAGTTGTTATAAACAGGGAAATCAGCTATAGAGACCAAAACACGGGCTGTAAACATGTTTATTTCTACTTTAGAACTGGGCATTTTAATATAGGGGTCTGTAGGGATTGATTTTTGGGACGGGCCTCTACTGGCCATTCATGGAACTGCAGATTTTTGGCACTTTGGTGCTGGCTCCATTTTTCAGCTGCATGTTGTAAACTAAGCAGCTAAATAGGGTTACATTTACGTAGAGCTTTAGTTTGAGGCTTGTGTTAGTAGCTATCAAGAGCACATTTTAACTCTTATTATAAATTGTTTCCAAAAAATGATTATTTATATCCTGATTTTATATCACTTTTGAGTGTGTAATTATCACTGTAACTGCTAGCATGGAATGCTTAAAAGGGATAGCAACAGTAACTAAGGGGGTGGGGCTTAGCGGACAGTCAGTTGCAGTGTTGTTCATAGACCTAATGTCTTCTTTCATATTTTGTTTAGACATTTGATATGTAAGATATTCTTTTGCTGATGAAGAAAAAAATAAGTTTTGTAGTGACTTAATTTAAATTTAATTTAAATTCTATTTCTCAAAGCAAGAAATTGGAAAAAGTGTTTCAATTTCTTGCAAGAGATAAACAGCTCTCGCCATTTGGGACAAACCAAGTAAGACCACATCATATCAATCGCGGGGGGAACGGGGGGAGACGCCCAAGTAAAGGACAAGAGGACAAAAATTAGTGATAGGAAAAAAAGAAAAAAGACCCTTCCTCCACAGAGCGAAATCAATGAGAGCTGGTGAAGATTAATTCCTGTTTAACACATCCTGACACATGGGAGAGGGGCCCCCCAAAAACAACAGGACAACAGTTCAGCTCACTACACTGCAACTGGGGGCGGCAGGGGACAGCGAGAGACATGCCACAGAAAGCAGAGCAAGAGCACAGCAAAGAATGCGGTCCGTTTGAGTGAGAAAACTTCCTGATTCCACAAAAGAGGTGAAAAAAAAACTCTCCACAAATGACCGAGCGGAGTCGAGGAAGGCAGAACCAGCATCAACAAAAGACCAGGACAAAAATGTCAGGTAGAATTCCAGCAAGAGGCTCCACCTGGGCCCCTCCCCTCAGCGTACACACCCCCATCCCTCCTCCACACACACACACACACACACACACACACACACACACACACACACACACACACACACAGAGCTTCCCATGCTCCCAGGCTGGTGTGTGAGTCCTCCTCCCTCCCGCTAAGCCTCGTGAGCCCTGCCCCCAGCGCCTGACCCAGTCACCAGCATCCCCTGCTAACCTCTGTCCCCTTTCTCCCCATTCAGCAAACATCGTGCATCACTGTCACCCTCCTCCTCCTCGTGCACGCATTCATCCCGCCATCCGCTTAGCGAAGACCCCTCACGGGCGCCTACGGGTCCGAGCGCCTTGCCCTCACCCCTCCCAGCCCATTCAATTCCTTGTGAGCAGGTTGTAGGCGCGTGTGTGTCCGAGTGTGCAGAGACTTGGGCCACAGAGTTGACTGTAAATCTGTCAGGAGAGGGGTGCCGAGGAACGAGATGAGGGCTGCTCGCCGCCACGCCCCTGTGCTCGGGCAGCAGGCAGACGGTCCAGCCGTAGAGCTAAAACGATCGGTTGATCCGCCGCGATCAACAGAAAATTAATCTGCAACAATTTTGTTAATAAATCATTTGTTGTTGGGGTTAACAAGCAGGAGCTGGTTAAATCCTCACTCTATAGGCCTCTATAGACGGAAAGCAGACAGAACGGAGACGCTTTCTGCTGTCAAATGATTCACCTGATATCACTGCGACAACAGAACAGTGAAATAAACAGAACAGGGAAGAAAAACAACCTCACAGGACATTTCACTCACACACCTCAATTTTTGAGTGTGAACCTTTCAGAGGAAAATAGGCTCATGACTAATTAAATCGGGACAGAGAAAAGTAACCGTCTTTTGGGATGTGTGTGTGTCAGTTTCGGGCTTGTGCACAAAGAAGAAAATGCTTGTTAATGCCATTCATCAATCAAAAACTCAAACCACTCTGCAGCTGCTCCAGTGCGAGTGCATTAAGCTTCTCTCTGACTTATGTCTTGTCGGACAGAGCAAGACTCTGGGAAACTGTGTAATTTTCTAAACTATTTTTTCACATTTCATGGACAGATAATAATCAGTCGGTAATGAAAATAATCATTAGCTGCACACTTATCCTGCCATGAAACATCGCTGCAAACAATCCAAACATGACCTCAGTGTAATTAACTCAACCTGACATCCCTCACCTGTCCACACTGACACGCAAACCATCTGCATCACTTCCATTCAACTACTGTTTACACACACTGAGGAGTAGGAGTAGACTGCTATTACCCAGTGCAAGCAGGTACTGAAGTGCGGCTCTGGTGTCACGCTCAAGGACATGGTGCTTTTCATGTACACACACACACACACACACACACACACACACACACACACACACACACACACTGGCTGTTTCAGGAATCAAACCATGGACCTTCAGGGTTACAGGACAGTGTGTATGCACAGGGCCACGTTGCTGCCCCCTGCAGATGTACAGTGAGACACGTTATTGAGGATGAAGCAGATGACAGGAGGGGTTATGAAGGAGTGTAAGGAGGAAAAACACGCACGACGAGCACTCACTCTTTCACCTCACACACTTATAGGCAACGCATGGCGCATCCAGTGCACTGACTTGCACATTGGAGACACGCAGCGGAGTCAGGGCACTTTTTTATCGCTCAGCAGTCGGGACCCCGGGCAGGCTGCTTGACTGACAGACGGCCAGCATCGTCTGCCTCTTCCCGCATCGCATGTTTGCAGCACCGAAACCACCAAAACACACCAACAGCCTCTTTCCAACACGATGCATGTGATACACACATGAGTACGTCTGCACGCACTTGATCAACAAACATTTCGGTCCAAATTCCCTCGTGTTGCGACAGCGTCGGGCTCAGCTGTGCAGCTTTCCCACCGCGGACAGTCAGCAGCAAGCCACAGAAAATAGTTAACTGCGACCTGGTTTGTGTGTGTTTAACCGAAAGCATTGCGAGCGTGAAGCGTGCGTGTGCTCTCCTAAAAACTTCCCGATGTGCTCGATCTACTGGAAGCACTTCTGTGATCCACCAGCTTGTGCGTAAACTGGCCAGCTCGCGCGATCAAGTTAAGTTCATCAAATCTGCCAAACGTTCATTCATTTCGCAACACGGGCTGACAAACAAATGCGCGACACCGAGCGCGCACTTCATCACCGCCGCGAACAGGTAAGTAAATCTTTGCTGTCATGGACTAAATGACCATGCACTGTGCCCTCCGCACCGTAACGATGCCAATATTGTGTGTGTGCACCGCCGCTGAGAAGTCAGTACATTTCCGTCCTCTATCGAAATGCAAACCAAATGCAAAGTCGCGTTAAATTAGCTGGCTGTTAGCACGCACGCAGCGCGAGCTTACCTTGTGGACGTATCTCTCTACCGGATCGATAATTTCTTCTTTACACCGTTAACTCTCCGCCATCTTCGGCACTGTTTGTTTAAATGGGAAATACTCCCGAAGCCCAAGAAGCCAGTTCTGTAAGTTGAGGCGTCGCGGGGGCTTCTGGGTAAAGGAGTTCGTTCGAGTGGAGCGCCGCGCTTCCGGCCCTCTCGTCCAACCCGGATACGGACTACAGGCAGACGCCACCACCGCAGGGGGGAGGTAGAGGTGGTGGAGGAGGTGGGGGAACAGGCACTGTCTGTCTAGCAGTCTACAGACGGATGTCAGCGACGATACCAGCGCGGAGAGAGATGCCGCGGTGTGTATTTTCAGTTAAACTCTCGACGCTAACAAAAGCCACCCGACTTGTTTGTTCGATGTGGCCCGCAGGCTGAAACAGCCACTATTTCCAGACTTTCTATGGCGTTTTGCTGGAGGTGATGACACAGAAGTAGAAAGACTAAACTTGAGAGCACATCTGAATGTGAAGGTCTTATCCTGATAACGACCAATTTATCAGTTTGGATAAATAAAAGTCTAGTTTATGTGCCAGCGGCCTCCCCTTTACTGGAGGATTTCTAACGCTTTAAAAGACCACACCAGTGTTTTTGCCTGTTTTAGCCAATTCACTGCAGATCTTACTCTTACATTACAGCTGACTATATTGTAAAACATCATTTTCTGTTTTAGAACATTTATACATTTCTATAAGTCCAGTTTCAGTTAATTTCCTTACATTATCTATAAGCCTTGCCTTTAAACATGCTTGAGTAGTGTAATCCATCAAAGTCTGCCTTTAGTTTTGACTTATTATTGTCAGGAGGTATCACACTTGACAGCTTGCAAATCAGTCTGCACTTTATTGACATTACTTTGCAAAATTAATGTCAATGTGATGAAATTTTAATCCCCGCTTAATACAATTTTAGCATGTTTCAAGAATCTGCTACGCGATTTTCATACCATACAGAAATAAACCAGCAGCTACCTACAATGATAGAAAAACATATCCAAAAATGCACATGTGAAAATGTTCAGAAAAAAGTACACATGATTTGGAACTAAAATTTGCAAAGACACTGGTATGGGCCCTTAAATTGAACCTCATGGGGGCTGGAGGTAAGTGTCTTACTGATAGCCTCATAACTTTTTGTCTGTTCCTCATGATATTTCAATATGGACTAATTTTTGGTGCAATCTATGAGTGGTTCCTAAACTTTGTGGCTTTTGACTCTTTGCAATTAAGTAAAATTAACGCGTGACCCCTCATTAAAGGTTATACCATTTTATGAGCTATGAGCAGTTGAAGATTGTGCAGGCCTGAGGAGATAAAACTATCTAATATTTCACAAGATAATAGACTTGTCTGCTAAATAACTTTTATGTGGCAGATACGTTTGTTCGTTTTTCTCGACTTGATAATCATCTCATAATGTGTCTGCACCAGCTTGTATTAGTGAGCTGGAAACAGCTGGAAACTGTTTAGTTACAATTAATCTGTTATCAAAATAGTAAATATTCTGTCAGTCGACTAATCAATTTATAGACTAATTATTTCATACCTAAGTTATCAGTATTTTCTTCAGCAACATGTGAAATCCTGTATAGTAATTTTTTCATGAGATAATGTGGCTATGTGAGAACTCAAATTTTAATGTCAGGGTGTAAAATCTATTTTTGTCCTTGTGCAGCGGAAGCCTTCAGCTGATTCACTTGTGACAAAAGTCCCCAGACTCTGAAACAAAAATAACATTAACATCATATCAATTCACAGGCACACCTGAGTGAAAAAGATGACAGAGAAGAGGCTTGGAAATGAATACTATAGGTCACAATAGAGATGCCTTTTCTTTGTCTGCTAAAATCAAGATGTTGAGGAAAGTTTTATTGTATAATGTCTGTTGGTCTCTGTTATAAATACAAGGAAAGGGCTGTTTTCTTTCAAAACTCAGTTCTTTTTTGCTCACGAGCCAGACAAATGCTGAAATGTCACTTCACATCCTGCAGCCTTTTTGCAGGGACCAGCCGTCTGTGAACTGGGTTTGTTTCACTGGAGGGACTGCGGCTCCTTCAGGCCACCTATCTCTTATAGATGAGGCCCATATGTGGGCTCCATATGCGAGCTGGCAGGGTCAGCAAGGAGCAGTGACGTTGGAGCTGGGTGGCCTATGAACTGGGACACGTCGGCGCAGCGCCCCGACTGCTGCCAAGATATACAAGACAGGGACAGATAGCACCAAAATCCGTCACTATGGTGATGCCAGGCGGACAAGTGCACAGATAGATGGGCAGATACACATCCAAAAAAAGACACACACACACAGAGTGAGTGAGGCTCCTGTAGTGTCACTGACAGTGGGAATGAAAGAAGATGAGAACAGGAAAATCAGAGAGAAGTGAGACAAGATGATGAGATAGTAGAGTTTAGTTTAAGGCAGTTTAAGAAGACGCAGAGACAAGATCACAGATAATGACAAATGGTACCTATTGCCCAAAGAGAAGGGTAGCTGGGAAAAGCTATAGGTGTTAAAGAAACACAAGGTGGAAAGAGGGGAGAGAAGAGGCAAGAGTGGAGTTGTCAGTGTGATGGAGGAGGAGAGGAAGTGTTGTAGCTGGAAGGAACATAGAGGGGGTGAAAATAAGGTAGAGCTACACCAGTTTCACTGAGTGTGGGAGGGAGGGCATGCGAAGAAGAGTAAGAAAACGTTGTGGAGAAGGTTTAAAGCAATTAGCCTCATGGGTCAGGCACAATTCATCAGGCAAGACTAAAAGAACGGCTAACAAGAAGATTAGACTGTGCTGGATGCAAAAATGTGAACGTTCTTGGAAAGCAAAAATTACATTAGAGAGATCTTTGAGTTTGATTGCACAAGAAAAGTAAAAAACAACTGCTCATTTCACAAAAACAACCAATCAAACGTGTCTACTTCATGTCGCACTGTAACCCTGTAATGCACACACTCAGAGACACACATGCAGGCATGAGTCCAAGCCACAGGATTTAGAGACGTTTTAAACCTCCTTTAAAAGAAATCAGAGCATATTTGAGGTCCACTGGCAGGCTTTACTGAACCAATAACTTCAAGTGTAAAAACTAAATGCAGGTAAAATGTTGTAAAGAGGGAAGAGAAACTTTTAGTGATGGCACTCACAGTCAGTTTGCGTTATATTACTGTACAGTAGATGACTGTCAGGATGAGCTTTACACATTTATGTTGTGTATGTGTGATGGTATGGACTAAGTTTGAAATAACCTATTAATAAAAAAAAAAATCAATGGCACAGAGAAGATACTGTATGTTGGAGAGCTATCATACTACTACATGTAATATATGACCACAACACCATTAAAACATAAAGCAGACCACAGAGTATTTTAACAGTTGTACTGTAGGTTTCTTACATTACTATTATTAACTCTTTGAATCCTGCAATAGAAATTGTCGTTGGTGTTTTTGCTTATTATGATCTATTTTCATGGAGTATCTCCAAATGCTTCATATCCCTAAAATCTGGACAACCTAAGCTGAAACACTAAGAAAGTCAATGAAACATAATAGTTGATAAAAGTTTTGATATTGTGTTTTTTCATCAGATTTTACTAAATGAACACACAAAACATTTTGATCCAAAACAATTCTGAATGCACTCCATAAGCTACTTGAACATCAGAGTGAGGCATTTTGATTGTTTCTTCCACATTAGAAATATTTCCTCTGTGCCTACACTGGTACTTTTGCTTATTTTAATGTCATTTCTTAGATTATTTTGAAATGCTTCATGTTCCTAAAATCTGCACAACCTAATATAAAAGGCTATTTAAATCAATGAACCATAATATCACAATGATAAAATTATTTAAAGTGTGTCATAAATTAGAACAAAATACAAAAATCTGACATTTTTTTCATCAGATTTGACTAAACAAAAACAGAAAACATATTGACCCAAAACAATTCTGAATGTAGAAACATGAAGAAAATTGGAAGCATGCTTTGCATCGCATGTAATGTGATGTTATGGCATCACCGACTTGCGACACAAGCGTGCAACTTGTTGACACAAAAGACAGAAGCCTCAGCTTTCAGCTGCAAAAAGAATAAATGCTCTGGCTATTGTGGGTTTTATTTTAGACCAGTTTGAACAGAGCCGTGCAAACAACGACCTTTTTCATGAGGTTAAAGAGTAACTGAAAGCTGTATTGCACTTGCTTTAAGTTGATTACATCATCAGGGAGTATACAATGTCATCAACAGGACTTATGTAAAGTTGTCTGCGTGCGTCTTAACCACGCTCAGAAAATCCTGCTTTTGCTTCAGCTTCTCGCGGTGCTGCGGTGATGTAGGAGTGCACTGCGCCTGTACGCTGTGACATCACTGATGGGGGTTGTTACTACAGGGCACACTTCTTACCACACCCAGAGGTGAAACACACCTCATGCTGGTGTAAAGTTACTCTTTAAGGCTTGATACTACCAAGTCACACTGTTAACAAGCTGATCTGCCGAGAGGTGCACAGGTTTCCTCAAAAGTGCTTCACAGTGAAGACCTGAATGAATGAACACCTCTGTCATCTTACAGATTATTTTGCAACTGAAAGTACTCTAAATGCAGTAATCACTCTTTTATTAATGCCTTTTATTTGTTGAAGGACCACAGCAGTGTTTTTCCTTATTTTATCTACTTGACTAAACACGAGTTGATTTTCATTCCATGTTAAATGAGAGGAAAGTTATAGCTGCCTGGGAGGAAGGAAAAACACATTGAGGATTCTAAAACAGTACAACAGGACAATGGCTGGCAGTAATGTGAAGTATTTTTGTAGTAATTAGGCTAAAGCAGGCAAAACCACTGGCAGGGTCTTTAAATAGACACCAGTTATTCTTGGGTGGGGGCCTGCCAGTATAATTGGAGGGTTTCATTCTTAAAAGCGCGAGTATAGTTTTACAAAACGGTTCCTACTTGAACGACAAAGCTTTAATTGGATTATTATTGGAATTATTTATTTCAGACCTTTGCTTGCAAATACTTTCATCTAAACATATTCTGTGGAAGGATTAATAGCTTTTTGAAAATATCTGCCAGTGTGATTTTAAGTGGCAGTGCTGCTATTGCATTTTTGGAGTGAAACTCTTTAATTCATTAGGCCTGTTGGTGATAGAGTGAAACAGTGTGGAATTGTTTTTCTACAGCCAGCTGGCTTCAGGTTGCAGTTCCACGATATTTAAAACCACATTATTATGGTACTTATTGTCCGTCATTTGGAAAATTCCATAGTGTTGCCCGAGGCTAAAAGAAAACGGAAATGGCAGAAAGTGAAATGTATTGTGAAGAAACACATGCACGTACACACCAAGCAGAGACACTCGTGCCGTTCTAGCACCTCAACATCGAGCAAAAATACAATAAAGCACACTTACTGCTTAATATCAATCCATTAGATGGTTACACTGTGGGCAGGAGATGATTATGTTTTATTTACCAGCAAACAGTTTATTGTTGAGACAATCCCTCAGTAAAATTTAGGGGACTGCAGAGAGAGTTGTGGGAAGGTGAGAGGAACGGGGAAGCTGTTTAAGATTCCAGACAGGTAGGGACGAGGCTTCAGGAGGGTAGTGGAACAGCTACGAGCACGCACACACACACACACACACGTGCACACATGCACACAGATGTGCGACACGGAGAGAGAAAAGAGGCAGCCCATATGTGGAAAATGCTCTGTGCTTGTATGCAGAGTTAACGGTTAATAGAGTGAGGAGTCAATTAATCACTTTGTTGATTCAGCCAGTTGATGGACAGAAAAATAATCAGCAGCTACTTTGTGGAAATGATTAACCAAAAATACCAAATATTAATATCATTTTGGGGATTTTGGGGTGTTGATTAGACATCTCTCTCTATGGTCTGACACTTTATAGAGCAAATGCTGCAGCCCTATTTGTTTGCACTGTATATGTGAATATATACACTGCAAATAATGAACCAGGCGAATGAATGTACTGTGCAACTTGAAGTTCAATGTTTCCGTGTGATGTTTTCTCCCTTAATACTGGTGTTCACCACCAATAGCACCTCCACCTGGACTCTGAAGCTGAGGTATGTTGGAGTCACTGCTCTGCAACACTAGCTGACTAACAGGAGAAATCTTATTTATATGTGTTTCAGCACAGGGTCTTCATCAGGGTGATCAGAGGGCAGCTTGAAGCGATGGTTACTCGAGGACCTAGTTGGCTGGTGGAGTAGTGACAGTACTTCACACACACCTGCATATTGAAGCTGCCTGAAGACTCCGGAAGGTCAGGTGACTATGACTAGGTATGACGCAGTTTGAAGTCAACCTGTTAGCGCTCACGTGGATAGAAAATATATATTGGGTCTAATGTATCAAATTGTATTCAAATTAAATTATACGGAAGTAATAAAGTAAAAAGAGACAAGAAGATCTGGCCACAAATTACTAAGGAAAGACAAAGGTGAAGCTTTGGGAAACAGCTTGTCATATATTTATGAATCCACCATATGGTCCAGTCCCATTTAGCTCTGACCCTCTGCCTCCTTTCATACAGTGTAAAATCAATACAACATGGTTGAACAGATAAAGCAAAAACGGGGGCAGCTGTAGAATCACTGTCTCGGAAGCCTCAGTGGATGATGAAGTTGCCGTTTGGAGAAACATAACCCTCAAAGGCGGAGGAATAAGTGAGAGGGGAGGATGGAGCAGGGCATTGTGTGTTTACCGTCACCGTGGAAGCGTGCACAAACTAGGTGTTATCCAGAGAGTTCAGGCAATGGAGGAACAGATGAGACTGGATAAACACACGTGACCCCGCTTGTGCTGTCAGCTGTCCCAGTTGCGCTTGGGCCATGTGTGTGCTTGTGTGTGCGTGCACGTGTGTAGGTGTGTGAAGATTCATGTTCCAGATGCACAACTTGTTGTTGCACAGCTGCATGCACACATTCATACAGAAAATATTCCACACAGTCTAGAGGGCATGCATAACTCATATTCATACTCCCTCTACATTTTTGTTGATTTCTGTGTTGCTCAATGCGAACGCTTGAGGCAAAAGCAACACGTGCTGACTCCATAACTGAGGTCTTCACTAGCCCTATAAGCAACATGACACAGAGGCCAGACTTAGGCTGCAAGGACCGAGCACAATGGTACAAAAGCTCTTCAAAAACATAATGACCAAATGTAGGGCAGTTTATTAATTGCAAGACTCTGGGCATCATAATATTCAAGCCGTAATCAATCCAGATTTGAGAGCACACAGGGACAGATTTGGAAGCGTGTTTTCTGCCCAAAATTCAGATTTTCTGTTCACTCAGTTCAACATGTGCTCACATAATTTCCCCCAGCACTTCTAGCAGAGTCTAAGTTTTTCGGAACTTGAGAAGAGGCTCGATAAGAAAACAGTTTCTGGATAAGCTTTGTAAGGATATGTCTATATGCTGGATTTTTAACCTCGCATCCGTCTATTTCACCGTGGTGTGTGTGACTACACTGAAGGTGGAGTCACACCTGAAAGTGAAGAAATTCATCTGCATGTCTTCACAGTACAGACGGTGCTGGCGGCTTGGTGACATAGTGACTGCTCACAGGGCTAGTAGGTAAAGTGCTGTAGGTGGCGAGCTAACGGCTAACACACGAGCAAGCCAGTCACAATAGCCTCTTTCAGTTTTCTCTGCACTGGGTCGTTTACTCCCCTTGTAGTTACTTTACGCTCTAGGTTGTAGACATTTGATTCAGTAAAGAGTTATTGAAAAGGGGCTAAAAGCAGGTCGAGTCAGCTAGCTTGCTAACTGACAGTTTGTTAGCTCGGTTAGCTTGGTTGCTAACAGGACAATACGTTCAAGTACAGTTTATTCAAAAAGATGTGTTTGTACTCCTGTCTCATATCTGCCAAACCATTCCTCCTTTGTGAAGCAGTTTCTACTCCAATGGAGGTTAAAGGGCCAGTTTGGATCATTTGAAGTGGGGTTGTATGAGGTACTTATCAGTATTTCAGCGTGTATCACAGCAGTAGCACAGCCCTCATTCACCAGCAGCAGGAGTACTGGTGTAGGACGCTAAGCAATGTACTGTTTTAGACTGGGGGCAGCAGCTACACAGATTTTAGCCACTAAAAAAAGGTCCAGCTATCAAAATCAGTGTGCTCTATATTTAGAATATTTTCACTGTTTTACCTTCCCATCAGGTGGCCCTTTCTATGGGAGCTAAAGCCATTAATGTGGCTCCATCCAAACCAGACTCCACTGAAAAAAAAAAACAGTAATTTTACCTTGCAGAATACAGTAGTTGCTGGTCTACCACCACTTCCATCGGTTAGATTGTTTGTGTTATTGTGTGACTTTGATGAGTCCTTAGTGACACAGAACACCAGTATTACACTAGTACTCCTGCTGCTTCTCCAAACTGGGGGCGTGCTGACTGCCATTCTAAGTATTACACTGACTATTGATATGTACCTCCTACAGCCCCATTTTAAATAATACAAACTATCCCTTTAAATAGAAATGGATGGTTCACAGCTATGATAGCTTCCATTGCACTCCCCTTTCAAAAGTCAGCACTGTCAAGACAACTTGCTGTTGGTCGTTTGTGTAAATTCACCTGTCAGAAGTTCACCAAACTAAACTAAACACATCGCATTGATAACAGCAGTGGTTGAGCCTCAGCACTTTACATTCAGGTAAAATCATTTGAATTTTACTACAAAACTGAGAGGCTCCTTCCATTGCAGCATTTCTTTTGCAGGACTAAAACATCTATGACACTCAGCTCTGTCCCTGCCTACCATCAGGACCTTCTCTGTGCTTAGAAATCTGTCCCTGTTCTCACTCAAATCTGGACTCAAAGACTGATTTCCATTTAAATTTGTTTTATGCCGTTTCAATTGTCTTGCCATTAATGAACTTCCACAAATAAGCAGCAAAATGTAGTCTCAGAGCCTTTTCATTTTTTTGTCTCCTATTGTTATTCTTCCTTTCACCTTACCCTCAATTCAGCATCAAGAAGTATTTTGCTTTTTTACCAAGCTATTACTAAATAAGAACTTGTTCTAAATGGGCTTGCCTGATTAAAACAGTCACACAAGCCCGTACAAAAAAAAACATAAACATGCACACAATAAATGGTAGAAAGGCTGAATAAGGTTTTAATGAGGTATGATGCCAGATGAAAATATAGCGACCAACACGTCTTTCTTTTCCTTCCATTCAGTCATTGTGTCTCTTGTCCTCTTTATTTCACCTTTCTGTTCTTTATGTGTACCATTTTAGGAGTCTGCTCTAATTTTCATTTGCTGGCTCTGATAGATACTGATAAGGCACTACTCTCATCTTCACAACACAGACACACACACACACACTCCATCACCTCCATCATTCTGCTTAGTTCTACTGTAAATCACAGCACTCCGCTCGACATTGCTCTCCATCTGTTTCTCTTCCTCTCACTTCCTTTATCGTTTTGTCTTTGCCCCCGTCTGCTTTTCATTCTCATTCCTCTGATCCGTCCAGATGTTTCCAGCCCTTCCACACTGTCCTTCCCTGGTCTACACCTGCTCTATCGCTCACCTCAAACACTCCCCTCTCGTCTCCACTCTTGCAAATAGCCTTGAGGTCATGAACGTCTTAGATCTCCGCCGTGCTTCATGGATCACTGCAAGTAAACCTGGCTGGTAGAACAGCTGCTGCCCAATTTGCTCATTTGAGACAATCAATGAAAATAACACTGAGGGACTACAATACTTACAAGAGATTACACAGACACACACACACACACACACACACACACATGCTCCAGTCCTGCTAATTGTTGGCTATTAGTCTGCAAGTCTGGCATTGCATGTCTTATTAAATACAGAATTTCAAATGAGCTTCGTTAAATAAGAAAGTACTCCCCTTTTAATGAAGCTAATTTATATGGAAATTACACATAATACTGACGATTCAGCGAGAGATTTATCCTCATTGGATGAAGGGGAGGAATTAAAGAAAAAAAGGGGGATAGTGATTTTTTTTTTCCCTCGCCTTAGCTGGTCCCTGCTGTTGGACTCTTTCTGCAAGTTTGCTTTTGAAGCACACCTTCAGCAGGTTCAGGTCATGTATGTTTGGGTTAGGGATGCAGCCATCAGCGTGTGTGTGTGTGATGGAGAGTGTGTGTGTGAACTCCTGTCCTTGTGCTGACCCTGCAGAGCTCCAGCCTGCCTCTCTGGTTCTCACTGATCCATCATGCTGTCTGATTTCCCAGAGAAAAGCCATTACTCTAAAACAACACAACACATTAGCAGTGAGCTGCAGGTGTCTCTTCTCGGTGTTGTGCTCATTCCTCACCCTCCGTGGACGCAGATGTCGTGTTTACAGTGCCCTGTCAGTCAAACTGCTCAACAGTGGAGCTGAGGCGGAGGTCCCCCATCTGAAATATACCCTCACATTTGGCTAAATCCATCAGTTACTTCATTTTATTGGTTTACTGCACAATAAAGTCTGTTGAAGAGTGTTGAGCTGCATACTGTTTGATAAGACAATGTTTCTGTCCTTCTCACTCTCACTAGTGATTTATTAATGCAGGTCTGTATGCAGCTATGCCCCTGCAGACTGCTTCTGTCCCTCAGGCAAAAAGCTCACTGTTTCCCCCTGGTGGTGATTAGCCAAGAAGTAGGATTTGGCCAATATTTCCTCTCATCTACTGACACCACCCCCAAAGGGAAGTATAAATGAAAAATGTTCAAAATCAAGTAGGTCTCTAAATATATCCTTAAGTTAAATAGGAGGAAAGATGTAATGAGCAGGAGGTGGGAAAGGGAAACTTCTAATAAGCAAGATCTTGTGCACATCCCTGCTTCATGAATGACATTTTCAATGCTGGTTCACCTCATAAGTGGATAATTATCTACAGCTCTCATAATTTACTGTGCACTTTGAAACTGCAATGTTTTTTTTGTTCGTGCAGTTGCCATGGATACAATTCTACTACTCAGCCTGCAGGCAATATGTACAAACTATGTTCAACAAGTTTGTGTAATGAATAAAAGCTTTATTCAAACATGAAATAAAAAAAAAATAGTGACAAAGAAAAATGATCAGAACTCACAAGAAATTTGCATAAATATATACCATCAGAGCAGTTCAGAGACAACATATTTGAAAAGGAAATATATCGCAACATCTACAAACAAGCAGCAAAAAGAAAACAAATCAAGGACAGTGGAGAATGAATTAATAGAATACAGTAAACGTGTCTCTGCTGTGCAGTTTATTCTTTTTTTTAACTTTTTTAAGTGATCTCATGGTCAAATGCATTAATGATTGTTGCCACCTAGAGGTTGCTCATACAGTTGAATCATTGCAATTCTTTTTTCAACAATTAAAAAATGCACACAGTTTAAACTTGAGAAACTCCAATTTGTAAATCATTGAGAATCAATGCAGAAACAGGCCAAGAGAGCAGTGTTATGGTGCTCTGACATAATGCATATTATGCAAAAAAAAGAAGTGCATTCCTGTGGGATTATACCGGCTATTGTGTCTCGAAGCAAGAGGACCGTGAACTGCAGAGTGGCTCATGTTTCGGAGCCTAAACGTTTGCCGACTGTTGTACAGAGTGACATCTGATGAGCGAGAAAAGCTTGCAGACGATTTTCACTCTGTAAAAATACCTTGTTGGTTCTACAACCCTGATTCCAAAACAGCTGCATAAAACAAATAAAGCAGAATGTGGTCATTCGCCAATCAGTTTTGACATGTACTCAACTGAAAACTGTACAAAGACAATATATTTAATGTTTGATGCCAGCAACATGGTGGGACAGGAGCAACAAAAGACTGGGAAAGTTGTTGAACGCTCCAAAAACACCTGTTTGGATCATTCCACAGGTAAACAGGTTGATTGGTAACAGGTGATAGTATCACCACTTTGAGAATACATGATTGTATGAATGATATCACGACCTGGGCTCGGGAACACTTTCTATGATGACTGCATTCTGTTTTTATTTACGTCCCAACTTTTTTGGAATCAGGGATGTAAATCCGGGCCTGTAATCACAAGTACTGAAAAACACCTGCACGACTGGAACAAATAAAACACTATACTGACCAAGTGCTCCTCTGATCACATATTTTAACTGATGCAGTAATGACCAGTATCAGTATGATGGTGTGTTTCACTATAATAAAACATGTATTTGTGAAAGCTGCAGTGTACACCTGTAGCTTAGTGTTAACTGAGCACTGTTATACAATTGAGTTCACTTTGCTTTAATAAGGCCATGAAGTTAAATAAACCGTTAGGCTAAGTAAATTTTTACACTCATACCACAATGTATACCCACGCTAACAGTTCAGCAAGCTTCATTCTTATATAAAAAAAACAATTCATATCAATATGGATGCAAAACAAATATTCACACGTGTGTACTGAACAACAGTGAATTTCAACAGTTCCCCCTCTATAAAAATAGCTTAAAAATCTGACACATATTTTAGTACAGTGTAGGGTTAGGTCTGTTTTTTTTTTCTCTTGTACATCTGAGACAGTTTAATAACAGGCTGGTACATAAGTCCTCCGCTCCTCCTTCCCTCCTATGACACTGCCATACACAGACATAGGGCTTTAAAAGACCACCATAGTCCCAATAAGGAGCGCTAAAGGGAGCAAAAATGAATGGCATCTCCTCCCTGCTCTAGACTAATGACTCCAAACTGTCAGCAGACAGGTAGTACAGTCTTGTCTGCACAGAGCTTCACATGCACAGTGGGTTAGTAGTAGAGCAGGGCTTGGTCCTTGAGAGGAAAGAGCATGGCCAACAGTACAATACGTGTGCTCCGCTAGCAATGTCAGGATCATTGAAAAGGTGAAGCAGGGAGGACAAAACATGCCACATTTGGCAAACAGAAATCACAGAATCTCTCTCACACAGTAAAGGGCATCTGAGGGGCGGAGACATCGAACACATAAGCATTTAGTAACCTATAGATCGTACACCTATCCACAACTCGGTGTTTTACACACACTGAAGCGCGCCAGGCTCTGAGACGGGGGCCCAACCAAAGTGAACTGAAAGACAGGATGTGCTCGTGAAATACAACAAACGGGGCAGGAGTCAATGAACAGATTGTCACATTTCATGCTCTGCACGCAGGCAATCGTTTCTACATTTTTGTTTTCTGTTTTTTTTTTTTTTTACGAGACAAGCAATAAACATCGTTGTCATCACCGCCATCATTCACGCCCAGTTAATTCACATACACAGTAGGCGAAACAATACTGTACACACACGAGTAAGTGCACAGGCATACAACCACATCCCCTGACACACACACACACACCTCCGATTGCACCGTGGGTAACTTCTAGTGAAAGTGGTGAATAGCTTGTCCCCTGATACCCGAGAATAAAAAAGCGGAAACGAGTGATACAAACCACTGACAGTATAAGGACACTTGAAGAAAGATTGTATTGTTTGGATTAACTAAACGCAGTTGCTATGTACCGCTGTGTTTGCTGGTTATAGCTTTTCAAAGGATATAAAATAAAAGCTATCTGTAGTATACGGCAAAAATAAATAACTCAAACCTCTTGCAGCAGTTGTAAAAAGGCCACTGAATGCTTGTGTGTTTGTGTGTGTGTGTGTGTCTGTGTGTGAGAGAGAGAGAGAGAGATGCAAACTCAACAGCACAGTTAGGAACTAGCCATAAAGTCTTTAGCCTTACACCGTCATGCATTGACATTACCATATAAAAGACTGAATCACAGCCTCAAACACAGTTTCTTGCTCAAGTTTCCAATCATGCTGTTATAAAGATTCAACTGTGTGCATACAGTACAGCATCACAGGTTACAGTCCAGCTTCCTCTTGGTAGGTCACCTAACCTGGATGAGCCCCTGCGACGGGGTGAAGCTGATTACCAGGCTAGTGCTAAAAGCGAAGAAAATGACAAAGGTGCCTCAATCCTGCAACGTGTTGGATTTCAAAGGCAGAGGCTGTCAAATAATGGCAGCAAATGATCAAGGAGTTGAGAACAAGCTTCAGTTTTCTGGCTGCAGCCATGCCAAATACCTACATAGCACAAATATTCCTCAGGAGCAATTCATTCATGATCCTTTCCTGACAACAGCAGAATATCGAAGAAAGGCTTTATTTTGGGACTTGAGCCAGTGGCCTGTTGAGTTTAACTGAATAAGGCTCAAACTTAGAATGACACCCCATACACTTAATCTGTACATTAACACTTTACAAACCCAATTTCAAAACAGCTGGGACGTTGTGTAAAACATTAATAAAGCAGAATGTGACAACTTGTCAATCCTTTTTGACACATACTCAATTGAAAACAGCACAAAGACAATATATTTAATGTTTTACCTCATCAGCTTCATTGATTTTTGTAAATATCTGCTTATTCTGAATTTGATGCAGCAACACGTTTCAAACAAGTTGGGACAGGAGCAACAAAAGACTCCAAAAACACCTGTGTGGATCATTCCACAGGTAAACAGGTTGATAAGTAACAGGTGATAGTATCATGATTGGGTATGAAAGGAGCATCCTGGAAAGACTCAGTTGTTCTCAAGTGAGGATGGAGCGAGGTTCACCACTTTGTGAACACATGATTGGATAAAGGATGCTACCACATGGACTCAGGAAAACTTTGTAAAACTGTTGTCAGTAAACAGTTTGTTTGCAAATGCCTGCATTCATTTTATTTATGTTTTACACAGCGTCCCAACTTTTTGTATATTAATTTGCCCTGAAGTCAAAATAGTTTTTTTAAGGTACTGTGACGTTAACTGATTCCATGTCAAATTACTGAAGAGCAACTCAGTTTAAAGTACCCGGCGAGTGATCGTAGCTTTACACAAAAGGACACTTTGAAGAGCTAAATCTATCCTGTTAAAGCATCAAAACCAACACTGCCCTGCCAACGTCCCATCTGCACAGAACTGAAATTAATAATAAACATCATTTCTAGCAGACAGTAACACTGAACTTTGAGAGGAGTTTCAACCCCAAAGGGACAGTTATGTAAGGTTTCTTAGTGCGCTTAAACATTTGTTTTGGAGAGCTGTCGACAAAATCTGAAGTTGTATAAAGACATAATGTCACGTTGTCAGAACTCCCTCACTCAGTTTTTTTTCCACTTCTTCCACCTCTATGAAGCTTTGGCTTTTCTTGCCCGTGGTGACGTTTTATCGTCAGACTTCACAACCCCGTTGGCAGCACCTCCTGACAAGACAAGAGGAAGTGATTCCAGATAAATACGTGCAATACTGCGAAAAAATCTCAAGCATCGAGTGTGTGAGACATTAACTGAAACACAGGATTACACTCCGTCTACCTGGGTGGACAGGTAGACAGACCACTCACCCCTCGCGGGCTCTCTTTTGTGAGGCTTGCTCTTTGGGCTAACTGTCTTCTTCTTCGAGGCCTGGTTCTGGCTGTGCTCCCTCCACTTTTTCAACTGGAAGTTAATGAATTTCCACATCATCCAGGCCTGCGTCAGGCAGATAGCTGCAAGACAAGTCATCCTGAGGGGTGGGGAGGACACATTTTAAAGGGGTGACAGTAGAAAGATGCAAATGGAATAATTGACTTTGGTGCTACATGACCAAAGAAAACAGACAAAAAGGGCTGTGGTATTCCCTTTTGCTCAAAAGGTGGAAAACCCACTACAACCAGAATGCACCGTGTTCAGCGTGCTCACACACTTTCCCGTATTACATCGAAACAGTTCACGAAAGGTGTTTGTGAAAACAAGTGATTTAACTTGTGAGCAGGAAAACAAAACTTTGGCCGTTTTCTTTGTTTTAAGTTCAATGCCATGGCGAAGTTAGCTAAGTACAAGACATTAAGGGCTCTTCCTGTTCATCGCCATCTGGACTTGCCTTATGGTGAGCACATTAAAGTTGCCTTCTGCTAGGGAGAAGCCCTGGTTTTCTGTACGGGGCAGCCCAAAGCCAAACGTCAGAACTGAGAGGGTGAGGGTGAGGAGGCGGGCGATGACAAAAAGCAGCGCCCACAGAGTAAAGCTGCAAAGGGGGGCAGAAAGTGCATCAAGTTGTTCAGATCAGGAAGCCACCAAAATACTAATTAGAAAAGTGACAGCTTGTTTGTTAGATGCAGGACAGCAATACCCCTTCTGCTTGTTCTCATCGCTGAAGTAGAAGAGGCGTGAGGCGTGGAACAGGAGCTCCACCAGGTAGTGAGGGACCAGCAGCACCAGGCCCAGTCGGTGGAGGCTAAACACGACGGGACACAGAGAGAGGGACGTCAACACAGACTTAACTGAGCACCACTCAGGACATAAAGAAAGAAAAAATCAACTACAAGAGAGCAGCGGACGACAGTGAACACAACCAGCTCAAGTGCTCTTCTTATAGAATATTCAAGGATTTTAGATCGATAGTCTGAGAGGAAAGAGGTAGGAATCACAGCTTAAAACAGACTGAAATCTTATGGTATCAATTCCTCATTGTAGAGGAAAAGTCATCTGACCTGCCTTAGAGTTTAGATGAGAACTGAAAACTGAGCAGCTCTCACAGTCCATCACTCAAAAAAGAAAACAATCACTCCACAAACTCATAGATCAGGCGGAGCAGCTTAGTGTCAGGTGCACTGTCCGAGCTGTTAATCGCATAATGATGCTCTGATTTTACTTTCACACACTTTCCTGCAATGGTAAAAAAGTATCACTGCTTTCCCCCAGTAAAAAATAAAAAAGTAAAACCACTTAATCAGGCAAACACTCAGACATTAACAGAATAAATGAGATTTTTATGAGCTATATATGTAGAATATGGGAATATGTCCTTGCAGGACATGCTTGAAAAAAATGAATTATTTCACTCACTTTAAGACATAGGCACCGGTGATGTGGACAACGTAAAGGCAAATGTAATAGAGCTGGCGGGGGATGTCCTCCTGTAGAAATGAAACAAAGAGGAGCTTGTATTAGCAGCAGCAGCAGCAGCATCAAGCTTCCTGTAGATTTTAGTCATTTCATTTAACGTATAGTAAAACATTCTTGAGGAAAGTCTGCAACTCTTATAACACAACGGGGACTCATTAAGTACCTTTTAGCTTTGACGCTGTGAGACTTTCTATGCAAATTGAGTCTCGACAGCCGCTTAGCTCCAATTTACTCTGAAATAATGTATGTACACTTATCAACAAAACAGGTACACACACATGCATCACCCGACAAACCTCAAATGAAAAAGCTTTTTCAACGGAGTACAAAAAGGGGCAATGATAAGTGACAGCTTCTTCGTGCTAATGCCACCTAAAAACATTTGTCATTGCTTGTGTTTAAGTACTGCAACAGAGGCGCGGTTGTTTAATGTATTCCCAGCCTCTCTGTGCACATGTGTGCAGTCGTCAGCTAACTCCTCATGGAGACACATGAAAGTCCCAGCAGGGATTAGCAGCATTAGAGGGACATTAACTGACCGACATATACGCATCCCTGTGCTCATCATACGTTGCAGACTGCAGAGGCCATTGCACAAAAACTTTGACAATAACTATTAAAGTGAATTATTTCAGAAATCAGATGCGTTACTGCTGACACACTTGAGTTCTTCACCACTTCTCATCTGTGAAGAGGTTAAATGGCCGATATGTCTGTAAACCCTGAATTAAACTTGACGTCTTTTTCTTTCTCTCAGAGCCAACGCGTCACGTCGCGTCTGCAATACAAGGCCAAAGCTGCTGCTCTGCAACATACAAAAACCTGAAACATTTCCCCAAGCACATCATCTTTTTGTAAAATGACCTCACCTTCCGTACTTTCTGAAAGTACAGCTCAGGAAGTGCATGGAGCCAATAGGCAATTTGGCAAATGTAGAAGAACTTGACCTGAAAACTTGACAGAGGACAGGTTGTGCAGAGGTAAGCAGCGTGGACAGAGGTTATATCATGTTAATATACAATAGATCATGTTGTGCTTGGTGCACTGATCAGTAACTTCTATTTAAAGTACAGTAACATGCACAAGTCAAAGCAGCAAGAAAATGAGAAGAGCGTAGAATAAGTTAAAATGAAACAGAATCTCTCCTGGATCGACAATATTAAGCTTGAATATTAAACTGTGATGTAACATAATAAAATACTTCCCAGCAATTCCAAACAAGTGAAAAATACATCACAGGTTTTAAGAGAAGGGCTCAAACCGTTAAAGCTCAACATATCTGCTCGTGGAACTCATTTAAAATTGGAAATAATCGCTGAGTTGTAAAATATGGTCTTATGATGTGTAGGGCTCTATAAATCTTAACTTACACCATGTGAGTGTGTGGGTAACCCTCCCATAAGAAAGTCGGATTTGTCGCAAAGTCCTCCTGTCAAGAGAAAAGGAGACATACGCTGAGATAAGATGAAGCCCGATGCAGTCTGGGACAGTGTGTTTCTATGACTCCTGACCGTCGTACCGCCGTCAGGATGCTGCAGCCCCAGATGAAGGAGAACAGGTAGAACGCCGCAAGCTGTCCTGACTCATTGAACTTGCTGTGTTTGGTCTTTGACAGGTGCAACCTCCTGTTCATTTTCTGAAACGATACAAATAAAAATTGCACAGGGTGAACACAGCGATACATCACATGCTGATACGGGGGACATCTAGTTCCTTGCTTGTTATTAGAAAAGTATGCGTCACTTTTTTCTGTGACTCACGTCTCATTTCAAAACAGATATTTGTAGATGGATTTTCACTATGAGGAACAGGAGGTTAAACACAACCCAGATTCCGGGACGCCGTGTAAGACAAAAATGAAAACAGAATGCAGCCATCTGCAAACGAACTGTGTTTACTGAAACACGCTTTTACAAAGTGTGGTGCATGTAGTAACATCCTTTATATAATCATGATAATATCACCTGTTACCAATCAACCTGTTTACCTGAGGAATGGTCCAAACAGGCGTTTTTTGGGGAATTCATCAACTTTCCCAGTCTGTTGTTGCCCCAACTTGATTGAAACGTGTTGCTGCATCAAATTCAGAATAAGCAGATATTTACAAAAATCAGTTTTATTTATGTTTTGTTCAGTGTCTCAACTTTTTTGGAATCAGGGTTGTATATAAAAACAGTCTGTTGTAACTGCCTCTAACACACAGTATATTGTAATCAGCATAAATAGAGTAGCGGTGCAAGTTTTCCACTGTTTGTTTCTTGTACAAATGTTGTGATTGTAGTCTTTTGACCTTAAAGCACAGCCTGTGCGGCTCAGGAGGTAGAGCGGGCCATCTGTTAATCACAGGGTTGGTGGGTCGACCCTCCGCTGAACCCCACTGAATGTATTTTCACACAGAATGAGGATTTTGTCCTCAAACTCTTAGGCTGCAAGTGTATTCAGAAGTTATCTCCTAACTGCCAGCAGGAACAGGAGGAATATAACGGCAAGCAAAACCCTGTTTCGATGTTCACGTGGACCCCAGACTATTGTTTTAAGACACGTGTGAAATGGGGTTTTTTCCTTTAAGAGACGGATATTTGTGGTCCAGAAACATTTTTATTTTTGGAATAAAAATATCTAAAAATACTTTTTTGTATTAATGATATCCCACTGGGGATTGACATCAAAGGCAAAAGATGCCAGAGGAAACATGAGCACTGTTTCAGTCATTATGCTTTAGTGCTCATGCAGCTGGAAGGATCGGACCCGATTACCTACGAGCGGCTCTCCAAAACTTAGTCATGGACCAAAGCAGAGCCAACACGTGAGGCATTATTTGATGCTTTTGAAATTAAAATCTAGACAGGCGATTGTAGTGAGCACAAAGGGTCCTGTTTCCCTGAGAAAAAAAGATCAAAAATAATAAGCCACTCTGTTCCAAACAACAAACAATGTGGCGGCGGCTGCGTTTGGACGATGTACTCACGTCGAGAATATATTCTTGTATCAAGGCATGAAGGATGACCGCGATAAGCAGGTAGAAAAACACCGTGGCCACATCTTTAGGGCCATACTGGTAAAGGTTCACAGGCTCGCTCTTCTCATCTGCCAGAAAAAAGAGAAGCGCAAACTTAAAAGCAGATGCAACTTGAGGTATTTTTCAAATACTGAAGTGATTACAGGACTTATAAACATCAGCTCACCAAGAACTTGTGTTACATTGTACTGGACTGTGATGAACATGATGGCAAACTTTGCTGTGACCTGGAACACAAGGAAAGAAACAGGATTAAGGGACTGATCCTGAGTCAGAGAAAAGGTTTGTCACTGACCACTGATGTACTTCATATACAGGAATCCAAGCCTTTGAGTTAATAAACACTGTAATAAATGTGTGTATAATCCTCTTGGATAGCCTCATGTGAGTGCACCTTACTCTCTGTCATGATACTGTTCTCCGACAGGCGTGAAAGGCTGTCTCAAAGGCTGCATCCATGTTTAACCTTTTAACTGTCAAACACCTTTTAACTGTCAAACACTTGAAAAAGTCAGTCAGCGTTTCATGCACATGTGTAATGAGTGAGGGCTGCTGTGTCACTGCAAGATCCTGAATCCACTGACTGCCATGACTAAGGTCTGGGGACCTCCTGGGGGCTGCCTGGAGGGGCTCTCTAGCAAAAATGAGGTATATTTCAAGTTCTCTACCACTGCTACAATGACTCATTGTGTCAAAGTGAGTGTGCATCCTGTGCTTCTCTTTCTCCTTGAATACAGACACTGATCACTCTGTGCCAAGCTACAGCTCATCTTCATCTCGACAGATGAAGATTTATGAAGACACACTCTCATCAGTTTTCACAGGATTTGCAGTCAGGTGGCGGGGTTTGGGTGGAGGCAGGTCAGTGTGGGGGACGCTATCCTGTTTCATTCAAACGTGGCCAGGCACTAGTCAGCTATAGCTGCTCTGTCGAACCAAAGGGCTGCTAATCAAATGTGGAGCATGCACACACTTTCAGCCTGACCACCTCTGCTCCCAATGGCCTGATAAATGCACTGGTTTGCTATGGAGGCAATGGATTAGCCGACTGGTAAAATGACCTGTTAGCTGTGCCAGTGGGCCTCCTCGCCATCTTCTTTGGTAATCAGTGAGACACATGAGAAGCGAAGGAGAAAGACACGCTAGCGCCCTGCCCCTGGAGTACTGCTGTCATGTCGGCTAACGATAGTTAGCAGCAGCTAACACCACTCGGCTAACCACAGCTCCTGCGCCTTTCCTGTCCAATCACACAGTACCTCGAACATCAGGCCGAGGAGGATAATCATGGCCAGACACGAAACCATATCGGCGTGATTCTGGATCACAAACTCGTGGCTCAGCACCGGCGGGCTCTTGTTCTTCTTGCGGAAACCCATGGCTCATCGACACGGCTCTCCCTTCTCTGGCTCCGGGCTGCCGTCGCTGAGTGTCGCTGGGCTGGAGCTAGCTTTCCCCCCGCTGCACGGCTGCACGGCTGCCCCCGGCCTGCACGTCTCAACTGACCGGTGTCTGCTCCGCTCCTGGCCGATCGCCCCACTGCGGTCCGTTAGCACAGTGAACCCGCTGCTCGCGTGTTTAAAAACAGTCATGAAGATGCATCGCATCAAACCAAACACTACAGCACAACACCCACTTTTTTCCCTGCCTGCTGAAATCAGATGACGGGCCCTCCCACTTCAAAACCCCATTCATGAACCGCCCAGTGTCATTGACGTAGAAGGAGAACCCAGGCCCGTGGTGTGTTCACGTACTACATGGAAACGCCCCGTTTCCTAATTTGCTAACAGTTAAATGTGAAATACTTTGACTGATGCAACACTTTTTGGGATATATAATATTTCAGGATAGCACCATCTGAACCGACGGGTCTGTTTGGAAATGGTTCTGTATACCAGTATAACAGGGCTGGATTATCACCAGGGCAAGGCAGGTCATTGCCCCAGAGTCTCAGACCCCCAGGGGCCCCAGTAACCGCAGGATCGTGGTAATTGTTTTTATTAGATAAGCCACATCACTGAAGTACAATATCATTTGAGGAAGGTCCTGCATTTTTACCCCACATGCAGAGGGCCCCTGAATCTTGTTTTCAGACCTTATCATGCAACAAAATAGGAGGCAATAAAGCTTAAAACACTTAAAATTATAAACTACTTTTGCTACAGGAACATCTCTTCTGTCTCGCATGGAAAATAACGATTGTTTATTGTATGAAAGTACTTTAGTTCATCGCTCATAAATTCACTATAGATCACTAAAAAGCCTCCAAAGTCAGCGTTGAGAAGACAAGCTGAAAGTCTGTTTGGATATTTTAAAAATCAAGATGTAGTTTGTGATATGTTGGCATGAGATGTAGGTCGTATTTACGTACTTAATATTACATCCACACCGTCTAAATTAGTGGTGATTTACGGACAATTTATGGAGAAAATCAATAGTCAGTTAACTAACAATTACATGATGCATAATTACTGTGACGCTACGCACCTCATATCAGTTAACGGTTTCTGTCACCTAGCTAAATTAATCGTGATTATCTGGTAATTGTTTTTCTTCAAGTCTTTTGCTGCCAATGCCGTAACGTTATAACGTTTTCAGTAACTCGACAATTTGTAGCCGAGCTCAGTGATTTGACACACACAACACTTCCTGTTTTCTGACGCTAGAGGTCAGTGTGAGACAGAGCTTTCTCAGCTGCAGTCAACACGAGAACAACGTGATACAGCTCGTCTGGAGCTGGTAGAGCGTTCTTCTCGGGGCGCCATATTGGTTTGTGTGTAGCCCGGCTAGCTCAGTCGGTAGAGCATGAGACTCTTAATCTCAGGGTCGTGGGTTCGAGCCCCACGTTGGGCGCAACACTTTTCTCCCCCTTATCCATGAATTAAGGGATAAATAGATAGATCATAGATGAATCGAACATATTGATGTACTGCACACTCAAGAACAGAAAACTGTCTGCGATGATAATGCGAGTCACTCCCACTCATTTTTTGTTGAAACAAGACACAGCATAGTTTGTGTCAGTGGACTTCTAACATAATAGTGCATTTGCATTATATCGAAGGATTTGTCCTATTTTTTAGACCCTCTTATGCATCTGTGGAGGAGTAAAGGAGTGGAAATGCCTAAAACAGTTGCAACAACATGATCTAAGCAGGTGTTTATGTCCGTTGCAATGGATTTTATCACAATAAACATTTAGTTTGTTATACTTGCACCTCCCATTTACATCTATGGAGGAGTAAACACTGTCCAATATACTGCAGTCCTCCAGTATCACAAAAGTAAAAAAATACTTCAGTCTTGGCAAAATGGGGACACAATGACTGTGCTGAAGACTGTATCTATGGCAGTTTTATTGTATAGGACTTCATAATATTGTTTCTTTTTGATATAGTATAGAGTATTTTACTGCTTCTGAATTGCAAAAGGACAACAAAAACTGGTGTTTGTTCCAGCTGTGTTGAACTATTAATAACCACAATGAAACATAGGTTTGTACATATATATTTGTGCATTTGCAACACTCAGTGGGCCACTGCTAAGGTTATTAGTAGCAACATTAATGTGTGACATTAAAAGGCCTAGCTTCCTTGAAACTCTAGGTCTCCTCTTTCCTTTACAACATACCCTAAAAGTGTTTGACTGCATAATTTCTCATTTCATTTCACGTTTTTTTTTCTATCTTTTTCTCTTTTTTTTTGGCGGCTGAATTGCCAAAATAGGTGAGGAGCTACAGCCTCTCTTTTCTCTGGAAACAGCCAAGAGGGAGGGAGGAGTTTAAACAAAGGCCCTCTCCACATAAAAAAAATGGAGTCTTGTGCAGAGAAGCCATGGTGTCCTGCTCTTCACACTCTACATGCTGCCATTTCTACTTCTAAAGCCTTCAAATAAGACAACTGCCGCCAGATTCTACACTTGGAAGCTTTAAAACATTGATACATGGGGTTTGTATGTCAAAAATACTCATATTAATCATGTTATTTTGTGGTTTTAGGCCTAGCTGTCTGCTGATTTTTCTTCCCCTGTCTCTGACACTCACAGTGCTGCCCCTGCCTGCACTGAACAAAGATAATTACTCAGGAAACATTTCGGCCAATCAGACGCGGCCTTGTATCCTGCCTGTGAGGAGAGCGACCAGTCAGGATCTGGCTAACATCACTGGGGCCTGATCGCCTTGCCTGAAGAGCGGAGCCTTCCCCGGCTGAGAGTGTCCTCCATGTTTTATAAGTGTTGACATAACAGTGTGTCAGGCAGCCATGCATCCACAGAGGTAAGCTCTGTCTTTTTTATCTCAACTCTCTGATAACAACATGGCTTCCTTCTTGTTGTTGTGGTGACTGTTGGTTTCTCATGACAAATGTGCACACCTTAAAATCAGTTTAGTGTGCAGGAGGAGGAGGAGGAGCTGGGTTGGATTGGAGGCCTCGCCAGGCCTCTCTGCTCCACAGCGCTGAGGGTGGGGGGTTGGGTAACGACTCTCACCCTTGCTCTCTCTCTGTGTCTCAGGGTCACATGGGTGCCCCAGACAACCAGGCTGCCATACAGGAGGCAGAGTGGACCATGGCAAATCCTTTTCCTTTTTTATAATGCAAAGGAGAGTTAGATTTAGAAATGGCACCCACATCTCCTTTCTGTTGTGGCAGTCTTGTGTTGTAGCCTGGCAGAGAAAGAATGGGGGATGGGCAATGGAGGAGGAGGGGGGGTATTATGTACCCTTTGTAAGTGGATTGGCTCTATGCTGTTTTCTTGTGTGTCATGCCAGGCCGGGGAATAGACGTGGGGGGCAACAGATGTGCTTTTTAGGAGGACAAGGAGTGCAGGGCATAACTGAATACCGCTTTTCAGTCTAAAATTCTTATATGCGTACGTGTAAAAAAGGTTGTTCAGAAGCTTGAAACTGTATGATTTGGTGCGTGTTTATTAAAACTGTACTGAGGGCAAAGTTTCTGCACTCCAGGTCGTTCAGAGGATGGGCTCACATGAAACAAACCTTTTGTTGAAAGGCAAAACTCTACTCATTTCTTCCAGTCGTATCTTTAGAAATGATTTGTTGAGACAGAGGTTAGACGCAGGTTTGTTTACACCAATAAGGCCTGAGTTCACTGCTCGGGGCTTCGTCAGCTCTCGCACTATTGTGAAACTGCTTCCTCCACTCTCTGATCCCCACACAGACAGTGGCCATTTTGTGCTTCAGAGAGCTCTTCTCCTCTAGCCTTCTCTTCACTGATCAGACAGCAGCACAGGGGAACAACACGAGACATGTTGCCCGGTTTTACATGGCGTGTGTGTGCATGCGTACGTGTGAGAGAATTTACAACTTTCATCTCATCGTTCGCTTTGCTCTCTCTTTTCCTGCATGCTGCTTTGCATTTTTCTGTCTTTACACATACAGTAAAACAGAAATGTCATTGACCCATAAGGTACAAATAAAGACTAAGTGTCTCTATCGCGATATTTTATAAGAAATCCACACAAAGACAAGGTGTATGAGGAAACTCCTTACTGCTTGTTGCCATTTTCTGTTTTTCAGAACATAGACTGTACATTGTGTTACATCACGTATCACAGGTTTAGCCGTCTCTACTGCGTGGGGGGAAACAAAGAATGTTTTCTTTCTCTTGTGGCCTGACATGTTTCCTGTACAATCAGTATTTCCTCTTAGACTACGACTAAGTCACTCTCTGTTAACAAAAAGACCAAAACCTTTACTACTGAATAGTAATGAGTTACTTCAGCACGCATGAGTGAGCCCGCAATATGAATGCTACCTTGATAATTAGAAATGTCATCAGTGCGTAGCCTCGTGGTGTTCAAATCGCCTGGGCCTCTTTCCGAGGCAAAGTAGCCAATAGACAGGACGACGAGGTTGAATAGCAGTACCATTGAGTTATGCATCACAACCACGGATATAATCTCCCAAAAGGACTTTTCAAATCCCCTTTGGTTTATGCTGTCATAATCAAGAGGGGCAAGCTAAACTGAAGGAATATAAACAGTCTGATGCAGGGGGAAATGTCTGCATTGCAGCAAAAATGCTTTTTGAGAGGAAGAGGGGAGCCTGCACACTGTGATCCGTGTGGCATAGCACAGCCGACCAATAATGTTCCACCCTGTTGGCCCTCCAGCCAATTGCAGCTGCAGTTGAGGTTAAAGATTGACAATCAGAGGGAGAGCAGCAGGGAGAGCAAGGGCCTTCTGGAAAATTCCACAGCCATCTTTGATTCACCCTTTACAGCCTTATATAAAATTCAGGTCAAATCTTTCTTTTATACTGGATATTCTGTGCATACTAATAGTATACTTCGGTGTTGGGATATTGTTTTAACGTAGTAAAAGAGTAATTCTAAAACAGCCAACTTTATGCCGTTAAAGTCATTATTTTATGAAATGTAGACTAGGACTAATACCTCCTGCTTTTAATTATTTTGTTTTTTTGATTTCAGGAAAAGCAAAAGCTAGTAGGATGCATTTCTTCATTCGTCTGCATGTGGTTGTTGGTCTTGTGGAAGCTGAATGTATATTGTCATTTTACAAAACCTAATAATCTCTCTGGGGTTTTGTGTAGCATGGTGAGTAGGATGTTTTTTAGTCAATGGCATTATTCCCAAGTGTTTTCAATGGCAGTTCCTGTGGAAAGAGAATAGTATAATGCTGGCACAGAATGGCTTTTCTGGAGTGCCATATAGAAAGGCCATTTATTCAGATATTTGTCTGTTTGGTGGTTAAAAAGGTATGGAGAATAGCTTTGCCAGGATCTGAGCGTAGCTTCACAGTGTTTGTATCTCTTCCTTCAAAATGAAATCTAATTATTCTATGACAGCAGTTTTCACTGGGAAGGAGGGAAGCCAAGATCGAAGACATAAAAAAAAAGAAAAAAGGAAAAAGAGAGATGAGTGTTCCTCACTTTGCTGGATTCTCTCGTGCCTCCCTCTCTGTGTTTCTGCTCTACCTCTGTGATCGGCCGTGAAGGTTTTCTCGACATTGCCGTGTTTTTGAAAATGTTGGACTGTAATCTCCACAGATCTCTCTGGTCCTCCTGCATGGATGTGCCAGTGCCTGAGTCTGAGCCTCGGAGTGGGGGATGGGGGAGAGGGGGGAGGGGAGCAAGCTGTGGCCTCCATTTTCTGTGACGAGAGAACCCTGCTCGTCTCTCACAGGAGTGGAATCTAAAGGCATTGAGTCAGTGTTGTTTCCTTTTTGTCCATCAGGTACTACTTGCAGAGGGGGATACTGTCAGTGTTTTCTTGAACCCACGTCTCTCTGGAATATATCCCAGAATCTGATGAGGATTTATTTGCCTAACTCTCCTTGTGTGATGGATCACAGCTCCTGATCAGAATGCCCTTTGGATCAGCATACTTTTTCACTGCTGGTCATCCCGTCTTCCTGGTAGCTGCAGCAGTGTCTTGCCATTGGTGTTAAATGTGTGTGTAATGTAGGGTTGTGGCACTTTGTTCAGAGCTGCCTGGTGATGGCGGATGTTCTCTCTTTTCAGGGCTGTGGTACACGTAGCAGAGCGACTTGGCTAACGTTTTCTTATTTTCATGTGGGCCTCGTTTGTTCACTCAGTCCGGAACAGGAAGGCCCCGGAGGGGTTGGAGTGTGTGTGTGTTTGTGTGTGTGTGTATGTGCATGTGTGTGTGACTGTTGGCAGGCTGAAACAAGATACCCATATGCCATATTTTTAAAAAACTCTGCTCAACCTATGCCTGTTATTTTTCAGACTACGCAGGCTATGATGCATTTATTCTGCTGAGTTTCAGTTTGAAAAGCTGTGTGCGACTGCCAGTTTGAATGCCTGAAAGAACATGAATGTATTTAGAGTTAGATTAGATTGTGAGCTACAGTGTTGGCTTAGTAGCAGTATTTGCCATTTTGTTTGGTTGAAAGAATTGGTTTAATCATTGTTAAACCTCTGAATTGTGAAGCAAACATCATGGTTGACTTGGTGTTTAAAGGAGTATAGCTTTAATGGATGATCCCATCACATCCAATCTCTTTTGAAGTTGGGTTTGTCATATCTGATTCTTTAAACCCTTCAGGATATGCGTTTTAACCTCCCTATGCCTGTCACTGAACTGACACTTGATCAAATTTGTGTGGAATGTCTCTTTAAGGCCGGGGGAGGGGGCATAAAGAACATTCTTTTACTTTCAGAAGAGAAAAAAAGAAGCTTATCCCACGAGTGTGGTTGACCTTTGAGTCGTAGCCTGTAAACCCATCATCCTAGTTGGAAACCAGAGCTGCAGCCAGTGCTATGAAATGGTCAAGTGTGTGACCTGTCAGGGGTCCTTGGGAGGGTTTTCTTCTCAGGGCTTTTGAATAAAGGCTACATCCTTGGAACAAGGCCCGCTGTTGCTCTGACAAAGGAGGAGCTGAACACCCAAAGACTTTCATTTATCGCCAGAGTCTTTTTATTCTCAGTTTTTTTTTTTCCTCAGCGGAAATGAGATGAGAGCAGGACAGGAGACCTAGGAAATCAGGCTTTTCCCGCATAAGATGTGCATGTTGGAGTATTCTTTGCAACTGTATCCTGTGTTAATCTATGATATCAGCATTGGCCTGTTTACACAGTAGAATATGCAGATATTTTGAGTTCTGATTTTAAAAACAAACTGATTTTTATGTAACTCCACAATTATGTATGTGCATTTATCCTCAATAGGAAATATGTGGTGCCAGATTTACACATTCGGTGATGTACAGTGAAATAAACGTGACTTTGGCCAGCAGAGCTATTTCAAATATGCACATGCCTAAGATTTAGGCCAAAAATATTCAGATAGATCTTGTCTGAAGCTTGTTATATGGATGTCTTGCTATTGGTCTCCAAGAATGGACCCAAATCCTCTGAGGGTGCCCTGTTGTTACTGAAGGGGCTTGAGAGGGAGCAGAAACATGTTAATTGCCATGAGACACTGTCCCTCCAGTAGTATGGAGTGACTCCCTCTGACTCTCTCCTCACTATAGGACTATTCACCATTTGTTTTAAAGAAAGCGCAGCAAAGATCGGGACAGAGTCAGACTAGAGTCTACAGCTGCAGTGTCTCCTGAAGGACGGAGGTGCAGGGTAATGTCGGCTAAATGGCCCTGTGTGTTGTTTTGAATATAAACTTGTGCGTAGCGGAGAGGAGTGTTGCTATGGTGATTGTTCCCATTCTCTCCCTTGAAACATAAAGACTATATTCAGACTCGTTTGTCACTGGTAATATGGAAAGGATTTGAACTTCGTACCGCGATGTCAGAGATGTGCTGAAATCAAATGACAACAATAACAATGGAAACCTGCAGAGTCCCTATTGACGGATCCTCTGGGACCAGGGTGCCTTAGGTGGTGTTCCACTTGTTTACTGTTATGCTGATGTGGTTTCTGAACACCCTTTCTGACTTTGTGTTTGCCTCTCTTTCTGTGTTTCCGTGTGCTCTTGTTCGGTGCTCTGCAGTCTGGCTGAGGACGAGGTAAAGACAGAGTCTGATGTGGTAGAGGGGATGGATGCAGCCGTACGATCCAAAGGTAAGTCTCTAAGGCCGAGTAGCTCGCGTTAAGATTCAAACATCTTAGGTGTCTTAGTTTCAGAGGCTGTCAAGGTTATTTACTGTAAGTTTCAAAAGCAGCGTAATGCATTTTGTTGGTGTCTCAGGGCTGCAAAGATAATCCATCATGCCTGGCTGCCTGGCTGTTTAGATATTATGTCATGTATCAACACAGGGTCTAGTTAGGTTAGAGAGAGCCTTCTAGATATTTGTTACTGTCAAATGGTAATTCGATTGGTGGCATCTTCAATTAATGCTTTTTTGATCAGTGTGCTGTCAGCAGATGTTATGATATCATGAAGACAAAAGTGTAAAAGCTGAGCGCTGAAATCTGAATATCAAATTGCTCAGCTGAAACTGACTTGCTTCAATTTGCAGTTCCTTGGTTTCTCAGTAAGCTCTCTGAAGGTGGGAGGATAGGATTGGTGTATTGTGGTTCACGATTGTTTTCACCCTCTTGATTTATTCTTGTTATAGCTAATTTGCTGTCACAGAGCCTGTTTTTAATCCTCTTCATCTTGTGTAATGTGTTGGGCTTGAATGCAGTGAGCAGCACGAGCCTGTCTCCTGTTGTGTGACGACCTGATTGTCTTTCTGCATCCAGTCCCTGATCCACCAGGGTCAGCGGAAAGGCCAGTGGCACCACAGAAGAGAAGGGTGTCGAGTCCCACCCATTCCTCCAATGGCCACTCTCCCTCAGACACCTCCCCAAGCCCTCTCAAGAAAAAGAAGAAGCCAGGGGCCGTCAACTGTAACAACAAAGACCAGGTAAGGGCTCCAGTATGCTCATTTCAAAATCTAGCGTGTTCTCAAAGGCTGTGGAGTATGGTGGTGGGGGCAAATGCCAGTGTACCCACTGCAAATACAGGCCAGTCCTTTCGCACCCGAATGAGGAGTTGGCAAAGGAGACTGATCCAAAACAAAGACAACCTGAGTTTTGACTGCTTTGTCTTCCACCCAGCCAACAATTCATCACGTTCCAAACCAATTCACCGCATTGAAAGGGCAATAAACTGTCACAAAAGCACGAAGGGCTGCGTAACAATTGAAGTAGAAGTAGGCTGGATGACTTGTTCTGCGTCCTTGTCAGAAATCAAATGTGTTTTTAGTCGTTCCGAAGTCCCACGCTCAAAGGCGTAGTGAAAATCCTTCCGTCATAGAGAGGATGTTCAGTCCTCGAAATACATTCATATTGTTGGACACACGAAAGTGCCACAAATAGTTGTGTAAATAATGAAAAAAGAGCACTGTGATTTCAAACACAGGCTCCTTTCTCATCTCCACGCAGCTGGCCGACTATCCCATGAAGTGGGTGTGAGTGTTGTTGGTTGGTTTCAGAGGGTTTTTGGACACAGCACCCCCTAATCCAGCGTCAGAGAGCTGCGGGGCGTTATTTGACCCTCTGACAGGGTTATGCTGGTGCCTTCAGTCTTCTTCTCTGACACAGACCTCCTGAAAGGTGATAATACAGATACTGACCAGGTGAACAACACTGACCCACACTGCCTGAGAGAACACGCCAATTTTTGATTTTGACTGCAGTATACTGTCAGCTGAAAAATGGACAAACGTGTTGATGTGACCTGCTGTGACAGTGGATATGTCTTCTGACTGATGTGTTTGTTTGAAGCAGTGCCATGAATGCATGGTCCAATCACAGTTAATGTATTATTTTTAGACATTTTGCATTTGTGTTATTATCAGTCACCTTTGGTAATTTATGTCCTGTTGTTTTGCTGAATTTAAGTGACATGCATTTTGGTGATATACGACTCTGATGCATAAGTTTTTATTATCTGATGGCGCTGAGTGATTCTCTTCTGCCCTTTAGTCCTTTGAACATGCACGATATTAAAAGATAATTTAAATAATATTTTGACAGGTGTTTGATGCAAACATAGTTAATTGCTTGCTGATAAGTTTAGAATATATGCTATGATTCTCAGATAAGATTAAATTGAATTTTACCACTACTCGTGATAACTTAAGAACAAACACTGACTGAAGCTCAAGTACAGTCTTGGAAGCCAGTGGCTACTGTCTGATGACGATTTAGCCTCTGAGGCAACAGCCAATGTTTCAGAGCTTCCAGTGTATCCAGCAGCTATCTGCATAACTGATATTAGTGGCAAGACTTCCTCTTTCGTGTCATTGTTTACAGACCAACTAGCCACTTAACTTTCATACTTGACAATAGCCTGACCTTTGACTTAATCTCTATGAATATATGAATGCACATACATTTAAAAAAAGCTAATAAAAAACTAAATTGTCAGATGTTAGCTGAGGGGTTCCAAGATTGCATTTCAGCCAATGTGTTTAGCTTCTTTTGCTCTCCACATGGACTGTTTACCTGCATGTGACCACAGCCCATTCAAATGTGATTGTTCAGTACTACTCAAAGTACAAAAAGAAACCTAAATGCCTCAGATACCAAAATCTTGTGTCTTGCCTACAGATTCTGCATTCAAGTGCTAATATCTGTTCATAGATGGTGACAGTGATAGTGATCACAGTCCTAAGCTACTGATACTAGCATAGGACTGTGAAACACCATCTTTAGCTGTGAAAACAAATGCATCAGCTTCTATTGAGCCATTAATGTAGCATCAGTAAAGTACTAGTTGGGTACTTATCAGAGAACGATATCATACATTGTTTACTCTCAGGTGAAACCCTAAAGCTCACACCCTAAAACCTGTTGGGTTAGTCCTGTTTGACTCACAGTTGAAACAGTCATTTAAGTAGATGTTCAGATAGTTTGCTTATTGCTTTAAAAGGTCTTGTGTTGGGTTTATTGCCTTTACTCTTGGCCTCTCTCCCTGCTTATCCCACCCTACTGTTGCCTTGTTTCTGTTGCACTGCACCTTTTTGTGTTCCTGCGTGTTTTTTGAAACCTGCCCCCCTGTTTCTCTTGCCTGCATTTCAGTCAGAGCTAAGACATGGTCCCTTTTACTATATGAAGCAGCCAGCACTCACCACAGACCCTGTTGATGTTGTACCGCAGGACGGCAGGAATGACTTCTACTGCTGGCTGTGCCACCGCGAGGGCCAGGTGCTCTGCTGTGAGCTCTGCCCCAGGGTGTACCACGCCAAGTGCCTCAAACTACCAGCCGAGCCCGAGGGCGACTGGTTCTGTCCAGAGTGTGAGGTATCTCGCTGAAGACGTGTGTGTGTGTGGGTGTACACAAATAATTGTGGGACTCAAAGCACAATATTGCTTGCCTAGTTGACAAAAGTGGTGTCAGACTATGTGCCATGAGCAGCTTCAGCCAGAGAGGAGGAACAGAGCAATGAAATCACCTGCTTTTGTCTGTGGTTGATCCAGAATCCTACAGAATCTTGGCCCTCCATGACACATGGTGTGACACCTCTGCAAGCTAATTGCGCACACTACAAGTCTGAGAGATGTTGATTAAAACAATTTTAAATAAATGTACAAGCTAAATAAAAAAACAGCAGATAGTGTAAACTTGACTACAGTTAACATATAAATTTATGTTAGTAACATTTTTTTCTCTGTGTTGGTTGTTTTTATACATTCATTAATGTCATTAACTGTTCGATTTTTTGTTGTTGCAGAAAATAACTGTCGCTGAATGCATTGAAACCCAGAGCAAGGCAATGACGATGCTCACAATAGACCAACTTTCTTACTTGCTCAAATTTGCACTCCAAAAGATTAAACAGCCTGGGGTAAGACTTATAAAGATCCATTGTCTACTGGTTTAATAGATGTCTTTATAATCTCAAAGTGTTTTGTATTCAAACACAAATTTCCAGGAAATATATGAAGAAAATGAGACATCCAAATTGACTAATGCACCTGTTTCTTTGTTCATGTTTGTCTAAACTGAGCAGACTGAGCCCTTTCAGAAGCCTGTGTCTCTGGAACAGCATCCGGATTATGCAGAGTACATTTTCCACCCCATGGACCTGTGTACTTTAGAGAAGGTATCATTATTTATTTTCTTTAATTTGCACATTGTAAAAGCAGAAAGCACAAAGAAATATACCAAAAGTCATACAAAGTGCTAAGTGTAGACAAAGAAATGTTGGGATGAGCAGAAGAAAACAAAAAACTATAAAATCTCATTGAGAGGCACTCTTGAGTATCAGGTTTGCAACTTTGGAGACACATTAAGGATGTGAATTGTATATAAAATCATACAGAAAGGCCTAAGTATAAGTGAGGCTGCAGGAAACCACACACACACAGAACATGTAACATATAAAATAAACAATGACAGTATACAATATCTAGAACACAGCATATGACATTAACATATAATACTGTGGAGTAATATCTTCTGGGTCAGCTTTCATTATATTTAACAGATGATTGTCTTCATTGAAGTATCATGTCTTTAACTTTATTTTATTTTTTTCATAGAATATCAAAAAGAAAATGTATGGCTGCACTGAAGCCTTTCTGGCTGATATGAAATGGATCTTACACAACTGCATCATCTATAATGGAGGTAGGCCACTTTATGTATCATCACATATATCAGTAATCCCACTACTGTGCTAGAAATTTATCTTGTACCATTTTTTTTTTTCAGGCAATCACAAATTAACAGCAACTGCAAAAGTCATCGTCAAGATTTGCGAACATGAGGTAAGACAAGCTTTACTAACTTAATAAACGATTCTGTAGATCTGTAGATGAGTATAAATCAATTACATCTGTGTTATTCAATATCTGCTTCTAGATGAATGAGATTGAGGTGTGTCCAGAGTGCTACCTGTCGTCATGCCAAAAAAGGGACAACTGGTTTTGTGAGCCATGTGTAGGTCCTTCACTCAGTCTTAACTATTATGTCAAAGCAGGGCTTATACATTTTGTTTTATATGTCAGATCTGTAAGGCACTGATATTTATTTTTTTTGCTTCATCCCCTGATAGAGTCAACCCCACCCGCTGGTCTGGGCGAAGCTAAAGGGCTTTCCCTTCTGGCCAGCAAAAGCACTTCGGGAAAAGGACGCGCAGGTAGACGCACGCTTCTTTGGGCAACATGACAGGTGAGATAAACTTTGCTGAGGAAATTGCTTCTATGTATTAGGGTTGTTGGATCACAGCTAAACCAGGATTAGTCTCCTGGTTAATCTAATACAACGAATAGTTTATATTGCTTTTCATTGTGCTTTTATGTATAGGGCCTGGGTCCCCATCAACAACTGCTACCTCATGTCCAAAGAGATCCCTTTCTCTGTGAAGAAAACAAAGAGCATTTTCAATAGTGCCATGCAAGAGATGGAAGTCTATGTGGAAAACATTCGCAAGAAATTTGGGGTCTTCAACTATGCACCCTTCCGCACTCCTTACACACCCAACAACCAGCTACAGATGCTACTGGACCCCTCCAACCCTGGTGCTGGGACAGTGAAAACAGAGAAACCTGATAAACTTCGTTTCAGCTTTGATATAACTGCGTCCCCTAAGATGGTCCTCAGCAAGAGTTCTACGCCGAGTGGCATGACTCGGAGGGTCTCCATGACAGACATGCCTCGGTCCCCCATGAGCACCAACTCCTCGGTTCACACAGGCTCCGATGGGGAGCAGGATATGGAAAAGGCCAGCAGGAATCCTGCCTTCCACTACAGCACTGGAGAGGAATCAATGGACTGTACTGGTGAGTAAACGCTGAAGTGGCTTTGATTGAAATGTGGAAGGCGTCGCTTGTAGAATTAACCCATCAGAGAATAAGAGAGAGCGATTCAGCTCATTGTTTAGCTGTCTGGCCCACAACTTCACTGTTTTAGTTCACTCTCACTGCTCTCAAAGTGCCTGTTTTCAGCTAAAGAAGCTCTAGAAGCTCACTGAACACTACCTGCTGTGCACCAGCATACAGACACAGTTAGCAACTAGATGATGAACACAGTGGAGCCTGTAGCAACTAAAGACTCTGTTTCAATCAGGAGTTCTTAGAGACCAAAAACAGAGATAAAAGAAAAGTGATTATTGGGCTTACATTCACAAGGTTGCAGAACCACGACTTCAAATGAATGATAATATTACTCTGTAACTGCTGAGTGTGTAAATAAGCAACTGTTTTCTAACAAGTGTGTCAAATCAGCTTCAGACGTTTTACCACTGCCCCCAAATAGCTAAAAACAAACAAACAAAAGGTTATTGAAGGTTTTAATGTTACATCGCTCTTGGTGTGTAGCCATGAGTGGAGTGATGCCATTTTAAAACATTTTACCTCTGAATGTAAAGCAAAAATAACTAAACTTGGATTTTTTTTAATTGTATTTTGTTGTAATTACAGCATCTCCTGTCTCAGGGAAGATGGGTCCTGCAGGCAGCGTGGCAGGCAGCCCGAAGCCCTTTAACCCTGGACTGGTGCCCAAGCAGGAGAGAACTACAGGCGCAGGTGGCATCCTCAATCTTAACCTGGGTCAGTACCAACTGCACAAATACAGTTTATTGCAATGATGTTGTCATAAAGGCTAGTAATCAGGCATATCATCATCATCATGTTGAATGTGTCAGCATGGTGAATTTAAAATGAAATCAAACATTTACCTGTTCCTTTCAGATCGGGTGAAGGCTGAGATGGATCTGAAGGAGCTGAGTGAGACCGTGCAACAGCAGCAGCAGCAAAATCAGCAACAGGGAGGATCAGCGACCCTCACTACCCCAAAGAGACCCATCAGGAGCCTGGACAAGACCATTGAGAGCTGCAAGGCACAGCTCGGTACATACGCTATCACCTTTTTTTAAAAGTCTATTCTCGTGCTATACATGTCATGCCGTGCTGACTGCAGATAGTGATATCAACCCTAATAACTACATTTTCCAGCGATTTCAAAAATATCATTTTTTTTGGTGTGATATGGTCAATTTTCAACGAGAATGAAATTTGATATTTTGATACAGTGAATTATGAATGTGATGAATTATGAGTTTGTTCAACAATGAAACATGTGATATTGGACACATTGTGACTGCTCCTCATTTAGGGAAGAGCTTGTCAGGCTGTTACCAAAGAAAAAAGTCTATTTCTTCATTCCGCTCTTACAAAAGCATTGTAACTCTTTAAAAAACTTCAAGAAGAATCAAGAATGTTTGCCTCTCCTTACAGGGATAGATGAGATTTCTGAAGATGTGTATAAAGGCGTGGATCACAGTGACTCCGAGGACTCTGAGAAATCGGACTCGAGTGACAGCGAGTATCTCAGCGACGAGGAACACAAGCCAAAGAGCTCCACCCAGGACGACAAAGACAAAACAGAGAGAAAAAGGCCCAAAGCGAGCACGGAGGGAGAGATTAAGGAGGGAGTTACAGGGACAGCGGATAAAGCCACCCCTGATCCTCTGCTTAAAGACAAGCAGAGTAGCAGTGGCCCAGATAGGGACCTCCAGGACAGGCCCAGAACGCCCCAATCTCAGCCCCTCACTGACAAGCCCAAAGCCCCAGAGGAGGGCAGAGCAGCCGCTGCCACATCAGTGGCTGAGCAAGACTCTGATTCTGAAAGGGAGCTGGTGATTGACCTAGGGGATGAACATGGAGGCCGTGACTCAAAGAGGGCAAGAAGAGAACCTGGGGCCTCTGCTGCCAAAACTCCCAAAGAGTCTAACGTTGTCAAGTTGGAAGGTGAGGCTTTTGATATGCTGTATATGTTTTCTCCTGTGATTCTCATTATGACCCATGTCTCACTTAGGACAGCTGTAGAAATAATGTGTGAGCACACAACTCTTAACCAGTATTCCATGTTTTATTCAGGCTGGTGTCTGACTCTAAGAAAAAGCCCATGGATCAGTGATGTGTGTGATAAATCATCACAGATATCCAAACATGATCATCAACCTAAAGATTCTCCGCTGATTGTCCGACTCATGATGGACAGTTAAAAAAACCAAAGCAGTGTCTTTGGTTCAGCTACCAGTGACATTGCTCTGTTTTTTTTAGTTCCATGCATTCTTCTTCCTTGTCAAAACTTGCCATCTACATTACCCAGAATGCAATTCAACCGGCGACAAATTTAGTCAGAGATTTAGGTGTGTTATGCTAGTACAAGGTAATGTAGCCTTGAGCTGCTAGCCTCAAGCAAACTCCACAAGCCCAGATTTTTTTCACTTTAAAACTTGTAGTCTTCAGTCCGAACTGATGCTGATTTAATTAACGTCACAGTAGTAGGACTTTGATGCATTTGTTTTAACTACATTTCCAATCATTCTCAAAAAATCCTGTTCCTTGACCTCTCCAGTAGACTCTACAAAAAGGCCTCAAGTTTAATTCCTATTTAAGCCTCTTGGTCTTATGGTGCCCCCTTTAGAAATCCAGAACGCCTCTCTCTAAGGAGTAATTTTTTAAAATTATTTCTGCCCAGGTAAAGTGCCCTCAACTGCTGCAGCAGCTGCACCATCACGGGAAACCAGTTCTAACGTGAAAGACTCTTCACAACCTGCCATCACAGCAGCACTCAACCTGGTTTCCACCACAGCTTCTGGTCAGCCCAGTGCCAACACAGCCACCAGCGCATCCACCAGTGCCCCCTCTCCTGCCTCCACCTCGGTCTCCACATCATCCCCATCACCTGCAGCTGTAAAGAAACAGCGCCCTCTACTGCCCAAAGAGACAGCTCAGGCTGTGCAGCGGGCTGTGGTCTGGAATCCAACCAAATTCCAGACGTCATCTCAGAAGTGGCATATGCAGAAGGTGCAGAGGCAGCAGCAGCATGGTGAGCAGTCAGCAGGTCAGACACAGGCCCAGAGTCAGGGGCAGACACGCAGTCCGCAGCAGCCGCAATCACAACAGCAGAACTCCTCCTCAAGTACCCGCTATCAGACCAGACAAGCAGTCAAGGGTATATATCATTCATCTGAATATTAAGCTTAAAATAATAGAATAAAACGTGTATTAAAACATGTATAATTTCCTTTTTTTTCCACCTTTATCCCCTGCAGTGCAACAAAAAGACCTGCCTCCGAATACTTCCTCATCAACAGCTGCCCAGGTCACATCTGGGAGCTCCTCTTCTTTCATGTCAGGAGACGTGCAGATCCCCACAGTCTCAGCTGACGTGGCTGCAGATATAGCCAAGTACACAAACAAAGTAAGTTAGAATCCTCTGCTCTGTGATTAAATGTGGCAAATAAGAAAAGGTCTGCATTAATGGCATTTTAGCTTCATATAAATTGACTTATTGCTCTGCTCACTTCATTTTTGCAGGATGAAAGTAGTTAAGACTGTGGATTAATGTCATGTTTTTGTTAAAACTCTGCAGATCATGGACACAATAAAAGGGACAATGACTGAAATCTACAATGACCTTTCCAAAAGCACATCAGGAAACACAATTGCAGAGGTACATACTTGCATATAGACTGATGCTTATTAATGTGTCGCAGTAATACACGACCAGGTTTCATCTCTGTATTTTTGCCACAGATTCGACGGTTAAGGATAGAGATTGAGAAGCTGCAGTGGCTGCATCAGCAAGAGCTGTCAGAGATGAAACACAATCTTGGTAAGTTTCCTGCTTCCAGGAATGTGTCGCCACACCTCCTGGGAGCTGATGTACTACTGACTTACTTTGTCTCGCTTTAATACAGAACTGACAATGGCAGAGATGAGGCAGAGTCTGGAGCAGGAAAGAGAACGGTTGGTGGCTGAGGTTAAAAAGCAGACCGAGTCAGAAAAGCAGCAGGCAGTGGACGAGACCAAGAAGAAACAGTGGTGCGCCAACTGCAGGAAAGAGGCCATCTTCTACTGCTGCTGGAATACAAGTTACTGTGACTACCCCTGCCAGCAAGCCCACTGGCCAGAACACATGAAGTCCTGCACACAGTCAGGTAACATAAGCACACTCACGATGCATTAGTGTGTCCAGTGTAAAGAGTAAATTGGGGCAGCCTGCTTTGATAAAGTAACTACCATCTGTTGTTGGTTTATGTTGAGGCACTGTGATGCACAAAGCTGTTACACAGTGGTTTGGCAACTAGATTAATGTAGTCTATCACAGACATTTAGATGAAGAAGCAGACAAAAATATGATCAACTATTTTATCATTCAATCATTTGTAACTTAAAGTTTGTCATGTGCACGACAGTTACTGTGAAGTTATCATTCATATCATTTATGTATTTATTTTATTTTTTTAAGTCTTTGTTTGCTTCTATGTTTTGTGCCTGAGGAGACTCTTGAAAACAAGATGGTGCATCTCAAGGGGTTTATCCTCTAATTAAACTTTGAAATAAAAAAAGAAAATCACGCAAGTAAATCAGAAATGAGACAAAGAGAATGCGGGACATAAGATGTGAAATAGTGTAGAAGTTAAATTATTAATTAATAATTTCTGTCAACTCACCCAAAACTGATGTGAAACTCATTCTTTTCATGTTTTTTTTAATTTATTGTTCTGAAATGGACAAAATTGTTGTTTTTTGGTAGCTCCTTCTCCCCACGTGCTATATTTATGCTGCAGTATCTTGTAACTGATGTCAAATATACAATGAACATGACACCACAGCACAGTCTGTCATCTGTTATTTCTCTTATAAACATCATCCCCACAGTCAGCCAGCCCCTCTCATCCCAAGCACTCATTCCCTCAAAGGCCAACATAATGTAACCAGTTGATAAAGTATAGTGTGACTTTGCGGTGCAAATACAAATAGGTTACCTCATCAGTGTCTTTTCTGTGCATGACCTTTCCTCTTTTCCAGCCTGTGGGATAAGAGGCAAATTTTGTAGACAAACAGAAAAACATATACAGTACAGGCTCCATGTTCTCATTTTATATTTTGCTTTTCCTTCCAGCCACAGCTTCGCAGCAGGAGCAAGAAGCAGAGCCTAACGCAGACCCTTCAGTCAAATCATCAGGGCACTCTCCTGCCCCACAGACCCTGCCCTCAGCAGCAGGATCCATATCAGACAAAAGCAACTCTCCCACATACATTATGGACAAGAGCAAGGACAGCGCTGGTGTTACTGTGACCTAACTGCTACACTACGGATACTCTCGCACATTTTGCAAGGCTGTGGGGCTTGTCGCGTCAAACTGAAAGCTTGAAGGCCCGCACCTCTGTGTGACAAATCACCTTGATTTTTCCATTCCTATATGTACATCTGCTTGGTGGACATTTTTTTGGTCAATCTTTCATCTCTCAGTTTCCACAAGTCTGTGTTCAGGTGGATTCACCACGTGAAAGTAGTCTGTCTTGAGAAATAAAATGTGAGTCTATATGTTTTCATACTGTAGCTTTGTTATAGCTCTGTTACCACTTTGTTTCAAATCTGAGCAAGATTGTATCAACCCACAGAACATTTGCTACATTAATAATTTCAATGCTGCTCCAAAGTACTTCATGGCTGTTTCATTTTGTTGGCTGCTCTCCATATAATGGTGAAAACAGCTGTCAACAGTTGATACTCATTTATCATGGTGCCATCAGAGGTATTTTGAGTTATGCAAGTTTCATCTTTGTATTTTAAACCGTGTCTGCTTCATGTCAAGTGAGGTTTTTTGAGTAATGCAAGTTTAAACATGTTTTCAACTATGTCCTCTTCATGTGAGCGGTGGCATTTTTGGCTCATACCAGTTTTGTATGGTTGTTTCACATTGTATAGACCTACATTAAAAATATCGTGATTTATTAAAAAGAACTAAAAAATTTAAACTGTACAAAGTTTTTGTAAGAAAATACCTGAACAATATTTATAGTGTTATATGTTTTTATAGTATGTTTAATGAAATCACATTTCTATGTGTCTAAACAAAGTTATTTGAAAATAAATTACTTCACATGAATGTCAGCTCTGAGCGAAGTCTCTGTTAAACTGGTTATTCAAAGCTGATGTAAAACCTGATCAGACTGTGTGGAAGAACTGAGTAGGCATAAATAGAAACTGCATTTTGGCTGGATATTATTTCCTGTGAGCATGTCTGTTTTGAGCTTGTGTCTCGTTCGTGTTTACATATTGTACATATAATAAATGGACTCGTGAAGAAAAAATAAAAACGCTCTGATCAACTTAGTATAGTGCACCTTGAGTCATTTGTTGAGTCAGAACTTATTATAGGTAACGAGCACAAGTCAAATGATCACTGACATACAGAGAATCTCGCTAGATGAACAGGAAACCACGGTGCTTTCCGGGTGTGAATAATTCTCGCGAGATTACGTGTCAGTAAGACAGAAAATGGAAGGCTGTGCTAGTTAACTATGTGAGCGAATCGTTTAGTAACTGGAAACTAATCATTTGTATGCAAGGTATGATTTCAGTTTTCATCACGGTGTTGGTGTGTATTTGTGCTACATTTAATTCTTGTGTCAGCGTAGTTGGAGACAATACGTTGGGCAGCGACTTGCAGTTATTACTGGGTTGTGTAGCAGCTAGCGTGGTAGCGGTTAGCTAAGTGATCTGCAGGGAACAATGTCGGTCGTCGCACGAAAAAACGACTCTTGTACTCCCATTATGGAATAACTCTGGAGCGTTTGCGGCGTTGCAGAGCAAATTCGTTTCGTTTCTGAGCTTTTGCACCTGACTGAGGTCTAGCAACGAAACTAGTAAGGTCCGCTTTTTCTTCTCTAGTTGGTAACCAGTGTTAGTTAAATTTAGACTACAGAGACATTGTGGACTGCCCACCTACTTGCACCGCTCGTTGACGATTCTTTGCATAAACGAACAATCTGCATCAAGCTGATTTTGCTATACGAGCACCAAACACGATTGCGTGTAGTGAAACTCTCTGAGCCTTAACACAACAGCTAAACCAGCTAATTTGAGGTGATGTCAACAAGGATCGGATACAAGCGAAAATATGAAGTTGGACAATACTGAATCCTGGTTGGCAGCAGCCCATTTAATCAAGTGTTACCTAACATACCTAAAGTGTTGTTAAAAGGAACACAAGTTAAAAGTTAAAGCCACAGTTAGACTAACGTAAACATGTGGGTAGCTAGCCTTACATTTATCTGCTCTCTAATGAAAACATTAAACATAAATCTGCAATAATAAAGAAATTCAGTTTAATATCCTATGTTATTACATTTCAAATGACTCAGTGTCAGCATTGTTATTAATGTGAGCAAGCCCAATTATTTCAACTGTCTCATCTTCATCTGTAAATTAAGTAAAGACAGCTTTATCTTAGCTTTACTGAGCCAAGGCTTACAGATGTTCATATACGCCCAGCTGCTGAGTGGCTAAGACTAACGCAGTCTAGTACAACATCTGAGCAAATATATCCTACTGTCATAAAGGTCATGATGTTCAGTTTTTGTTAAAAGTGTTTGTGGTGCTGTTAATGCAGTTCAACAGTGGCTGAATCAACACCTCTCTAACACAGTTTACATAAAACTGAACATAACTTAAATGAAGGTATGATATACTGCAGGGCCGTTGTGTTCGACCACATTGGTTTTAGGTCAATGGCATTAATGAACTGACATTTGAGTTCCTTTGTATGTGGATTGGAGTTATGAGTTTTTGAATCAATCTTGCAATATGGAATGGATGGCCATGACTGCCATCTCTCACAGCAGACAGTATTCATAATTGAGTTAAATTGTCAAGGCACGTGTTTGTGACTTATTGTTGACTTGTAATGTGGATGCTTTGGTGTGTTTACCCAGGAGACAAGTGGAATGACATGTCCTTTTCAGCCTCACCCAACTTGTCCAGTAGTCAACATTCCTTTAAGATTGTGCAGTAATAAATTATATTTTCTGTGTTGTGACAGATTTGTCTGGTACGGATGTCAGTATGGATCCAATGGCAAATAGCCGCGTCACTGACGATGATAATTCAGGTAAAGCAGATCCTTTAATCTATGAGTTGCTTAAATGGGCAGACTGTTGCTATAAAAGAACATGGATGAGATTGTGGTTCTGTTTTTGTTAATTCTGTTTGTTCCTGTCTTTCTCCAGAAAATCAGCTGAACCAGTCAGAGGGGGCAGAGTCAAGTGTTCGGCCGTCCTTGTCTGAGGTTAAGAAGTCCTGGGGCTTCAGGCGGACAACCATTGCTAGAAGGGAGTTCCTGGATGAAGTTGGAGACCTGGCTCACAGTCCTCCACTTGTGCGTAGAGGCAGAGGTCGTCGAAGCAACCAAACACAGCAGGCCACTCCAGAAACCCGTGCCAACCGCAGAGCTACTCAATCAACGAGGAGTGTTATAGATGACCTTGAGTGGTCTGCCCCATCCTCACCTGTATCAGAGGAGAGCAAGCCAGCCTCAGAAACTTCTGCAGGAGGGAGCCTTGACCCCAGCTTATGGCAAGATTTTGGGTCTGCCTTCCACACGGCCTTCTCACTGCTAGGTGGGAATGAGGGCTTGTCACTGGAAATGCCAGATGCGCTAGCAGTTCCTGACATTTTGAAAGCCAGTGATGCTGTTGAGGCCCCTCCTCCACAGGCTGTGGGTGAAACTGAGGTGACTGATAGTGTGGAATCTGCTGATGACATGGAGATTTTGCAGCCTGTCGCACCTGACAATGTGGCAGGAGGGGAAATCGAGGATGTGGTGTTGATCTCTAGTCAAGAAGAGGACAGTGATGAAATGACTCTGATACAGATCAAGGAGCAGCTTGCATCTAAAGGCAGGCAGGGAGACACTAGGGCTAAAGGGGGGAAAGGGGGAAGAGGAAAGGCCAGAGGAAGGGGGAGAGGCAGAGGTAGAGGTAGGGGAAAAGGTAGGGGAAGGGGCAGAGGAAGGGGCAGGGCAGTGGAGCTTCAGTCAAGCATTGGAGAAGATGAGGACAGTGATGAGCTTGTGCTTGTTAATCCAGTTGAAGAGCAGCTGCAGCGAGAGGAGGAAAAATTAAACGAACCACAATACAGTCCTGCTGAAACAGAGAGATCACCTGCTCACTCTGCTATCAGCCTGAGTCCTGCTGAGCGATCAAACTCAGACTGCATAATCATAGACTCTGATTTAGACCAGGTTACTGTTGTAACTCCTGGCCAGTATGACGATGCACTAGAGGAGGAGGAGGAGGAGGAGGTGGAAGTGAAGAAGAAAGACGATATGAATGTAGGAGAGTATTCTGGTATATCAGACACTAAAGGTTATGACCCCAATGCTCTGTACTGCATCTGTCGACAGAAACACGATAAAAGGTACCCGCTCATTTCTGGTAACAAGATCTCTTGGGATTCAGAGGTTTGAACACCTCAGTCATCTGTCAGTTTCACTTCCTGATAACTGTTTGTTCACTGCCTCCAGGTTCATGATCTGTTGTGACAGTTGCCAGGAGTGGTTCCACGGCAGCTGTGTTGGCATCAGCGAGACACAGGGCCGTAAGATGGAGAGAAGAGGGCAAGAGTATATGTGCCCCCCTTGCACTACAAAGAAGCAGAGCCAACCCCAACCTGAGCCTCACCCTCAGCCAGAGCCTAAGCTCAGCTTTCCTGAATGCTTGACACTAAGTCCTTCTGGTGAAGAAGGGGAGGGACATGAGGAGCAGCAAGCCCCCAAGGTTAGAACTGCATTTGGTTTGCCAGCAAGACTCACGGTCCTTTGTCATAACACAATTTAGATAGCTTTTCTACTTTGTGGTCATTCCCGTCTGTTTGCAAATATGTGACATACCATCACATTATTACATTTGTGTCATTAGTCAGTGGCTGATTTGCATGACGGAAGTCTAGTCTTGTGGTCTAAGATGAGACTCTGGTTTCAGGAGACTGTAGTGATGGTGGAGGAGGACGAGGATGACGAGGCTCCTGTAATGAGACCAGAGCCTGAACCCGAAGCTGAGATGGAAACAGACAGCTCCCTTCCTCTATGCATTGGGCCTGGGTGCTGCAGACAAGCCCTACCGGACTCTGTTTACTGTGGCACTGACTGCATCCTTCAGCACGCTGCCGTCACTATGAAGACTCTTTCTGGCCCTAAGGTTCCAAAGTCCAAAGGACGGCCACAGAGAAAAGCTGCTGCCACTGCCAGACCCACTGCAAAGGTAAGTAATTTCAACATGGAGACTGATAAAGTGAGATAGATAATGGAACTGTATTGGTAATGTATTTTTGTGTTGAGTCTTTCTCCATTTGGTGTATGATTTAATGTGAAACCACTGTGTAAAAATCTACACAACGAAGTAGTCTGTTTTTGACAAATGTTTTCATCACAGGGTCAAAGATCGGGTAGGATGTCTAAGAGATTAGCAGGGAAAGCGGAGGAGGAAGGTGAAGAGGAGGAAATGAAGGAAGATGATGGAGGGCAGAAGGAGGCTGCATCTCCCTTAGCCTGCGACCCCAGTCTCACAGAAGCTCAGGCCACTCCCCTACCATCATCTATGTTTTACACAGCGTGTATGTATCATTCGCTACTCATACACATTCAGATCATACAGCAGTTGACACACCATGCACAAAGTGCCTCTTTTGGCAGTACAGTTTTTCTTTCCTCTTTGAATCATGGCTCTATGTGACACAATCATACACAAGCACAAACACACACACACTTGGAGGCACACACACACACACTCTCTCTGGGATGACTGATAAGTAGCAGGGGTCAGCAGTGGGTAAGTATTCGCTTTTATAGTTTTTGTTGATACTGAATGCCCAAAATGTGCTGAAACAGTTGCGACTGGTTAAGATTCCAGTAATCTACTAGACACACTCCTTTAAACCAGTCTCATAACTGGACATTGCAAACTGCAACACACAGTGTGTGGAGGTATTGCTCGGTAGTCAGGCTGCTTTACCACGCTTGGTATCAGTGTATTGAAACACTGCTCCGATATACAGTTTGTCTGACGTTGCAAAGGTCTCAGGCAAACTCGAGGAGTTCTCACTGAAGAAAACACAACATGTGCTGCAGAACATGACAATCCGTCACTGAATGATGAACACGAGTTGGAAGAAGCTTTAGTTGGTAAAGAGGAAGGATTAACACATCAACGCTTTGGTCTCATATTCTGGAAACATGCTTCATACTGTGAAATAAGTTGCCGGCCTTTGAGAGTATGAATACTTTACAGTCAATGTTTAGGGTGTGATTCTCCCTATAACCCGCAGTGCACATACAGCAAACAGTATGTTTTCACATCTGCTCAGAGCCGACAGGAAGAACATACACACAACCTCGTCATTATTTGAAATATTGAACCAAATAACTTTTCTTTTTATCATGTTCTTTAAAAATCTCTTAACTTCAGATACTCAAAAATCTCTGAACTTTAACTCTCATCACATTTGTAGACATTTAAAAACAAGCGATATATTTGTTTTTTTGCCAAACAGCTTTTAAAAAAACGAGATGATTCTAGATTAGAATTTGGTTAAGGGATTTTTGTAATGTAATCCAGTTTAATACTAAAGTGTTCACTGCGTATCTGGCTGTAGGGATTTGCTGTGTGCTGAAAAGATGCAAGATGCTACAAAGAAAAGCTTTCTACACTAGGTTGTGCACACTCCATTTTCATACGTACTATACACACTACAATCTGCACACTTTTTTTTTTTATCACAGACTAGTTTTAATTTACTAAAATGGAGTGCACATATCCTAATGAAACTGTTCTTTTCTCAGTATCTGAATTAGGTTTATTATCAACTAGGTTTTCAAAAGCATGAAATTTGCCTTGGTGTTTTGGTGCATAACAATAATCATAGTAGGCTGAAAAAATAAAGCAATACAAAGCAAGTACTGCAAGTCCAGAAGAATAAATAGAAAATGGAAAACTGATACTAAAACATGACTTTTTTATCAATATGTACAGTCTGTTATATGGAAGGAACAGCTGCACAGTTTTGTGCTGGAATTTTATCAGGACTAGTCAGAAAAGCTGTCATTAAGCACAGCCCAGATACGCTTGTTGATCGACTTTTAACATTTTACTACAAGGAGAAAATAGAATTATATTAAGTAAACAATCATCACAGAGCAGTTATTCAAGATGTGTTTTCAGTTTTTATAAAACAAATGCACCTTTTTTTGGCAAACATTTCTAATAACAGCTACAGCGTTCAGCATGTCTTCCCCACATCAAACCTTTCACAACTCAGCAGTACCACTGAATTCACTGGATTTGTTTTTTGAAGCCTGCCTAATGATGCCGTTGTGCCATGATGTTGGCAAGGCAGATCTCCTCTTCAAACCTCACGGGTTTTGTCAAAGTGGTTCCGTCTTTTCAAACAAGGACCCTGATGTTCAAGCATCATTGGTTTCTTCATACAGAACAATCATTAGTAGTCTTATGCCTCTATCAGACAGCATTTCTTTTTTTTTCTTTTGGCAGTTGCATAAAACCTTACATTTTTCAGCTGTCCTGGTTTTTCTGCCATGCTCAAAAAACTTTCCACTGATCTCAGGGGGAAACTTTACATCAGGTCTCTCGATGCTGCATCTTATAGTGCCTTATCCATCAACACTCAAACACACTCTTGGACCATTTGCTGCGAAGGCACCCAATATTAGCTTGGATAGGATTCTTAATGAATAGGGACTGGGCAGCTGGTACGGAGGAGGAGTTGACTTCTTGCTGCTGCAGAGACCCACCGGGGACTGGAGGATTCATCAGTGCAGATGCTAGAACGAGCTTCCGTCTGGAATTCATCGACAGTGAATGGGACATTCGATGTCACATTTCCATGAAGATGTTTTCGAAGTGTCAGCTGGCCACCGTCAGAAAAATGCTCCGTCCTCCCAAGCCTTTGAGAGAAGACTTCACCCTACTGGAAATGAAAAAAGCTTACAGTTCACCACACAAGCATACAAACTGCAGGGATGGAGGATAGGCATACATTTAGTAGCTCATGGTATAGTGTTTAAATGACCCCAATTGGGTCATATTAAGTCACATATAGTTCTGTTAATAGGTAGAAAATAGCAACAAGGCCCCTGATATTCTGAACTCCTAACCCTTACATTTTTGGTTTCACACATATTTTTCCATATTTCTCTTTATACAAACACTGACAGCAGAAAACATCTGTTTTCTAAAACAAATAACTTCTGTGGTTTCCTTTGAGCATTGACCAGGAGTCGGCTTCCACGCCCATTTTCCCAACCTGTGCGAAGAGTGTGGAATTTGCAAATTTCAACAGTTTCACCTTACATTTGCAAATACACCTTACAAACAAAAGTCTACTATATAAAGGCACATACAGCAGATAGCAGGTCTGCTTTTTGTTATCGTTTGTTGATTATGAGCAGACACAGTTGCTGGAATGTAATGGGATAATATTTGTTTGGCAAATCAAAATTGTCAGTTTGATGCAACTCAGATTTCTGCATTGGTGATGTTCAGTTTAAAAAGCGTTCACAGCAGTAGTCACATTTCTTCTCAATCTCTCATTTTATTCAGAAAGCTTAAAATTGAACCATAAAAACTGCGTGTTTACAAAAGCCCTTGCAAATATTATGAAATATATTATGGACGGCTGCTAAAGTGAATAAAAGTCGAGCTTTACTGCTAGAAGCGAAATTGTAAAGGACCCCTGACGCCCCACAGGAAGAAGAAAATGGGTGCTCTGAAACGCTTTCATTCTTGTGACTTCACAACTTGACCTCAAGCCGTCACATTGCCTCCGAAATGTTTCTGCTGCTGCACCAATACAGTGTGGGCGAGCCAAATTTGTTGTGGTATTTGACATTCAAAATCCACAACAGACTGTCTTTGGAACGTCTTTCAAACGAACAAGTAGTTCCATGAAATGACTGATTCAGTGATGTGATTCACAGCTTCCGTATTGGGGTGTTGGCAGAAGTTTCAAAGATTAAAATCTGAGCACAGAAATAAAAAAAACACAGCTACATTTTCTTAAATGACGAACAACCCTTGGTGATCACCTGTTGCTGCCACCTCTCTTTGAGCCTCTGAATTTGCAGCTGTACGTGCTGCCACATTTTCTAGAGAAGGTCCTGGCTGAGCTGCTTGCTCTTGTCAGGTAGAGGTCACATCTCCAGCTGTTGTGTTGCAGGGCATCTCACAGGTTCACAGTGGGGTTGAAGTCAGGAGATGATGCTGGCTGAGGCGGCATCTGCTAACCAGCAGTCCTCACGGCAGGTGTGGCCTGGTGAACGGAGGTGTTAATGGTGGTGTCGCAGCACATGATGATTTGCAGCAGTTTCCTCTCTGCACCACCACATGACATCACAGAACTCGGGAAACTTAAGTGTGGCCTTCATCACAATTCAAATGATGGCTTTTTGAAGATGATATGAGTGGATATTGCTCTTGCTGGACCTCAAACTACACCCAGTGATCCCGGGTGGGAATGAAAGTTGCAAGTCTTGCAAGTCTCCTCACCCTCTGCTGGTCACCGTTTAAGACAAATCGTCAACTTTCTGTCAAAAAGAGCCTAAAGCTATCCTTCCGAAAATTCTTCCATTAGTATTACATAGTGTAAAACAGCATTTCCACGTCAGTGCACATAATTTAATCGTCTTATTTTATGTTTAAAGTTGACTGTTACACCTTGTCAAAAGTAAGGTATAACCTCAGAATACATTTCCAGTTTGTTTACAGAAGATGGATAGTCATGGCCACGGATGGGGTTTGTCAACACATCAGGGTTTGCGTGGTTCAAACCAGATGGGTTTTCCCGCTATGCATAATGTTTAAATTTACTACCAGGTAGTTTCAGTAATTGTCGATGCACTCTGTAGATCACTACGCAAAATCTTTGCCTCCTGACACCCACAGTCAGTTTCAGCACCTGTGTCTTTTGACTTTCACTATTAGTGGGAGAAGTTCCCAACTGACTGCAGATCTTGATCACTAAGCCTCAAGGAGCAACTTCACCACTCAACAAATACTGTGTTTAAGCAAGGCACTGTGGTCAAAGCACCGATACAACAGGCACAGACAGAATCTTTTACGTTTACCTGGTTTTTAGTTGGTGCATGTTTGAAAGATGTAGCGGGACATAATTAACTTTATCATCTACCTTGAGAGTGTGATGGATTACAGAACGGCCAACAGTGATATTAAGCCCTTCATTTTTATGGTGTTGAAACAGCAGCCTCATTTGTGCTTTTCAGATGTTCCTATATGTAAACTATATCAGCACACATTGTAGGTAATTGTCATCAAGCCTTTTATAAAACATAAACCCTTAATCTTAAATCACACACCTGTGCATAGTATGACATTAAATAAGCACATATATGTCATGGTTCAGGCTCCAAGAAAGTTTAGGTTACTTTGAATGATTTCCTTATGCGAGTGTCTTTTGGTGCAACGATTAGGAGTGAAATTTTTTTTTTTTTTTTGCCAAATTTGTACATAAAGACAGTTCTAAAAACATATTACACCCCACAGGCAGATAAAAATGCTATACTAAGTTAATCTGAAACCAAAGCCATGGAGAAAGTAGAAGTACATTTTTATTTTAGTGGTTTTCAGTTAATGCTGTCTGTACCATTGGGAAGCTGTGCGTATTACATGAAGTAGTACAATAAGGGGGTTGCACACCTGAAGTTCAGTGACTGCACATTACTCACATTTGTTTGTTTGGAGTAACAATAGGGCAAGTGAGGCAAGTGAGAACCAGACCATCAGGCCCTGAAGGTTTTAGTGTCACATGTATATACACATTTTGCACCATGTTAGTAATAAGAATTTTCAGACTCACGGACACGGCCTGCACTTCTTATACTCTTATCTGTTGAGTAACTTCTACCTGTGTTGCCTAACATTTTGTTTCGTAGCATTTTTGTGGCTTTATCACAGACAGTAGAGAGATGACAGAAAATGAAGGAAAGCGCTGCAGCACACTGACCTGAACTGGGGATGTTGCAGTTCACGGTCTGGTCCTTAACCCCTAAGTTACAGGGGCGCTGCTGTTGGCCGATATGTGTGACACACTTTACCTGATAGACACAGTAAACAGAGTGGGAGATGCTCCGGCGAGGGTCAGCATCTTAATCTCATTCGTGCAGAATAGTGCATTTTTCATTTCAGCATGCTCTGTTCCATGTTTGTCAGCCCACAGGGAGAGAATCAGCACAGTATACTTATATTGATTATTACAAGAAAAACAGCGCTTCAGAAATACAGCCCCGATTCCCACAAGCTGTGACGCTGTGTAAAACGTAAAACAGAATGTGATTCCTTGCTAATCGTGTTTGACATATACTCTTGAAAACAGTACAAAGACAATACAGTTGATGCTTGAGCTCATCAACTTCTTCTTCTTATTCTGGATTTGATGTAGCAACACGTTTCAAAGAAAGTCGGGACAGGAGCAACACAACACTGGGAAAGTTGTGGAACGATCCAAAATACCTGTTTACCTGGAACATTCCACAGGTAAACAGGTTCATTGTTTACAAAAGCTCAGTCGCTCACAAACAAGGATGAAGCGAGGTTCACCACTCTGTGAACACATGATTGTATGAAGGACGCTTCATAAACCTGTTGTCAAGAACACAGTTTTTTTTTTTTTGCGAATGATTGCATTGTGTTTTTATTTATGTTCTACACAGCGTCCTGACTTTTTGGAATCAGGGTTTAAATTTCGTAGTTTCGTTAACGTATTGGCAGACAACAGCAAACAGCGACTTCTTTCTGCTTCGTTGTCTTCCACCTCAATCTTGAGCTGAAGTCTTGTTGGTTGTTGGCCTGAAACTTAAATCTTTTTTTGCTCATTCAGCAAAATCAGACAATAAAACACAATATGTTTGAAGTCACTGGAAAGTACAAAGTCTTCAGTTTTGGCCCGGTCTCCCCATCATGGAATATCTCAAGCCAACCGCCAAGCCCATTGAATTAATATTTCCCCAAATAGCAAATCCCCTGATTGGAGAAGGTGGCAAGCAGCAGTTGCAGCTTTTCTAATAATCGAAACTGCTTTGGTACATGCACATAAAATAATAGATTTTTACGTGAGTGTGATGGAGACGGGATGAATTGTGTCAGGCAAAACCATTAGAGAAAGACAGAGAGCAGCTCTTACTGCAGAGTGTGTATGTTTTTAAACTTTTCAAACCATTGTCAGACAGTTTCATTCCACCCTGTCAAAGACACAATGCTGTATTTGTTCACACAACTTCCCAAGGACTGATCCACTCATTTGAAGCTTTAATGGTCTGGTGTGAAGTCCCGTGGAGGTCCGCTGGGATAACATCTACACACAAACAAACGTGTCATTGTGATACATTAAAACAGATGCCATTATAACAAACTAAATATTATTAGTTATTATTAGTTATATGTTAAGCTCTTTTTCTCAGTAGTGTCACTGAATTTATTCTTCATTAAGTGATTTATTTCCTACTGTAAATTGCATTCATTCCAAGAGCGTACAGTTCAGACTGTTCTGCCTGAGTGCCGTGTGACCACATGATGTAGCATGATTGGGAAGGCTTGTGTTGATTGGTTTCAGTGTTTACAGTCAGTCTGGGACAGTAACATTTATTTCACTGTGGGTCTGCATACACACCAACATGAGTAATGTTTAGTTTGGAGAAGTGAACTGAGTAAAAACTCTAGGTGCTGTGCATAAATGTCAGGTTTTAGTCAAAATCTATTCTTTCGTTTTCTCTTTGATCTCTGTGCAGCTTTCTGTTGCCTCTCTTAAACCTCCATACTACTGTTTCTCTGTCACATGCTCTCAAAGCTTGAATTTCCTCGGCAGGTTTCCAAGAGTTAAATATTTCACTACTTCAACACTGAACGGTAAAACACGAGCACCCCCTACTGGCCAATCAAATGAAGTGCAGCCAAAGAGAAAACACCACTGACATTCCCAGTATCTCCCAGTCGGTGAGAAATTATGCCCGCTCTGCATTTTCATGTTTTCTCCAGCATTCTCATTTCGGAAGTGTGAATTAAACACACAGTTATGATGCAAAATAGCAATGACAAAAATGTTGCACCAAGTATTTGCTGTGTTTTCTTAAATTATGTGTGATCACAGGGTATAAAAACATACTCAGTATATCACCTTCCAGTGATATATGGTGTGAAGACATACAGTACATATGCTTTCCCAAAACCTCATGTGACTGTTCCTCAAAATACCAACCAAGTGGGTACCAACTACTCCACTTGGCACATAGTCAGTGCTATTTTAGCACAATGTGTAGATTTTGTTTTTGAGTTATCTTTTCAGTGAATCAGCCCTGAGGTAAAATCTCCAGTAAGTCATAGGGCAAGTTGTATTCTGGGACTCGCAATGTCATGAAAGGACTAATCGTTGCGTCCCTGTTAAGAGTTAATAGGAGGCTGACGTCATTGTCTTGCCTTGATGTTTGTCCTTCGGTGAGCCCTCTAGTGATGACATTTCTTACATCCCACTTGTAAACGTATTCCCAGCAAGGGAAGAAAGATGGAGGAACCGACACAAATCAAAACTGAAGAGTCTGCCATTTTATGAAGGAGAGATTCCCACATAAATGCTCACAGACAGATATCAGTCATTAAAGGAAATTGATGTTTTGTGAAGTGCCCTCACTTTCCTTCTTGGTGGGAGTTCGATGAGAAGATTGATACTATGCCTGTACTGTTATTTTCAAGGTTGATAGTGAGCAGCCGGTCAGCTTAGCACGTGAGGAAGCCACTGCTCTCTGCTAATAATTAGTTCTGCACATTATCCAGTATGCATTTGTGCAACAGACATGGGAGATCTATAAATCTTTTCATCTAACTCTTGTTAAGAAAGAGAAAAAGTGCATTTCCCAAAATGTCTAGCTGTTGCTTTAAAGTCTTTCAGTTGAACTCACTGACATGACTCATGTTTTGCGTTTCATGAGTTACGTGCCCTGGAGGGTGATGTGTCCTCAGATTCATCCTCAGTACATGAGGTTGAAGTCACACAGTTGTCTTGTTTGACATAAATCCTGCAGACTGTTGGCTGTCTGTGGCACATGATTTAGAAATGATGGATCAGAGCTTTGGAGAACCGTTCCCCACAATCTATCTAATCTGTTAAGTGTGAGTATCTAAGTGTTAAACTATGCAGATTATGTTTCTTTATTTTTAGCCATGAGGTCAGAGTGGCTCCATGGCTGGAAACATCACTCTGTAGTTCAGTCCACCACTTTGGTCCTGTTGAAAATGAAAAACTATTGGATGGATGTCCACAAAGTTTTGGACTTACATTCATGGTTCTCAGACGATGAATCCCACCGACGTTGGTGACCTTCTGACTCTTCCTCTAGTGCAGCCGTGAGGTTGACATTTTCGTTTTAACTGAAAATTCTAAAAGTATGGGTTGTAATATCATAACAGTTGGCACACACATTCATGTCCCCCTCAGGATTAATTCTGATAACTTTGGTGATTCCTTAACTTTTTATGTAGTGCCATCATCACGTCAAAATTTGAATATATTTACGATCAAATACCTGCAAAACTGACATTCCCCTCAGCCTCAGCTATACCTTTTGTTTCACAGAACTGCAGATTTTCACAACTAGATTTTCGCATGCAAGGAATTTGCCTTGGTGCTGTGGTACACACAATCAAAATAAACAAAGTAAGAAAAGGTAAATAAGTATTGTAAAGAACCAGAAATATAAAATCTACATTTCTAATTAAAGTATTTGAAGTATATATATCCTAAAAGAGCTGTGCAATGTTCAAAATGAAGGGGATGGAATGTACAAAATATTGACTTTACATTAATGTAACCTACCTACTGGAAAGTGCAGTGTCCATTGGATGGGATACGAGTCTGTGTCAGTGGGGGTCTCAGACCTTGATGAGGTCAGCAGCAGTTGGGCACACGTTTAAGTATGAAAATTCATTCTCTACACCATCTGTTGAAATCTAAACTGGCCGTGTGTTCATACTCAACATGATAAAGTGTAAAATGAAATATAACATTTCACCTGATCTGTCAACTGTGGAGCTACAGCAGTTGTTTTTATTAACTAAACAAACTTGCTCACACTATCTGCACATTTTCTTCAGACCAAAGGCAGAGTTTATGAGTGGGGAAATTAAAGTGAACACACACACAATAGTACATAATACAACTTCTGAATAGTTTTGCATGTTCTGAAGTGAGAGGTTCTATCAGCATAATCGTGTTTATCCGAGGTCTTTCATGGTTGGATAAGTGAACTAGCCGTGTGGTTTGTCTGTTTCTTTAATAGATCACATCGGGCTGCGCTCATATTGTCTTTCCAGCTGTGTTTTCATGTGACTGCAGCATGTCCCAACCATGCTTAAAGAGCCATGAAAATCAGATGAAGTGACATACTGACAGGCACAATCAGTTTGCCGGACGAGCGAGGTTTTAACAACACTGGTTATTGTTGCACGACGGTTCGTTCAGTCATTATGAAGTGTATACATACGGAGGTATGCAGTGGATGCATGGCTGCAGCTGCTTACCAGTTTGATTCATTCAACTCAAATCTGCTCAAGGGTGTTGTGGAAAAGGGGGCATTACAGTGAAAGTTAATTACAGATACAGATAATGATTACAGACCAGATCTAAGTGAAGTGTTTGGACTTGTTTGTACATACTTGACCGACAGTGAGACTGAATTGGCATTTTGTTTTGCTGAGAGTTGAGCAGTGATTCAGAGGCCTGGAACCAGGTACCTACAGCCATCACAAGGAAATGCTATTCCAGTCATTTTATTATTATCACTAACATCAGAGAAAAGAATTTCCCTCTAAAAAATAAGGGTAAATTCCACCGTAGAAGAAACTTTACCGTATCTATGAAACACCTTGGCCCTTAACATTGCTTCTAATGTGGACAGGTCAGAGCAGGGATGAGGATTTTAATGGAGTGTTTAGGGTTTTCACGCTGAGGGGAAGATGAAAAACGAACAGTTCTACAGTAAACATTACATGGCGTGGGGATGATGTTTTTGGTTGCTCGCAATCTTATTACAGATACGATGTTAATTAGAGCAGTGGTGGAAGAAGTGCTGGAATCTTTAATGTTAGTCAAAATAACAATACCACAGTACCAAGGCAACAGGTGGTTGATGGAAACTCTCAGTGGAATCTCCTGGAACAGCTTTGGGTAATGGTGGTGATGGGGAGTGGTGGGTTGCACAGCAGTAGGTCCGAAAGCCAGAATGACAGAGTTAATGTGATATTTATAGAACAGCGTCTGACGACTGATTCACTCCAGGAGAGATTATTGACCAGATATCATGATGTCAGAACTGTGAATTTTGTGACTTTGACAGAAGGTCAGTGAGAGGAAATGCAGAAATTCACCCACAGATGAATGTTATTGAACTTTCACTGAAGCTTCATCACAAATATCTTAGATATCATCCTGTGAGGAATGCATGAATATAAAAGATCTTGTGTGACTTGTTAAGTTGATCTAAATATTAATTTAGATTAATACCATAGTTTCAGTAACTATGTGTATTCTGAACCATTTAAAGAGATGAGCTGTGATTTTCTTTGACCAATGACAGTCCAAAAGACAGCCTCAAATCACACCTACCGACTGACCAGTGCTTTTCTCTCTCTCTCTGACTCTCACGCACTAAAGCATAATCATATACAAATAAAGATTCTTCATTCTTAACCTCATAGATGCAGAAAATGACTCTTCTCCTTCCTTCGTTTCCTTCATTCAGTAGTTAATATATTGTGGTTTCTTCATTTGGTCTACCTGCCTGTCAGTGTCTAAAAGCAGAGAGGGAAGTGTCAGCAGGTAACGCACACAATCAGGATCACTCACTTTCTCCGTTTTCAAACCTGTTTTATGTAGCAAGCTCACTATGACAGGATGTGTCTTTCTTATTCTTTCATTTACTGCAATGCACTGTACAGGATTAGTCCTCATTTAATGTAGTGTTCTTAAATGCATAGAGCCAATTTTTTTGCCCAATTTTCTATAAATAATCCCTCTGTGATACTGATCTAATCACATGAAAATATGGACACCTGTCGTTCTGTAGTTGCCCTCTGCTACTACATATGGCTCAGCATTTAATTATGCCATTTCAGAAGCTCAAACCTCTACGTACGTACCTCTTGTATGGGTTTTCCTGGTCGCTCTGATTGCCTTCCACACCTGCATGTTAATTATTAGTAACACTACTCCACTTGATTTGACCAAACGTCTGATCTCAGAGCTGGTGTTCCCCCTCAGATACTGTGCTGTGACTGCTCGCTACACCTAAATAGTCCTGATGGACAATGGCAGATGAAGTATTCAGGTCCTTTACTCAAAAGTATTAATGCCACTCTGTAAAGATACTCCATCACAGGTAAAAGTCCTGCATTGAAAATTGTTCATAAGCAAAAGTATCTATCTATCTATCTATCTATCTATCTATCTATCTATCTATCTATCTATCTATCTATCTATCTATCTATCTATCTATCTATCTATCTATCTATCTATCTATCTATCTATCTATCTATCTAGGAAACAGGTAAAGTAGAAGTAAAAAGGGAGAAGTAGGAATACAAGTATCTCAACTTTGTACTTGAGTACAGTATTGTAGTGAATGTACTTAGTGCCATGTTCATCTTCACCATGCTGGCTTTTACTGAAGCTGCCTTCAGCACCTTCTGACCATAAAACTCTTTGATCATGAGAAGGATGAGGCTATCAATCCCTCTCATGTCAGTAAAACCAAACATTTGATTTAACCATAAAGCCAGGTCTGATCTAAAGCTAATTCTGATTATCTTCAGTGGGACTTTATTTCTTCACACAAGCAACTTAACACTGAAGATGTAGAAACCTTAAACATATCAAAAATATTTGTTAGAGAGGGTCAGGCAAAGTTCCAGGCTCTGTCAGCTAAGGATCGTGTCTATAAACAAACCTAAGTGCAGAAAACACATTTTTCTGCTATTTTCTTTCTGCTTGTTAAACTATTCCAAGTACAGGAGGCCAGTGATTCTTCATCTTGGCCTTGATTTAACTCCTCAAACCAACACTACTTCTTCCCAGAAACAGACAGTAGATCACATTCATCAGCATAATGTTAATGCCTCCACGCCGGCGACAGCCTTGGTGATATCTCAGGAACACCTTGAGGGAATCTCTTAAAATTTGGCACAAACATTCACTTGGATTCAAGGATGAAGTGATTAGAATGTCTCATCGGATTAAATGAAGCGATGACATTTTATATCCAAAATGTCAAAGGTCAACTTCACTGTGACATCATAATGGTCTGCAAAAATCGTAACTCAGGAGCAGAAGGGGAGATTGTGACCATATTTTACATTTGGTGAATTGGTGACACTAAACTTGGGCATCCACCTTGAATCTGTGGTGATTGTGTAGATCTTCTGTGCTGCCGCGTTGAAGGTGTGTGTAAAGCATCCATGTTTTACAATCTGTAGGTTCTTTGCAGCAACATCCATATTTGAAGCCTAGTAGTGCATTTGTGTGTGTGTGTTTTTTTCCTCCTCATACAAGTGATCAGCAGATACTGTATTTTCAAAAGTTTCAAAGCATAGCAATCATTTTCCTGTGTGGATAACATTCCAGTCAATGGTAAATGTTAAGTGCATTCACAGAACTTGAATTATCATGATTTAGCATATTGGCAGTGTGTCAGTAATCCCATATACTTGAAGGATATTACAGAGCAGGTGAATGTTGTTACATCCTCCCAGAGAACAGCAGTGTTTTAAACTGAAGGTCACTGGTGGAGACCAGATTCAAAAAGCATCTACAATAAAACATGTTCTTTACAATAGTCAGGTTCAAAGAAGCCTATTTAATGAGAGGTTTATCAATTTAAAGTGATGTAAAAGAGGCTTAAAAGGTTATATCAACGCCTGGTTTGAAGACACTAAGTGTGAAATTTAAACACAACCTGAATGTAAAGTTCTTGTAGATTTTTCTTAGGAGTCAAAAAAATCTTGTGTAGGTATATCTCTGAATATATAAATATCTATAAATATCCTGTATATAAAAAAACGTTTTTTTACATTTTACAAATGCTTTTTTCAGTAGAAAACTAGGCAAAAGTATAAATTACGATGTAAAACAGATGAAGAGCTTTAAAAGATGTGTCTGCTGCAAATCTTAACAATAATGTCCATATTTACTACTGCAAAAAATCCAAATACTTGATAGGTCATGTGTCATGATATTTACACATTTAAATGATCCGAACCCTTCCCGAACGTGAAACATTGTGTCCTGAATCCATCTGATTAATCTTTGTTATGTGTTACAAGGACACTTTATTATTATGACTGGGAGTTAAGAATATATCTTTAATGTGTAAACAAACTGAATTAAAACACATTTACTCACTTCATATACTTAGGAGAGGTCAGTGAATAATTCAGTAAAGAATAGGAAGGAACACCAGTATTAATGTTAAAATATGAACAACAAGAAAATTGCTAGTTATGTTTCAGTTAGTTATTGCAGTGGAGGAGTGTGTTAATGGTCATGGTAAAACACAGGTGGACACAGGTGTAAAAATGTAAAGAAAAACAGAATACAGTCAATCAAACTGTGCTTACAGACAATGGTTTTATGTTCTTGAGCCCATGTAGTAACATCCTTCACACAATCATGTGTTCACATAACCTCGCTCCATCCTTACTTGTGAATGAGTCTTTCCAGGATGCTCCTTTCATACCCAGTCATGATACTGTCAACCTGTTTACCTGTGGAACGATCCAAACTGGTGTTTTTGGAGCATTCCGCAACTTTCCCGGGCTTTTGTTGCTCCTGTCCCAACTTGTTTGAGATGTGTTGCTGCATCAAATTCAGAATAAGCAGATATTTACAAAAATCAATGAAGTTGAAAGGTGAAACATAAAAAGATAGAGTATGTGTCAAAAAAGATTAGCAAATCTTCACATTCTGTTTTATATATGTTTGACACAACATCCCAACTTGCTCATAGGTCACTGTTTGCCTGTAGTTACATCTAATAATTGTACAGTCATGAACTCACCATGCTGTATAGGCCAAATCTATAATTTTGTAACCATGTCAACCACAGCTTTAGTCCCATTTATGTTTGTTATTTCTCAGCTGATCATAAATCCAAACACAGGATGACTTGCAAATGTTAACAAACATTTCTGCTATATTAATTTATCATTTATCATTTTATTTATTGATAGCTGATCAATAAGCAACTTTATGTACTCATGTTTTTTAACTTGCCACTGATTTGCATATCTTGTGTCATGTTGATTTCTGTCACAGTCAATAGATAGATGTATTTCTTCTTACTCACAACAATTCCCTGCTTTGCTTTTTTCTAACAGCTAAAACGGACAGCAAGCAGGTAGAGGTTGACCGTGAGGATGTAACTCCTGCAGAGGACACCTCTGCAGATGCTGCTCCGTCTTCCCAGCATGCTGCTGAGCCAGCTGCACCACAAAGCCACTGTCCAGAAAAACAAAAGGACCCAATCAACAGTGGTGTGCCTAAGCAGCAATCTGCAGAATCAAATCCCTGTATACCCCCCAACGCAGTAAAATCTAGTCTTTCTCCAACTGCACAATCCCCATCCACCTCAGCTCCCAGACTTCATGAAACAGGGGCCCTTATGGTCACTAAGACCACATACGTCATACCAAAGAAGTTGTCTGCACCCCAGCCTCCATCCAGCCACGTGTCAGCCTCAGTATCTTGCCAGAAGCCTCCTTCAGCCCCGACGCTGCTGAGTGAAACCAGAAATCTGCCGGTGCCACCTGCACCCAGTGCTCCCTCCTCCAGACCCTCTCAGCCCAATAACCAGGTCAGACAGAGCATCCAGCGTTCCCTCACCAGCATCCTGTTCAAAAGGTGAGAGCTTCTTGATGAATCTGACACCTAAATTGAAAATGAGTCCTATCAGAAGTTCAAGTGATGGTAGAAGAAGCCACAATAGTGAATGCCAATACCTTGAAGCAAGCATAAAACAACATGGACATGATTTGATAAGAACTAAAATACCTAAACCTACCGTACTAAATTCACCACCATTTATTTCAGTATCAGGTTTTTACTCTACCGGTGTGTATTTAGTCTCCAGGTCATATACTTGTCAGTCATGTAACTATCAGTAGTGTTTTCATTAAGTGCGTACATTTTGAAAGTAGTATGATCCACATATTATAAATCTGTGTGTAAACAATTTGGTGTCCCTCACAAAATCAAGGTTATTTTCATTACATTATAGACTCCAGGAATATATCTGTGGGTTTTGCACTCACAAAGTTGTTGACTAACTGCCTTTTCTTTTCTCAAGGGTGTGTGATTGTGAGGATTTGGAGATGTCTGAGAGTGAAGTTGCAAAGCTTGTCGCAAGCATTGAGATGGAGATGTTTGACATATTTCGCAACACAGACAGCAAGTACATGAACAAGTACAGAACTATAATGTTCAACCTGAAAGACCCAAGAAACAAGGTTTGTTCAAAGTTGATAAAACCTGTTCTATTTTGTGGTCTTTGTTCTTACCATAAATTTGAATACTACTCTCAATATTGCAGAAATTTGCGTAGTGAGGTTTAAAAAGCAAATAATATTTATGTTTTTTAGCAAACTGACGGTCCAGTTTTGGGTTTTCTCTAGGGCTTGTTGTATCGAGTTGTACGTGGAGAGATTAGTCCCTTCAGACTGGCCAGGATGAGCCAAAAGGATATGCAGGCTATCAAGACATCAGAGCCAAATGCAAAAGAAACAACAGAGGTAAAGTGTAATGGTGTGTAATTATACACACCAGGACAAAATCATTCAGATATTGTGTTTGAACTTGTTATCAAGCCTCAGAAGCAGACAGTGTTTGTGTCAGAAATGATAATCTTCTTTCATTGCTTATGTGTATCCAGGTTAAGGAAGCCGCCAAAGCATCAAGTTTGCAGCCGAGGCCTGAAGCAGTGAAGGTTGATTTGCCTAGTTTGAATCCAGCTAGACCTGATAGAAGCACGGTGTGTTTTTGCCTCGTCTATTCAGTTGGTGGATTTAAAAATCTTTGTTTGGTCATTATATTGTCTCTCATTCTCCATATGAGTATTCCACATGAAAGGCCATGGGTGTTATGATGTCTTTCTGTCAGATTAAGTCTTATTGTCTGTGTATTTGTGTTGGTATGTTAATGCCCAGGAACAGAAGAAAAATCTTCCTGCTCCTGCTCCTGTTCCTAAGACCATAACAAGCCAGCCAAGCCAAAACAGTGCTGTACCAGATATTCTCACCTGTATGCTTAAGGACACAACATCAGAGCACAAAACTCACCTCTTTGACCTGAAATGCAAGATATGTACAGGTGAATTAAAAAGATGTTACAATAGTTGTGCAATACCTATTAGACATTATTATCCAATGACCGCCCATTGTTACTTTCAGTTTTTCAAAGTAGATTCTTATTCCTTCCCAAAGGTCAAATACTAGCTGGGGATGAGGAGGAACCTGCAAAGAAAAAACCCAAGGTTTCTGAAGCAAGAGATAAATATGAACCCTCTTGGAGAAAGTCTGCAGGAGATGACTCCCCTCTGCGAGCACCACCTGACTCACCTGACATGGATTCTCCAACATCATCCCTGATGGGTCCTTCATCCCGTCTTATCATTGACTCTCCAGTATTGACTATAGTAGAATCCCCTGCTTCTCCCACAATGGATTCTCCAGCCTCGCCTACTTTGGAGTCTCCTGCATCCCCTGTCCTGGAGTCCCCTGCATCCCCAACTCCAGACACTCCTAAAGCTACTACAACCAAGAGAGCATATACACCAGTTGTGATTCCAGCAGTCTCCACAGTAACCATCACAAGACGTGACCCCCGCACTGCAGCAAGCAGGTTATCTGCTCTGTCTAGTGGCAAATCTGGTCCAAGTAACGCAACTCATAACCATGGAGCCCCCTATGCTCCACTTAAAGAGACTAGATCGGCCTCGCCCTCAGCACCAGCCTCCTCACTCCCACCAACAAAAACAATACCTAAATCTATCTTAATGAAGCCATCTTCTTCTGCAGATCCCAGACTCTATGGCTCATCCTCAAGGTATTTAAAGAAATGTGCAAGTATAACGAGCATAGAATGTAATTATCATGTTTTATTATGTTTTAGGTAGTATACATTTGAGCAAATCTGTCAATGTGCTGTTGTGGTTTGTGTTTCAGGACCATGACATCTGAAACCCCACCGGATGGTGAGACTGCGCAGTTCTTGGCTAAGCAAGATATAGTGTGGAAAGGCTTCCTTAACATGCTCACTGTTGCAAAGTTTGTCACCAAAGGATATCTGGTTTCAGGATCTGCTGAAAATCTTAAAGCGGTATAGTACTTCACAGTAATAACTAACAAAGCTGTGTCAAAAAGGGCTGTCATTGTCATTTGTTGAATTGACAAAGACATGAACAAGTTTTTCTCGTGCATAGGATCTACCTGATACCATACAAATTGGAGGACGAATCCTGCCTCAAATAGTGTGGGACTATGTTGCAAAACTAAAGACCTCTGTAACAAAAGTAAGCAGTCGATACAGAATTCATTTCTGTGTTTTGTCAATAATGTGTATAATCTATCGGTATTTTACATCTTCTCTTGTGTGTTTTTTTGCTTATTAGGAATTATGTGTGATCCGGTTTCACCCTGCAACTGAGGAGGAAGAGGTGGCCTATGTCTCCTTGTTTTCCTATTTCAGCAGCAGAGGTCGTTTTGGTGTGGTTGCCAATAGCAGCCGTTCTATCAAGGATATCTACCTTGTCCCACTCAGTGCAAAAGAATCAATCCCATCCATACTACAACCTCTTGAAGGACCAGGTGTGATAATGCTTCGACCATTATATAATGAATTTTTGCATAACTGGGCTTGGGCAAACACCTGTCAGGCTCAACAATAAAACTCATATGCAGGCTGTAATATCTTAAAAAATTAATCATCTTTCACCTGCTTTAGTAACTTTAATAAGTATCTACTGGAAAAAAGACAAATGTTATCCCCATGAAAACACCATTGCTCAGTTTAATTTCTTATTATAAAATACCCACTTCTAGAAAATGCCAACATTTTCTTTATTAAATCTGAATATTTAATGTGCATATTTTTTGGTGAAAATGCATGCAGTTTTTACTTTCGGAAACTGCCTTTAGCTGACAATACAGACTGCAGCTGGCAGATGTATTTACCAGGAACCAGTGTTTCTGAGTTTTCCGTAGTCATTGGTGAGTTAATTAGTGTTCCCAGCCCTAATGAAAAGTCCTGCAACAACACCCACATGTTTTGTGAATCTGAATAATTATCTAACATTTCTAACCAAAATTGGCTATCAAGCATTTGGGAGAAACTGTTGATAACGTTTAATTAAAACTTGCAATGATTTATTGACTTTAACTCACTTTATTTTCACAGGGCTTGAAAAAAAACGGCCCAATCTTCTTCTGGGTCTGGCAGTTGTTCAGAAGGTAAAACGTCCAGAAAGCTTCCCTCAGGAAATTGAGGAGAAGAGACCCAGAGTACACATGTCTAAAGACCCCATGTGGATCCCAAAACCTCCAGTCCTCTATGGCTCTGACAAATTGGAGATATTCCAACCCTACGATCCAGAGACTCCTGCTAACACCACCCCTCCTGGTTCACCATCATGTCCTGGGTCACCATCAGAGTCTTCCTCATCTGGCTCAGTTACCATACCATCTCTTTTGACTTCCATTCGAGCAAAACCTCCAGTTTCTACCTCAGCCACTGTTGATGCCACTCAAGCCACCTCTAGTACCATCTCTGACAAGAATTCCACAACAGCATCCAGTGATGAGACACCACTGCAGACTATCTTGAAGAGTTTGTTTCACAATAAGCAAACTGACTCCATGACCTCTTCTAACGAAAGTTCTACAACAACAAAAGTTAGTGTTAAGAACCTTCAAGTGTTTTCTAGGGTGTCTGGATCAATGGTGGACCCAATTGTCCAACAGTATGGACAGAAATCCAAAGTCAAAAAAGTAGAGGAAGAGGAAAATGACTTTGACCGACCATATGATCCAGAAGAGGAGTATGACCCAGCAGTGGGATATAGAATGGCTGCTCCACAGAGCGTAGAAAGAAAAAAGGCAGTTGGCCCTGCAGTATCAGGCTTTGTAGATGATGATGTGGCCTATGATCCAGAGGACGAGACTATCTTTGCAGATATTCAAAGTGATGCTGGAGCAAATCTACCTATTTCAACTCAAATGTCAAATTCTCCATCAGGCCAAACCCCAGTTTCCAGTCAAGTTGTAACACCAGCTCCCACTTCTACTCCAGCCCAAGCGTCTTCCCAAGCTGAAGTAACGCAGAGCCTTCCTACAGGAACTGTGGTTGTCTCAGCTGCAACACTTACAGAACAACAGCGGATGCTTGAGGAGCTGAATAAGCAGATTGAAGAGCAAAAGCGGCAGTTGAAGGAGCAGGAAGAGGCACTACGTCAACAGAGAGAGGCTGTGGGTATGTTCATGGCTCACTTTTCTGTTTCTGATTCCCTGATGTCTCCCCCGCCAAAATCTTTGCCTGTCAGTCAACTTTCATCTCTGCAGAGTGGCACGAAACAAACAGAGTCAAGGCCTTCAGAATCAACAGATAAAACAAGCAACCTTAGAGAGACTGTGGACAGTTCAAATGTGGATTCACAAACTTTAAAGACAGAAGACACAACTGCAATCCCTAATTTAGAAAATAATACAGATACTGTTACAGAGCAAGATGAAATACAGGAAAATGTTAAGGAAAGTGACAAGTATTCCTCTGCTGGAGAGATTGAAGATTCTGATGTAGCTTATGATCCTGAGGATGAATTCCTTTTTAATGAAATTCAAGAGGAGGTATTTCAAGGAGACAGTAAAAAGACTTTTGATTCATCATTGTCTAGAGCAGGGCATCGTGCCTGCCACAAGGGCACTGCTCAGAATTCACACCACAGCAGAAAGCGAAGGCAGTCACCAAAGAGACGGAGTCATCGTGAAAGAGACCGCCATAGAAGTCCTTCAAGAAAGTCACAGCGGCGTTCTCCTTCACATACCCAGAGACGCAGAGAAAGGGATAGACACAGAAGAAGTGAAAGGGACAGGTCCAGGCATAGAGCTAGAGACCAGTCTGAACGGCAGGGTCGCCACCGTAAGGAGCATACTACACGACGACATTCTCATGGGCGCAGAAGATCCCCATCATCTCCTAGAAAAAAAGATTCTGTATCACTTTCACCTAAACACACAGAACATTCCCCTCAACTCCTTGAGAAATCATCTACATCAGGTACCATTAAAAATGACCCTGATGGAGACAGTAATCTTGTTGAAAGACCGGATAAAGGCTTTTATCCCTGTTCACATGAACTTCTTCACAATGTGAAGCTTGAGATTTCAGAACCACCAACATCCCAGGACCTTCAAACAAATTCACTCAATGACCATGATGACACAGCTAGAGGATCATCTACACAGGTGGATAAGCCCTCTCAACAGGAAAATTTGCTTATAAACAAAATTGAAAGTACAGTTCCTCTAAGAGTAATTGATCCACCCATTCGAGATTCTCCTCAGAGCCCTGATCCAGAGCCACAGTTTGTGAGACCTAGTAGCATAGAAAAGAGTGAGGAAATCAGACCTAATGAGACATATACAAGTGTCTCAATGCCACTTGTTAAAGTTGAAAATAGTTGCTTGCCTATTGGTGGTCAAGCAACACTGTCCAATATGACGTGGCCTACTGTTGGAGGCCCAGTATCTAATGTTAGAAATTTGGATTTTAGAGATGTACAGGATCCAGGTGTCAGAGATCAAGGTATGACAGAGGCAGACAAACAGATAGAAGGGCAAAGTCCAGGCTTAAAGCATCCAGAAATCCTTGGTCAAGAGAGAGGACATTCAAATCCAGCCACAGGTCCAGATATTCAGGGCGCAAGACCTGATGTACACCCTGTTCCAAAGCATCTAGGATGTGGTATCAGTGGTCCAGGTATTAGGTATCCAGGGTCAAATATGAAAGAACTTGGACACTGGGGAGCACAGGTACATCTAAGAGAAACAGGAATTAGATCCCCAGGGCCTGACATGAGAGGTCCACGCATGCAAGGCATAAGCCCCAGCATTTGGCTTCCTGAACCACACGTACACAACCTAGTTATAAGCAGTCAGGAGAAATATGCAGGGGGCCCAGGGAGAGGGATGCTAGGTTTGGAGACAAATTTGAATGAAGCACATGTTCAACATCACAATACTGATAAAATTGGTTCAGGGCCGGTCATGAGAGGTTCCGAGATGAGGAGTCCAGTACAAGGTATAGAAAATTCTAGTATGCAAGGTGCGAACCCAGAGGTGAAAGGTCGAGGATCAAGTCTACAGAATGAGATTAGAGATCCAGTCATGAAGGGCCATGCATTAGACAGATCCAGTCCAGATACAAGGAGGCTGATGGTAGTTAATGAGAGAAGCCAAGATGTTAATTGTCTACAGAAGGGTTTACTGTGTCTTAAAACAGAGGAGCATAGATCACAACCAGAAAACCCAAATGGTAGGCCAGGTGTTATAGCATTAGGGAGAGAGCAATCTTTTGGGGCTCTATCAAAAGATAGAGGTGAAAGTCCACATATTGGGGGTATGACATCTGCTATCAGGGATGGAGGGCCAAGAGATCCAAGTCCAGATATAAGGAGTCCAAGTCCATCTTTTAGGGGCTCAGTTCAAAGGCCCTCAAGGCAAGATGGCAGTCCAGTGTTAGAAAAAAGGGGCCCTCAGAAAAGGGGTTTTCAGCCACATGGAAAAGAAGCAGACTTGAGCAGGGTGGATGGTGGTCAAGAAAGCAGTTTGGATTTGAACACATCTACTGGTTCAGAGTCTAGAGTTCTAAGAGCAGATAGACTATCCCAAGCAATAACAGATGTAAAGTGGGGCTCACAAAGAGGGCGAGATGTGCCCATGACAGGACCAGGGTCAAACATAAATTATGAAACTGATCGGTCAAACATGTCTTGCAATAAACAAGACAGTAGTGGCCTAGCTATTCAGGCTGCAAAGAATGTGCTTGGCCCTGAGATGAGAGAATCAGAATCTTTGCATGAATTAACAAGGCCAGATATGACAGAACATAATTATATGGGGCCAGGACAAGAGATGGGTAGTATGGGTGGCCCTGATATAAAGGGTGTTAGAAGTGAGTCATATGCAAGGAGTTTAGGCAGAGACATTATAGAAACAGGTCCAAATAAGAGGGACACAGACATGCAGGGAAGAAATATATGGCTAGAGAGGAGAAATGAACAAATGGGTCAAGAAGACAGAGGTCCCATTCCAAACATTACAAGTCCAGACTGGGGAGGTCCAGGATCAAGTCACGTTGGTCCTGAAATGAAGGGTCAGAGCAATCAAAATAAAGACCTGGGTCAACATATGAGGGATCCAGATTGGAATAGCCGAGGATCAGAAGCAAGAGATGATTGGAAAGGATCTGACAGGAGAGGATCAGGTCCGGTTAGAGGAGGACCATTTATTCAAGATGAATGGACAGTTCATCGGCCCAATAGAAGAGGTCCAAACATGGAGGACTTGAGGCATGACAGAAGAGGACAAGGGTGTCCTGATTTCATGGCACCGGGACCTGAAAGGAGAGGTTCTGATATAGAGGTCCCAATGCATGACAGGAGAGGACCAGGAGGTCCAGATTTCAGGAGACCAGAGCCTGAAAGGAGAGGTCCAACTAATGATATCCTAGGACCTGGTATGAGTGGATCAGGGGGTCCAGACTTTTTGGGACTTGACCCTGAAAGGAGAGGTCTGCCTATGGAGGGTCCTGGGCCTAACAGAAGAGGATCGGCGGATCCAGATTTCAGGGGACAGTGGCCTAAGAGGAGAGATCCTGATATGGCTGGTCCAGGGCCTGACAGGGGAGGACCAGGAGAACATGATATCTGGGGACCAGGCCCTGAAAGGAGAGGTCCAGCTATGGATGGTTCTGGGTCTGATAGGCAAGGACCTGGAGGTCCAGATTTCAGTGAACCAAGGCCTGAAAGGAGAACTTTACCTATGGATGGTCCTGGGCCTGCCAGGAGAGGACCTGGAGGTCCAGATTTCAGAAGACCTGGGCCTGAAAGAAGAGGTCCTGCTATGGAAGGTCCAGGAACTGACAGGAGAAGACCAAGAGGTCCAGATTTCAGGGGACCAGGCCCTGAGAGGAGAGTTGTGCCTGAGAGAAGTTTATCTTTGGAGTGTTCTGGGCCTGACAGTAGAGGTCCTGGATGTCCAGATTTCAGAGGGCAAGGACCTGACAGAAGAGGACCTGGAATTCCAGATTTCAGTGGACCAGGGCCTGATAGGAGAGGTTCTGCTATGGGTGGTCAGGGACCTGAAGGCAGAGAATCCAGAATTCCAGATTTTAGTGGACATGAAAGGACAGGTTGGATTATAGACAGTCAAGAGCCTGACAGGAGAGGACCAGGATGTCCAGATTTCCAGGGACAAGGGCCTGAAAGGAGAGGACAAGGCGTTCCAGACTTAAGACGGCCTGGATGTGAAAACAGAGGCCCCTTTATGCAGGTTCAAGAGCCTGACGGGAGAGAGCCAGGAGATCAAAACACTGGTGGACTGGGTCCTGACAGGAGAGGACCATATATAAGGGGTCCTGGGTCTGACTTAACAGGACTGGGCTCTGAACAAACTGGTCCAGGTATGGAAGGTCCAGGGCCAGGACAGGGAGGACCACACTTCAGGGGTTCTGGGCTAGAAAGGGGACATACCAATATGGAGGGGCCAGAGCCTGATGGTAGAGGTCCAGGCTTTAGGAGACCAAAGCGGGAAAGAACAGGTTCTGGTTTGAACTGTCCAGGGCCCAACAGGAGAGGGCCAGGAGGTCCAAACATCAGGAGACCAGGGCTTCAGCATTCAAGTTCAAACATAGAGGGCCCAGTACCAGACAGGAGAGGTCCAGGAGGTCCAAATTTCAGAGGACCTGGGCCAGAAAAAAGACCTCCAGACATGGAGGCAACAGCCAACAACAGATGCTTTCCAGGAGGCCAACAATTCAGGGTTCCTGAGCCAGAAAGAAGACCTCCAGATATGGAGGGCCAAGAGTCTCATAGCAGAGGTCCACACTTCATAGGAGTAAGGCCTGAAAGAACTGTCTTGGAGGGTCCAGGTCCTCATAGGAAAGGTCTAAGAGGTCCAGATTTCAGAGGACCAGGTTGCGAAAGTAGAGGTCCAGACATTGAGGGCCCAGAACCTGACAGACAAGAACCAGGAGGGTCATGCTTCAGGGAACTTGACCCTGAAAGGAGAGGTCCGGATATGGACGACCCAGGAACTGATCGGAGAAGATCAGGTGGTCCAAATCTTAGAGGCCAAGGTATCAGACAGAAAGGTCCAAATGTAGGTCTAAGACATAAAAGGGATGACTGGGGAGGGGCTGACTTTCTTAGGTCAGAATCTGTCCATGAAAGCTCAGACACAGAGGGCCCAGGGCCTGGTAGAATAGGTCGAAACGTGAAAGGTCCTGGGCCTATAAGGAAAAATATTAGAGGACCAGGGCCGGATATAAGCAGTCTAAATTGGGGAGATGGGTGGAAAGGACCAGATTTCAGAGGCTCTGCACCTGGCAGAAGAGGCACAGGCACAGAGGAACAATGGTCAGATGGAAGAGGGCCCAATATGGAGGCTGTTGAAATTGAAAGAGAATGTTCAGGAAATGATTGGAAAAGACATGGCAACAGGGGTCCAGGGTCTGCCTGGGAAGGTCCAGATGAGCAGGTTCAAGAACATGGCAGGCAAGGTCCTCCTATGGAATGGAGAGGCCCTGGAAGTAGGGGGCCAAAGCCAATACATGAAAGACCAAATATGCGATTTCCAGGGCCTTTGAGAGGTCCAGGAGATGATTGGAGTGGTTCTCAGTGTAGGGGTCCAGGGCCTGTCCAGGAAGACCCAGATATGGTATTCTCAGTGCCTGGTAGTGGAGGACCTGGAAATGAATGGGGAGAGCCTGATAGAAGGGGTGCTGAGCCAAACAGATGGGAGCCTGGTCCATTTTTTAGAGGGGAAAGAGATCCAGTCAATGGAGGACAAGGCCAAGATAGAAGAGGTCCACACATGAGAGGACCAGGATCAGATATGAGGGGGGGTCTAGATATGGGGAATGACTGGAGGCAGCCAGACTTCAGGGATAACATGAGAGAGCCAAACATGGATGGACCTGGGGCTAATAGGGGAGGCCCAGACATGATGAATTCATGCCCAAATAGGAGAGGATTTGAGATGGAAGGTCTTGATAGAAGAGGCCCCAGAGGTCCACAATTAAGACACTCAGGGCCTGAAAACAGAAATTCAAACATTGAAGGTCCAGGGACTGTTGAGGAGTTTTCAGATTTTGGTGGGCTAGGATCTGAAAGGCGAGGTGTAGACATGGAAAGCCCTGGAACAGATAGAAAAGGATTTGATGATTTTAGGTGGGAAAGGAAAGGTCCAGACATGAGAAGGCTAGGGCCTGATAAAATGGACATGAGGGGCTCAGCACCTGAAAACCCAGACCTAAGACATGGACCTGGGAGATGGGATACAATCACTGAGGGCCCAGGGTTAGACTCCAGGGGATCTGAACCAGAATCACCTCATTTCAGTAGTCATCATGTTGCCAGATTCCAAGGCTCTGGTGATCCACATTCCCGACGGTACGGCGGGCCCTTTGGTCCAGCTCAAATCAGTGGAGGAAACTCGTGCCCTGGTCAAAATCAGCAAGCAGTAAAACCCCAGAGACACAAAGCTGCCTTACTTCCCACTCCCACAGAGGGTCTCATACGCTTCCCAAATCGAGTGATCAACAGGCCTGATGTCTTTAGCCCGAAACGAAAACAAACAGGTCACCCAACAGTCAGGGAGTGGAGTAGAGGCAGACCAGTGAGTCACAAAAGAGAGTTTGTCAAAGGACACCGACAGGAGCAGGATAAAAGTCCTGCTGGTAAGACAAGCATACCTGTAGTTGCAGCCACATCGGGGGGAGAAGAAAAAAAGAAAGAGGGCAATGAAACTAATAAATAGGTGATTCATGGTACACGTATAGAAACTAAAACCAAACAAGGTATGGACTCATGAAAATAGAGGGAATGTAGAGCCCTGTTAGACCCCATCATGGACCTCTCATGACAAATAGGCTGATGAACTACAAAAATCGTAAAGCCTTAGTGTCACAACATTGGATTGAGATACTACAGCATAAGAGACACTGAATGTATTTTATTTTATTTTTTTGAGGAAAGTGGCTGTCCATGTCTTACATCCATTTCAACACAACCCAAGCCATACGAAAGATCAGACATCGTGGCTTGATGTGGAACTGTTGGGAGGTATATGACCTCATTATGTTGTAGTTTATCTTGTATTCAAAGTAGATATGTTTATTTTTGTTCAAACATATCAGTTAAGGTTAAGAGACCTAATGCTTCCAAACCTTAACTGGTCACTTGTAAATTAAACTACTCATTTCTTGTCAGAAATATTTTGTACAGAAAATGTAAAGTTTTTGTTTCTTTGTTTTTTTAACATAGCCATAGTGTCAGTACAGTAGCCTTCATCTGACTTTTATGTTCTTCTGCTGATAAATAAAAGTTTGTTTCCTTGTTCTTTCAGAATGCAAGAATTCAATAAAATGAGACATACCCTTTTAATTATGTATTTATTCTGATTTTGTCATTAATATTTGGATTAATTGATTGATCGATTGACCAAATCTGTAACTTAAAAAAAGAAAAAGAATCAATCCCATAGTTCAGTGCAGTTTAGAGGTACAGTTAAAAAGTGTCAGAGGTTGTTACAGAAGTTGATGAGACATTTTAGTAGTTATAATTTTACCAGAGACTGGTGTCTCTTCAAAAGCAATGTCTACAAAAGACTTAACAGTACTAACTTGAATGTGAGACAATGAGACAACAACCTCCAGTCAGAGATGAATAGTGACGCAAAAGCTAGTTTTTAATTCAAAGTCAAAGTCAGCTTTATTGTCAATTCTGCAGTATGTACAGGACAAACAGAGAATGGAAATTGCTTTTTATTCTTTTAATTAATAGATCCATTATTGGAAGGCGAGGTCCTAAACAAAAGTAATGATACCGCAATGTTAGAATACTCCATGAAAAGTCCATTCAAAACTTTTAATAAAGTATAGTGAACAAAATGTATTGAAATATTATGCAGAAAAATTGCCCATACAAGTGTTATTACTTGTTTGGTTTAGTAGGTAATCAATAACAAGTAATAGTATTTTATTAGCTAATATATATGCTTTGCATGTGAAATGTTTACTGGCAAATTAACAATAGCTGTCTAAAAAATGTAATGAAGTAAAAAAAATATTTGCATGTGAAATGTAGTATACATATAAAGAAGCTTAAAATATGAATACAACAAGTACCTCAAAACTGCTCTTTAGTAACATATTTGAGGAAATGTACTTTGTTACATTCTGTCACATATATGGTAAGTATTGTAAGACACAAAATGAGGACAATGCCTTTTAAGATTTGTTGACGAGCCTGTTCGGTTTTACCTGCCCTGGTTTTATAACAGCGCTAGCCAGAACGAAAGGATATTAACTGATATTGATGCACATTCTGGCACACTTCCCTTTCTATTGAAATGTTTTTTGGCCCATTGTTTACTCTTGTGTATCATGTAGATTGAGCAATAGAATCATGAATCATGAGAGGGCAGTGTTCTGGTTTGCCTTGTTTTGGAGTGAAGCATGTTCTCACTACAACATTGAGTATTTGGCACATAATAAGAACCAACTTTTAATTACTTTTCAGGTGTCCTAAGAATCTTTTGCTGTTGCAGTCAGGTGGGGATAGACAATGGGTAACAGAAAGTCATTGGAAAAAATATTCTTATAGAGGACTCAGGAGCATTATTGTTCATCATCCTCAGCCACCTGCAAAGCTCATGTCTTACCAAAGGGGGGCGACAACATTCAGTTAATCTTTAGTCCCTCTTTAGGCACCATAGTATCCAATAAGGATTTGGTTCTGCTTGATCTTGCTTAATAGCTAATATTGACATCCAGCTTTGGTAACTGCATTGGTGGAATGTGACCAAGTACACTAAGTACATTTACTCAAGTACTTTACTTAACTACAATTTTTAGGTACCTGTACTTTAGTTGAGTATTTCCATATTCTGTTACTTTATGCATCATATACTCAATTTCAGAAGTAAGTGTACTTCAGACAGCTGTAGTTGGCGCTTACTTTATAAATGAAAACAAATAATAAGCATATAAAATACAACACATTGTTCAGGATTAAACCTCAAGGTTTCCAATCGTGTGATACCTTATAAAAATATAAATATAATGTATAGTTGTGTCCCTTAAATACATTTAGTTGACAATATGTGTTTTTGCTGTAGTACAATTTTGAATGCTTGACTTTCGCTTTTAAAAGAGTATTTTTACATTGTGGTATTGCAACTTAAGTAAAGAAATTGAATCCTTCTAGTATCCCTTGGGTATCATTGTACAAATTGTTCTTTAGATGCAGTGAAATATTTTGACCACACATTATGACTAATTATAGCCAGACTGTCAGACAGCAACCACAACCTTCATGTCTGCTCTGCAAGGCCCTCTGCTCTTTCTGCTCAGCACAGTCATCTGTGCAGTAAACAGTAAATTGGCATAGCCATTGGCCATTATCAGTTTAGTCCAGTTCTGCACAATTATTCATATTCACTTCGGTAGTTTTTGGTTCACATTTTAATAATATGTATCTTAGTTACAAGACACTGAAAACATTTTACCTCGCATCGAATCCCTGCTGGTGCTGAAAGTGCTCAATATGTAAGATTTAACGATTTTAAGATTTACGTTTCCTTGAATCATATTAACAGACATGAGTCATGGACAGTTAAGATGTGAAAGAATCATGCAAACATTTTCCTGAAATCAGCAAGCTCCTCTTGTTCAATCAATTATGCTAACACACAGTGTGATGACAAACTGTCGCACTGATCACCAGCAACTCAGATTCACCAGTTTGGTGTTCATCCGGGTTAGCCTGAAATGTTATGACAACCATGCAATGTTAAGAGAAATGCTGTATGGATTACGTACTAATGTAGTACTACCAGCAGACACACATCCTTGATTTAATTCCATGACCTCATGCAGCTATACATGGTGTGCCTGCTGTGGCACGTCTGAAATATATGTGCAGAGTCCTATAATCTACTGCAGTATTCAATACATGGAAGAATCTCACAGACTGGTTAATTTTCTCATTCTGCCTGCGATTAACCATTTTCAGTCTTTTTCTCAGACGTAACAATCACAAGTATGGTATCATGAGTGGGATCAAGGAACCCAGTGTGCATTACTTCGAAGTATTTTGCAGTAGAACACTTTTTCAGGTTATTTTTCTGCTGCAAATTGACCCTTTGATCGTTGTTTTCCACCCAGTCCTATTCAGTAGAGATCTTAAACTTCAGCAGGTTGATGGGCTATTTGCTGTAAATACATTACATTAAAAATAAATCAACATAACAGTAGTGATCTACAAGTAGCAACCTTAATGTAACTTTTATACTAACAAACATCAAATCAGCCCAATATCACAAATAGGCTTTACAAGCTGTAAGGAGAAGGAAAACCTCCCTTCTTAAGGTAAAAAATGTAAGAAACCTCAGGAGGAGCACCAGAAAACAGATTCCTCTGCCAGGACAGACAGACGATCAGAGTATATACATACACAATACAACTTATGATGTCTCCACCATGGAGACCTACAGCCTGTTAGCCGGGCAAAACTAGTTTATATAATGTTGGATAGTGTTTACAGCGGGGTGGGAGAAAAATACAGTACTTATAGTACTTGAGTAAATGTACTTATTTTAATTTCGCCACCGTTTGCAACACTGCATAATAGTTTAGAATGATTAAAAAAAAAGCCACTAGAAATATTCAAACATTAAACATGTACCTGTAACTTGTCTGTAAATAAAGTACTTAAGTAAATGTACTGAGTTACTTTCCGTTAACACCTGTTCAAAGCTTGTTCACAACATTCCGGATATTGTCACGCTCCATTTTCTGTCGGAACGGAATATATCAACGTCCAGGAGTTAGACGCCAACGTCAGTTAACGTTACCACCCGCGGACATCGGTCAACCGGTCGAGGAGTTGGTATTTAGGTAAGTATTAAAGTCGTACACCCAAAAGTAAGACACATATAAATAGCTGAATTATAACACCAGCTTGTTTAGAGTCGTTTATAATTACTTTCCTTTTTAAGGGGGGCATGTTTTTACCCAGTTTTTAACATTGGCGTAGTTAAAATGCCAACCTGTTGAGAAATTTACTAGCTTACAGCTTCTCGTATGCTAACAAATTCACGAGCTAGCTGTTGTAATTACGAACAATTCAAAGTGTACGAGTGATATCTTTTAGTTATGTGCGAACTGTTTAATGTCAGCCGTTATCAGTTTGTGTTTAGGCTAACATGACAACAACAACAGCAACATGAACATGAACAAGAACAGTAGCAACAATTTATGCTACCTCCATAGATGCCATTTTAATAACGTTAACGCGCGTGCCAGGGCATCTTCCAGGGTTGGTTGACATGTAACGTTAACCTTCCTAAGGCTGTACGGGCTGTTCCGGGCGGAAATGTAACACAAGTGATATTTTTCCTGATCTTCACCCCATGTTTAGAGTGAAGGATGTCATCCTTTTCCTCAGCTTTTAAAACCACCCGTGTCTCACCTTCACCTTTATTCAGAGAGCACGCCAGTGGATATCTGTCATATGATCAGGGCCACATGATGGGAACTGAGCTGGGTTTGATGGAGATGTCAGAAGTTGAATACACACAGCTTCAGCACCTCATCCAGGCACACATGGAGGCACAGGCTGTGCCTCCAGATGGGCCAGATGCCAGATCTCACCCTGCCACAGTGATGGTTCAAGAAGCCACTGGATCCACAGTGATTTCTCCCTTACCAACCACTCAAGCTATTGACATGTCAACTTCAGCTAATGAACACTGCATGGTGATGCCAGGAGAAAAGACACCAGCTTCTTATGGAGAGGTCCCTGGTTTTGTGTTGGCCAGAGTCAGAGATGAGGACATTCCGAATGTACCACTTGCCAACTGCAGCACATCTTCGCAGAAGAGATCCAGATCAGCTGCTAGAATCTGCTTGGAGAAAAGGTTTAACACCGTGTCTGCTGACACCCCAAGACAGCAAGATATTCCTTGTGCTGTTCTTAACAAGTAGGCTTCACGAATACAGTATTGCTATTTATTTGTGGCGCTTTAATGAGGTGCTCACTTTTATTTACTGACTGCTGAAAATCTCTGTTGTTGTGTTTCAGTCTTTTCACATTACTTCAGCAGTCTGCAGAGGCCCAAGAGGCAGTCTTACATCCTCAAATGCAGAAGTGGGTGAGAACTGAGGTTTCCAGCCCATTTGTAGGGAGTGTATATAACACAGTGACCAACAAGTGTGAACAAGTATGGTTAAAAATAAATAAAAATCAAAATGTACTTATTTACATATTTATAGGAGTCATAGTCAGAATTTATTGTTTAACCGTGTTTTTTCCTCTTCTAATCACAGGTGATTGGCCATATTCCTAACATGGTTGAACCTAAGCATCAGGGTTTAGTTATCCCCAAGAGTTTTTCATTGAATTTTTACCCTGAGAGGATTGTCACGAAAGTGCACTATACAAGTGGCAGGAATGCAACAGAGGAGCAGCAGTTGGCAAACATAGAAAGTAATAATCAGCACTCTAAACTTAAATCCTGTTTGAGAATTTGTGGTGTTTTGTTGTTGTCTGAAATATATAACTTTGTGTCTAGCATATTCAGTCTCATGTTTTTCATAGGTGATGTGGCGACCCCTGCTGCTGTCTCCAGGAAGCATGGTAGCACCCACAGCTCACAACCCATCAAGACTGCCAAAGCTGCCTCAGACTCCACTGGAAAATCAGGGAGCAGCACCAGGAAAAGAGCTTGCTCCTATATGTCCCTCAGCCAGCGCAAAGAGAGACACAACAGAAAGGAGAGGGAACGCAGGTGAGCAGCCATCACTAACCTCAGAAGGTGTCTCTGCAGTCTATTCCAGACATAACAAACACTTACAAACAAACAGTAGATAGATACCTGGTATTAAAACATGATCTTTATCTGAACATGTAGTTATAGTTGTTTTTAGCAAATAAATATAGAATGAAATATAGGTTGGTCAAATTTAGACAGCCAACAAGAGGAACAACTGAAAGAGGCACGCCTCTAATTACTGATTATATGTCTATGCTCTGCCCTGAAAGCACCAAACAGTGTGTTATTCAACATGAAAAATGGAAGCAGTACAGTAAGAAATATCTTAGTGTGGGAGGTGTTGCACTGATCTGTACAGCAGATCTCCTGCTAACAAGGTATATAATTCATGTAGTCACAGAGGAGCCTAAACACTGGTACTGTAACACACTAGGACAAACAGCATGATTTCTGAATTTACAACAGGGAACAAATTCTGATTTGTCATAGACAGCGTTTCACAAAGTTTATGTAGTTTCCCAAACTTAACAACTCTGTGATTTTTTATGGGAGTCTTATCACCACAAACTACTCATGCACAGGTTTTGCTCAGGAGGACAGAGATCTGATCTTATTGGGGTGTTGATCGGACAAGACAAACTATTTGAAGACAACTATTTTGTGACATTTTATAGACCAAACGGTCAATCGATTAATTGCGAAAATAAACGTTGTTTACAGCCCTTCATTACATACTGCAAAAGTTGGACACATCACAAGTCTTAATTACTGTTTACTGAGCTCTTAACTTTGAAACGCTCTGCTTAATATGGACAACCAAACTGATCAACCAATTTCTAAATCATAGTCCATCTTGGATGTCCTGGTAGCATAATGGCTACTGTGTATACCACAAAATTTACTCCAGGTTCTCAAATGTAAGAATTCACCACTTTTCTTGGTCTCATATTAAGATAAATTGAATGTTTTGGCGTTTTGGACTGTTTCTTAGACAAAACAGGACATTCAATAACCTTGTGCTCTAAGATACTGTGATGTGCATTTTTCACTGTCAATGGAGAAGAAAATCTGCAGCTTTATGGATAATGAAAATAAAGATTAGTTAACATTACATTTGTTAAAATTAGATGGATATCATAATAGTCTTGTATAAGCCATAAGAGGACATACAACCTTGGGATCTAAAAACAGGCCAGGGCTTTCCACAAGCCAACCAGCTAGAGTCTGGGCACCTGGAAAAAGATTTGGCTGTATAAAACCAAAGTTGGTGGCCTCTGGCACATTCTAAGGCCACACTGTTCCATCATATACACTGATCTTCATTTTTTCCTATTTTAATGAATTTCCCTACCAAACTGTATAATTGCATGTCCCTTTCAGAGAGCCAAACATGTTTGAAGCTGGTCTTGCCTTTTCCTTCCTTAATTCTGGAATATCCCTCTAATAGTGTAGGGACAATTAATCTTCCTTGCTCTGTGGACCAACATGGTTCTACTTTTGTCCTGTCTGGCTCTGTGGACCTGCATGGTTCTACCATGTTCCTGTCTGGCTCTGTGGACCTGCATGGTTCTGCTGTGAAGACGACTCTCCACTCTCTTCTCAGCAGGACACAACCTCAGCTGAGCTCACACACGCACACACATATTCATGTAGAGCATGTGGAAGCTGCACTGATACAGTAGGCACATTTCTCTGTCATCGTGCTCGTGTTGTTTTGAACTGGAGGCTAGTGGTTGTAAAACGTTCAAACAGTGGAACTTGTTAATAAAAAATATTTTATTAGAATCAAAATTAATATAACAAAGTAGCAGGCTGAACTTAAATGAGTAGCCGGAGCTTTTTGAGAGCTCTGACAGGGTTGCAGGCCAGTAAAGTTTAAGAAACACTAATTAAAAACATCTGTGTTGTCTTTGCTGCTGTGCAGGAAGAGGATTCGCTCATGCTGTGACGAGCTAAACACGTTGGTGCCATTCTGTAACTCAGATTCAGACAAAGTCACCACCCTGCAGTGGACCACTGCCTTCCTCAGATACATCAGTAAAAAATACGGAGACACCTTCAAGGAGGTCAGTTTGTGTTGTTTAATCTTGGTGTTATTGATGTAAAGCATTTGGGCTTGATTATCCTGCAACTTAATTATGTGAGACTAGAATACTGGATCTGGAAGAGAAGAGCTTAAATATATTGTCTCTTGCTGCTTGAGTTGTAAATACTGCAACTGACTCTATAAGACCTTTGTTATTTAGAGAGTTCGAATCCAATTCTTCTCACTTTTACAGTATAAAGTTAAACTAAATATAAAAAGAAGAATAAATATAAAAAATAAGAGGAAGGGCAGTTGAGATAGGAACAGACTGGCACTAACTGTCATTAACCACAATACTCTACTATTCTCCCCTTTACAGGAGTTTAAGACAGCATTCATTGATGAGACAGGACTCTTTCCTGAATCCAGTCCTTCTTCAGGCCAGCACCCAATCCACCGGGAGATGGATGAGCCACTGAGCATTCCTCTTGCGGTAGAGCAATAACTACTCACTATTTTATCTAATAAATCAGCCAAATGCTTGAGTGCATTTGCTTGGGTTATCCCATGCGGTCGGGCTGTAGATGTGTTGCAACATTTTGAATGACAAAAAGCGTCCTTTTGAGAGGAGCTCAGCCTCTGACAGCTTTACAGTGATTTAGAAAGTGGGAGGTTTGCAGCCTCCGAACATGTGATGCTTAAACATTGGTTGGTTTTCTCCAACTGCATCTGCATCAAGACCACTCTGTATCTAGCTAGTGTTTGAACTGCCATGCCATTTATTCTACTGCTCATATATTTTCTCCCCCTTGAGAGCTAATGTTTGTATAAAGGGCTTTTCACAGAGTCATACACAGGTGGCACTGTTCCTCTTTGAAACAAACTGAGCTAGTGCTCCTATGATGAGATTTCAGAGCTTCAGCTATCTTACATGTAGAAAATGTTAATTATATGTGCACCTTTTATATGCTTGATTCAAATTTTGTTCACTTGTTGTCAAAATTGTTTACTTTTGTTGTTGCTCATACAGTATGTTGTTCCGTTTTCTTGTCCACATGCATTTATTCTTTATTCACATATTTAAGTATTTTGCATGGAAACAAGTGTTCTTACTTTGTGAATTAATAGGATTACTTGACTTTGATAGTGTTGAGCATGTTACTCTGAGGTACAGACTGTTCACTTGATATGTAGAGAAGAGTAATGTTTTACTGAAAAGTGGCTTTATTTGTTCTTTCTTACAACATGTCGCTGTAGCATCTTGCTGTACATACAACAGTCACCCACAAATAATAAATAGTATTTAAGGTCATGTATATTTAATAGTTACAGCACCGGTAGTACACAGTGGATGTGGTCATTGCAGATTTAAAACAGAATTACTTTGCTCTTATGTTCTTAAATTGATTTTACAATGACGGATTTATGCATCCACATGTTTTATTTTGTTCTTGATTCTCAAATCTAGAGAATCAACTTCACACGTAATTTAAAAAAAAAAACAAAAAACAAGTTGTAAAAAAAAAAACTATAAAAAAGTTTAAAATTGTTTTTGCATTAATCTACACAATTTCTGGGCACCTGGGTATTTGTGTTTTTATTCCTTGTACAATACATACACAGCTCCTTGACAGAGGCTTTTTACCTCTGACTCCTATTTCCATATTTTACACTGTAAGCTTGCATGTTGAGGTAACACCTGTGATTTACATTAACGGGCCATGATACATGCACATTCACTTCAGAGACAGTCATGGTTGTTTTTAGAGTGTCATCTGCCAGAAGGATGTTAACAAAGGTAATGGGGGCATGGAAACGACATGTGCAAAGTTTTTATACACAAAGGGCTCATCATCCATTTTCCAGCTGTTTGTAAGTGAAGTCTTGTTATGTGATAGTAGTTGGAGCAATGCAGTTGTTCTCTTGGACTCTCCTGTGCCTCTGTCCACTTTATTTCTGGATGTCATCTGGATGATTTGTCTCTCAGTTGCTCTGGTATTCATGTCAATCCTTGGATGTTCCTCTCAAAATATCACACCTGTTGATGTTACTCTTCCCATCTTGTGATACATGTATTTAAATAAAGAGGACATTTTTGTGATCACTCTCTTCTTTCATTGCTTCCTTCCCTCCCACACTTATCACCCTTCCTCCGTGGGGTGGATGACGTCTGGTCGCAGGAAGTCATGTTTAATGGTTTTTGGGGTTGGAGGATTTTCCAGCGGCCGATGCTCCCTGGCAGGCTGATGTATCACAGATTCCAGGAGGTCCCTGGTGTCCAGTCCTACCTACCCTGCCTGATTCTCCAGGCTCACCTGGATCTCCTGGAGATCCATCACGACCATCTTTGACAATTCCAGGTACTCCTGGAAGACCTGTGGACAGCACGCAGGGGATGAGCCAAAGATAAAGTACTGCCGTTCTTTTAACAGTTTTGTATCAAACTTGTCTTTAAGATCAGAAGATATTTCATTTTTTTTTATTTAACAGTATAGCTTCATAATGAATCCAGCAGTTTTATAATAACACATTACACCCTGTAGTGGGACAGCCAGGAAGTCTTTTATGATAGTTTATGCTGTATAAACAATAACACAATAGCACGTTTTCACATTCACTTGTCATAGCAGGAAAAGCAGATGTCACTAATAACTGATGATAGCTTTATTCCATTTGTGCCAAACACAACACTCCCTGGAACTGGCACACCTAAATGGAATGCAGCCAGTATCAAGCTCATTAGGTATCTCTGTGTTGAATAAATCAAAATATCTACCATGAGTATGGTCTATCTGTACAGCGTTCTTGCTCTGATTTGTAAGCTACATACCTTGGTATCCTTGGTCTCCAGCGGGCCCATCAATGGCCTTGCCAATGGATCCCTTATCACCCGGCTCTCCAACATCACCTGTTGTAACAAAAAGATAATTGATGGTGGAAAGTAACTAAGTGCATTTACTCAAGTACTGCACTTTTCTAGTCTACCTCAGGATTTCCATTTTATGCTACTTAGTCTTCTACTCCATTCCATTTCAGATGCAGATTTTGAACTTTTTTTTTACATTTAAATTTTTTTGACAAAAATTATAATCAGTTACTGTTGAGATTTTCCATAAAGAATATGATAAATTCACAAAATATAACAGATAGGTTAAACCAGTGGCTCTCAACCTGGGAGACTTGCGACATCTTACATAAAAAGCTGTGTATAGTTGTGGTGTCTTGTTTTGTTTCAGATGTCTGTGAGTTGTGTTGAGTTCCACTAAACAGCTATTTCCACTCTAAACCGATCAGATGATTAAATAACTGTTTAAGAATGTCATACATAATGATTTATCAGTCACAGGGCAATTTTTCTGAAGAACAGGTATGTTTACTTTTGATACTTACAAGACACTTTGCTGATAATACTGCACTTTTACATTAGTAGAAGTTTGATTGCAGGGGTTTAATATTATATTTTTTATTTTGAGTATCTGAGTACTTCTTCCACCACTGACTTTGATGATTAGATCATGTCATTGTACAACTGAAGAGACACTAATCAGATGATTTTTGTGTTCCACCCAACAGATGAAGCGTCTGTACTGATTCCATGTTTCATACCTCTGGGACCTGGATCTCCAAGGTCTCCTGGCAGGCCTCTGTACCCTGGTGGTCCACGAGTACCCGGATGCCCAATAGAGCCAGCAACTCCTGGCTTTCCTGGAGGCCCAGCAGGGCCGGGGCGGCCCACCATTCCTGGAGCCAGGGGTCTTCGAAGGTTAGCGGCCAGCTGTGCAATCTGATCTGCGCGTGATAGGAAACACCAGAAGGTCAGTTCCCATCTTCAATTTTATTAAACACTCGAGTGAATTCTAGAGATTATTAAAGATTCCTCACCATCGATCATTGAGCCGCACAGCTCTCTGATGTGCTGCTCACTTGCCAGTTTACCCTGAAACACAAGTGAATAAGACAGCGTGAGCTCATTCAGACAGTTGATGAGAACACATCAACATTTAATGTGCTTCCACCAATCATAAGCTTTGTACAGATTTTAAAACACACTCACGGGTACACCTGTCTTTCCTGCAATTCCAGGCTGACCCGGCTCCCCTTGGAAGCCCATTGGTCCTTGTTTTCCTGGGAGCCCTCTTGCCCCAAGCTCTCCTTGTGGACCCGTCACGCCCTTAGGTCCCAGTTCACCCCGCTTGCCCGGCTATAATCAACAAGAATTACCCGTTAAATAACTCATCGTATTTAGCAAAAATTAAGAAATATTTTTTTTCCAAGCTGGAGCTAAAAACAAGCCTTTGATTTGATCGTTGACTAAACACCAACCAAGGAGCAAACTGGGTCTCTTGAGACAATGCGGGGGCGGATTCATACGGCGCCTAGTTGCTTGATAATTACTCCAACGAGCACAGCAAACAGTAAATGAGACTGCGAGAGTGAGACTCATCAGTACTGTGTCTCTAATTACATAAATTGCGCTGCAGCTTAATGTGGCTCGTCTCTCCCTTGTGGCGATAGCAGCGAACAGGCCAATAAGGCGAAAGCATCAATACCTATCTCTAATTAATCCTATTAAACCTGGAATGTGAAGCAGAATCATGTGCAATGAGTCTGACAAGTGGGCAACAGCTCAGAGCGAGGCACCAGTTTTTAATGTTTAGTGAGGGAGTTTGGAACAAACTTGCGCTGCTAATTACACCCACACACATCTGATCTAACTACGTTCTGTTCTAATAAAAGGGCATCTACTGCAGACTCGATGCAGAAAACTGGTTTGGAGGGAGCAGATCCATTTGGAGACATGAAACACTGCAAAAGTGTCAGAGGACACACATGTGACTAAATATAAAAGAAAACACTGATGTAGCTCACCTGTCCTTTTTGTCCAACTGGGCCAAAAGGACCCTGAAAATAAGGTCAAATGTTTAGTTAGAGTGAAAACTATGACAAAACCGCACACAATCAATCACTCGAGTTTCATTTGTGCGTCCTGCAGGTTAGTGCAAATCAAAGATTCAAAGAAATAATCAAATTGACATAATGAAAATAAAATAGATTAAAGGCAATAAAATAATGGAATGGACAACATAAATACAATACAATGAATCATTAATTGAAATTAAATAAAAAATAGCCATAAAACATTCTAATCAAAATCCAGGTTAAAAAGGAAGGTGCTGGGCAAGATATCAACACTTTCAGCTGCTCCCATATTCTCTGGCAGACTCTTCCGACAGCAGAGCATGAAAACTAAAAGCTGCTTCACTCGTGCCAGAGGCAAGACCGTACAGTGCTTTATAAACAAGTACATTTTAAAATCCAGACAAAAACTGGCAGACAAAAGACTTTCAGATAGGTGTGCTCTGGTCCTGGTCAGCAGTCTGGCAGCAGAGTTTTGAATCAATTGAGTATGTAATCACTGCTAACAAAGTAATGAATCTCCGGAGTCACCGAAACTGCAGGTGTTTGGATTCTGATGGACATGTGAAAGTGAAGAAAATACTTACTGGCTCTCCATTCTCTCCTGGTAAACCATCACTTCCTGCCACACCCTAAAGAGACAACATGAGATCTGAAATATGTGATCAAATCTGTGTGTTTTCTCTTTGTTTGATGGTACCCGACTATGAAAATTCTGTAACTTCTTGATAAAACAGTTTCTGGATCAGAATCGAGGGGAAAAAAACACATTAAGGATGATGTCCTTAGTTCCCAAATAGAGAAAAGAAGCTTTTTGGGCATTAAACGTATTCCCTTCTGTATTACAAACATTTACAGACAAAAGCTTGGGTGAATACGCTGACAGGGCGTTCAGTGGAAGCCATTTTTAAGCTTGGCTTGGAAATATTTACCATGTCTCCTTTAGCTCCAGAAGCTCCAACTGGACCCTACAGGGTTGAAAAAGGAGAGAGAATAAATGAGAGCCATGTCGAGAGATTTTGTGGATGGCCGGCTGTGGCAGAAGGAAGGGGGGATGAAGGGAAGTGAGGTGGGCTGGTTTAGGGAACCAGGAGCGGCATAAAGACCGGCTTTGTTCTGCACTCAGATCCTGAACAGGAGGCCTTTTTGTGTTTGGCTGCAGTTTGAGTTTATACCACTGAGAGTGAGGAGGGACGACCTGCTTATTGACATACTGAACCCTCCCATGCTGCTCTGCCTGATATGCTGGTGTGCAGAGACATTTCTTCAAGTGCTATGTTTGATTCTGAAGGAGTGGCTCTTCATGGAGGTTTTCTTTTTTTAGTTTTGAGCTTAAACAATTAGTTAATTCACCTTAGTGTTAAAATGAAGCAACTGTTATGAGAATTGATAAAATTTTTTAGTCATATTTTAAGAAAAAATACCAAAATTCTCATCTTAAATATGAGTATTTTCTTGTTTTCTTAGTCTATGATAGTAAACTAAATATCTTTTTTCTTTCAGACAAAACGAGACATTTTAGGATGTTAGAATTGGCTGACATTTTATTGACCAAATAATTAATTGAGAAAATAACTAGCAGGTTAATTAGTACTAGTTGAGAGAATGTATTTTTATTAATATAAGAAATTTGCAGCATCAGGGTTTGCACTGGATGACGTTAAGCCCCGGGACACATTTAATATCATCACACACGTCAAACTCACCCTTTCCCCAAACTCCCCACGGATTCCTGTCGGACCTGGAAGACCTGGATCCCCCAAGGCTCCTTTTACCCCCTGCAGAACACGACACACAAACACAACCAGTGAGCGAACTGCTAATAAACCAAAAAAAACAAGAACTGATAATGACTGGTGATGTCATGCAGCCGACCTGGAAGCCCTTCACTCCCTGAGGCCCAGGGTTTCCCGTTGGTCCAATGCCTCCCTGTTGGAAACAGACATTGTCATGTAATCCTACTGAGAAGAGCATGCAGGAGTAAAACAAGCAAGATATTAACGATGTTTCCCTCCTTACAAAGATGTTGTTTTCTTGCCAACACTTCAGACAGGAAGAACTAAAGAAAAAAATAGTTGTGTGAGGTATGATTCATCGTGCAGCGCGGTGTGTGAGTGAAGTGTGTTAATTCCTATGTTGTTTTATCCTCTCTTCCTCGCCGCGGATGTGAAAAACAAAGACCTCTCTGTTTATGAATTCCTCCTTGATGAATACCTGCTCTCATCACTGGCCCTTCAGTGCCAACAAACTCCACCTTAACAAGCCAGCGGACACTCTTAGTACTTCTGCAGCAGAATATCACCAGCTAGTTTATTAGTCCGCTATTCCAGTTTGATCTCACTGTGAGCAAACGCATGCTGTATTTTAAGATGGGTACCATAATTCTAGATGCCGTTTTCACGTCATTGTGATTAGAAGAGAATACTTAAAAGTGTTGGTAACTAAATGAGTCTAAATTCTGTGAACTGGTTAAATGTAAAAGATGGCCATCTGTGCAGCACAAAGTCTAATATTTGGCTTCTAAATGAGGTAACAATTATTTTTGTTTTTATGGCTATACAAGCAGTGCAGCAATTTGACAGATACATGCACACACTGCATTAGTTTGCATTGTAAGCATCAACTTACTGCCACTCCTCTGGGTCCTGCTATCCCCCTCTCTCCTGGGATGCCAATGTCACCCTGAGGAATGAGACAAAAGAGTGTGGAACAGTCAGGAAAGTCTCAAGTCCAGACGCTACATTGTTTAAAGTTGCGTGATGTGTCAGAGAGGCTGTGACCCAGTAATAACCCCCCCAAAAAAGCCTGTGAGATACATACAGGAATACCTGGCTCTCCAGACGGTCCCGTCTCCCCGGCCTTCCCCGGATCACCCTGGTGTAAAAGAAGGGAGGAGATAAAAGTTGTCCTCCATGGCCCTAATCTTAGCTTTAAGGTTAAAGTTTGCTCCTAGTTTGTTGTAATACTCACAACTTCTCCTTTAGATCCCTTTGCACCAGCCTTTCCTTGTAGACCCTGGAAGAGAAAACAAAGAACGATGACTTCGCTGTGGGAGTTTTTCACATACGCCCCCTGTCACCTTTGAGAAAATGAACGTGCAGATGGTGATGAGAGATTTACAATCAAACTGTTCCAAAGTACTTACAGGAAGGCCATTTGGTCCTTTCTCTCCCACTACCCCGTGGCGTCCAGCATCACCCTGTCAACACAGACAACACTGGGACATCAGCTTTACTCATCATGGACTAACTTAACTATAATAATGCAAAACTTAAGCCCAGAGCGTGCAGAAAGAAAAGGTGCAATGTACCTTCTCGCCATCTAATCCTGGTGTACCGTCTTTGCCATCCCTGCCAGGAATACCCTGTAGAGGACATCAAATATGATCCTCGTGGTTCTGAGAGGTGATGCATATTAAAAATGTTGAATTTTTAAGCACTTACAGGCTCCCCTTTGGGTCCTGCTCCCCCAGGACCTCCTTTGGGACCAATTTTACCCTGTTGAAATACACAATGTTAGTCATCTATCTATCTATCTATCTATCTATCTATCTATCTATCTATCTATCTATCTATCTATCTATCTATCTATCTATCTATCTATCTATCTATCTATCTATCTATCTATCTATCTATCTATCTATCTATCTATCTATCTGCTCATGAAACTTACAAATCAAGTGTTATACTTACAATTTCTCCTTTGGGTCCTTTGTATCCCTGTGGTCCTTTTTCTCCAGCATCACCCTGGAGACATCAGATGAAACACACACAGCTATTCACTGATGGGACCAGCCGACTATTCTGACTGTAAACTGCCACCAAACTCTGTTTTTATTTCAAGTGTGCTACAAATAAGGAGAGACTCACTGTCTTTCCAATGACGCCGGCGATGCCAGGTTTGCCTCTGAAACCAGGCAGGCCCTAGAGACAAACAGAGAAAACAAACTGTAAGTACACAACTTTAAATGTTTGCTTCATGAGCGATAAGAAGCTGAAGGAGTGATCATGTTCTAAAAGTCACTTACTCTGTCTCCTACAGATCCCATTGGGCCTTGTAAACCTCTGAGACCACGTGGGCCCTGAAAGGCAGCATTAGAGCGATGTGAAGGTACTTTAAAACTTCAAAAAACACTCATGACATGCTGTGCTAAATATGCAAATAACAGACAAAAAATATGTGTAGGTAACAAGTGAAAAGTAGCACAAGAAAAGGGAAAATACCTGAAGATCTGAATATTCTTAATGTAACTCACCTGCAGACCCACAGACCCAGGAATACCTGGTGGGCCAGGTGGACCAGCGTCACCCTAGAGACAGAACAGGACACCACATCAAAAAGGATGATCATCTGTACTCAATAAAACCAGCATTTTGCATATAATAGGTTCATTCTATTGTCATGTAACCTCATTAGCCACATTAGATCACTGACAGAATATCCATATCACATTATAAACTCACCTTCTCTCCATCTTTTCCGAGCTCCCCTTTGTCTCCTTTGTGCCCTGTGTGACCCTGCATGAGCAAAAATCCACAGGATTGAATACATACACGAGGATGCAGCCTGACAGGAGCTGTGCATGTTCCCTCAGACACATTGAGCAGAATATAATTCAAAACTAATAAAAAAAGAAACTTTTTTTTTTTTTTTACCTTGAATCCTGGCATCCCAGGAGCACCAGAGGGGCCGGGGGGGCAGATTGCAGGACACTGCAGAGGACAGAGACAAAACATGGAGGACTCTACACTCACTATATGCTGCCATTACGCTGCTCTCACAGGTGCATAAAGGAAAACTTACCAGAAGGTCACCGCTAAGATCATGAAGAGTACCAGGGAGACCCTGTCAGAAGGAGAAACAGACGATACATTAAAAGACGTTTTATTACCGTTCATGTTGATACACTACAGTGCATCTCCTCACAGGGACATTCAACAAGAGATCCACTGGGTGGCAGTGGAAAAATACAGTATATGACTATAATGTATCAGCAGCACCAGTTACGAAGTAAATAATGATAACTGTACTTACTGGTGGTCCATCAGGCCCAGGAGGTCCAGGAAGTCCTGAAAGACCCTCAGCACCCTGAGAAACGGATAAACAGCACCAGAATCAGGATTATCTTCAGCATCTGTTTAACGTAAGTGACTGTTTTCCTCATGGTATCAGCTCAGGTGGAGTCAGCTGATCACAGTGGTTACAATCAGTCGTGGTTTTCCCAGAGGAGGGAGGAACACTTGAGGCCCCCCCCCATTAAAAAAAATGGGATTTGCTTGTTGTCACTTCACTTTTTCAAATTAATCTGACTCTGAAGAGGGAAGGTTTCTCTCTGCTCACATTAAAGCAGAGTTTAAGATGTGCTGCTGTGAGCAGGATATCATTTGTTCATCTAGTCTGGAAACCAATCAAACTTACTTTTTTTACGAGGTAATTGAACTTTTTATTTTAAAAGGGGATCTTTAACTACCCAAATTACAGCTCTAAACAACAACGTAAAAAGCAGATGTTCAGTAATACTTTATTGACACCTTTCTACATCTCTGTAGAGTATAATAATAATAATAAACTTTGCTATGAGCTCATTTTCAAAAAAGAAATGCAGCTCAATGGCTTTACAACAAAGAGAACGTGGAAAAAAAACACCGGATAATAAAAGAAAAATATGGTAAACCTGATATTTTTAATGCTAACAACAATAACCTAAAGATGAATTCTGACCCAGGCAGCAAAATATGTTCACACTGCTGCAGACATCACTGCAGGGTCTTCTGAAACTGAGCAAGCTTTTAGTTACACATAAACTGAGTATGAGCATTGGATATCCAAATAAAGTGTGACCCAGTAGTCACACTCGGCCAGTCCACACACTAATGTGTCCTTCCTCTCCAGTGGTTATTCTTATCCTCCTGCTACATTATAGAGGAATTTAGGGCAATGTTGTACTGGTTGATTTCAGCAGAGCTGTGAGTTTTAAAGTGGATCTCTGTCTGTATCAGCTTCATTTTGCTCGTGCATGAATTTAGCTTCTGTTCTCTATTTGTGTTCTGTGGCCAAAGGGTACTGGATCAAGGATAGAAAAAAAAATATTCGATTATCTCATTCTGAATCAGAGGATGTAAGTCCTCCATGAGTATGACAGGAAGTGTAATTGGGGAGATCAGACAGATACTCACTGCTGGACCCTGGGGTCCGACTCCGCCTGGCAACCCGTTGGTTCCAGGTAGCCCCTGGAAACAAAAGACAGGGTGTGTGCAAGACTTCACAATACATGTGGAGATGTAGCATGCAGTCAAGGCTACAACACTGTATAACATGCATATGAGCTATAGAAATATGGAAAAGTGACACAAATACACCGCAATCTCCAGCTTTCTGCGTGTAAGAGTGATATAAAAGACTGCTGTGTACTCACTGCAGCTCCTGGTCTCCCTCTGCCCTACGGAAGACACAGGAAGGCAAATTAAGTCACAAAGACAGAGGGCATGATTAGATTTACTCACAACATCAGTATCCACAACGTGATGTATCGCTGCATTAAATCCACTTTGAAAGTTTGTCCCGGGTTGTTGCCGTGAGGTGGATGTGCACTTTTTCAGTCCAGTTACATCAGAGCAAACTGTCATCTGAATGTTCCTGAGACAATATGCGTTAACTGACAGCTGCCTGAGTCTGATTACAGCTGAGTTATAGCCCTGATCTCACAGGAGCACAATCACACAATTTGATTCTCGTAGCATGAAATGATCTGGCGCCGTCTGAAAAGGAGTAACTGCCTTTGGTCCATTGATTGGTGTAGAGGTAAGATGACTCATACGGTCAAGCATCAGGTCTTTTAGGCTAATATGGTCAATGTAAGAACAGTCAGAGGACGGCTATGTGCCTGTGTGATGCTTCTTAGGTGTTACATAGTCTGAGGGGGGACTTACAGGAGATCCAGGTGGCCCAGGAGGTCCAGATTCACCCTGTAGAAAGAAAAAAGGTAAAATACTGAAATCAGCTTCTATCACAGAAGTTCTCAAAACTGTTACTCAAAGGTCTCATCTGATTTTTATTCTAAGAGCTCCGAAATGATCGGCTACAACAAAATAACATCTAATCAGTTCATTAACGTCACATCTCTTGTGATTGGGCGAGCGCGGATCAAAGGCAGACAAAGCTCAGACAGTCAGTCCAGATTTATTTCTGACTCATATTCTTACAAATTAATTTAGTTTGTAGAAACTGTGTTCCACAGAAGACTGGACTCTTCCTGTATCTGCGATTGAAGAGCTGGTAGCAGGTCCTCAGGTGAAACGTTAAGGCGTGAACTCGACAACAACGGCACACGACTCTCTCTTAATGTCACCATGACAACGGTGTCAAACACACATTAATGCTGCATTCATCTGTGGACAGGATCGCTGTGACTGATCACTGTAAACTGATACACTGTATATTCAGCATCAGTTTTTAAGTCAATCTGTTGATTGATAGAAAATTTATTTAAAAATAGAAAACGGTGCATGTCAAAACACGAGGGGCTGGATTTGGATTCACTCGCTGTTGTGGTGCTGTTGCTAGTCACATTCCAGCTACACATGATGGGTTATGACTTCATTATGTATTCTATAAATACCTTTGAATTAGTTAAAACTCGTCTCTTTGTAAGGCATCGGTGCTGGAAACAGATGTGGACGAGACTTTTTCTGCTGTTGGTCACGAGACTATTGCAACTATCTGATTGCATATGTAGTTTGGTTTGTCTATCCAATCCCTAAACCTTTCATATACTCGGTATTGTTAGCTGTGGCGGACGCAATAACAAGTATTTTTAGTTACTTGCTTCCTCCAACAACTCCAGTTTGTTTCCATGTCTCATCCATTATTTCTGTCAGTTGAAAAATTACTCCAACACACTTTGATCAAGATCATGTTGTGGTTTCCTGTGGAGCTCCGTCTTCTCTCCTTGCTAACCTCCCCTGATTCACTCTCTTAACTCTTTGTTTACCTCCCTCACAGCTGTGTTTGTGTTGCCTGAAAGGGCAAAAGACACCAAATAAACAGGCCTAACGCTCTGATGTTACTTATTCACTGCATTCCTCAGTCTGCAAGCCAGACAATGGGGTTCACTGGCACAGATGTGAGGTAGCTGAACATTTCCTATAGATACATATATACTGAGCAGACGTGTCGAACGTTAGAGAGAAATCTGTGTTAGCTGATCGTATCTGGTTTAGTGAGCTTATGACAGAGCATTACGACAAATACTTTGATCCTGTTTGTCTTTGCACGACTCTTCAGCACTATGAACCAGCCACGACAGTGTAGTAATCTGAGTAATTAGGGACATTGCTTGACGCAAGCTTCCTCATTAGATTGGCTAATTAGTTGAATTGCTGGGGGGGCGGTGGGGGTTTATCTGTCTCGACTATGAATTTGCAGCCTTATAGTCGAAAGTCCCTCAATCTTTATTCCTGGATTTCTTATATCTAATTTGGGAAATAAGTCTTAATCATCAGGTGTAGCAGTGTAGATGTAGTTTGATGCCACATGCACAGTAATTCTCTTGTATCTCTCAGAGGACAATACCTGTTTGCCTCATCATCGGGGCAGCAGATCATCAGCTTCACAGATTGGTGGGAAACAGTGTGCATTCCGGGACGGATTAGGGAAGCAGCAGAAATAAATCCGATTCTGATCCCTCATTAAAAATATTCCCACCAAGAGGCTGAGCCGGCCTGACAAATCCAGGCTGACAGAGGAAACACACGGCCTTGTCCCCGCTAGACCCTCTCAAAGATCCTCACACAACAGCAGCCAATCAGCACGCAGTGCTTTTGCATACATATGTGTTCATGTGTCTTACTCGTGGCTGACTTGAACTGCTTGATTAATGGGGGGCAGTCTGAAGTAGAGAAGGGACTAGCATTCAATTGGGTGCATCTCTAAGCGTATCCTGGGCATCCCAGACATACTTACTGCTTCCCCTGCGGGTCCATCCTTCCCAGAAGGACCATCAGGACCTGTCAGACCCTGAAGAGAAAGTGCATCATTCAGTTGGACAATATTACCTTGTGCTCCTCTTGTAAATAATCAATTATTTCAGCTTCAAAGCAGAAACTACGGTCTGCTGAGGTGTTGATTCCTTTTCCATTTCTTGACAAAGACAAATGTGTAAGAATTGTCTTGTTTATTTACACTTACATCCACCCCTGGAAGTCCTGGCAGGCCTGGTTTTCCTGCTGACCCTGGTATTCCTGCTTTCCCTTTGGGACCCTACACAGACAAAGATTTATGAAATAGTGCATAAGAAATCAACTATCTACACCCCCAAGACTGTGTAGTAATATCCTTTATACAACCCAGATTTCAAAACATGCAAAACATAATAAAACAGAATGTGATAATTTGATCATCCTTTTTGACATGTACTCAATTGAAAACAGTACAAAGACAATATATTTACTGTTTTACCTCATCAGCTTCATTGTTTTTTGTAAATATCTGCTTATTCTGAATTTAATGCAGCAACATGTTTCAAACAAATTGGGACAGGAGCAACTAAAGACTGGGAAAGATGTGGAACGCTCCAAAAACACCTGTTTGGATCATTCCACAGGTAAACAGGTTGATTGGTAACAGGTGATAGAATCATGATTGGTAATGAAAGGAGCATCCTCAAAAGGCTCAGTCATTCACAAGCGAGGATGGAGCGAGGTTCACCACTTTGTGAACACATGATTGGAAAAAGGATGTTACTACATGGGCTCAGGAACACTTTGTAAAACTGCTGTCACAGATGATGTTTTTATTTGTGTTTTATATTCCATATTTAGAATCAGGGCTGCAGCCAACTGAACAATTAATCTCTGCTTCTTATCTGAACATCATGAAACGCAGCCCAAAAAAAAAAAACACTGTTTAACCTTGTAAAATGTTTTTTTAGGGAATTTTGAGGATTTAAGCATAAAGTTGCTGTACAGATTGTAATGCCACTTAAGATGTTTTTGTGAATTTGGGTGACATAAGGGACTGTGCAAAAAATTAGGAGAGGGGGTCAAAAAAGGGGAGGGCACTGTAATTTTACTTGGCTTAAACAGGGTAGTGTGACTTTTTTTGCAAAGCTTTTACTTTTTTACATCTAGGTTTACATTTTATTTCTGCCTTCCTCTGAAATGAACTGAAATGAAAAACATTTACATCAAAAAGACAATTTCCACTTGTGTCATGGTTCATTAAAATGCACTTTGCCATGAGCTGAGGACAATAGTCTGTACGTCAATGGCTCACATTACAAGTTCCATTACGATTTTAAGCTTTAAATTGGGGTGCATGGTTAAACATAGTAATACTAATTTATCACTGTTATATTTCTGACGTGTTGTAGGAAGGAGTTGAAGTTATTTTTCAAAGCCTAGCCCCCATCAACACCCCAGTAACTTTCATACAATTCCTAAATAAGACCAACTCGACTTGTTGGAATACTTACTGCTTTCCCTGACAGTCCAGGAGGTCCAGGTTTGCCCTGTCAATGAGAAAGAAAAACGAATTAATCTACGCAGAGAAAAACATGCATTTTATTCATCTTGTGCTCATTTGTTGTTCGCTGCCACACAAGCCCAAATACTTCAGTGACTAGAGTCAGAGTCGGAGCTCACGATTCAAACCAGCAGCATGTTTAGCTTCTGCAGTGACTGACGAAGAGCAAACATGACCACACTGTGCCGATGCTGACTGGTCATGTGATAAAAGCTTCAGTTTGGTTTGAAGAGGGGGGCTGAAGGTGTGGGGAGGAGGTGTGAGGTGAAACTCTAGATGGTCTCACAGGGTTGGGGAATGCATGAATGGACCCTCTGTGTGCCCAAACTTTACTGGAGCCACAAACATAATCACAACTAAAAAAATACTCTGAGATTTCCTGACATGGATATTTAACATTTAGCAACATTTGACAAAAATCAAATGTGAATTGAATTTGATTACTTCATTAAATCTAATTTTGAAGTATGTCACCATGTCACCGATGTTTCTTTTTTTACTTGGCTTCCCCATAATCCAATTTCCTCTTAGAACTTGTGTAAATAAAGTCTCATCACATCCTTTTTACTCATGTTTTTACCATAACATCACATTCTACAAACCAGAAAAACCCCATAAACAGGAAGGATTATGGAAGCTTGAATTTGAGTAGATTGTTCACATTTGTTGACAAGATACAGTCAATAAATCCACACAGTCTGGGCTGGCTCACATTATGCTGCATGAGTTCACTAATGAAGAATTACAAGCCAGTCACAATGTGAATATAATCTAAGTTTAAGAATAATTAACCAGATATTTTTTCAGCACTCTTTCACCCACAGAACTCCATTTAATATTCACACGCTTAAACCCTGCCTACTTGGCATCCATGATTATGATTCCATGCTGGGAGGAGGGGCTTTGGGAGGAGTCAAGGTGATAAAAACTAACATCTAGAAACATTTCAGCCACATTTATGCACAAAGAAAACACTTTCTACCAAAGGTAGCTGAGTGGAATTTGATTTTGAAATAAGAAAGATGTGGAGCCACTGAACTATCATCATAGAGGCTGTGGCACAAATTTAAATCTATCAGTCTAATTTATGGTGATCTTAAAAAATAAATAAATCAGTGAGAGACTTACAGATTAAAAAAAAACATTCAACTGAGTTGCTACCATCTTTTTCTTATCTAGTCAAATGAACTGGCTAATTCTAAAATTAAAGGCAAAAGTTAGAAGGTGCATCAGTTTTAAGTAAAGAAACTGTTGGAATCTGGTCAACTCACATCAGTGCCATCCCTCCCAGGCTCTCCTGGGGGTCCTGGTGGCCCGGGAGCTCCTCTGGGGCCCTGCCTCTGCAACAGAAAATTCATCAAAGTCAGGAGTTTCTTCTTCAGTAATATTTTGCATCAACAACACACATTCCCTATACATGTGTGGATTGTGGTTTGATGTGAACTGAAGAAAATAGAAAGTGAAGACTAATGGTATTTGGCATCATAGGTCTGATCATCAATTAGACAATAAACAAAATCCTACTCAGGATAATATTAACCAAAATGAAATAATTGGGCCTGATTCTACAGATGTGCCTACACACAAATTAAGCTAGAAATAAATTCAGTTTAACAGCAACCATGATGCGCAAAGACGCTTTAAATCTCCTCTTACGCACAAGAGGAAGGCTAAACTAGATTTCTGTGAAAACAAAAACAAATCAGTAGTTCACGGTTCATCTAGACAACATAAACTTATTTCACTGAGCGCTCCTGCGTTCGGCTCCGTCGGGGAGCCTGAATGAACAGAGGTGGCATTGTACGCCGTCGCACTGATCTCCAATCCGCGCATTCCACAGGTTCAGGGAAAACATAACCCCAACTTCATCAAGTAGTGCGAAAAGCGCAGCCACCTGCACACAATCAGGCTGACAGTGGAGAGTAAAAATAGGCCCACGGAGCCGGAGAGACAAAACACCACCAACCACATTCAGTCTGTGATAACTGTACATGAATAAAGAGCGTAAAGCTTAGAGAAAATATCCAGGTTTTACACTGAGAGTACGCAGGACAGGCCTAAAGCGACTGTCATCACCGGGGACAGCCTTTATCATCAATATGTGGATCAGCAGGTCACATTAATAATCTGCAATAAGTTAAGAATATACATCACACGCTCCCCGCAAAAACCCAGACATGACCGTAAAGACGCGATGGAGGCGGCTCAATGAGAGGAGGGATGCGGCGCTCGATAACTCTCACCTGGGCTGAGGATGATGTCAAAAGCTGGCACAGTAAGAACACCCAAAGAGCAGAGAACACCGCCATGGCTCCCCGCTCGTCCTCACAAACCCGACTTTATGCGGAAAAGGTCAGATCCCCGGTTCCCGGTCCTGTCTCACTCCCCCCCAAACGTCCACAACCGTGCCTTCCTTCACCTCGCGGCGCACAGCTCCTGACTGGCTTCCTCTTTGGTTCCAGATAAACCCGAGCCTCCAGCCGAAGGGGCTGAACTCAATCTGGCACTCCGCACACAGGGGTGAGGGGGGTGAGGAGGAGTGAGGGAGGCAGCAGGCAGTGGGGAAACCATTTCGGACACCAAGAAAGTGGGCTGAGCTAAAAATGTTTAAAAAATATGCGGGGGTTCGTGCTCTGACCAATCAGAAACTGACCTAAAACACAAATCCTCCATGTCTGCAAGGTCAAAAAACTGCTGGAGTTCTACAAGGGTTCTTCAGAGGTACTGTGGCTGTGATACTGTGACAGTGAACGATGATGACTTGAAGGGATACTGCAGAGATTCAGTGGGATATTACTCTGAATAAAGTTTGGGGACTCTCATGAGAAACAGTCGACACTGAAGCAGCTGAGGCCGAGACATGCTGAGCTGTCAAGCTCCAAAAGATTGGCTCCTCCATTTCCCACAATGCAACCCAACAGCAAGTCTTCAAACTCCACATGCCCAGTTTGTAAATCATAAAAATTAATGATACATAAATACAAATTTACAGTCTTTAAACCCAAGCTAACCCTGATGACACTACTTTGACATCATCAGGGTCATTTTCTCCAGAGCCATAACAAATGCTATGTAAGTGTTTGAACTAGTACTCCCCCTTTAACCAATCAGGCTTTTAATCATTATGAAAAACTGAAAACTGCATGAGGGAGAGACCTATCTTTCAGACCACACTGTCCTCTGCAGTCTAATCTGTTTTAGGGTTGCACCACAAACCCTCTGCAGATTGTAGAACCATTTCAGCATGAACCATTTTTTGCAGCAGTGCAAAGCAGAATGGATGGAAAGTGTGACTGTGGCTCACGTTTCGTAGCAATGCTTATATTGATTCTGTATCTGTCCCAGACTACGGCTACAACTAACGAGTGTTTACGCTATCAATTAAACTGCAGACGTTTTTTTTTTGGATGAATAGTTTGGTCTGTATCATGAATTTTCCCAAAGCCCAAGGTGATCTCTTAAAATGTCTTGTTTGTCCAGTAAGCAGACAAAAACCCAAAGATAGTCAGTTTACTATCACATGACATAAAAATAGCAGCAAATCCCTCAATTGAGCTAAATGAACATGTGGATGTTTGGCATTTGTAGTTGAAATATGACTTAATTGACTCCATTATCAAAGTAGATGAAGGTTCTGTCAGCTGCCTGTTTGCCCAGACAAAGCACAGGGACGCAAATAAAAAACATCTTGACCACCAACATCTACATGAAAGAGCAATATCCTAAATGATCAAACCATCAGTCAGTATTGAGATTTAAAATAACAAAACAGAAATGACTCAAAAAGCATTTATCCACATCCTCTGTCATGTAGGACAAGCACAATCTGAGCTACTACTCTTGATCTTAACTTAAAATGAGTCAACAGAAAGTGTTAAACGCTTTATTTATCATGTTCCAAACAGGGAATTGGTAGATCTATAGATAGAGGCTGGCATGGACAATGCAGTAACAAACAGCAAGCTCAAACTGGAACAGTACATATACTTTTTGTCCTTACTCACACCCTCGACTGCACACTGATCCTGAGACCTGTACAAATTCTGTTGCATCGATATCTGTAGCATCTTTCTTCTTCCCTCTGATGTGAGTCATGTCACTTCACTGAGGCCCGGTCTGTTTGCTGGAGAGAGAAACACAGATATTTCTGACTATATGCTGCTGCACTGGAAAATCTCAGGAGAGTCTCAGGAATAGGAGCAAAAGCTGACGTCTACCAGTGTTATCCTGAGAATTGCAATTCAATAAACTACAACGGGACTCAAGACTGCGGCTGAAAAATGATTAATTTCATATAAGCATCAAAAAATAGTTTAACTTTATTCTGCTTTGTCAACAGCCAGATATTTAGTTGGGAAAAAAAAGTCATATATAAAGAATTCAGCACTTTTGTAAAGTTATTACCATTTCATTATGTAAATACCACAAATTTAACAACTGATAGCTAAAATTAAGTGCAAATATAAAACGATGCATCAATATAATGACCCTGGCTTGTAAATCAACATACAGTGGACTTTAAATTATAGCCAAAGCTTCATCAGTTCTGCAGAGAAGACAAACATATTGTACAATCAACCAGTCTTATCACATTTTTTGGCAAGGCTTTCAGTTGTTCAAAAGTCTACTTCCCAAATCTGCATGAAAACATACAGACTGTGCAACATTGTTGAAATATAACTCAAGTGACATTCAGTCTTAAATCCATTTGAACAGCAGGGTCTGGCAGAAACACAAACCAGTACAGGAATCTTTTACTCACACAAAAACAGCCCAGAAAAAAAACAAAAAAAGCTCTTCGAATTAATTATTTTCAGTGCAAAACAAATGTTCAATTGTGAAAGTACTGAGGTGTTAAAAATGCTGAAACCATCATTTCACTGATATACATTAATAATAGTGCTTTATGTATCCTGTAGAGATATTAAATAACAGCTGCAGACAGTGATTGCTATCTGAAAGGATAAGCCTGGTAATATTTACATTTTTGTTACTGTCAACAAATACCATGAAAAGACCAAAACCACCAATAAATTATCCCACTTGCAGATATTGTCTGTGAATGCCACACTCTTCAGCTGTTGTCCAAAACCTATTAAAATCACATCAGTGAGTCAACCTGTTGGCTGACACGTTTTATCATTACAACAAACATGAGAACTGCAGTTACTTTGCAGTCAACCCCACATACACTGTCCTGTTGCCCCCCCCAAAAAAACCACACTATTTTCTTTTGTTTTGAGTCATTTGATAAAAGCTAGTTACCTGCTGTAAATTTTTTTAGATTCACGTCTTCAATAAAAACAAACAGGCTTGGAGCTGAGAGCCACAGACAGGGTAGGGAAGCCAGAAAGTTCTGAGAGGTGGACCAACACACTGTTGGTTTTGAGGAGAGACACAAAGAACAGCCACAACCTGCAAGGCAAAGGTCACGTGACTGACAGGGTAGCTAATAAGACTAACATGTTTTTCGTCTGCTCACTGCTATTAGCTGTGCAAGCTGTTAGAATGCTAAAGCCGCGCTGACGGTGGGTTTTAAGTTTTGTGATTTGTGATATTCAAAAATGTTACAATGAACATGTCAGTACGAACTGATTGAAGATTACATTTGCAGTACTTTTACAACAATAGCAAAGAGCTGTGCACTCTTCATTATCTGATATTCTCCTGTAAGACTTTCAGAACAGAGCTGCTGGACGGATTTCACTGAAGTTTTCTGCGACAATACAACTCTGATAAAGAATGTGGAACTACTTTTCAAAATCTGATTAATTAGAAGTTATGTTGCAAAGGTTCATTGGCAATCTTTTGCCTCTATTTTGCTTAATTTCCAAGGACAGTTGAGTTATGTGCTTCTTCACTAATTAGCTTTCTCCTGTACAAATAGACCAGCTAGTAAGGCTAGTGAAAATTAGCTCACTGACACCTTTGGCTATCTCTGATAGCCTTGCAGGTTGCAGTCATCCATCAAGTCACCTGTTGATTTCCACCTTTTCATGGGATTTGTCAATAACAAAAATCTAGAATATCACCAGCCTTAACCTTTAAATATTGTCTGATGGCCATGTAGAAACTCAGTCACATCCAGTCCCACGTTTAGTGAGTTCATGAATGCATACAGTCCTTCAAAGTGAAAAGAATCAATATCTAAACATCAAATATCGTAGAAATAAGGCCAGTAAGTCTTTAAACTCTGTCCTTATGTTACATTTCATTTAAGATCAAATTAATGCATTTTCTGCAATCATCCAGTTTATTCATGAATTCCCCACATTGTGGTCTGAGCTCAGGGGATTTGATTCCATATCAACATCCTCATTCTCCTTTCCATTTGTCTGTTTATCCACAACGTTGTCGGTGCTCGTCAGTGACCCATTTGTCACTAACACATTTGCCTGCGACGTTTCTTCCTCTTCTTTTTTATCTGGCACTTGATTAAAATCAGTCCTTGGGATTTTTTCCTCCCTCCCTAAAGACAGAGAGGGTGAATGTTTTGAAGTCTTAAGGGGGGTTTGCACTGAAGGGCTCGTTTGACCAGTGGCTTTATTAGCACCAGCTTTTTCCTCCGTCTGCCCACTGGCTAAGTCCCCAGCAGAGCCGTTGCTTGGCAGCACCTTGTTATCTTCTCTCTTCTTCTTCGGTGGTTTTTCATTGTCTGTGTCCCCATCTGTTTGCATAATGATGTCTGGCTCCTGGATGCTGGCCTTCGAGTTGTTGCTAAATCTGCGCTCACTGTCTGTACAGGGCTCGGTTTTTGCCGTCACAGTGTCAGGACTGGGTGTCTGATCCATTTCATCAACATCATCCATAGAGTCATTTCCATCCCCCGAAATTTCATTAGTCGACTCAGCCTCTGCATTTCCATTTCCGACAGTCTCAGCCTCTGGTTTTGGCTCAAGGGATGCCTCAGACAGTTTGTTTTTGTCTTTACTTGCTGTTTTATCAGTTCCTTTGTGAGCCTTTGTTACTTTATCCAATCCGTCCTCTTTTTGTTGCACAACTGCTTCTCCATCTTTGCTTTTAACCCGTGAGTAAACTTCATCTTTTCCATCTCCATTCCCAATAGCATCAGATCTCTTCTCTGCCTTCCTGAATTGTTTCTGAATCTTTCTGGGACACCACACAAACTTATCCTTTGGCTCAAAGTGAAGGTAGGCAAAGCGCACAAGCTCCTGGCGTTTCTCCTTGTCTAGAACCGCAAACAGGAAGTAGTCGAGCACGCTGCGTTTAACACTGCTAAGGGTCTTCTTGACTAGAGTCTCTTCAAGGAAGAAGCGCACAAGTGGAGCCTGGTAGTGCTCAAAGCCCAGCTCTCCGAGGCTCTTCAGGATGCGAGTGATGCGCAGGTTGTTGTGCATATTCCTGCGAGAGATAAGACAGTTGAAGCTGAAATCATGAACAGAAAAGTACATATCTCCAATTTTGCATACTTGAGAATATTTCAGTATTCACCGCTCCAGATTTCCAAATCGCTCCTTCCAATTTTCAGCTCGTTTCACTTCACCCGTCTCTTTGTTGACCAGGCGGATGCCATAGAAGCCCAACATGAGTTCATAGGACTCGACTAGTCTCTTTTTAGCATCCTCATTCTTCTTGAAGGCCTGGTGAACATATACAGTGGAGGCAAAAATATAAAAAAACAACATTTCATCACTGTTTTGTCATCACAAAGGGGTCAAAAATGTAAATAAATGTATGATTTTCAACACGTTAAGGGTCTCAGATAAGAAAATACTAAAAGAAACTGTTTATCTTTGTGTGCCTATCTATGACGTCCATATGAAAAGAACTGAATGTTTCAGACCACAAGTCTCCCAAACATTTAAATACTTTTTCTACTGAGGACTGTTAATGAATGGTAGTGTTTGCTCGATACCCAATCTGTTAACCAATGCCATGCAATGCATGACATCAAATGTTTGGAAAGGCTTGTAATAGGTAATGCAGAGTTGGTCACAAAACTGGAGTCAACATTTCAGAAATATCTTCAGATAAGTTTGTTGTTTGTTTTATGCATTAACAGTGATTTGCAGAAATAGCAAATCACTGTTGACAACCAATTCTGCACAATTAACTGTATGGTGGTGTTCATTTAAAGACGTGTTTCCTGTGATATACTTACCTCAATTTCCTTCTTGGTGAGTTCTGAAGCCATGTAATTAACCCCCGGCTCTCGCAATGGAAACAGCCTGGCAATGGCAGAGGAATCGAGAGAGAAACACAAAACCAATAAGCATCTAATGAAACTATTCTCTAATTCAATGAAGATGATATCAGCTGCCCCTGCAACAGTTCATAACCCCAAAATAAAATATATTCTCTGTGCGTCATCCCATAAAATCACCACAAACAACTCTGAAAGCCAAAATTATTCATTCCAACAAACCGTTTTGAATCTGCAAATAAAGCTCAACACTGTCAACATGATATCCTTCTGGGCATCGCTGGAATTTATTGTGAACTAAATCATTGTTTCTCTTTGTCAAATCTCTATAATGATGGCTGAGACAAGAAAACTAAGATCAGGCATATGGAAAGTAAGCAATCAGGGTAAACAATGAATGTGTGCTTTAAAACATGCTAAGATAGGCAGTAGCTTATTTAGCAGTGGCTTTCAGTGCCAAACAAACCCATGTGAAATAGGCAATGGTGCAGCAGACATTAGCATTACAGCAAATCTTGGCACACACATTTTGCTAATCAAGAGGAGCACACCTCACATGATTTACTTTAAGGGACACACTCCTGCTCAAGACCATGTGACATGCAACCAATAGCAAGGTCACCAGAATAAGATGACATTAGCTTTGAAACCTTGGACTGGACGCAGCCGAAACATGCACCACAAGCCGTAAACAACACATACCACTGAATGTACGAGTGAACTCTCTCCAGTCTTTTGTAGTCATTTTTCCATTCCTTCAGGAATGATTCAATGTAGACATCTGTGCCAATGATAGAGAAAGCATCATGTCACCACACACACTCTCTCCCACACTGAAAATATCTTGTGAGAACGTCTAAATATATTACCATCAGGAGCAGAGGGAAATTTATTGAGATAAAACTGCAGATTATTCATTTTGTCTTCTGAGCATTCATCATCTGTAAGATTCTGTCAAAAAAGAAAAAAAGCATGACTTCACCTCTCTCAGTTGTTATGGACAAGATGTTTTTTGTTGGATTATTTAGCTGCTACTTACTGGATATCCTCTTCTGTAGTTCTGCATGTCCTTTGCTGCCCTCATGTTTCTGGGCGTGTGATGCCACTGCAAACGTAAGTGAAAGTGAAATTTAACCTGCACCAAATGTGTCACCGTTATGTAGATCGATGGGGAATAACATGAGAGTGGATGGCATCCCAGTTTAGAACAACGATGACTCATTGTGTTATCATTCCTAATGATGCTACGATCTCTGATGTTTCTAATGACCATAACGTTAAAGTTGAAATATGTAAGGCCAAGCTAATCCAATTTCCACTTCCGCCAAAGGGCTCAACAATTAACGATTACATTTTTCAATTTAACTATGAATTACAAACTATGCATAATAAACACTGTGAGCAACCCAACATAAATATTTAAATGCAACACCAGCGACTTATAACCCATCAAAAGTAAGCTAACGTCAGCGGCTAGCTAGGCTAGTTAGCAAGCCTGCAGCAGAGAGGCATAAAGCTATCATTAGCTTCCCAGTCATGGCAATAATAGCAAGCAAAGGAATGAGTTACAATTCAGCATATTCCACGGCATGGCATGATTTCGGTAAGTTATGCTTTGTCTGAGTAATAATGAAAGCGCGTACAGTAACTAATGTCCAGCCAGATTTGTTTTTGTCTTGACATGACCGACGGGTTTGGCTCTCTCCGGCCGGGTCGTCTCCGTCACTCTCTGTGTCCCAGGTCGAGTCGTACTCACAAATACAGTCGTCCTCCATTATTAAAACACGTTATATGACTAACTGAAGCTAAATAAACGTGTAACCTGGTTTGGTACTATGAACGGGCACGAATGAAGTTACACTTGCATGTTCAGGTTACACGGGGACGCCCCTGACCATCCGTCTTTCCAGTCTACCATCGTCAGACAGCGGCACCGTTGGCGGCCGGCTGCAGTACTGATGCTGCCTTCAAGTGCACAAGGCAAGACACACGTTTGCGCCCACCACTGCTTTAATTTTAACCGAGCCTTGGCTGTAAAAACATAGCTTTTTGTGACATTTCACTAAGAGTAAAAACCCAATACCTGTGAAGGTGAGTTGTTCGGGATCACCATGTAGCTACTGTTTAAGACAAGGAAGGTGCATACGTTATTAAAGCTGATGGAGTTCATTATAAGTTGAGCTCAGGAAGCCATTTTTCGTTTTCTGAATGAACGCGCTCTCATGGCAGCTGTTATCATATTAAGTTCACTCAATCGGGGTTTTACCTGGCACTTAATGAGCCTGTTAATGTGCTCTCTAATAAACCGCCTCGATTTTCCGATAGTCATGAACGCAGCACGCAGTGTTAGTAGATGGCCATAAAAACTGCAAACCAGCTGATATGAGTCAGGCAGCTTCTCGTCCCGGAAAACTATTTCACTTCACTGTTACATAACGAAAAACAACAGTAATGATATGATAGATGTACTGATAACTAATAAAGTAACAAATCACTTACAATAAATTTTATAGAGTGACAAGATAACTATTCTATTAACAAATATAATGTGAAATCTAGCAGACATTTTTAATGATGCTACATATGTTGTTATAATGTAGTCAGCTGCATAAAAGTCAGTATATGACAAAGATAGAAAAATATTTGTTTTGTCTATTAGCTGTCTCACTAAAATGGCCTATGACCAAGATCCAGATCTGAGAAATCTGTGCATGTATTTACATCTATATGTAAATCACATACTGTAGGTCTAAATATTACTGAAAAGTCAGAAATCCAGCAACTGTGCTGCTTAACCATTGTATTTACTTATCTGTGGGGCTGTTTTTGGTTGAGGATGAGGCGACAGGAGTGCACATACCCACGAGCAAGAATGAGATAATGCTGGAGATAATGACAACTCAGATTCCAGTGAAAACACTGCAGAAAACCTGTGTACTATGAGCAATTAGAAATGTTTGACATACCATTAAAGATTAAATCAGATGATGCATGTGCAGCTTTTGGCAACTATGATAATATTTTGTTTTGTATCTGTGCAAAAGCCATGTGCTTTTAAGAATGACAACAAAACATTACACATTACACAGTTATATAATGAAGCAAAGCAAAGAAAGCAAAACAGCAAAATAATCACCTAAAAACACATTTTCAAAAGTTGAATGATAAAAGTTCCAAAAAACGAAACTTTGCTACCCCCTTTCTCCTCAGGGAGACACACCATTATTTAAAAATGTAAATATCAGGATCGTAATGAATCAAAGTTGTAATCAGTCCTGCAAGTCCTGCAACTAACAGTTATTCTAAATATAGATTAATTAAGTTTTGTTTGCAGAATGTCATCAAATAGTGAAAACTGCTCATCATAATTGTTAAGCCCAAGGTGGTGTCTTCAAATTTGTTGTTTTGTCTGACCTATGGCCCAAAACAAAGTTATTATTTTTATCACATTAGACATAGTAAAGCAACACAAATGTTTGGTATTTTTGCTTGAATAAATGACTTCAACAATTAACCAAATATTAAAATATTGACCATCTGATCTTGTGTCATTAACTTAAAAGGCAGCAATTCTATGCCATGACCTTTAGAGACACTGCAGCTTTTCACACACAAACTCATACATAGTCCAATTTACCTACTGATCCAGTCTGAGTTCTCATTAGAAATGTCTTCCATATGTGTAATATCTTCAGTGTCTTAATTTGGATTCAGGTCTCATACTGTAAAGACCAGCAGCACAAAGGAGTCAAGGTGTGAACATATAATTGGACCATGATGCCCATCCTTTCAGTATTTGGACAGATGTAATTATACATGTGAGAATTTCATTATTAGAGGGTATAAATAGAATTGTGTATTATTATCACAGGGTATTCAATGTTGAATGGCCACTGGTGTGGGTTTCTATTTTTGGTCGTAGTTACTGTGGAAACCAGAGGGCTCTGCAGGCATCCGGTATTTCCTGTTGCTATTTAGTGCCTCTGTTTTATAAAATGGAGTCCTATTGCCTTACTCTCAGTGAGTTCAATATGGAAAAAAATTGCTAATATATACAGAGATTATAATAATTATGTAAACCCAGTCTGGCTGTGTTTGTATGGGATTTGCCAGGAATTTAGGAAAGCTCTACCCCTCTATTATAACTGATTTTCCTGCATCCTGTACTTTGTCCCTGCAGCAGCCTGGTGGGTGGAGACGAGGCTTCTGGGGGAATTCTGCTCACCAGGATTGTGTTGCACCAGTCCCACCAAGTTCCTAGAAACTACATGCTAGTTTTACTGATTTTCTAAAACCCTAAACTACTTCATAAAGACTGTTGCTAGAAACATTCTCACATTTACAAGCTACCCAGCAATCTATAGAGTTATAAAATGCATAATTAGCAACACTAAACACTTGCCAGCTAACTTTGTTATTAAAAAGCTCGTTAATTGTGAGGTCAGATGTTTCGACCGTATCCCATCACCTCATTTACAGCTGTTACAGCTGCTTGGCTGTTACTATTCACTGTAAAGGGGTCTTATATTAGCAAGCTAGCATTAGCTTTGACAGTTATTTTAATTAGCTAGCTTACATAGCAGTTACACCTGGCAGTCACTGGGTGTAACAACTAATCTCTACCAATCAACTAGCTAGTTTGTGTCTAGCAACCCGTTAATGCGTAAATCTCCACTCAATTAACTCTTGTGACTTAAAGCTAGGCTACGTCTTTCCCAACCGACCGAATTGCTCCATTCAGGATTATATTATGTTTATTATTAGAATTTTATTACTAATTCATTACCATCTGAGCATCATCCGAAAGCTGTTTTAACAACTGAATACACTGTTGAGTAGCTTCACCTATAACAAAACATAATTTTTCAACTCAATATATGTTTTACATATATAATCTGAAAAGTAAGAAGTAATTAAAGCTGTCAGATAAATGTAATGAAGTATAAAATATAATATTTGCCTCTGAACTGCAGTGGAGTGAGTGTAAAGTAGCATAAAATGGAAACACTCATGCCCCTCAAATTTGTACTTAAGTACAGTACTTGAGGAAATGTACTTAGTTACATTCCACCACTGTAATGTAGTAATGATGCATGTGTTTTAAGTTGTTAGCAGTTGACCATACTGTAGTTAGCAGTGAATTGTGAGTCTTTTATGTGTTAGTGAGTCATAAAAAGATGGTGTGCATTTTACATAAGCTGCTTCATCATGACTGATACACTGCTGCTTCTCCTCCACTTTTCTTTTTGTCCTCGTATAAACTGTTTCAAAGCTGTGAAAACTGTTCGTACTCATACAGCCCACATCCCTGATGAGTTCTCGCCTCGCAAAATGTGATAGTTCTATTATTTAAAATATTCTATTTATATTTATCTCACTCATTTTATATTTAAACACACACATCATGCCTTCTATTCTGCACATTTTTATTGACCGATACATGTAAAGTGGTCATTTAAGGCCTCCTGCATCCTTCACATGAAGTGGTTTGAGTTATGTGAGAAGCTGAAAAACTCTTGTGTTATGTGGAGGTCGCTGTTATTTGGACTTTTTGCTGTTCTCACAGGTCCTCTAACACAAAAGAAAAAAAGATTTAGAACAATTTCTGAGCAAAATCAGTCTTCTGACAGAAAAAATCCTTTCATTGGTTTCACCATGATTCAGTCTTTGTCATATCTCCTCTGATTGCAAGTTGTGTTATGTTTCCATTTGACTTGGTATATAACAGAGACAATGTGAATCAACAGGATGTCTTCTTCTGCGAAGCAATCACATAAACTGCTGAACTGCTGAGGACGTATTTGCTGCCAAAGCAAACAGATGAAAGGAAACAAGCGTCTTCTATGTTCAGTGAATTGCAAGAACAGAGAGTATGAGAAAAAATTAGATCTAGCCTTATTTTATGGAAGAATTAACAAATACAAAGTGGTATCCTCCTTCACAGACAGTGACTGAGGCAACATGATGGTAGAGGATGACATATACAGTATACAGTACAAAGCAGACAGGCCTCTGGATGCAGCACCAAATATAACTCAGCCAGTCTGTCAGTGGCAGATCTGAGGGGATAATCCTTACTCGCCGTCTTACCTGGTATGTTCTTCTCCACAGATGAAGGCAACTGCTTTTCTGCTCTGGCAGGTAAATCATCTTCAGTCACGGTCTTCTTGTCTTTCTTAGAGCAAGTGTTTCTACAGGGATTCATTTGACATCCAGAAAGGATGCAGTGTACGTCACTGCTTTTGCAGGGGACAGTTTTTGCTTAAATTTGGGGATGATTGCAAACTCGTGAACATATTTGATTTGTAATCTGTATCAGACTGACCTTAGTGAAATCTATAAAAACACCGTTTTTGGATCTTTTGATCATATCACATGACCTTCCTCATGGAGTTGGCACGTTTCACTTTTTCAGTTTTTTCTGACCACACTGGCTTAAAAGTAAACACTGAAAGTGGAATTGTGACAGTCAATATCGCTACATAATCCATTTAATGGCTGTTCTGTAGTTTTATTACATGCTTTTGCAGAGCGAACTGATCCAGTTGCTATTTTAGAAATGTATAATCTCTTTTCTTATACATTTCTGTATCATGTTTGGTCGGTATCACATCTCTGCGCCTCTTCTTGACAATGATTTTCTTTGCTGCTGGGACATAAAGGCATTATATACCTTCATCCTTGTCATCCTCCAGCTGTCAAACTTTTTTGTTGCTTCTCTTACTTTTGTGTATCGTAGCTCAGAATAATTTCCAGCCATTCTGCTCCTTTATGTTCAGTGAAGTTCAGGTGGCAGCGCTGGAGCCACTCTCAGATCTTTCATTCAATATTTTGTTTTATGTTTATGTGGAGTATTTAAGTAGCAATATTACACCAAATTTAAATTACAGCTGCGTCAGTAGCTTTTAGTAATCTCTGCAAAAATGATCCTACATTTTTTACCATACCCATGAAGGAATGTGATGATAATGATGATGAATTTACTGATTTCTGTTCTAATATTCCTTTATCAGATTAGGATGCAGCCTATTCTCCTCTCAACTGCAAATCCAAATACTCATATTTGTATTAAATAATCAAATCCGCAGATCATTAGCTTGAGCCCTTGCAGTTATACTGGCAATCCTCCACGTCTTTGTGTCTTCAGGTCCTCGTCCTCTTTCCACTGACTGGTCTGAGAACAGGCTTGTCCACACTCAAATCCCCTCTCTGTATCAAGCTGCTTCCTCATCTTGCACTCCCGTATTGTCCCTGTCTGTAATTTTCTCCTATCCTTGTCAAAGCACAGGTGCTGTTCGCCGCTAAAGACCCCCCTTTCCATTCTAAGAGTTTGGCTTTTACAGAGGAGCTTAATTTTTTCAAAGCCTTCCTCCAGGATTTTGCCAGATTTGCATTTTTTTTTTCCCCTGCAGAATTGGCAGATGGGTTTTATTTAGAAGAGAAAAGCGCCTCCAGACACAAGGTCCTCTTTTCTCCGCATGATGCCATGTGCATCTTTAAAACTGTTTCGTGCCATCTGCATATTCTCAGCATCACCACAGACACCGGACAGTGTTTAATGTGACAAAATCAGCATAAAAAAATAAAATTATTGTTATTATTTTCCAGGTGTGGTGTAATGAGCACTAGGAAAAGGGAAAAAAATATATAAATATAAAGATGTTTCTTTTTTTTTACTGTATCTTCACAAATTCTTCTACTTACCCTCCAGCTGTGAGTAAGAAACCATTATAATAATAATAATGATAATAATGCAACAGATGTAAACAGTAACACAGTTTGAGCAATAGAGGCAGTTCTGTGAACATGTATAATTTGGCTTTAAGCCAGAATTTAATATTATGAAAATGAAATTAAAAAAAAAACAAGAAGCATTATGAGTGAGAAAGTGGACAATGGATGGCATTTCCATAATCCTCTTCATTTGTTTTCATTGTTCCATGTAAATGACATGTTAATATGTGTTTGTGATGATGAAATGTGCCTGAGAGAGCAGAGAGAGAAAAACTGAATCAATGAAGCATCCCTTCGTGTCTAAATACTTATCTTTAAGGCCGGGCCTGATGGGGATTGATGGGCCTCCTCACTTTGTTCCAGGTCCTCGGGCTTTGAAAAGGATGCGAATACAAGCTGTGTGGATTGATGGGTCGCCGTTAGGGCTTCAGGTTCCTCTCTTATCAGCTGAGATGTAATTGATTTATGGAAGAGCTGGTTTGAATCACAACAGGGATGTAAGTGTGCTGATTTAGCCACTTGACACAAAAACAGGGCCAGCAAGAGCAGGTTGCTCTGTTTGAGAGGAACAAAAGAACACACAGTAATCCACCTGCAGTACACTGATGGTGCTTCTAATACCTGCTGTAGCGTAAGGTGTGTGTTTGTGTGTGTGTGTGATATCTCTTTTCTTTCTCTCCATGTTTAAATCCAGCCTAAATAATGATGCTTGATGTTGTGATGCAGTGCCGACATAATCCACTGCACGAAGGCCCGGATCATTACTCTTAACATATTAGCTTCAACCCCACTGACAGTCCAAGTCTGTGCTTCTGGTACAAGTAACCATGGCAACCAGCATCACCTACAGTAGGTTTCCAGAAGCATCTAGTGTAGCAATGTCGTTTATTTAGCCAGCGTACGTGCATGCATCAGATCATCATGTGCAGGGGCGCACACACACACACACAGACACACAGACACAGACACACACACACACACACACACACAGGTAAAAGAAATCCACAACATGTTTTCAAAATATCCAACAAAGGACACAGAGCAGTAATTTTGCATGAATTTTGCTGTTAGGTCACCGTAACTGTTGCCAGAGAAGCTAACATAAATCAGTTCCTTTTTTAAAACCCACTTTCATCAAATGTCTTTCTTATAATTTCAACTTGTTAGCATGCGTATGCGTATGCCTATATAAGTATATTAAAATGTGTGCATTAATATGTTCAATGGTAGGCTTTTTTTCTTATTTTACTCCTCCTATTTGAATTAAATTGTTGATTTAATTCACTTGATTCTTCAAGATTTATGATGATGATAATGTTATTATTTTCTAGCTGTGAAAGGATTATAATTTTACATGGGATGAAATCATTACGAGATCCCAGAAATGTATTGTCACACTTTTTACCTGAATTCAAGATTTAGGCTGGATTTGAGTTGATTTCTAATTTTAGTTTTCCATGTCTTGTTTTTTAGGTGTTTTCATTAAAAGAAAAAAAAAATTTAAATTGTCACCAGAACAATCCCTTTTTTTATCCACTGATGGTTTGGTGTTTTGTTACTTGTCCAAACTAACTAACTCGGCTTTCATCCTGCTACCTGGGCTTAAGTTTCTGCAGCTCCCGACCTGAGTACTCACAGATCTGGGGACAGCTGTGTGATGCTCTGGATGTCTCCACCTTCGGTGCGCAGTTTCATTTCCAGTGTAAGCGCCACTGGCAGCTGTCCATGGTGCTGAACCCCCCTCCCCATGTCAGATTGGTATCTGACCGGACCTCACTTGTTGCACACGGCTGTGATAAGACTGATGATCGTCGAGGCTGAAGCTCACTATGTGCCTTAAACATAGATTATATTACTCACAGCTTTTTATTGGTGACTGGTTTGCGCATGCGAAGAGGCAAGCTGAGGCCACTTGCTTCAGCAGATGACCGTGTCGAGAGCATCGATCGCTCAGTGCGCACAGCAGGATATGCGCGTTTTGACACAAACAAGGAATCTTAACCTGGAAACACAGATTCCAGGGTTTGATTTTCCTACACGCCTCCGCCGCTACTACGTTTCACGCAACAGGCTGCAACACCAATGTGGAGTCTACGCTGAAGAGCAGCACCACCTGTAACTGTGCCCGTCTGCTCCCGACTTTCACGCCGACACCGAGGATGAAGAAGCAAAACGTCCGGACCCTGTCGCTCATCCTCTGCATGTTCTCCTACTTGCTGGTCGGCGCCGCGGTGTTTGACGCGCTGGAGTCCGAGTCGGAGAGCTCCCGCAGACGCATCTTGGAGCAGAAGCGCAACGAGATGAAGAAGAAGTACCGCTTCTCCGAGGACGACTACCGCGAAATCGAGCGAGTGGTGCTGCAAGCTGAGCCCCATCGCGCCGGGAGGCAGTGGAAATTTGCTGGCTCTTTTTACTTTGCCATAACAGTCATCACCACCATTGGTAAGTTAATGTAATGCTTCTATCATTGGAGATCATGGTTGCTATAGTATTTATAGTGGAGCGTTTTCCTACATGAATGCAACATTTAAGCCTAGTTTTAATTACTGGCTAATTAAAAATATAAACAGTTGGTCCATGTTTTACCATCCGAGTGTTGCTACAGCATGCGTCACTGTGCTCTCTCTCATTTCCATCTCTCCGCATTAAGGTTACGGTCATGCAGCACCAGGCACAGATGCAGGAAAGGTCTTCTGCATGTTCTACGCCGTGCTGGGCATTCCTCTCACTTTGGTCATGTTCCAGAGCCTGGGAGAAAGGATGAACACGTTTGTCCGCTATCTCCTACATAAGACAAAGCAGTGCCTGGGCTTTCGGCACACTGAGGTGTCCATGGAGAACATGGTCCTGGTGGGCTTCCTGTCCTGCATTGGAACACTGTGTGTTGGGGCTGGAGCCTTCTCCCACTTTGAGGGATGGAGCTTCTTCCATGCTTACTACTACTGCTTCATTACACTCACCACTATTGGCTTTGGGGACTTTGTGGCCCTGCAGAAAAAGGAGGACCTCCAGGAGAAAACACCCTACGTGGCGTTTAGCTTCATGTACATCCTGGTGGGGCTAACTGTCATCGGGGCCTTCCTGAACTTGGTGGTGTTGCGCTTCCTCACCATGAACACTGAGGACGAGAGGAGGGATGCTCAAGAGAGGGCGTCACTGAAGAGAGACAGAGGCCTCCTGGATGGGGCTCCCGGACTCCATGTTGGAGGGGAACAGAGCAGAGACAGCCACAGAGAGAGGAACAGGAGCAACGTGGTGCACAGTCATTGCCACAGTACACTCTTCCTCCCGATGGAGGAAGGAACCAGCTGCACCAACCTCATTGCATCCCCAGCGGAGGATCAGGAGAGACAAAAGAGCCCCTGCAGACACAGGCTGCATTTTCAGATCAAGGCTGGCAAACGCAGGCCAGAGTCGAGCCTCAGCTCCCTCTGCTCCTGTGTGTGCTACCGCCTGGGGATTTGTGACAGTCCTCTTATGTCCCACAGCGAACGCCACGGCTGCCATATCAATTCTGTATACTACAACTCAGTCTCCTATAGGATCCAGGGCTGCTCGCCAGGTTCCAGGGACAACACTGGACTCTCCTCCCCAGGAAGCACACTTTCACCTGGGCATAGCCTCCGAGAGTTCCCTCGTTCGAGGAGAAAGTCAGTGTAGAGAGCACCACAGTGAGGGAGAGTGTATGCACAGAGTTTAAACAGTATTTTCAATGACACTGTATTTTGTGTTATACCTCTTTTGTGCATGTCAGACACTGATTTTTACTTAAACCAATAATTTGTCTGTTGTGGCTATTGAGAATACTTTTATTTGTTGAGCAAGGATGAGATTTCTTGTCCTCTTTTTACCATGACGTTATTTATGTAAGTGACTCTGCTGTTTTCCCCGCATGTAAGCCAAAGTGCAGTGCATGCTAAAGAGAATGTATAGCACACAGTGTGAACGCATGAGTGCTATGTAAAGATGTAAAACACAACACTCTGGCTTTTACAGTTTTAACAAAAGCCTTCTGGATATAGTGCATATTCATGACTGTATAACTGTTCAGTGAAGGTATGTGAATGATCCTCAGTGGACTCTGCTCCTGCTTTAGACAAAAACCCAAACTTTTCATGCCATAGCTAGAAGATGTCATTACACTTTTATATTAAAAAGCCTTAAAGAACTTTGACCAAGCACAGGAGGCTTCTTAGCTCAGTGAATTTAATAAATCCTTTTATTACTTATCATTGGGGGGGTCAGAAAAATGTTTCTGTGCATTGTTCAGCACTGATGCACTCTAACATAAAGAGATTATGATTGTACATGTAATGGATGTAGCACACAACAGATATGTAGCAGGATGCCAGTAAACTTCCAACAATCCTGGAAGAGTTGTCACTTTCCAGCCAGGAAGTGTTGTTTCCTTGTAGACTTGTCGGTGTGAGTCTATTACAGTATTGTTTTATTAAACCAAAGGAAAGGACCTTTAAACGTGTGAGTGTTTTTATTATAATCAAAGTGACTGAGCAGCTCATATTTCTATGATGTTGTGAAGCTTTTGTGTTCATCTCCCTCTGGTCTGTTTGTCTCTTCAGGAACCTCTTCAGATTTGGACAGAATGGCACAGAGGAGAAGGGATGAGGTTAATAATACAACTGTCAGTGATATTATAATAGGAATAATGGTGACTTGCAGTCAACATTGATTTGGTGACTGACAGAAGACTTGCAGATATGGATGTTAAAATGTTCTGATTGAAAACCGAATGTTTTTAGACATCTAGGTTACATATAACTGAGCCACTTCACACTAAATACAGCCATCGAAGCACAATGATTATATGTACTTTTAATCAAGTACAATAGTTGAGTAAAAACTTGAGATCCTTGTACATTGCTTGAGTATTTCCTTTTCATGCTATTTTTTAAACTTCAGAAGCAAACACTGTACTTGATGCTTTACTGTATATATCTGACAGCCTAATTCACTTTACAGATTCACACTTTTCATTCAAAACATATTTAATATGTTGACTGTTACAAATTAATCTACCCACTTTACCTAAAGTAGCAAAATACTAAAAAAATACTACTACCACTAACATACGATAAAAATACTACAACAGTAAAATCCTCATTACACTTGAATGCATCACTAATAAAAATGTGTTAATATAACGTCCAATAATGTGGCTCTCACTTTCATTTTCAGTGATGAGTAGTTTCATCTTTGATACTTTAAATACATTTTGTTAATAATACATACGTGCATTTTCTTAAGTTACAATTCAAATGCAGGACTTTTACTTGGAGGAGTATCTGTGCATTCAGAAATGTCTTCACTCGGGGAGTCCTAGAACCTTTATTGTATTACCTCTCCAAGCTCTCCCAAGTATTCCTGTCTGTTTGAGCTATGGAGTAAATAATAAAATGGCCATAAAGAAAAAAACAACAACAAAAGCCTCCACTCTTGAGTGTACCACCCAGTATTTCAAGCCATTAAACACCACAACTGCTTTACTGTCACAAGATAAAATCACATCATGTGTCATAACGTCTACTCATTGCCCCCGTTTGCTATTTTTGAAACCTGCTTTCAGTTTGGAATGAGGAAGAGAAATCATGAAGTCTTTACGTAAGTGTCCCCAAGCATACATTCAAGCCATCTGTTGATCTGCTGGAATAGAAGGCTACTTTACATATAAATGTAAAACTGATTGGGCAATAGAATCTGGAATGGTGATTGGTTATGAAATGCCATCTGCTCTGGTGGCTCAGGGGTAAAAGTAGGGACGTTTACTCGCTTCCTTTCCATGTCACATCAATGCTGTAACTCTAAACAGTTCTTTACTGTGTGCAACAAGTCAGGTTATATGTATATAAAGGGCCCATTTTCAGATTTACAGGATTTCCATCTTTCTGTATGTTTTCATGTGATTTCATGAGTATCAAGACTATAACTTTAACAAGGGGGCCCTCTACAGGTGGTAACACTGAAGAAATTTGAGGAAAGTCATCAAGAATTATATAAAATATTCAGCCACTAGAGGGCGGTATATGTCCATGATTTTACTGAAATTGTGTTTTTTGCCTGCAACCCTCTGTGAACAGGTTGCACTGTAGGAATTAAGGGCCCATAAAAGTCTAATTCTGGGACCTTGTGCAGGCAGGGGCGTCTTCATCTCTAGGGCAGGTCATTAGCGAGTGTGCTCACAAGCAGCATAAGTCTATTTAATTCATATATTCCAATATGACAAACCTACATTTGCCTCAAGGGGCTTTACAATCTGTGCAGCATTACATCCTTAGACTTTTGATTCAGATAAGGAAACAGTCCCACCAAAACAGGAAAAAAGCAATGGAAGAAGCCTCAGGATGAGCCACAGAAGAGGGATCCATCTTCCAGGATGGACAGACATGCAACAGATGTCATGTGTATAGAATAAAGAAAAGCAAAATTACAAACAAGGGAGAGACAAGAAGACAATAATGGGTCTCACAAACAGACACCATTTGAAGGAGGCAGAAATTAATGTACAAAATCTGGATCTGAGGCCCTACCGATTCTGAACAGTTTTCATCATTAAAAAGTAATAATGTCATGCTGTCATATTTCTGAACACTGTTTCATTATCATTCATGATTTGCCAAACATCAAACAATTATTTTTACTATTGTCTGTTAGTTACTTCATTGTGCATATCCATGCTAAACATTCTATGTTTTCAATGGTGAATACTAACAAATGTTTACTGTGTTAACCTTCATGACAAAGGAGGTGGTTGCTCCATGCATGCTGACGATCAACAGTCGCAAAGAAGCAGAGAGTGGATGCACCACTGTCGCCTCACAGCTAGAAGGTCCCGGGTTTGATTCCTGGCTGATGCGGGGCCTTTCTGTGGAGTTTGCATGTTCTCCCTGTGCTTATGTGAAGGCTATGGTTTCCCCCACCATCATAACATCCATCTTAGGTTATTTCCTTCGGTCAGTTCCCTTGACGAAGGCTCTGGCTTAGAACTGGAGTTGCTACCTGGGCTGCCCACTGCTGTATTATTAATTGTGACAGTAAAGGAATCTTCTTCTAAGACTGGTCGGGTGGCCAGAATGTGATCTAACCCAGTGTAAACCCACTTTGACTACCATTCTGAAGTCTCGAGTTTGGCGTTATGGCCATCGCCATCGTGATGGGATCTGACTGAGAACCTGAGGACACCACATGGTCGCGACTTGTCAATCAATTTTCTCTAAATGAGACCATAATTTACAAAATGAAAATCATGCAGTATTGAAGAATACTTGAAGCTTTTGAAACTAAGACTTTAAACTTATTAGGAAAACGCTGACTAATATAATAAATCAAGTGAGAAGTAGGGTCATTGTCTCATAAGCTTACATACAACCGGACTTCTTTTTCTAGCCAGTGGAGTCGCCCCCTGCTGGACATTAGAAGAATACAGGTTTAAGACACCTCCTCATTGGCTTTGAATTTCAGATCCGGCAGCTCTGTCTGCTATTTCATCAATGTCTATGGATCGAGCATGCATCGGATCAGCTTCTTTGCTTTTGATCCTAGTGATACTATTATTGATGCCCAAAAGAAGGCTTAGCATCTCTAGTATCAATACTTCAGGCGGCGATCTAACCAACAGTAACAGAAAGGAAACTGAATTTAACCCATTCTTTGAGATACAGTAACTGAGTCAGAAATGTCATTTTATTGGCTTTGGCCAATAAGGAGCCACATCCCATTAATTGTCTGGCATCACTGTTTCCAAGAGCTAAAGAGTTAAAGGAAATTACAGATGTAACTAAATGTTTCGGATAATTTGTCTAAGTGCTCTGCTGTACAGTATGCTTACATTATCCACAGACTCTTTGCTCATTGACTGGCCTTGCTGCCATAATTTCATTAGATAATCGATATCTGTCAAATCAACATTTGTAGCTATCATTTCTAATATAAATTATGCTACATTGTTCGTACTGATAAATCGATTCAATTATTAATTTTCCTGGAACTGGTTATCAAATGAACTGCCTGAGTGGTACAAAGACAATTTTGGCACAAAACCAGGACAAAATTAGTTTTCATTGATGGATTACAGCAGAGAGGCCCAAACTTTTATAACACAGATGCTAAAACCACTACAAATTACATGGCATGTGTTCTATGGCCTGGCCACTTCACATGTTAGTCTCATTTGTCCATTTCCATGAAATCAGAGCACAATCCTGCTTTTCCCATCTAGAATTCACCCTGGTTGAAGTGGACTGAAACAGAGAGAGTTTGTCTTTCTTCCATAATACACTTGTGTAACATAAAACCAAGAAAATTCTCCCTGGGGACAGAAGAATCCCTTCATCTTATGTCGCCATTTTATAATCCGCCCAAACAATTTAAGGTTTTGTGAGGGGTTTCTTTTGTGCCCAAGGACGTGGATCAAAGTAAGGTGCTGCAGTACATCTTTGGCTAAAATGAATGATCTTGAAAGGGATAATTGAATACAGACTCATCAAAATGTGAGCTGGTGCTAGTAGTCTGTGGAGAGATAATTAAACTCCTGCAAATTAAAACCAAATCTTTATTGCCACTGCTCAACAAACTCCCATCTGATCCTTTTATTGTGAGACATGACGCAGATGATCGTGAACGTGTGCTGCGTACAAGCCAGGGCCCTTTATTTATTTATCAAACCGCAAACGGTAAAAAAGATAGATAAAAGTTAAAATCCTTCACTTTTACCCCTGCTCGCAAACTGAAGAATAAAAGCTATTTATGAATGTTCCCATGACTTAAAAAGAGGTATCTCTCTGGGAGAACAGCGAAAATATCTTTTGCGTTGAGAAAACCCCTCAGACGTTCTTTGCTCTTCTTTCAATGAAGACATATTGATAATGATACTGATACTACAGAAGCCGCCGTTGTTGTTCTCGAATGAACAGTCGGCTGTTGTCACACCTGAACCGCGCCAGTAGCTGTCAGGAGTTCCTCATAGACGATGATTGGTCCGAACCACTGTGGTTCAGCCACAAGTGGATGACTTGAAGTCTGGCAAGATGGATTCTCATGGTGCACAATCCAGTTGCCTCACAAGCTAAGCGTTTATCAGGGGTGCTAATAACAGAAGCAGACCTTTGTTTGTTTGCAATAGCTCTCTATGCATCTTCGTCATCTTGTTAGTACAGTACAAAGTTCTTTTTAATGTATATTTGCACTCGTGTGTCCATTCACTCAAGTATTAGATTGTTGTTAATCTCACATAAAAAATGGTAGTAAAGATATGAAGGATTTCATACAAATAAATTATCTTGCAACACAGAACTGAGAGTGCAGGAAAGCACAGGACAGTTTATTAAATTGCTTTAATCTTAGGTCTTTATCTGCCTGCTCTTATGATAATTAGCAGCGCAGCACAGACTCACAATCTGGTCTTCAACTCCTCGTTGTAAACAGGCTGCCGACTGATGTGCAGTGATTGCTCTTAAAGAATTTATTGTAGCAGAACAGTGTATTTCAATGACAGGTTTTTCTCTGCAGCCTCTCAGAGTTTTATGTTTTATAGATGTTTTTAATACTTTATTACTCAATAAACAAGATGTGTTTGTAAATCAATCAGCGCAAAGTTGGTTGTGAGCTCTGAGATAAAAGTCTGTTGAGGGCTGGGAAAAGCACCAAGTGCTGCAGTGGCCAGCAGGTCAGACTGTGATTGGACCGGGGAGCTTCCAGGTGTAACTGAGTGCAACTGTGTTAATGTGGTCAGGAAGTTCCTGCAAAAGAGAGCTGAGCTCCCCGAATAAATAAGCATGAAAAAAAAAAAAAACATATTGAGCAGAATTATTGAAAAAAACAGTTTGGGTATTATGTATAATGTACTGATTAGTTACTGCTTCATGTGTTTAAAGGAGATGAGATGTGACTCAGGGCCTTTTTAAGCCTTTTTGCTCCTTAGGGCTGGACGCTGTTTTGACATTTTCAATACCGGTACCCTTACCCTGACTTTGGTACTGATTCCTCAGCGCAACTTTTTTGACACCAATTTTCTAAAATCCATTTAGAAAAAAAGAAAATTACATTACACATAATTACTCTCTTCAAAGGATGAAGCTGTTCAGAGACCTCGGAGCAGGTGGAGAAACTGTTCTTACTCAACCTGGATAAGTGGAATAAATAGAGAAACTGGTGGAATATCTGTACAGTATTGGACTACTTAAGACAATATAAATACCAGTCAAAAGGAACATTAATAACAAAGGGTAGAGGGCAGAAATACACCACTGTAGCATCTAAGATACAGGTAACTAACAAGCAGCACAGAGTTTACTAAGTTATCCGTCCAGATAAGAAACCGGCTGTAATAAAACACTGAGCCCCGTCTCTGGGCTTAACTACAGACTGTAGAAAAAATGGATGTAGTCTGTGATGTCACCCGTAGGTTTCTGAAGAGCCACCGTGATGCTCGATGACAGTGGCTACTACCACTCAGTGTCCATGGCCATAATTCTGCTTACCTTTAAGCCTTAATGTAATTTAAACAAGTGAGTTACATAAAAATCCCCCCTCAAACATTTGTCATGAACTGGGGAATTAGCTATAGAGCCCAAAACCGTTTTTATACCAGGCTGTAAATGTTTAATTCTGTTGTAGAAAGCTGTAAGTAGTAAGTCCGTAAGTTGGCTGTTTTAATATGGGGATCAATGGAGAGTGACTAACCTTTGGAGCTGGCTTTAAGCAACCATTCTTGGAAATGCGTTTCATTTTTCAGCTGCTTTGGAGGTTGCCACGTGGGCTTTTTTCCAGAACGCCTCTGTGACATCTACCATTAGACAGCCAATCACAAACATTATTAGATCTTGGTACAAGCATGCTGCATGCTTATTGGCTCTCTGACATTGATAAGATTTACTCCGTAGATATCAAAATTTGGCACAGAATGACAAAAACAGTTTTTGGGGCCTGATAGTACTGAGGCAATTCATTCAGTGCAATAAAAGCATCGTTCGGTACCCGGCCCTATTGCTCATAAATTGTCTCTTTAGCATTTGTAATAGATTTGGTCAATATTTCCAGCAAATGCTTTGCTTTTTCCACTGGCAATAAAAACTACTCTGCTCCTCCTCTTGAATCATCTTGTAAGTCATGGATGTACGATGAGTCAGAGTAAGAATGAGTTGAGGGTTGAAGGAAGATGCACGTGTCAGGCAGCAGTTGTGGTCTTCGCTGGGAGGCAGAGACACACTGAAAGGCTTGTACAATGTGCGTGTTCTGTTTGTCCAGCTATAGCGTGTTTACTACCATTACCCCTCAACTTCCCACCCTCCTTACTACTGCCACTACTGGTCTGAGTATGAGATGGAGGTACAGCGGTGATGAATGACAATTAGGATCTTTCTGAACACATACCAAAGAAGAGGCCAATGTCAGTATGAGATTTTTATATGCTAAATCTTTCATCACTCATTTCAGCACAAATGTTGACAAAGCACGTTGCAGCATGGCTCAAACAACGTGATAATTAAACACTTACTTAAGACTGCTATGTGAGCAAATAAATTGGACACTGACACACACACACACACACACACACAAAGGACAAAATAATCACATCCATTCTGCTGAATTCTCTGCAGGAAAGTCATTAATGGTTTTAAATGAAGATGAGCTGCCACTGATACAACTGATCTGTGTGTGAAATGGAATTAGGTGGCCGAGGATGACAAGTGGAATCTTTTATAGCCAATACTCATTGCTCATTGTGCCAGTGTAAATGATGCTTTTTTTGTGGACGTTCAGTGGCTAACAAATGACACTGACACCTTATATTTTCTGCATTCCATTGACATATAACCAATTTAACTGATATAGTCATCTATATAATCACTGGTACTAATCTTCTCAGCCATAGTGAGTATCCACAGGTTAAGAAATGGGTACATTTACTCTAGAGCTGCAACATTTTAGAGGAAAATACTGAACTTTTTATTTTAGCATGTACCTAAAACATAGCTATTAATTACTTTGAGGATGAAGATCACACTACAAACACTTGATCATCTTAGAAAACACAATCCAATGTCATAGACTACCTGAAAATATAGCAGTTAAAAGTAGCTTCACCACAACTACAAATTCTGCAAATCTGGGTCTTATTTGCTGGAAAACACATTGGGACCACAGCATGAAGCTATGCCCCAGTCCAATAAAAACTGATAACAATATGACATAAACTGAATGTGTTCATGTTCTCTCTAATTGTATATTTAGACGTTCTCCAAAAAAGGCAATTTACTATATATTTATCTACATAAATATTTAGATTTATGAGATCTAAATTTTGGCGATCTATATACATATTTAGGGAATCTATACCTATATTTTGGCTAGATGTCTTTATATTGAGCCCATTTACTGAAATCCTTGATTTGAGGTGACCTAAGCTGTAACTAAGATACTGACCAGACATATTAACATGGTCAAACCTTCATTGGCTATTCAAAGCGTCAGTCATCTGTAAACTCAGCCTATTCACTCAACTCACACTGTTACTGGCTTCTCTCGTTGCTAGGCTGCATGTTGCAGATCTTGATTGGTCAAGTTTGAAACCTGAAACGCCAGACTCGCGTAAGTTTCCGGAAGTAGTAACAGGCCAAACACAGGTAGCAAGATAAGAGTAGCACGTTATATGTTAATTTGAAAGAAGGAAACATCTTTCTGTCGATTATTATCTGTTTTTTGACTAAATGTTTTTATGACAGTGGAGAGTGTGGACCTTTTTCGATGTTACTAGACCGTTTTTGTTGGAGTATTATTCACCACTGAGATACATAATCAGTGAGTTGCCTCCAGGTTGTGTTAATTTTTAAAATGGTTGTTTGTCTGCTGTTGGTGTTTATTTGCCTCTTGTTGTGATTGTATCATGAAATGGTTAGCATCATCGACCACCGTGTATCGTAGAATTGTTGTATAAACGGAAATGTAGCGTTTGTGCCAATGGAGGGGAAGAAAAATAACCAACAAAGAAATGCCTCTACAGGTGGGCCGATGGAACCGTAAGGGCTATGGCACGTGGAAAGAGGAAACGCTGCGCTGCTGTGACATCTGAATATACTGGTGAGTGTGAAAAGTCATTAAGGTGTTTAGCCAGAGGCTTCAGGACATGAAAAGTAAACTGAAGGAACTGAACATATTTGCTGTTTAATGTGGAACAACATGAAATCATTCAAAGACTCACTACTGTAAGCTGCTTTTTTCAAAGCTGACTCTTGCAAATACTCTGTTCTGTTCAAGACTGACCTAAACCTGGAAATCCAGCTGCGCCTAACATGATCATCACAGCCAACACAGAGGTTAGTGTGATATACGTGTTAAGTAATTTTATGTGGCAAGACCACCCTGGGACAATTGCAGGATATTATACAAGATAAGATAAGATATAAGATAAGGATAAGAGTTTTCTTTTAATCCTACACCGGGGAAATTGTTACATGCAGCAAACTATAAAAGATAGAAATCAGAGGATCAAAATAGTCGTATAAATTGAAATGGCCCTTTATAGGAAAAATGTTCACCATCCCTGCAGTGGAGAAAATATAATATATATGCCCTCTGGTGTATCCTTCCAGTGAAGAAAATGCAATAATGTGCCCTTTTGAGTGTCCAGTGGAGAACGTGATGCAGTGCCACATATGCTGACTTCCATGCTAGAAAATTTTATGCGAGCTGGTGCCCTTTTCATATTTTTTTTCATTCCTGCTCCTCAGACAGCCTGAGTCTTCCAGTGTGTGCCTGAATTAAATTAGATCTTGATTGAAAAAAATGAAACTTGATAATTCTAAGCATTTTCTTCTTCACTATCTTGAGTGCTCTGATTAAAATGATATTTTCTATTCCTAAAGTGATCATCTCTATCAGTGCTTTTGTGCATGCTCTTCAAAATGTCCTTATCACATGAAATCCATAAGAATTACATCACAATCCAAACTGTCCTCCCAGAAAAAGATAAATGTTATGTTATAAAAGCATATCACGTTGTTAGTTGCTATACAAATTGCCAAATGAAACCCTTTATAGGCACTTATGTCTCTAAGAACGTACTTTTTAATATTCTGTCCTTATTATGCTTATACTGATGCTTATTCAGTGTCATTGTAGAGGGAGAGTGATGAGGACAAGTCCTCAGAATCAAATAATTAGGAGCCCATTACAAGCTGGATAAGACAGTACACGAAGAATTAATTTCCCTCTAACCTTGAAACATCAAAGGGTGTTTTGTTCATAATAAATAAGATTTTAATCATTGGCTCTGACTACCTCCCCATTGCCTCCTTACATGACAGGTATAGCAGAGTGGTAATGGAAATCCTTGTCTGATTAGGTTCAAAGTTTGTTGCATTAAAGAACAAATTTGACAAATCAATGTAATTTAAATGGTTTGCTCAGATGTCAGTGCAATCTAATGTGTTCTTAAGTCCCAGTAATAAGTGAAGGGTATTCATTGACTGATAGAGAACTAAGGCGGTGAGTGTTGCACAGTGAAGTGTGATCTTTTATTTCCTCTCATATTCATCCAAACATTTCTTTTGGTTTAGCTGCTTCATTCATTACAAAAGAAGACAGAAACCATGTAAATCTGGAGATGATACAAAATAATTTTTATGTCTTTATTATTATTATTTTTTCATGCAGCTACAGTACTTGAGGTCTCATGTTGCATAATTTCATTGTGATGATGTACAACCGTAACCTTTAGAGCTGCAGAGTTATAAGGAAGCCTGAAATTCGCATTGACCTTTGTTACCATACAGACTGTGAGTGAAACCTAAAGTTGATGAAAGAAAGAAAGAAAGAAAAACATCTTATTTTAAAGGAAGCATGCCACTGTATTGTAAGGTTAAGCTTACTCCAGGATGCATATATATGAGGTTTAAAGGCAAGACTGCACAAATATGCATCCCTGTCATGTGGCTGAGGTGTAGAACTCCTTCACTTACAGTAAGAACACAGTGTTGTGGACTTCAGCAACAGATGTTCTTCATTACTGTTATATTTTACTGTATGAGCCAAAAATGTCTCACCATCCTCCATACACTAAGTGCACTTTCATCACTATAAATTCCTTCTATGCCTCTTGACTTTATACCTCGATGATAAAACAGGACTAAATCATTATGTCCTTGTCAAGTTCTCAAAAATGGCCTATCCTATCCTCAGAAATAAAAATAATATTTATGAGTTCTGGGTATTGAGTGGATGAAGCTGTTTATGGTACAATAGTTACAAAATTCCATTGTCATTATTCACTTGCTGGTGTGGCGTTTTATGGATATGGAATATTTTAAAGTGATCTACTGCACAGTACGAAGGCTTTTGAGCTCCTTGGCAATAGTGGTGCGATGCAGTACAGCATACATTGGCTCACAATTAAGCTCTTTATGAGTAGCTAGTGGCCTATCAAGCAGATGTCAAAATATCATTGTGTTGGGACCGTTCATTGTCTTAAAGTATTGTCTGTGATCCATCATTACACTTGGCAGGTCTCTGGTCAGTGGAGAAAGCAGATCTAAGGTGTTGTACCTGAGGTGCACTGCAGAGTGGCTCCACAGGAGGGCACTGTTACACCACCTTTGAACCAAACATTCATATCTGACAGTTGCAGAGCCTGAGAACATATGTCATCTGTCATCATAGCTTGTATGTTGTGGGTGCATACATTGCACTATATGCTTGAAAACTTGGAAAATAATTGAATCCTACCAATTAAAGCTGTGATTTTAGTTCTGTTTCCAGCTGCTGTAAGATTTTATGTAAGCACTGACTTCCTTACTTCTACTTCTTGGAAGATCTGAGGATCTTATGCATAAACCATCACTTCAAAGGACATTATAGTGATGTACAGAGACTTACCCTAACCTTTACCACCACTTGCCTAACCTTAATCTAAACCTCACCTTACCCTGACCTTTAACCAAGTCTTCACTCTAAAATGCAATGATTAACGTTATGGGACTTGCATTTTGTTCCTAAATGGAAGGTGAGTCCCCACAATGTGACTGTGTAGACAGATTTATGTCCCCACAATACGATACATACACACACACTCACACACACAATACATACAATGTCCACATACACACACACATACACAGGCAGATGGACATCTCCTTTAAGGATCACACCAAAGCACTTTCTCTATTCCTTCAGATTTGGTGGATTTGAGGCTTAGAAAGTTGTTTGTTCTGTTCCCTCTGCAGACAAGGTATCTCGTGCCTGTAGTTGCCCCAACCGTTGTCTTCGTTGTCTTGATATCCAGGCATAGGCAGACTTCTAAGTCTCCTCCAATATGAGTTGTCAGGCTGTATTTGCTTATGTTACTCTGGGACACCAAACTCAATTCCACTGTCTTGTTTGATTTTGCATAAAGAGAGGCTGCTGGCTGCTCACAGGATAATGTCTTTGAGTGACAGCTATGAAGATGAGTGAATATATTTCACACATTTTGATATATTTTAGAAGTTCAATATACGTGCACTCTTAAAAATGTGGAGAATGAGAATCCAATGAGCCCCAATATCATTTTCATAGTGTTGTGTGTGTGTGTGTGTGTGTGTGTGGTTTAAATATAGCACATAGACACCTGTCTCCGGTGATTAGAAATGAGATGCAGAAGTTTTTGGCAAGTGTGCACTTTGAAGCATAGATTATTGTGGTTGTTGTGTTTCAGACACATGGGCCAGTGTAGTTTCTAGAACACCACCTCTTTTTGCATTCTTCATATAAGCAGAATAGAAAAACATTGGTTCATCATGTTGAGCAAAGGTTCGTAGATGTAAAGCAGGACGCTCTCCACAATAATGATGTGAGTCTCCTCCTCCTTATAGTCAGACTTGGGGGATAATCTCAGTATCCAGGGTTTTATTATCTCCATGAGACTTCTCAGACTTCTTCGGGTTCTCCAAGCATGCATAGATTGTACTCATCATGGTGTTGAATGTCCAAGTCAATCTGTTGAGGCACATGGCTGCCCACACAGAGCCTGGTTCTGTTTGAGGTTTCAAGGTTCCTGCTAAAAACAAGTTTTTCCTTGCCAGTGTCACCGCATGGTAGGACTCGTTGGGTCTTTGGAAATGACATTTTATATAGTAGTATATTAATCTCTACCTGCTCTGTATAAAAATTGCCCTGACATAACTTGTGTTATGATTTGACACTAAATAAATAAAACTGACCAAGAATAAAGTGAATATTCCTCTTCTGCTATGGAAAGATAATGAGGCAACAAGACAAATTACACCTGTTTATCACATGAAAATGTTCACCAATAGTTCAACTCTGACACTCTTTCAACTCTTTATGTCAGGAAACTAACTGATGGTGCAGCTTGCAGCACAGCTGAAAGTGGAATTCAGTGATCATCATTAATGTCATGGAGCCTAAACTTAGTTTCAATAATTCTCACATAAAATATTTGTCATTAAATAAGAAGCACTCATTGATAAAATTAGGGAAAAACACACTCAAAACTCTAATCACATCTGCTTCTCGTTGGCTTTGTCAGGAATATGCATGTGTGGTTTGATTCGAGGTGATTGACAGTAGTGTCAACTTGAAATCGACCCAACTGTCAGATCCTGATTCTTTTATAATGAATCACTGATTTGTGTGTAGAAGTATCTGACATAACCTTTTCCCATCGCATCCACTTCAAACCAGAAGAACAAACTAAAAAATAAAAAAGCTAACAGTCAACGACTTTGAGACAGTGCTTTGAGCTAAATGCTTAAGTCAGCATGCTAGCATGCTCATAAAGCCGATGCTAATATACTGTTTAGCAAGTGTAATGTTTACCATGTTCACCATCTTGGTTCAGTGTGTTAGCATGCTAACATTAGCACTAAACACAAAGTAACGCTGAGGCTGATGGGATTGTCTTTCATGTTGTAGGTATTTGGTCATGAAGCTGAGTTCTGGACAAACTGAAATTTTGAGCTGATGATGGCGCTGAATGTCGGGATCACCTTACTGATTACAGTGCGTCCTACGGAATAAGAGACATGGATGCAATCAATCCAGTTGTTGTGACACATTTAATTTGAAACCACTCATGTGAACCTGCTGATGGCTCTATGGGAAATAGAGGCTCTGGGGACCATGAATGTCAGTACAAAAATTCATGACAATCAATATAATAATTGATGAAATACTTTAGTCTGGACCAAAGTGGTGGGTGAACAACAAATCTGAAATTCAGACCATGGCTAAAAATCTGTCATTCAAAATAGCAAGTGTTGTTCACGGAGCAACCCAGTGCTCATTTAGCAATTCTGGAAAATAAATACAAACAACACAAACTAGTTGTTGGTGTCTATTAGCAAGGCCTTTGCCATCAGACCACATCATCATCATCATGAACTGAGTTTATAGGCGACAATGTTTTCTTCACTCCCTCTCTGCTCAACAGTGTACTTACATAACATAACACAAAATATTGCAGCAAGCCCAAGTCCTCTCTTGAATGTGATATGACACTGTTAAAATGCTGGCTGTCAACTTTACCCTGGTCATCAGAGCAGATAGATAAATAACTCCCACAGCAACAGCCCAAATAAAAAAACATGCTTACCTGTTCAGCAGAAATTCAGCATGACTTAAAAATTCTTTCAGGTCCAATGTCAGCATTTGTTTTTGTCTTTGACATTTCTCTGTTGGAGGATTTCAGAGGGCATACTGGAGGTTTTGGCCTTACAGCTGTCAGACGCTCTGCGTTTTGAACTCTGCTCCCATCACTTGAGGAGATGGTGCTGGTTGAACCTTGATGGTTAGGAGGCGTGGATGGAGCTCCAGCTATACTAGAGGAATGTTTTCATGGCCCGTAAATAAAGCAAATAAAAAGTCAACACTGACAGTAATGGAAATGAATAGATTAGAAATTAAACTGCTTGTACTAAATCTTTGACAGGGTGAGAGGATGGCTGTCTTTAGCAGTCTCTATTAAATTCAAATTTAGTTGTTTATTTGTAGGTGTGCAATGTCCATTGATTGTTTTGTCCGTTGATAGAATATAAATTGGAATACAGATGCAGAATATATAGTACAGACAGACCAGCAGCTGCTTAGTACAGCAGTAAAATGTTACTGCATGTGCATGCTAAAAAAACTGCCTGAGAAAAAGTCTAAAAAATATCTGAAATTGAATTTGGACAGTGAAGCGTTGAAAATGAATAGATAGATGTCAAGATTATGCATTATCTCACTGAATCAGAAATGCCAGTTTGATTCCCGAGTTAATAAATCAGTAGGAAAAAAAGTCTGTCTTGACATTCTGTCGCTGTCAGATCTGAAAGGTTTGGTTTAGGATTATAATGAGAAACATTCAAGCTTTTAAATACTTGCACAGTTTGCTACTTTTCACCCAGCAGTACTTTGCTGTGTGTGTGCGTGTGTGTGTGTGAAGACACTTGTGAAGAGCGATGTGCTTGTAGAGGCTAATTTATTTTTAAGTTTTTCTGCAATCTCAAAGTGATCTTTGAAAACAAGGTGACAAGAACAGCAACAGTAATTACCAGCTCTAATTACAGATACATGTACGTATGTTTTAAGCACAAAACTGTGTGTAACACATTTCAACAAATTAGTGTTCGCTGCGTGTATTAAAGTGAAGACATTAGAACAGTGTCTGCAGCAGCCGTTCTGATTTCCTTTTGACAAAAAAGAACTGGCTTGGGGTTTTTGGGATCATGCTAACAGGTTGGAAACAGCTGGTTCTTTCCAGAGGTGATTGGCTAGTTGGAGTGGTTTTACTGGCTTGTAAATGCTGGACTGACAGTTGCGCAGTGACTTGGCAGCCATGCAAGAGGCAGGTTCCCGAAATCAACTTTTTGTCTGAAAGGTCAGGGTAAGCCCATGCTGTAGAGGAAACTTCATGGCATTAAATCAATCCGGGGCGAGACGACCTCTCATCGCTAACAACAACATTACAATACTGAGTGATCGCCATCATCGCGTAATGCATTTTTCTTGAGTGTGGGATGACGTTATTCCACTCTTCTGTTGGTCGTCCAGCGGTTTCTCAAACACGTCAGTGGTGCTGGATACGTGATGCCGCCTTCTCATGGGCCTGGTCACAGCTGATCGTTAATAAGGGACACGCTACATGAGACAGCATTTCCAACCCACTGTCAGAAAGACAAAGAGTCCAATGATGAGTCAAAATAATCACGCTGGCAGTAATTAGCACTGACTTTGTTCTTTATGAAATGACTGTGCCACATGAAACGTTTTACCCTGCTGGTGTTTTCTGTATTTTCACGTTGGATATGGATTTCCATTACTCGGCTCATTCTGGAAGCAAAGGGACGGGAGAAGGGAGGTCCCTCAGGGCTGAGAAACAACCTCCGCCTGCATCCTCTGCGCATAATTGAACAAATTAGCTAGGAGCAGCTGTTACCTGTTAAAATGACCCGCTTTCATTTTATTGCCATGGACAAGAGGTCTGATAGCATCTGCATGCTACAGCTGTCAGCCATTCTGATTAGCTTGCCGATTCCCGCTTTCAATATATCATGACAAACATAATTACCTCAACATCTCTTTTTATGGATTCTACAAATCGCCGGGCTCACAGAGCATGCCAAGTGTCCATCAATTACAGCCACGCTCTGCTGGTAGCCCGTCCACTTGGCTGCTCGGACTTAGTCAGACCACTTTCCTTTAAGAGAAAGAAGGTGTTTATTGTAACTGTAAGCGAAAGCCAAAGCTGTTCCACTTCTTGAAGTTGAGATTATAGAGTGTGATCATTTGTAGAAGAACATGAACCTTATGAGTGGACCTCACAGCCCCCCTGGGCCTGAAGCTAGGAGTACTCTCGCTCTGCCATTGTCCTTGTACTAATCAAGCCGGGTGAGTTCAAAAACGGTGACTTTGGAAGTAATGGCTATTCATAAACTGTTGGCATTCATATGGTTAAGTGGCTATAAAAGAATAGTTAGAATCAGAAGTGAACAGGTAAATTGCCTTCGAGTGGCTTTACAGATGTGACCATGTCAGAGATTTTAAACATAAGTACATGGTGAGGGTGGAAGTGCCAGTCCTTTATATAAAATCTGAACGAGAGAGAGAGAGAGAAAAAGGAAATAAAGAACGTAAAGGTCCCCTGCTTTAGTTCATCTGAAGTTCTGATGAAATAATTATTTTTTATTGTTTTTGTAATATTTTTCACGTCACTTTCGTTTTTCTATTTTCTATTTATGCCTCTTGACTTGCAGCACTTGCCTTCATCTTTATTTATATCTTCTAGCACCATGTTTATTGTTATGCACCAATATAGGTAATATAGGTTGGAGGGAAAGTGCTTGTATGGGGAAAAACTCCTCTGCAATAAACCTGATTCGGACTCTGAAAGCATTACACAGTCTGTGTGTGTCTTGGAGAAAAGGAAATCACAAAACGTAGAGCTACAATAACAGATATTTTAATGTTTTCGACGGATCACATAAAAAGGGAGGCAGTATGTAGAACATTAGCAGAGTCATTCACTGAAGAGTCACTGAAGACTTGAGTCCTCTGTGGAACTTGTGCTGTGGACTTGTTATTTTTAGACTTTGTTTCTTATTGGTTTCTTGCTGCAGTTTGGTTCGGTCTAGGCCAGCCATGTCCAAACTATTCCTTACAGGGCCGTGTGGCTGCAGGTTTTCATTCCAACCAAGGTGGAGCACACCAGGCTGGACTCATTTAATCAGCTGATCTCAGTGTTCAGCTGATGATTAGGTGACACCTTGACTGGTTGGAACAAAAAACCTGCTGCCTTTATGGAATAGTTTGGGCATGCCTGGTCTAGGCAATGAAACTGCTTGGTTAGGTTTAGGAAAAGACCTTGATTTGGGTTAAAATAGACCATTTCACAATGTTATCCATGTGCTAGAACTAACTAAAGTGCTGAATTTATCTGCCTTTTTGTGTTTTTATTTACATAATGCAGGGATGTTAATAGTATTTCAATTTCACTTAATGTAGGAACTAGTTAACCCAATCCTTGTTGCTCTGATATTTTAGAGCATGTGGTTTCCTAATACTGATTTTAGGATTCACTGTGTGTCCCCTTGTCTAACTGTAAGGGGTATGTGGACGCCCCGGGTGCGGCAACAGAAAATTTCCCTTATTTTCAAATCCCAGTGTTGACAGTTATGTAGCTGTTCAGTATTAAACTGCAGACGGACACAGTTAGCGACGAGCTGCTGAACATAGTTGTGCATTTAGCTGCTAAAGAGTCAGGAGGTGGTCAGGAACAAAGTAGAGCTATAAAAGTAGAGTGAATATTGGACTCACACTCGTGGTCACAAACATGCTAATGTTGCTTCATGTCTGCTCAATGTGTGAGAACAGTTTGTGAACAAGTTTGCCATGAAAGCTTATGAGAATGTGTGAACTGTGTGACTTTGTGTTTACAGTCTGTTGCACTGCCTCTATTGGCCAAATAATACATTTTTGCATATTTAAGTAAAATGTTAATTTACAATCAAATTTGTAAGTCATCAACCATCCTCTCTCTGCACTTTTTCTAAAATTTAATTTGGATTGTGGAAGAATTTGGAAAAAGATAATGTTGATGAATGTAAATATGGATGGCATTTATGTAATGCTTTTATCCAAAAGCTTGTCTCTCATTCGCTCATTCACACACCAATGACAGAAAGCTGCCAGCTACCAAGTGAGGAAAATATTTTCACCCCATTAAAGGATTACCTGAGAAAAAAACAATTTAAAGAGCAAGTGTATTTTCCAAAGGAAGGAAACAACAAAGTAGTGATGTTTTTGTCCATTGGTGACATTCTGAATGCAAACTAAATGTTGATCATCCATCTATTCTGCATTGAATCTGGATCATTGCTGCAATGTCTATTGTAGTTTCCTAATCACTTTAGGATGGTGTAACCAAATTCTTTCACAGATCTCACTCCTCAACCTGCAGGTATGTTTTTATGATTGTAAAGAGAAAACAGCATGAAATTTATCATTAGTCTTTTCCAGGAGCAGAACAATAACAGGACAGTAATTGATTCGTACTTGAAAATAAGCAATAACTTTATTATAGCTGCATGTGTACGTTTCATATTTTGACTTATCATTTGAACTAATGCTTGTATCATTACTGTTCCCTCGGAGCTGAGGGATATTTCGCAATAAATGAGGACACGAGGAACATCTTTTGAAAGAAACGCACCGCAGCCGATGTCGCCCCTTTGAAATATTGCACATTATTCGGTGAGCCAAAATGATTCCTCATCTTCGAGGCACCTCAAATCGTCCTCCTCCTTGATTATGTGGTCACACAGTGCACCAATCAGCAGCTGACCTTTTACTGCAGGAATAGTCATAAACACAGTGGGGGAGAATGTGGGTTCGATCTTCACATCCTGAGCTGAGAGAAAAGGGTGAAGCAGAGAGGATCGGCTCTTTACAGACTGTCTCATTCGTGCAGAACAGAGATTTGGAATGGATATCTTTTGGATAAAACACTGTTAAAACTCCAAACTTGGAAGCGTCCAATCCTAAAGGCTGCAGTGATTACACAAACCATCATGAAATTTAGTTAAGAGCCCAGTAGTAACATAAAACAAGCCAAAAGAAGACAGAGACTCAATTCGTTAAGTTCTCCACAAGGGAGGCTGTAAACTCTTGAGGCCCTATCTTGTGTGAAAATGAAGAAAATGGCAGATTTGTAACCGAGTGAGAAAGTACAAAGGGGATTTGAATGTAAGACATTTCACACCCAGCAAAACAATAAGAACATTATCTTTGTCTGTCAGGGATTTTCTCAACCTATTGTATTTTTCCAATTCCCAATACTGTATCTTCAGATTAATGTTTTAGATTTTAGTCATGAAAGCGAAACGTTTATTGCAGCACTAAGATCTCATAAATCAAACATGTCAGTTCATGTTTTCGGCGAGCATTTAACAGGAAATAAACCGCCTGCGTGCGGATTGTTTATTTCTTCCACTGATGTGCATGCAAAAAAAAAAAAGGAAAATCTGAAAATTTTAGCAGAAGATGCAGAAATGCTGCCGTTTCATGCTTGTGAGTAAAGCTGAATTTTGAGTTCTGCATCTGTTCTCTGAACCAACAGCAGAGATGTCAAAGCAGTAGCTAACACAGTAGCTCCATGAGGGCTGTATCTTTCTGTGCAGGTAAGTACTGACAGATGGTTGGATCATGTTGACAGTGTGTGTGTATGTGAGTGATAGATAGCTACTCCGTGAATAGCTGTGCAGCATAATATGATTTGGATGTAAGAATGGAATCTAAATCTGATTTCGGGCAGTACTATGGGCCCAGAGCTTCACTCCTTCATCTCTGTCCCTCACCAGCTATAATGTGGTCAGCTGCAGCTGTTCTCTCTGGGGTGTGGTCTCACTGACCCGGGAGGAAACATTATCGCTTCCAATCTCAGCTTTCAGACGCCTTTATGCCTCTTTGAAATGGCTCTCATCATATCATAACGCTCATCCTACCTGCCACCATCCGGACTGTGGTTCTTAAGAAATCTCTGGCTCGAATATCTTTTGTTGATGCGGTGACCGGTAGAGGGGCCAGTGTGAAGTTTCCGGATTGTTCCCCTGCTTGGCTTTGTGGTTCTCTTGACTGTTTGAACCCTCTCTCATTTCCCTTGAGAGTCCACTCCTCCCCTGCAGTGCAGTTACTCTCTGAGAGGATTAGATGAGGAGTTCACCGCGGGGGCATCAGGCAATCTGCATACAATAGCCCACCCCAGCTGCGGGTAAATCAACATTGATGTAAGACAATAAAGCCAATGTGATATGGCTATTTGTTTATTCTTATTACACAGAGCGGCGCTCTTTGGATCACTCTGTGTAAATGCATTACTTGGAGAGGACTCAGGACACTAACCTCCCCTGCCATCTCTATTTCACTCTATGTGTGCTATGTCTAGGTCCAGAGGCGGTCCGGCAACCCACTAAAGCAGCCATTAGATAGATATCCAATCAGACTTGGGCCATTCCCTCCTTCCCGCATTCTCCTCTGTCCCCTCACATCCTCCGGCCATCATAGAAGAAATGAAAGCCACTGATGAGAATATGAGGAAATGGTATGGATAGATGGATGAATGGTCTGACTGTGTCTGTAGAGCTCCCTCAGGGAAGATATATGATATACAGTATCCATCTCAACGTCATATCAAAAATATCACAACACACTCAGTGCACACCTGCGATGCTCTTCATAGCGTATTGACTACATTTTTGAAAAAAAGGACATTTAATGGAGAAAACATAGCAGCAGTGTGTTTTCTAATTGACAATAAAAAGAGAATTGATTATCTAGGCAAATGGGAAACATCTGGAACATCTGTCTGCTACATATTGTCAGTTCTGAGACTGAGGCTCCCCACAGACAAAACCCCCTCTACTGGCAGTCTAAAAGTGAATATTTGCTTTATGAATTTTGTTGTTTGTAGATTCAGAATTTGCGTGTCCTGCATGTGTCATCTCAGCCACTGAATTTGTTAACCAAAGCCTTGAGTAAGAAATCTAAAGCAAACAGTGATTGTTAGCCCACTATTTCTAATTTATAGTATAAGTCATCTTGTTTGGTTCAGCTGATGAGAAAGTATGGATTTGGAATTAGCAGACAGTTGTTTAGTCAGGTGACAAGCGTAAACATGCAAACTGAGAGAAAGTCGTGTATGTGTCTCTCTGGACATATTTGTGCGTAATAATTCAACGTACAGTACTTAAAACATGGATATCAATTGTACATGCATTTCTCAAATTATATACAGTCTCTATTAAAACAATGCTGACATGCTTAACACACAGAAACGCTATCGTTCCATGTATTTATTTCTCCTCTCCATAATGGCCACCATTTTTCCGCAGAACGAGGACGCTTTCATTACTTTTACTTTAAGTACATTTGGCCTCTTTACTTTAACTTAATTAACATTTTGAATGCAGGACTTTTACTTGTAATTCAATGTATTGCTCACTCAAGTAAACCATCTGAGTACTTCTTCCACCGCTGCAGATGTCATTACAACTAAGTTTTTCCCTACAAAAAAGATTATTAGATTTCTCAGCATCTTGCTGTATAAATGTGTGTCTTTTGATGAGAGAAAAGCCCAACAGTTTCTTGGAACTGCAAGATCTTCTTACCATTCCTGTAAAATTAGCCTAAATTGAAAGCTGTTCTTGAACCATTTGGAATATATGCATGGTTTTTGGTCTCTTTTGAAATGTAACACTCTGAAGTTTTATCCCCAGCAGTCAGAATCACTGTAAGTGCTGCTGGCATTGAGTGATAGAAGTTTGATCACAGTGAAGTAGAAGGTTTTTATTCCTGCTTGAATATATATATATATATTTTTTTTTTCTTTTGCAAATAGATGCCTGCAGATGACTGTGTCTGGGCCTTATTAGCTGGAAAACACAGTGGGACCACAGCATGAAGCTTTATAGTCAATCAAAGTTCAATAAAAGTGATTACAATACCACATAAAATTAATATTTTACATATGTATAAGGGTATATCAAGGCGTTCTCCAAAAAATGCATATACAGGGAATCTGTATTCATATTTTGCGTAGCTATATTTATATTTAGGCCATGTATCGTCACATTGAGGCCACTTACTATATTTATCATTTCAAATACTGTGTGATATCCCTGTTTGCACTGAATTCCTTGGTTTGGCTATAAATTACCAACTGAAGCAGCAGAACCTTGGTTTTGGAAGCGCCAGTTGGTTGTAATTGGCACTATCATTACACCAAAGAAGAGAACGGGGCCCTTCCTCTCAACACTGACTCTTGTCGGCTACTACTGGCTGTAGACAGGAACAGAAGATCCTAATTGGTTAAGTGAGGCATCAGTCGAAAGGTCAGGGTGCAGCAGCAACATATTGCCTACACATACATGCTTACTGGAGTTATTATGAAAATAACATGGAAGATTAGTACACCTGACACCTAATTTGAAACAGTAAAACATCTGTCTGTGGATTATTATACTGTTTTGGACTAAATGCTTTAGTGGATTGAATCTTCTGGACCTTTGGCAACGTGACCAGGCTGTTTTTGTCAGAGTGTTATCAGTTGTTGGATTACTATGAGACTTCATCGTTGGGTTGCCTTAATTTTATAATCATTTGTTTGTTTGTGGTTGTTGTTGATTGTACCTGCTGTTGTGATTGTATCTTGAAATGATTTGCATCAGTCAAATCACAAAAATTGTAGTTTTCCAGTGGAATGAGTACAAATGAGTAAACAGCAGTTGCGGACATAGACTGCAGAGTGCTCTGACAGCCTGGCTCATCTGAGTGTTAAGAACAATCTTCAAGATTTTAATATAAATGAAAGTCTATTAAGTTATTATGTCGAGCTGATGAGGTAGCATAATGGTGATTGAACATATGGCCTGCTGATGAAAGCATTGCAATGTTTATATATTTGCAGTGTTACAAACTAGGTGTCTGTGGCGACGTTCCCCGAAAAAAAAAAATGCTGTTTTAAAGCTGGGCTTGATAATGATGGAGCGACAGGCGAGAGTAAGCTAGATTTTGAAAATCTAAGGCCACTCCCCCAAAGCACGCGAACACACCACTGACTACTGCTGAAGGAGTCAGTTAGAGAGTGCATATGAATGTAAGCAATGAACATGAATGTTGTTAGTACTCACTTGGCTGCACTTCCTCTGTGTGTCTAGTTTGCTATCGCTTTAGCAACATATCTGCCGATCCTTGTGAAGGACTCCAGACATTCGCAATGAGTGCACAGCGTGGGCATGTAGGCAGGCCATCCAGTGGTGGATACAGGTGTGCAGTGGCCACAGATTCCAGCTTGTTTTTCATTTTTTGTCACAGAATTTGATTTATTGATTACACGTTAATAGAAACTCCTTCTAAACTAAATGACCTGTCCTAATTTTAATTAAAAAGGCCAATTATTGCCTGATGTCTAGTAGTTAGTCCAGGAGTGATCTAGTCTAATAGTGGTTTGTGTTTATTTAAGTTAATTAGCTGAGAAGTAATTTTCTTTAATATCCAGGGCTGAATTATACCTATACCTAATAATGCAGGTGACCCTTGTGTTATTTTTTTTCCATTTCGTATGTATTGTGAAGAGAAATAGTAAATGCAGCAGTTGTGCCCTGGGTTGTCTCGGGGGGAACGTCTGCCTACACCCCCAGAATGCAATCTGCTGATGGTCTAAGCACTCTGTGTCTTCATTGCTGCTGAACACTATATTTCACAGGTTAGTAGTTGGTGAAAATTACACATGTTTTGTGCGCTTCTGTCAAACTTTAAAAGCTTTGAAACTCTGCCACTGTCAAAGGTGGCTGGTTCAGATGCCGCTGGGTGGGCAGTCACTGCACCAAGGATGCAGCGTTACCCGCGTAGAGTCTGTCAGGCTGATTGCTAGGTTTTAGGGTTAGATTCCAATTTTTATTTGGCTCCTACATATGTAATAGCTGAAGGAAATTGGTATATTGTGAAGTTCCTTATATCAGTAAGTTAAATACTACAGATTTGCATTTGTTTGTTCAGAATGTTAATTTTTTAATTTATGCAGTTTAAAGGTACAATATTACATTTATAACCTAAAGGTTTTACATTGGAATTGTTATGTATTTCTCTATGAGTGATGAAGTTGAGTATTGCTGTAAGTTGCAGCATATCATTAGAGCCACCATGTGTACCACAGTGTTGTTTGAGGTAGAAAACTGCAAGAAGTACACCAGAAATGTGAGACACAGCTGTGAATATATGCTGTGAGATATTATGGAATCCAACCAGGATTCATGAATGTTTTATGCATGTGGCCCAAAAACAGACACTGACAATCAGAGAAATGTTATGTACAGGATGTAACGATGCAAAAAACCCATGGTACTATAATGCCTTGATAAAAAGTCCATGATTCAGTATTTATTTTGATATTAAAAAAGAAAGAAAACTGACTTGAAAAAAATCCTTTTAATAAATCAGTGTAGGTACAGCATTTTCATTCATGTAAAATTTGTTTTCCTTTTTAGCTTATAGTGCTTCTAAAATAAGAATAACAGTAACCAGCCATGATGGAAGCTTGTGCACAAAATTGGCATAAATTGACAATGAATGACTGAACCATGCAGCAGCCAGTAGCAGTCCTTTTATAAAATAATTAAAAGAGCTGGTCCACCGGGTGACCACATCCGTGATCAGTTTATGTACTGGCAGCTTTAACGGTCTCTGTTTGGTGCTCAGCTCAGCTGTGGCAGTTGAACTGTGGTGAAAAACGCTGCTACACGCTTCACTCGACCAAGCAGACACCTGGCACGGCCTGGGTTGTGAAGCGAGGTTTAAAGTGCATGCAAAACACTTCCTGCGTGGGGACGCTCCGGCCTCTCTCATCGCTGTATCCGTATTTCCTGCATTGTCTGTAACAGCAGCAATACCGTGATGATTGTTGTTTTTCCTCACATGCAAAACCTCAGCTATGTTGAGTCCACTGTGTGACAACACTTTTCATTTCCCATTCACTGGTCATAACAAGAGTTTTGACTATAAAATAGCTCTAAGTAGCAAGTCCACCCATCTGTGGCTGTTGAGATGCACTGAGCTGCTGCTGTGAGGCTCTGTGTCACTTCAGTCTTTGTCTATTGGTACAGAGCTGCTGTCACTCTGACTTCTTTACTAACCTCTTAAATCTGTTGTTGTCGACGACAGAAAACGGCCTCGATTCTTTGGCTGTACATTCATCGGTCGAGTGTTTTTTCTTCAGCTCTCGGACTGTTATGAGGAAACGTGCCTCTAAATGCTTCCTTCCTTTGTTGAAGCTTTGTTGTTGTTGTGACTTCAGATTTCTATCTTTGTGGGACAATTTGCAAGCTGTTTTGCATTTGATTCCTTTTTGCCATGGTTAATTCTTGAAACAGGGAAACCTAAAAGCTGCCACACATCAGCTGTAAAAGTCGATGGAGCATCCTCAATCTCCTTTTCGTTATTGGCACGTTCAACCTCCATTTTCTTGTTGGGTTTATTTTTAGCAGCATCTTGATTACTTTGATCGCTCCCTCTGCAACAATACAATTTTCAACAAGGAGAGATAGTAAATAACCATGTAACGTCACGGTAGCTAGCATGCATCACATCACAGTCCCACGAAGGCATCGAGCCATATTTGTATCGAGAGATTTAATTGTCACATCCCTAGTTGTGGTATTTTATTGTGAATTTGGAAATGGATGCAATCAGAGCGAGGAACTGAGCACCCTGTGTCTTCATTGCTGCCGAACTCTCTGTCTTTTACAGAATTTCTCCTTGTTGCTGTGGTACCAACCCTGGCAGCACGACTGTTTTCACTTTTTTCACTAAATATAGCGAGTTGTTTTAGCCTCGCGTCATTATTTAGTTTGATTCACCACAGACAGACAGTAGTTCACTTATATCATTTGTTCACAGGTCAGTAAGCTTTAGAGTCATTGCTTGAATATACAGATTCTATATTAGCACTACCCATGTGTGTTATGAGGATAAGTGTTGACAGATTAAGGCATTAATTAGCTTAGTTGTTGTTAGCATGACCTATGTTTAACATATCATTGTGATCGTAGTGGGGCATTGCATAGTTCAAACTCAACTTTTTTCCTTAAATTTCAGTTTTTATTTATGAATACAAAGTTTGGGATAATTGCAAATGACAGAAAAAGGGGTCATCCACAGAGCCAGTATAGGGAGAATAGACGAGTCAGAGAAGTTTGCTTTTAAAACCTTTACAAAATACATGTTCTCTTAGACTCATCAGTGCAAATTGGATACACTTTGTCGCATTTATCAAGTCAAAAACATTTCGAAGTAATACACATTTACTTTTCAGGACTGAATTACTTTTGTCCAATATTTGTTGTGCCTATTTGCTAAAAGAGGACGCATGAATGAATTCAGATTACTGTCAGCTACATAGTTTTTCAAAAATGCAGCCCTTGTACTGAAATGGAAAGATTAATTGGTGCTTTTATGGAGTCTAGAGTTTGGTAAATGTTGACCTGCTCGTTCAGCAGAGGTAAAATAAGCTTTTATAAAATGCAGTTTCTGGTGATGTCAATGACATTAACGTCAGGGGCTCCTCTGGTCAAGTGCACAAAGTGAGAAAATACGGCACTTAATGTCCCCCACGCTCATTATATGACGATATCCCATCTCCTGGCTGCAGTTGCAGCAGCATTTGTGTGTGTGCTTTGTCTGGGTCTGCCTTATCTGATCCTGAGCACTGTAGCCAAAATTAAGATCCAACCAGACGGAGATTTCATTTGTGATGCTGCCTCGTGTGTTTAATGATAGAGATCCAGGCTTCTGTGTGGTGTCACATCAAGTGCAAGAGAGAAGCTGCTCTTCAGCCATTGTTGTTTTTATCAGTTAAATGAGCAGTTTGACATTTTGTGAAATATGCTTATTTGCTTTCTTGCTGAGAGATAGGAAGGAATATGTCTGTTAAATATAAAGCAATAGCCAGGAGGCACTTAGCTTAGCTTATCTTAGCCTAAGAACTGGATACTGCTAGACTGGCTCTGTCCAAAGACAACAAAATCTGCCTGCCGACACCTTGTTTAGTGTAAAAACAACGTGTTTTAAATAAATACCAAAAGTCAGCAGCTGGTTAGCTTAGCTTAGCATTAACACTGGAAACAGGGAGAACAAGCTGTTGTGTTTGCACTTAGATTTTTATACGGATTAAACAAACGAGATATGTCTTAAAGAGTGAGCTTTAGTGGTCTTGTTAAATAGAGCCCGGCAAGCTGTTTCCGGTCTTTATGCTAAGCTAAGTAGCTACTGGCTATAGCTTTATTTAACCTAGTATACAGATGAAAATGGCATTAATTTTCTCATCTAACTTGCAGGAAGAAAGCAAATATTGCTTTAATATTAGACAAGAGCCTTTGTCTGACATTATTCTCAATAAAACTCTTTATTATCTGGTATGATAGTATGCAGGGAAAGAGGTGACCTGCAAAACTCAGCTGGTAAAGCTGGTAAACGGCGGATTGATATCAGCTGTAAACCACCCACATGTACAGCACAGGGTCAAAATCCAGCATGGGGTAGTTCTGATAATCATGTGACTGTTGCCTGAATTAATCCATCCTGACTTATCCTGTCAACCTTGGAGTCTGGCTGGTGGGAGGGCCGGAGCGGGTTTCGCTTTACCCTCAGTTTTCTTGTAGTTAGAAGGAAACATTTGTGTGCTCATGTGTGAGCAGCGTGAAACAGCAGGGCTCATTCTGTCTGCGTGGGCACTGACGTGCTCTGACAGGTCAATCAATGAAGAGGAGATGCAGTCTGCTGTTGGTTCATTGACGTGCTGTGCTAAAAGAGAACAAGTAAGGGTCATCTCATTCTGCTCCTCCTGCTGCCTTCACTGATTGGTAATTAATTCCCTCGTCTACATCCACGTTTCCTCTGGTTTTATTGCCGCCGCTGACTTAAGATTTAAAACAGAGCTGAAATGTCAATAAAGAAGTTTTACTGTTGACAAGCAGTGTGTTATAACTCACTTCAAGATGCAGTGCCAGCAACATAAGTGCCAGACGGACCATAGTGGTGGTTTTAGCCCATAAACTACAAAAATGTAATGTCGAATTGAACAATTTGTTGCCTTTTTCTATTTTATTTTATTTTATTTTGTTACCAGTATTACATTATCATCTCCTGGCAGAGACTGTTTTGAAAACTTCATTTTGGTGCATTAAAGGAAGAGATTTTACCCGCACACCATTGAAATTCTTGCTGCTTAAAAGAATTGGAATAATTGAACAATTTAAATTCAATTTAATTTAAGAATTTAAAAAAAGCATTTAAGCACTTTAAACATGTATTTGATGAAAATAACTCATCTAAATTATTTTTCTCCTTTCTTATGGTCTGTAGTATGTGTGCCCATTCGCTTTCCAAATTTATTTCCTGTTGCAGTGTTTGCTGTTTCCTAGCAACGCAAATCCAATGAATGGTCTATAAAAACCTATTAAAAACACTACATTCACTTGACCATGTTCAAACAAGTTATTTTCTTGTGCAGCAGCAAACAAGGTTCAGAGAAAGTTAAGAAAACAAGAAAAATAAATAACAAGAGGAACTGGACAAAATCATCATTTTATAGTTTTGTATACATACACAGCTGCATAAAGTCTGGAATAGCAACATCTGTTTTCTATTTCCATGGTAACAACATTTGGAGCACAAAAATGGCATATGGATGGGCATTAAAGTAACAAAATGAAGGGAGGAAAAAAGGAAACGGAGTGCAGATCTCTGTGTTTTGTTACTGCATTTCATCTGCTTCAGCTGAGAAAGACTTCATTATCCCACCTTGGAACACTGCCCTGTCAGGCACAGTTGACAAATGAACAGCCTTAATTGTGTTGATCATTTTAGCTTATGTTTGCTCATGGCTGGCACTGAAACTAATTTGAAATCTGAAACTCAGTCATCCTCATATTAAAACAGAGCAAACAGAGGCACATCATAATTTCAAAATCTTTTGATCCGTTTCCCGGAGTACATTTTGGTGTGTTTTTACGCAGAACTAGAGAGACCTTTACTATGTGAAGAACAAGCCGTAGTCTTCAGTTACAACTCTGAAATGTTAAATCAGAATGTGATGATTTATATATTATAATATATTTAATGTTTGACCCCATCAGCTTCATTGATTTTTGTAAATATCTGCTTATTCTGAATTTGATGCAGCAACACGTTTCAAACAAGTTGGGACAGGAGCAACAAAAGACTGGGAAAGTTGTGGAACGCTCCAAAAACACCTGTTTGGATCATTCCACAGGTAAACAGGTTGATTGGTAACATGTGATAGTCTCATGATTGTATAAAGGATATTACTACATGGGCTCAAGAACACTTGAAACACGTGAAACCTGATGTCAGTTAACACAGGTATTGGGGTTAATAATAATGTATTGCTTCTCTGTCGTCTTTATGAGGTCAGGTTTGACTCAGTGTGGCTTTCTGGAATGAATATAAGCACTTTTGCCTTTAGACATGGTCGAATAAAACATTGTACAAACTAGATTATTTCAGGCATTGAAGAACTGACATTTTTAGCATTTTTTCTCAGTTTAAAACATCATGAACAGAATTGAATTATCAACATTATTCACAGAACGCAGTCATTTGTAAACAAACAGTGTTTACTGACAAAGGTTTTACGAAGTGTTACCGAGCCCGTGTAGTAACATCCTTTATGTGTATATATATATTTTCTTTATATATATATATATATATATCTCCTTGTTGATGTTGTTTGCCAAATTACGCTCATATCCATACATTTTGTGCAATATTACATAGTTTCTTCACATTTTGTGCACTACATATCATTTACTGTTTTGTATATTTTATTCTTGTGTGCAATAGTAGTAACTCTATTATCATTTTTAATCTGAAGGCAGCATACATTGTTTTTTTTTCCACAGCTATTGGGGCAATATGTGCTTTTTACATATTTTTTTCTACATATATATTTTTTATATAGTCAAATTTCGTTTTGCTTGTATAATATGTACATATTTATCCCCGGCTGGGGATAAATAAAGTTTTTATCTTATCCTATCTTATCCAATGATGTGTCCACAAAGTGGTGAACCTCGCTCCATCCTCGCTTGTGAGCGACTGAGCCTTTCCAGGATGCTCCTTTGATACCCAATCATGATACTATGTTACCAATCAACCTGTTTACCTGTGGGATGTTCCAAACAGGTGTTTTTGGAGCGTTCCACTACTTTGAGTCTTTTTTTTTTTGCTCCTGTTCCAACTTGTGTTGCTGCATCAAATTCAAAATAAGCAAATATTTACACAAATCAATGAAGCTGATGAGGTCAAACATTAAATATACTGTCTTTGTACTGTTTTCAATTGAGTATGTGTCAAAAAGGATCAGCAAGGTATCACATTCTGTTTTATTCATGTCTTACACAGTGTTTTGGAATGAGGATTGTAGTACACTGCCACTCTGACATGCATCTGCCAATAAAGGCATTTGTATTAATTATTAATGTATGCCAGCATGCAAGTGCACAGTCTGTCTCTCTATTTAAGAGCATGTGTGTACCTCATTTGCCTGTAAATCTAAAGAATTGCCTGCAAAAATAGAAACTTGGAAATGGCAGTGTGTTTGACTGCATTCATGGAAATTCATGCAGTTTTTTTTTATTTATATCTTTCTTATGAGAAGAGACAGTATGGTCCTCAGCTGATGTATTCTTCCAGTATAATCCCATTAACATTAGTAACTTATTATTTAATGCTGTTTGTATGTTCACTTTATGCTCTACTGGACTTCCATCACATTCTCCTCTGTATACTGTAGGGTTAGAGTGGGATTCAGAAGAGGCAGAGCTGACACGCTGAGCATGTTTCAGGACTTGTGTATAAATGCATGAGTGTTTTTGTTTGGATCCTTTTTATTATGGACAAACAGAACAATATGACTGTATTAATTTAAAATGTTTAACTGAACTGAAATTTAACATAGTGTTTCGCTGTCTGAGTGACAGAGACAATTTCTTCTTCTTTTTCAAGTAACCACACTAGCACGTTAAAAATAACACGAGCGTGAGGAGCTGCATGGCTCGCAGAAATCAGCGGGTGACAAGGAAAAGACAGGAGGCAGTGTTCTTATAAGGAGGGGAAATTTTATTTATAACACAATGCTGACAGGGAGTCTCCAGCTCAGCGTCTATATTACAAGGTTGATCTGCAAGGCTGCGCATTTACTGTACGGTATTTGGAAACCAAGATTGCAGTGGCACTATAAACACACGCTTGGAACAACAGATTCTTTCCCTTTTTTTCTAGTTTTTCTTCATTTTCTTACAAAATGGTACAAACAACAATACAAAATATTTGTGCTGTTGACAATTTACAAAAAAAGTCTTTTGACTCGATAACTGTGCAATTATTTTTTTCAGCTTTTTTTTCCTCTTCCGTTTGAAACTATGCGAGTATGGTACACGAGAATCCCTTCTGGACTGCAACCTCGGTCATGCGGGCTGCGACACATTTTAAAATGTTGTATGGTTACTGTAATAGAACTCATCTGTCCATTATAAAAAGACACATGCAAAAAGCTCCAATTGTACAGTTACAGTTTGCCTAACTTGGTCTGTTTAGCTTCAAGCAAATACTACATTATGTACACTTGGACTTGAGCAGTATTGGGCGAACACATATGACACACTGCTGTCTGTCTTTGTAGTTCTGGCCATAGCAGAGCAGGAAACTGCTGCTGGAGCCTCCCGTCATGTGTGTGTCCATGGTCAGGCAGTGTCCCGAGTGAGACCGAGTGTCCTTCAGTTAACACCAGTCAGAGAGGCAGAAGAGCCGTTGTTGGCCGAGCCAGAAGACAGGGGTGGACTACAGCTGTGCGATAGTTCTCCCTTCATTCTATCGTTTGCTAATTCTCCCCTCACGTTAGCGAGGGAACGTCAATAAGACAAGTGGACCAAGTATGTGACACGAAATGATCAATCTTCCTTCATGTCCCCTCATAAATTGCATTTAAATGGGAGGTCAAGTTTGTCCAACTCCACTGGTGATTTGCTGCCATGTGTCATTGCGAATCATTGATAACATTCACTATCATAATGGCATTGTGTCGTGTGTATGTGAGTGTGTGTGTGTGTGTGTGTGTGGCCTCCTGCTATGTTTGGCCCTGAATCCGATATGAATGTCTAATAAGAAAGCATGAGCATTTCGTGAAGCATGTCATTATTTTGTGAAGGCCGGATGACCTTCATAATGTTGGAGCCCTGCAGCTGAATTAAAACAAATGCTGAAAGGGCGTGTATAATATAGAACACTCACATATATACAGTAAGGCCTAGAGGAGTGAGTGTGTGCTAGTAGAGACTGTACAAGTTGGTCTGCAGTGGATCCTTCTCAGCGTGATGAAGCTAAACTTGAACAGCGATACGAGTATGGCTGTAAGCTCGTAAAGAATCGTACAGATTCTCATTAAATGCACATGGCTTCTTGTGGTGAAATATACATTGCCAGGTATTCATTTTCAAACAAAACTGGAGTGAAAGAAAATGCAAAGACCACACAGAAACATTTAAATCATGTTACCAAATGTATAAAAATGTTCTGTATATACAACATTTATATGTCAGAAATAATCACAAATAGGAGAAAGTAACAGCTGTGTTTATTTTGTGAAGATATTCTGCAGGCTGAGGAGCACTTGGATAGAAAAGAGCTTATCCAGCAGCACGCTCTGGAAACTACTGCTTTTCTCACTTTCTACACCGCAAGGTGCAATTTGCACCCAGTTATCTGTTAATGTAAATGAGGAGATTCTTACCCTGTTAACCCAATTAATTATACTATGACCTTCCTTCCCTTGCTTATAGTCAAATCCCGCTCTTCCTTATTTGTTACGGCAGGAAGATTTTTTGTACGAACAGCTCACAAGCTCATTCCTTTCTACTCTGAAAGTGTAGCTACAGTTTTTTATTACCATTCGTGAACAGGTGAGGAACAGCAGCAGGGGGAAAAGGAGGAGGGGGGGGGGGGTGCTTCTCATCCCATCACACAACATTGTCGCCACTGAGATTTCCTCCAAGCATTCATCATATTCATAATTAATAGAAAATCTGGTCAGTCAGGTTGAAGCTGGCTACAACCGAGAAGCGTTTCAATGGGCACTCAGAAGATAAAGAATGATCAAACCTTTCTATCATTCACCAGCATCTCCCTGTTCCCTCTGTGAAATGTTTTGCATATTTAAATAATTTAATACAAAGACTAAAGCTCTTTTTTCAGTTCTCTACATGCAGTTTGGAGGCCTGAAATATGATTACAAAAGCCCATGGGTAGTGCTGCTTTTTCATTAAGTCACAACAAAACTGTCTTTCAAAATGTCGGTCTTTTCAAGCGCTATTACTGAAGCTTTAGTTTTGCAAGTCTGCTTTGATAAAGCGCAGAACTTCATAACAGACTTTCCCTTCCTCTAACTTCTTTTCAAAACCTCTTGAACTTGCAGCCAAAAATTTCAGGAGAAAATTTCAGATGAATGAAATGCTGCCTGAAGAGAGACAGATTGTGAAGGCGCTAAATCCCTGGCTGAGGCTCAGTTCCCCCAGTTTCTGTGACAGGGACCAGCACCAAAGTTTGTATATTAAAAGTTTGCTGAGAAACAACAGTGAATCAACAAAAGGAAAAAAAAATGGACGAGAAAGGGGCTCAGAATGGGGCTCACAACTCTGTATGTATCACTATAGCTATTTGAAGCAGTATTTTCTTTTCCCCTCATGTTTGTACAGTTTATATAGTTTTCTTTGACACATTTACCACACAATAACTGGTGCCATGTTAATTACCTTTGGGTGAAGGGATAAACATGCAAACCTTAAATGATCTTCAAGGTAAAGTCTCCTTAAATAACCCTTACTTGTACTTCATATACATTGACATTGCAACACACGTGACTTTTCAATCTTCAAAATTTAACAAGCCTTTTCAAGTTTTAGGTGCAAATACTGAGAGCTCAAAACAAACACAGCTGCTATAGAAGCCACAATAAACAAAGACACGCGATGCATTTCTTCTCTAAGACAGTCCCATAATGTGTTCTCGTGATTTCAGCAATCACGTTCAATCAAGTTGGCTGTGATCTAGGAGTACAGATATGCCTGACTTGAAAAGTCGATGATTTGTCCATAACTTACAGACACACTGTAGGCCTATGATCAGTATGTCTACATAAAGCGCCCTCGTAAGCCAGTCAATGCTCCTCTGAAACCAGCGCTGACATCTCCTGCAGCTACCCCAGCCCTGCAGGACGACAGAAATGACAAGGGGAGGTCTGAGTTAAAGGGTCAGGGGTCATATGGGGGCATGTAAGCCCAGAAAATGGCAACCAATCCTGAGTTAGCGGGAGTCTGCTAAAATACGCACCACTGAAGGCACTTTTTAAACAACAGTGCTTCTGTTCTAAGTAATTCAAGTTCAAGAAAGAATAAACCAGGGCCCTCCGTGCAAGAAGGACTTTTATATCTGTATTCTTTTTTTTTTTTTCTTTTGTTCCCCTCAGACAAAGCAAGCTGCTCAACCTAAAGCTTCTGCAGAGAGGCAGGCGGGGGCTGACAGAGAGGGAAAAGTGAAAACCCTCAGGAATAGGGAACGGCTCGAATCCGAGGGGAGTGGGGACAAAAAAAGCTGCACAGACTAAAGCAAAAACAAAATCTGACTCCTAAAAACCTAAAGCCTATATCTAGCATGAAACCTAAATTGAAACAAAAGCACAAGAGTTTGAGAATACAAACTATGAGAAGCCTGCAATTCAGGGCTTCCATTTCAGTCTTTGACAGGCTTAGAGCAGGAGACGGTTGAGAAGAGCCCCCGAAACTGACTCACGGCACCGGTCCTCTGTGGTGGGTAATTTGATTGGTTGGTTGGTTGGTCGGTCAGTGTGAACATGTAATTGTTAACGTGTGTTCAATCAGGGTGTAATAGCCCCATGTGTTAGAGGGACAGAGCATGGCAGGCCAGCTGACTGGACGAGGGTGGGTGTGTGTGTGCGCGTGTGTGGCTGGGCAGATTTAATCATCATCCCCTCCTCCGTACATATCGGCCAGCTTCTTGAAGCGGGGGCCCCAGTCGTTGAGGTAGTCATAGTCCTGGTCCCCCGTGCTGGAGGAGTTGAGGGAGCTGACAGAGCCGGCGGTGGAGCCGCTGCCCTCATAGTCAAACACCAGCAGGGAGTCATACGGAGGAGCCGTGGGGTCATTGTCTGCTGCTCGCAGACCCTAAACAGGACAGAAGGGAGGAGAGGTAGTGGTCAGTCCTCACATGCGTGCAGAATATGATGAAAAAAGGCATCTTAATCAGTGATGGAAAAGCAACAAGTTGTTGGAAGTCACCTCCAGCGATTTAGCATAGTACTCACACAAGTCAGATGTAAAAAAAAAAATGAAAGGTCCTAATTGAAGTAGCAGAAGATGTGATGTCCTGAATAAAGGCCCCACTATGGATCAAACTAAAAATGCTGGATCCTACATTTCCCATGATGCAAAAGCATCTTTTCTTTATACCCTCCCTTCCTGGGAAATGCCTACATCTTTCAAACTCAATTTCCCCAGCTGTAACTCACACTTTTTGTCATAATTTTTAGTCTATGAGCCCAGGTTGTACTAGTGGAGAGTTTAATTTATAACCATGCATAATATTTCATAAGCTAATATTTGTATGTATAATGTCAATATGCTACTTATAGTAATTATAGATAATGTATGGTGCAAAAAGTACAATATTAGCAGAAAGTAGAGGTAAATAAGGCAGTTTTACCTACAGCATTGAGTACTTTTGCCATTTAACAATTCTATCTTTGTTGTAGCCCTGTGTTCAGCCTCATTTCTGCTTGAAAAAGTGTATGCAGCTAAATAGAGTATACATTGCACAGTACAAGGAAAACGATTGGAAATATGTACTATCAAAGGCTGTGCTGTTCTCACACTCTGTGACAAAGCATATCAGCGTATACTTGAGTCTTCAAATTTTGTAGTAAGTAAGCTAGCTTTGGTGAATTTTGAATAAATAGTACAAATAGCCCACTAAAAATGTAGATGATGCATACTATATCTGGGAGAAATGCCACATAAATACATGATTAAACATCGCAGGCTATGGTAAAGCTTAGTTGGCCTAAATTATTCGAGGCTTTATTTAATCAGGTAGTTTCATTGATATCAAGAACTCTTTTGCAAGAGAGACACGAGTACAGCAGAAGAAAGAACAGAGATAAGACACACAGCAAAACACAGCCAGTCACACACACAAGCTGAATCATCTCTAAATCTAACATCTCTAAAAACATCCAAAAGGAATTCAGCACTGCATATACAGATGTATAACAGGAAGCAATGGGCAGTTCTCGTTTCTGAACTTGATTTATCAATGTGTGATCAAACCCGATTCATCAATGTTATGTTCGTGTTTCATGAATAAGGTGTGAAGAGGTGTATATGTTTTCTGCCGGTGCTCAGACCTGCACTTGTTTCTTAGAATGACAAATGAGGACCATTGACCTGAAGGTTAGGCGAGTGGACTTCATCCACTTCACTGGAATACAGAGAGGTGCTTCGGATGGAAAGCTAAAAAGCCTCAACCCCCGGGGGTACAGTGCGTGGCAGGAACACCATGTGTTTGCTGTGTTTGTGTTTTACCAGACTGCTGGAGCGAGATCAGGTGAGTACATGTGTGAGCGGGGGAGAGAGAGAAAGGGAGAGAATGAAAGAGAGAGAGAGGAGGCTGGATGGATCAAAGCTGAACAGCTGCCAACACCTCTTGAGTGTGAACGCGTTGTCACGAGTCTGTCAATCAGCATTTTCTCGCATCAGTGTGCCAACGCTGGAGCTGTGTGTGAGACAGTGTGTGTGTGTGTGTGTGAATAAAGCTGGCACGGTGAGAGCAGCTGTAAAGTAAAACAAAACTCTACGTTGTTTCCATCATCACGCTGGAGTTTACATATTGAGCAGCATCCAGAGATGAGTAATCACATTAAGTGTCAGATCGATGGAAAGTGAAAGTGAGAGGCCAGCTCACTGGTGGAGAAACGTAGGAGCTCTTGTGCCTGCGAGATGTAACGTGCGTGTCTGTGACGTGCGGGCCTAAATTCACCTCGTGGATGAAGTCCCCGATGTCTCCAGGGTGGGGCACGACGGGTCTGATTGGGTACTGAGACTCGGGGATGATGGGACGTTCGTCCACCCTGCGGACGCCAGGTGGCTTGCTGATGATGTGCTCCAAGGAGTCAGGCTGCTGCAGCTGGCTCAGGTCGTAGTCCTACACGGCCACACGGGCATACAGATGTTAAGTAGAGATATACAGAAAGCGTGTGTGTGTGTGTGGCTGTGTGTCTCTCAGGAGCTCACCTGGTCCTCTTCTCCTCCTCCCTCTTCGTCGTATTTGAGGATGTTGTCCCTGACATCATCTTCAGGGTCAATAAGCAGCTGCTTGGTCTGCCTCTCCTTCTCTCTGCGCTTGATCCACACCACAAACAGCAGCACCATGCCTGCGGACACACACATGAAAACGAAACCTTTTGGTTTACACTGCAATCATCTGCAAAAAACAAAACAGACAGGATGCACTTTACCGGCGTCATTTATAAGATTGCAGCCCTGCTGGTAGCTCTGTGAGGTGTACTTAGGCACAGCAGTGCTTTGAGCTAAATGCTAAAGTTGGTATGCTAACATGATTCCAATGACAATCCTGACACGCAGATCTCAAGCAGGTATAATGTTTCCCACGTTCAGAGTCTTAGTTTCGCATGGTCATATGCTAATTAGCACAAAATACAAAGTAAAGCTGAGTCTGATGGCGACATCATTAATACTGCAGGCATTTGACCACAAATAAAATCACTGGACAGATATGTTGACCTAGTGATAGATTAAAAATTCAGGGCATCATCAAAATGACTACAGTTTGTCAAATTTGGTGCACACATTCATGTCCCCCTCAGGACAGCCATCCATCTAACAGTTGTTGAGACTCTTCACTTAAAACGTAAGATATAGAGGGAAAAGTCAGAGGATCACCAACATCAGTGGGATTTATCCTCTGGGGACAGATGAATGTCTGGACAAACTTTCACTGCGGTCCTCCTCATAGTTGTTATTATTTCAGCCTGATGCCATCTCCCTCTCTGACTACTCCTCTTGTCTTTCTTGCATTAGTTTATTTACGAGTGTTGCTTGAATTAACTCTACTAACTCTACTTGGTAAATAAGCATAAAAAACAAAGGAAACTATTGGTAGTAGTATTAATTTAAAGACTGGATTACTCACACACGGTATAACATTTTAAAATGTACAAAAATCCTACAGCTGCAAGTGATTTGTCTATAGGACGTATGAGCTATGCAACCCAAAGCAACAACTTAAGCCAGCGGCATGAATCACTGGCAAGACAGATAGCAGCAGATATTTACCCTACCAGAAAAAGAAGACAAAAACCTCCCTGTCAAGAGATGCTGGAGAGGATTCAAGCAGTCGGGGCATTAATCCATTATACAAACTCCTGCTCGCGCTGCTGTATTACAGTCTGGTGAATGTTTAATGACTGTGCCCTGAACTGGACTTTTTTGACAGAAAGTCAAATAAAAGCCAATCACAGGCAGCTTTAACTTTTTGTGTTGTATACAGTGTACATGTGTGGGTGCGTGACATGTCCGAGAGTAGCGAGGTGTCGGCCGGCGAATGCGATGTGAACAGCTGATACTCACTGAGCAGTATGATGATGCAGATGAGGATGGAGATGATGGCCCCGGTCCCCAGACCAGCGGCTGCCACGGCCCCCAGAGTGGTGCAGTCTCCGTTTTCATCACAGGGACACACCTTCACTTTGATGAGCGACCTGTTGGACAACGGCGGGTTCCCCGAGTCTGACACAATTACAGGGACCTCATACACCCCTGGCTCTAAATATACCTGGTACCGCAGCCCTAGACGGGCGTAGTCACCTGTGTGGAGTGAAGAGGAAAGAGAAACGTTACTAGATGTAACTAATCATCACATTTATTATTAGAAATTAAATTAAAATAAAGTTTTTAGCCTTGTTAACATGTGGTGTGTTTAAGATACTAAAAGACAAGTGATTGGCAAAATAAGCAGTCATCACTATGGCTGAGCATTTCCAAATGCCTTGGAACTGCAGTGGACCAATGACTGTTTAGAAAAGTCGGATTCATACGTCACATACCTAAGGTACCAATCCCAGCGACTTGCAGGGTGGGGGTACGGTGAGACGAGGGGTATGAGAGTAGTATTTTGCAAGGACAGTGCATATTAATAAACACTTCTGTAAATATGCAAGAATTAGCCAAGAGGCTAGTTTTCAGCTGTAGTCCCGACCAGATGTGAAGTTGGCAACCTAAAATTAATTCTGTTTTTCATTATCAATACATGTCCCTGTATGGAAACAAATTCAGGTGCAAAATAGATGTACAATAATGCTGCATAATACAATGAACATAATAGTTCAAAGGTTCTTACTTATGCAAAACAAAAGCTTTAGTTTGTTGGTTTTGAATCAAATTTGCTTGAAATCATGAATTTAGACCATCTGTGGTTAAAAAAAACACGATTAAAAATTATCATAACATTATTATTCCACAAAAAGTTGACTATGAATAATATTGAATTATTGCACAGTACTGCTACCATATTTAATTCTTTTTAGTGTAATGTAAAGTGCAGTACACATGGGCAAATAAACTGTAAGGAGCTTTATAATAAAGCATCTGACGAGAGCAGCCAGTATATAAAATAATGGATTTACATGGTAATGCATGGCTGGACTAATTCTACACCATGTTCTCCTTCACATTTATAGAGTGGTACTGTGAAACCATTCATTTTTATTTTATACGTCCTGTACACCTCCTCACCGCTGATCCGAGAAATTGTCCAGTTGCGTCGGATGCTGCTGGGAAAGCTGGGCAGCTCGAAGACAAAGGGTCCAGCGTTGGGGTCTATGTCGGCATCAGCAGCAGTGATGTTGACACCGTGGACGTTTTTGTTCATCCGCTCACAGATCTGAGACTCCTTGGGTATGAGTGCCGGGGGGTTGTCATTAATATCTATCAGATAGATCTGCAGCGTGCCTGTGCCGCTGGCTGCAGGAGAGCCTGGGAGCAGAGAGGGGGAAGAGAAAATAACATCGTGACGGGTGGGAAAGATGACAAGAGAAGATGTGTGCAGTGAAAGGGACGATTGAGAGGGAAGAGGGACAGGAGTTGAAAGCCAACAGAGGGGAGGGAAACAATGTAAGAGGATAAAAAGAGAGATAAAAAAAAGGAAAAAGAAGAGGTGAAAGGAACACTGTTTATTCACAATGGTGATGCTAGAGGTAGGGGTGCTGGGGAGCTGGAGGAGAATTTCTGGCCCTGACAAAAATACTTCTGACAGTTACGCTTTCCAACTCCTCTATTCGCCCCACAGTCAAATCAAACCCATCACAGTTGATCCAGATACAGGCACAGCACATCCAATCGCCTAGAGAGGGCTTAGGTACAATAATGATGACTGTAACACAATCAAACAAGTCCTTGTCTGTGAGTATTTACACAGAGCTATGAGAGCCATCTATGATTCTGTAGATAAAGGTACTGCTGCCTGCAATATTAACAATGCCTTTCTGAAAGGTGAGCGGGGGATTGTGTTGCACACAGTCCTCCATTCTGCTGCACCCTTGAATATGATTTACTCAACTTTTCATGACCCTTATGCATCTCCCAAGGCCTTGATTGTTACATTGTAACTCGAGCCAATAAAGTGATGTGAAAGCAATTATGACTTAACACTGCAGACCACAGCAGCCTGTCACATAGTCTATTTTATTTATTTACCAGAGATGATATATATTCACTCACACCATTATTTTGTGATGTGTGTGTTGGCCAAATAGATCATTTTGTCTGCTCTCCTTTGAAGTTGAAGCCTGCGTTAACATTTTGATTCTTTTAATTGATTTTATGAGTCTCACTTTAGGAAAACACAGTGGCTATAGCACTGGATTGGCCTGTTATATATGCATTCTTATTATACATACAGATGTGCCTAATTGAGCAGCTACTTAAGTTGTGATATTCTCTTAAATGAATTCCTGTAGATGTAACAGCAGTGTCCACGTTGCAAGTCTGTGGAAATTGTTAAGGCAATTGGAGAAATTTGGTCTGATGCTATTGTAGGCAGCCATTGCAGGTGCTGGTTCACTGCAATATTGGCAGCCTTGGGTTGTAATGATATGCATTGATGCACACAGACAGACAGATTCGCACACACACTTCAGTCCTTTTGAGAACACTCATTGACATAATGCATTCTCTAGCCCAGGGGCGAGGAACCTCTGGCCTCCGGGCCTGAATACATAAAGGCAACAACTTTTTTTTTAGCGATAAAATAAAATAACATAAAATAGTAGATTAACACGTTCTTCCAAGCGGTGCCTGAACGCAACATGTACGTATCTGTTGATATCACTTCACTATAAGTTCATCATGGTGACTGTCAAGAAAACAAAAGTAACTGTGGAGCGTCACACTTTTGTTTGCGTTAGGGCTGGCTCAAGCTTGCCTTGGACCAGCCTCTAGTTATGCTGCTATAGGGTTAGACTGCTGGGGGACTTCCCATGATACACCGAGCTCCTCTATTCTTCTCTCCATCTGTATTTATGTCCTTCTAAGGCATGTTACTAACCAAGCTTCTTCCCTGGAATCTTTGTGCTTTCTCGTCTCACAGGTTCCCATGGATGGAGGTTGAACCTGGATCCTGGATTATGGCTAAATTTCCTGCTGTGGTGCTGCCTGACATCCACTGCAACTGCTATTATAGTGTATAGTGTTGTTATTATGTATATACTATGCTACATATACTACATATATGTTATATAGTATTTTTATTTATATTCTATCATTAGTTAAATGTCAATTATCAGAGCTGTCATTGTTACTGTCAATGCATTTCTGGTTCTGCTTGAGGTTTCTGCCTGTTAAAAGGAGTTTTTTTTTTTTCACCACTGTCTCCAAGCATCCTCTCCTGAGACACCTTCTGTTGTGATATAAATAAAACTGAATTGAACTTTCCAAGAGAAATGGACCAACGATTATTTTTTGAATTGAAAGGCAAGCCGGTGTGTCTACATAAGCTTGTGGGGAAGGGTACGCAGTGTTGAAAAAGGCCAGTGTTATCACACCTTGAAACATGCTAAACTGGATGAACTGCACCGACAAACGAGCTTGGACAAAGTTAACACTCTTCAGAGTTTGGATGCCCAACAAGTAGCTTTCATAAGACCACATTCTGACAGAGACAGTGTTCTGCAGGCAAAGCAACAATGAGCTCAAAGCTACAACAACCTCCCTCTGCTCGAGGTCTGTAAACTGTATGGACTGAGGATTATCCATCCTGAGGAGACATGCACTAAAGATTGCATCAAAAATTTAAAAGGCTCTTGTAAGGGAAAAAGGCTCCCACACCTTCCCTAGCCCCTTATCTTAACCTTAACCAAAGCCTAATTCTAATGTTTTAACCCTCAAACAGCCCTTTGAAGGTCTGTGCGCAAGTGAGGACTGTCCAAAATGTCCTCACTTTCCAAAAATGTTCCACTCACCATGTAGCATGTCAAAGTACACACACACACACACACCTCATCTGCAGACACAATCCTGAAGCCCTTTGCATCGACTGAACAGACAAACAGCAGCAACAGCATTTATAGAGAATTGGGAGTAAAGAATAAACACTTTAAACAGAGAGCCGGGAGAAGAATGCATGAATGTGTATGTGTGGTATGAAAATGTGGCACTGAGAAATCTGAAAAAAAAAAAAAAAAAAAAAAAAAGGGGGGAGTGCTTAGTAGTATGCAGCTCAGGGCTGTTTATTGAGTGTGTGTCAGGGGGTGACGACCCTTAGCCGCCACCAATTACGAGTCATTTCCCCGGCATGCCCCACTGACTGAGCCATTGGATGGAATCAAGCGACCCCAGGGGCCATCTCTGGGATGAGATAAGGGCGATGTAATTTACAAAGATTTATGCAAAGCTGACAGATCTGCCAATTAAACATGGCAACAGAGCAAGACATTTGCCACAAGACGAGTGAGACCCAGCGAGAGCGAGCCTGTCAACAGCTTGAGCTCAGTCTGACTGGTAATACTACAATAAATACTGTGGATATATAAATACTACATACAGTTCAACTGATTGATAAAGACTTATCAAGTGATCAATGGTGGACGTGGCACGGGAGCGCACACAGTTTACAAGAGTTTCAGGAAGAAACAAACAAAGGCAGTCTACATATTTTTAAAGTCTGGGTTCAGACCAGGTTTAAGGTTTTATAGCTTAGAGATAAATCAGTTAGTTAAGTGGCACTTCAAAGATAATCCACTTGTTTTACATGATAGTTTAGTTTTGTCAGAGCTAGTGAAAAAGTGTCCCATCATAACGTGAAAAAGACGCATGTTTCGGGTGCATGTGTTAGAGTATAATCATAATAGTCAGTAGGGGGCGCTCCGCTTACACACAGATTTCCACAGGTAAGTAAACCCACTGCTGCACTGTGTTCTTGATCTAGTAATACTTACAGAGCAATAACTTCAATCATTACTTTATAGTTATATAATAATTACATCATAGTCAATAATATCATTAAATAAAAATCACACCCTTGAGGACGACACATTAACGTAACATGCTACTTTCTGAAATATTATCCGACGGCTCCTAAAAGCTTTAAATACATTTAGAGGCTATTTAGAGGAACATCTTATTTGATTGTCACTATTTAAACATCATCCAACAATTTTATCACAAGTGGCTCCTCGCATCCACGTCATTTACACACATACTTAATGTACAGCATTAAATGCAAATTTAACGCATGTACATACTGGAACATAAACACATGTGGTTCATAAACATGCAGGTTCAAACACACACACACACACACACACACACAAACGGAGGCTTTCCCATTCTGTTGGTTTGTTAATCCCAGCCATGTATGGGGGACATGTGGAAGCAGCTTGCCACAGCTGATAGGAGAATTATGTGGGTTTTAACCAGCTAAATAAATAATTATGTTTGTGTAAATTCCTCAAAAGGATTTGTATTAACTCCTTTTTATGATGGGGGCTCAGAGATGTGAGGCATGGTGAAAAGACTTGTAGTAAGCCTACCATATGTTCTTTGAAGAGCACACAAACACATAAACAATGCCATAGGTGTGTGTCAGAAGGGTCTGAGGCAGTCAGATTGTGTCAGGAGGGGGACGTGAAAATGCGGTAGAAATACAAGTGTACTTCTCACCATGCTGTCACCACCTCTCCATGTCCCGTCCCACTATCCTTGCTGTCTCATAGTACTTCTTACCATAATCCCTCTCACGTTATGATGGCTGGCACTCCAGCAACACCCAAACAGTCAGACCGACGTACACACACAAACACGCAGACACACACCTAGCTCGAACTGCCGCCGTCTCGCCTTTTGGACTTGCCACAGCTCCGATTTCAGCCGAACCTTGCAGCAACATGAACTGTGCACTTTACAGAGGCCAGGTGGAGGGAAGAAAAGCAGTTTCCAAAGGGTCTATAGGTTCTTTAAGAAATACGTGATGTATTGAAATGATAAAGAAGTCCCAGAAATAACAGGGCGAGAAAAGAGGGGAGTAAATGAGATGTTTGTGAAGTCCAAACAACAGGAGCGAGTCAACCTCTAATCCTGCTGCCTCTTCCTTCCCATCAGCACAGCAGGTTGCACGTCATGGTGTCTGACATTGTCAATCATCGCCAAAAAAACATAAAAACACACACATATGTTCCCATAAATTTGTTTCGAATGAGTGCATCCTTCACACATGCTCACACCTATGAAAGCACCAATGTTTCAAAGCCAGCTCGACTTAAGGTAAACACTCCAGTGCTCTGCACGTCACAGATAAGGCAATTTGAGAGGGGGGGGCACTGCCTTTTTAGCTGAGAAAAAGGCACTCACTTCCACTTCAGAAAGAGGGAACTTATTTGTTTGCTGTGATTGAGTTTGTGCTCAGTTAAACTTGAGGCAGAACAAATATATATGCCACATTGTGAGAAAGGGAAGGAGAAGGCAGTCATGGATAGAAGATAAGAAGGAGGAGCGGATCAAGAGTGTGACCAGGATTTTCTCTAACTCTAACCCAGCTGCACTGCACTTGACTGCCGCAGAGCTTTCATGTCTTTATATCCCTCCAAATCCACACAAATGTCTTCATTTTCATCAGCGACAGAAAGCAACATTTTTGACATTTTTCATTCTAACCTGCATTTAACGACACATCGGCTCGTTTGCGACAATGATTCAAATTCTCGGCATTTTAAGCATTCGGCTCCATTGGAGCAGTGAGCATGTTGCTCAAGGACGCCGCGTGTCTGAAATGCTGCAGTCACTCAATTAGACCTTCCAGTCATAAGCCATAAGACACACAAATGATGTAGGCTATGTGAATCTGCTTTGAAATGAGCAAGTTTCAGAGTGCTTTCTAGGATGTTTCATCCTCTGTTTAGGTGCATATTATCGTGTTGTACCAGGTAACAGTCTTACCAATTTTTTTTTGATTTTAGATGTAAATGGAGTCAGGATAGAGACGGTATCATGATCAAAAAATAATGCTAATAATAACAAATAAATCAATGTGTGTGTTTTGTTTCTTTTTAGCAAATCCACTTATATTTATATATTCTGTATTATAATTAACTGTTTTCAGGGCATCAAAACGAACTGCGCAGCAATGCTAAAACATGGGAATGAGGAATCAACTTCAAATGCTCACAGATTTAACATGCATGTTAAAAGCGGCTCTTACCATTGTCTGTTGCCAGGAAAGTGGCTTCGTATATATTGTTTTTGACATAGACGGACTCCCGGTCGAGCATCGCCGTGGTCACGATCTGACCGTTGGTTCTGTTGATGGATAACCAGTCTGCGGGGTCATTCAGCTTTGAATACCTAAAGACACACAAGCACAGATCGATGGAGAAGTTTGCGCTGCTGTTCCTGTGTTTACAAACACTTTGGAATTTTCTCTTGTGTCTGTGCATACATAAACCGCCAGCACATACACACACTCACAAAATCACAACAGCCTGACCTTCACACAGTTTAATTCTTCATTGACTTTTCCTCCAGAGCCTGCAGCCTACAGTCAATTTCACCTCATTTTTCACTGCTGTGTAGCAGGCATTGAAGTCAATTACCTCCCTAGTTAAGCACTGCCGCAACTGCCTGTGTGTGTTGCATGTGCATATTCTAGGAAGTGTTTGCTTATGCTGGGGAAGGCTAAACTGCCTGACAGCTATATATACATGCATGCTTGTATGTTTGCAGACGCTCCTGTGAGTGTATGGGGATGCTGTGTATAGGGTGGAGATGGGATGATAGGATCTCGGGACTGATCGTCAAACAGGAAAGTGGATGTGGTAGCAGGTGGCGACACTCCCTCGGGATAAAGGGCAGGGAAGGATCATCTCCAGGATTGAATCCCAATCTCGCTCTGATCTAACTGTTCTTGTTTCTCGGGCTTTTGTAGCTTTCGGCTCGTTCCACACTTTGAATTCTCTCTGATCTCTCTCGACCCGTGCTGCCTCACCTCATCTTGCTGCGCCTTTGTATTCATACATTTTCTTATCCCTGTCTGTATCTTCTCATCTTTGCCTCATTCCCTCTGTGATACCAGAGTTCATCAACTGCCACCTCTCCTGGCTGCAATCTCACTTTTGTGTGTGAAACATCAGCAGTGGACATGTGACACCTTGAGCTTACACAACAAGATTTCTACATCACCCCGATTTTCATTTACTGAATGTCAGTTTGGGCAATAAGGCCATGTTGTTGCGTGACATTAAATTGCAGCTTTTAAATCCATCCAAATTGAAATGGGTTTGACCTTAACCTTGCTTTTACATTTATTGAATTGTGGTGCACTTACGGGCAGCGTACGCACCACTTGTTTATTAACATTAAATACCGCATGTACATTTCTACTTACATAGCGGAGAAGGAAAGCCTGGAGGGGTGGTTGGCAGTAAGCAGGGGGGTGGACAGAGAGTATAATCTCTATCCTGCAGTTAGGGAGGTGGGATTTTCCCAGCAGGCAGTGGGCATGATCCCAAGCGTAGCGCAGTGCGGGGAAAGGGATCACAGAGATGACATTCCCACACTCTTGACGGTTTCACACAGGCTAGCCAAGCCCACAGCCACTAAGTGGCGGACTGTGAAATCACCACCAGGACTACAGTGAGTCCATCACAGTGGGAGGGTGGGATGAAAGAGTGAGGGAAATGATCAGGAATGGGTGGGAGGGGAAAGAGGGACAGGGAGAGGTGACATTCGGAAGTACAGCGTGGCTGTATGATCTGGTTTTAATGTGCTCATTAAGACTGACTTGATACCTACTGATCCTCTGTGTCCAACTGCTTCTCTGTTGGCTTGGACATGCCAAGCTGACTCTGGGCTAAGAGAAAAAGGATCTTTTTGTTCTTTCCACTGGAAGGCACTTTTTACTGAGCCGAAGGAAATTAAAGGGTCTGTTCGACCAAATACCAGGAGCATTGTTCTTGGAAAAAAAAAAACCATGCTGTTAAATGCAAATGAGTAGTTTGACATTTTTTTAAAATATTGCTTTCTCGCCAACAGTTGAGATGATGAGAAGGTTGGCACCGGTCTCTTATATAATCTGAAGCTAGAGTCAGCATATGACTAGCTTTGCATTAACTGGAACTGGAAACAGATAAACAGCTACCATGGATCTGTGCAAGGTTTAAAAAATCTGCCTACCAGCACCACTAAAAGTCACAAATTAACATGCCACATCATATTTGCACAAACCTGAGTCTGCACATACGCTCCTGTACAACCACGACTTGCTGCTTTAAAAAGAGTACAAATCTAAAAAATGACAAATAACATGTTAATTAATAAACTTTAGAGGCGCTGGTACTACAGGCAGATTTTTTATTTACCTGTTGACAGAGCCAGGCTAGTTGTTTCCCCTTTCTTCCAGTCTTTATGCTAAGCTAAGCTAACTGTCTGCTGCCTCCAGCTTCATAGTTAGCATGGGGCCATGAGAGTGGCATCGATCTTCTCGTCCCCATAACCGCATTTTTCGAAAAAGCTCGAATTGTTCCTTTAAAACAAAAGAAATACCTTTTACCTCCACTGTGTGGGAAGCAAATAACTCTTAGAGGGATATCGCAAAAAACCTGAGCAAATGTAACCACAGTGATCAGCATTGCATTGCACACTAGAAGTGAGGAAACAGGTTTTTTGTCATTTGGATTAATTGAGCCTTTAAAATCAGGAACAGAGGGGAAAAGAGAGGGAGACTGTAGAAAATAGTGTTTTATGGAGTTTTTTTTCTCCATAATGGGCTATAAAAATACCACCAGAACCCAGCCACGCTGCATGATAGCACAAGTGGCTGTGTGCTCTCTGATGATAAAAGCCATAACACAAAGGTTTGTTCACAAAGCAGAGTGCCCTGTCCACCACACGTTAATTAAGGATCCTAAAGAGCCTTGAGAGCAGATGTAATAAACCTTATATGAAGCAAAATGAAGTCCTGAATGAATCGTTTGCAACGAGGCTAATTTCCAGCACGCTGAAACAGACAACCCGCTGCATTATTCGCTGTGTTCTGGAGGAAAAGCACTGATAAGTTAAGGGCAGAATGTGGTTGGCTTTAAACTGTCATTTCCACTTACTTCACTTCACTTTACTTCCTGTGACAGTGCTCAGTAAGCAATACGACCACTCCGGCCATTAGAATAATGATTGTGAAAGCGCCCACAGTGTTTTCATTTACAAGTCCCAACTGTCAACAACATTACTGTAGGCAACTGGCAGCCCCCATCGCTAACTTTTTAATGAAGTGCGATGCCAATTTTTTGTCTTCTCAGAGAGGTTAACAGTTCTTGTTTACTCCAGTGCTATTTTGGAATAAATCTTAGAATTTGTGTGAAAGTTTCACCGTTCCTTCCTGTGTCTTATTTCCAATGCTTTCCCGAGCTCTCCTCGACCTGAAGGTTTGTCTCATTTGGGAGTTGGCCGGCGTGTGAGTGTAGCTGGATGTATGATTAGGCCTGGCAGGTTAGTGATCTTAGCAAGCAGCAGGGAGAGGTATGACATTTATTTTTCAAACCCCCGACCCTGAGGATGAAAAATGCATGTCTCAAGCTTAGCCAAGGCGGTTTGGGTAATCATTTATGCCAGTGTCTCCAGTCCCGTGTCTCGACCTTACTGGTCGGATGTCTGACAGGTGATGCATGATGCCTCACTCTCCCCCTTGCTGTCCACATAGCCTCCTGGGCACCCCCAACAGGACACTGTCAGCCTGTCCCTCCTTTGATAAGCACCTGTCAAGTTCAAACCTTGACCCGGAGTCAGCTCACCACCATCGGCTCCTCCCCGCCTCCCTCCACAGTCCCGGAGGTCTTTTTTCACCTTACTTTCGACTTTTATGGCTCCCTCTAAATCTTCTCCTTGTCTCTCTTCCCTTTATGTATCTGCACCTTCCATTTCGGAAGACATACAGCTCTTTGTCATATGCAAAGACGAACGCCATAAATTGCACGTTAACTCAAACTGTGGTGTCATATCTAAATGTCTCCCCCTTGCAAGCACACATGTCAGCTAAGGACTTGACTGATGGGGTTTGGAGGTATGCACGCTAAGATCGGTTCTGTGGGATAAAAGTTAGAAAATGAAAGTTTAACGGGGTGATGCAAACACTGTACAGAGATTTTAATGAGTCCCAGAATTTCTGTTTCTCCAGAATAATGAGAACTCAAAAGATGGAGGGAATAGCTGTGATTAGTGTCCTTGCGTAACAGTCTAGAGTAGATACCTTTTATGGAACTGGTGTAAAGCGGGGGGATTGATAGTGATCCTATCCAGATGGATCCAAATGAACGAGGTGGCGGATTTGCCATCTCTACAGTCCTGCTTCCTCACATGGCGAGAGCAGAGGAAGGCGATTTGCTTCGTGTTTGTGCTAAGGCGACCGTGACAGACCGCAGCGTGCTTATAAAAGGCCAGCTTAATTCCAACATGTAAAGCAGTGCAGTGTTGCACTACAGGTCGTGGAAAAAGAGGGAGGAAACCAAAGAGGTCAAAGTGAATTCAACAGGGAGAGAGGATGAGAGAGAGAGAGACAAAGAGAAGGCATGGAGAGAGAGAGAGAGAGAGAGAGAGAGAGCCCAGCTGGTGACTTTGGCGACTTCCTAAATTATAATGTACACCCAATTTACTCTCATTTGCTGTGAAATTAGCTGGGAAATTTGTTTAGATCTTTTCCCCTGAGAAGATGGGAGGGAAGGGGCTGTTGGAGTACGAGGGTTGGAGGGAGGTGCTAAATTACACCGACACTCTCACTTTAATGCGTAAGGACATTGCACGTGTGATCACGAGCGGAAACACATGTTCTCCTCATCTAAAAGCTTTTCTCTTCGCAGCGTCAATACGCTGCAGAGTGTGCTTAATAGATTACCTGTAAGTTTGAAAGTGCAGTCACTGCTACTGTCAAGCTGACAGCGGGACTGAGGAAAGGTCTGCTGGTCATTTAAAGGTTGGTTTACATTTAAAACCCAGAGAGGCTCAGTGCAGAGAAAGAACACTGCAGGTGGACATAATGCTGTGTCAGGTGTTTGGGCTCGAGCCAGCTGCTCTCTTTATTCTCCCCCTTCCCTCCATCTCTCCTCTTCTCCCTCTCTCTTGCCGCTGTGTGTGTGTGTGTGTGTGGGTGTGTGTGCGCACCTGCATGTATGTGCTCATGCAACCTACAGAATGCACACACTTCTGATTACCCCAGAGGCTATTGCTCCCTATTAACCTTACCCTCCTTACTCAGAGTTCTCCTCTGGCTCATAAACTTCGCACAGTAAGACTTTGAGAGATGGGGGATGCCAAAATATAGAACCCTTGTTGAACTCTGACCCCTGACTACCGACATGGAACCTGTCCAAGAGGCTTTTTAGCCTGCTATTAGTGCATATGGAGGGATTTCTGCCAGAGTTGTGCTCCCTCTTCAGCGAGCCAGACTTCAATCAGAGGATACTTTTCTGGGTCTAGCGACAGGCCGTATGTAGCGGAACTTATTCAATCAGATCCGAGTGATTTTGCACCAGGAGAAAATGAAACTAATGGCATGCTATCAAAATGTCAGAATTCGCCCAATTAGGATTCCCGTTCTGTAATCTCGTCTATTGAAACTCGCTCAGTACCTGATTGTCTGCTGCATCTGCAGTCGGTCGGGATCTGAGGCTGAGAAGGTGGTCAGGCTGGTTCCCGCGGGGACGCCCTCCTCGAAGCGGATGTGTTTTGGGTTGGTGGGGAAGTACGGTGGCTCGTTGATGTCCTGGACAGATATGGTGACCCCAGCTGTGGACTGGAGGGAGGACTGGATGCCGCTGGCCAGATGGGCCTGGTTGGACACCACCACCGTCAGCATGAAGGCCCGGTTCATCTCAAAGTCTACCGGCTGGAGGAGGGAACCACATTAACGATGTTGTGTGAGAGGAGGAAAGTTCAACTGAACTCAAGCAGTATAAAATAGTTGGCGTTCTTTCTCTTGGTTAACGGTCAAAGATAATGAAATCCAGCAAGAGGGATCAATGAAACACCATAAATCATACACATGTAAACTCACCAGTTTCACATATTTTACGACAAAATTGCACAAATGTGAGAATTCAGCTATATGGTAGGGTAGACAAAATAACATGAACACCTTTAATGCATCCAGTACAACCCTACCACAAATTACAGCCTCAAAATAGATAACAAAAAAAACCAAGAATTACCACCTCTGCGACACTGTGTGAACAGAAGTTGGACATTAAAAACTGTATTTATATGGTATTTACTGCAGCGTTATCATTGTTCTGGACTGTCTTTATTATGCTCTCCTGTAGGTGTAATTTTAGCTTTTTAAGAGGGAACAATAGGTGAACCTTTATTATTATAAAAATAAATACATTCTTTAGTTGAAACTCAAGTCTTCATGAGTGATTTACAGGCAAGGAAAATCAAAAATGCAGCCTTTTCTCATATTGAATGGTCATTATTACTACTATTATTATTACTATTACTATCATTATGACTTTTTATGAGCAAGCCATGTCAAGTATTCAAGCACAGGGGGTGATAAATGTTACGCTGATTATAGTGTTTAAAGCCCTGTCAACATTTCTCTCTCTGCCTGTGGCTTGGGAGTACGCGTTGAACCTTGTTTGTTGATGATAAAGGACATGATAAATGAACAGATGTCGTGTCAAGTGGTCCCCTGATGAATTGGACCCATATTCTCTCTGAACAACTAACCAACACACAGACACACACACACACACACACACACACACACACACAGATCCTGAGCAGAGGCAGCAGGGCTTAGACTCTTCATAGGGTGCTGTCATGGCTCTGCCTTTTGAATGTGTGTGTGTGTGTGTAATCTTCAGGGGTTTTTGCTGGCTGAGCCTAAACCAGAGTGACAGATCCGTGCTCTCTTAATGAAGACTACACGATCAGGTTCAAGTGATGACAACAACAACAACCACAACAACAAGCAAGGAAATAAAACAGAGAACAAATATGCCGCTCGCAGGTGCTGCTGGCACATTTCTAAATAGGTGGATGACGATTACTGCCACAAGGTTGGTGTCTGTGGTGTTTGATGCTGATGTTAATGATTTTGAGCACATCTGTATGTTGACAGCGGACAGCTCTGATATGAAAAAGCATTCTTAATCAGGCAGCTTGGTTGACAAGGGCACCGGAGTGGATGTGTTTGTGCGCGAGTCCGTTGGTGTTGCAGTGTGCGTGTGTGTGTGTGTGTGTGTGTGTGTGCAAGTAGCTATGAGTAAATGTAAGCACATGGGTGTGTATTGGCATGTGACCCCAGGGTGCACTGGGAAAGCATTTACAGGCAAACCACGCTCAAGGCTCTTTGATCTACAGCCAGTGGTATTCAGAGCACATGGAGGTCTAGAGTATAGCTGTAGGCTAACTAAAACACACACACACACACACACTCACACACACACCCTGAGGGAAGCCAGAGGGGTGAGAGGTCAATATCACGACTTCCATCTTTTTGCCCATGAGCCATCACATCTTACATCTCCTCTGTATCGCTTCACTCGTTCATCTCTTTCCCTTTTACTTAATTTGTTCTGCTGGACTCCGACCTCCCACCCCCTTGTCTTCTCACCTCTGCTCCCCCCTTCGCTCTCGCTCTCCATGATCTATGCACTCTGCGGTCTCTATCGAACCTCAAAAATCGCCTTACTTCTCTCCACCTCGCCACTTCCCCCATCATCTTCCGTGTTTATCGTAAGCCGCGATTTACATATCTTAATGACTCATTGGAACCGAGCGGCTCTGTTTGTGTGTTTTATGCGTGCTTGTTTGTCTACTGACTATATTACCGTGCGGCAAAATGAGAATGCGTCTCGCGAACTCCCCAGAGAGCAGCGCAAATGTGTGACACATTCTGGTTAAGACCTCAGCCCTTGTTTACAGAGGAGCCCAGGTCCCTCGCGAGGGATTGCCGCCTACCTGGGTGTCAGTGTGATCCGATGTGGTAAAAATAGGAACACAGAGGTATCCTTGGTGTGGCTTCTTGACTTCACCAGAGCGAGCTGAAGCCCCTCTGTTTACTTGTTGAGACAGTCTATTTCTCGTTTCTTCCCAGGGGCTGTCCTGTCTCTTATTTTATGATTTCCTGATAACCTCCCATGGGTCTCTATGGAGGCTCACGGCTACGCAGCTGCCTGCTGAATTTTACATCAGGGAGTGAGAGGAATGGATTATAAAAGGCAGTCATCTAGAGATAATGAAGAGAAGCAAAATGCCAATGCTCATTGCTCAGGGTGCTGTGGGAATTACAGGGAGATGTTATTGCTATTTTTTAAACATTATTGTAGGACGTGAGATGTGATTTGCAGGAGTCAGATACACGGGGAGAAAACCCCCGGGTCCTCGGGGTCAGGCAAATAAACAAGTTGTTTCTACAAGACGCATGCGACACGGTGAGCACATTTACAATGAGCCACTCGGGGAGGAACACAGGAATACAAACGCTGAAGGTCATTCAGCAGCATCTGCACACATTACTATCATGCACACAATATAAGCTGAATATCATACAGAGTTTTTCCATTTTCCCCCAAATGAGTTAAAACCCTCTGGACAACCGCCGACCGAGAGGTTGAACACTAACATAGCAGGTTGTTACAAGACACGGCTTTGTTGTCGCTGTCATTTACCACAGCAGCCAGAACATTATGAGTGTATAAAAACCGTTGCCTTTGTAATTGAGAAATCAATACCTAATTTGCTACAGTGGTCTCACCAGCCATTGTGTTTAAGTCTGCGTGTGACTGTATGAGCTGTTCCTGAAGGCTGCAGCTGCCTCCAATCTCTCATTTGGACATAAAGGGGCATATGAAAGGCAAAGACCCCTGCCTGTCCCCATTTAACTCTGTAGTCTATTATTATTGCTTGTGCTTAAAACCCAGAAGGGATCTAACAGTCTGCGCACGCACAGAGATAGATCTGTGTCTTCCACACTGACCTCTGTAGGGGCAGAGGCTGAGCACGCTCTGACAGGACGGCGCCTTACCTTCACCACGGTGACCATGCCATCGTTGGTGACGGGGTCAGTGCGGATGGTGAAGTGCCCTGACGGGTCTCCGCTGATGATCCTGTAGATGGCATTCCAGTTAGGCGAGTGTGGCTGGTCGGCGTCTATCACCGTCAAGTTGGCCACCACGACATCCACCCGGTTCTCTGGGACCTCACCGGAGAACTGCGGGGAGTAGAGTGAACGGTTACCCTGTCATCTGTTCCTTCAAAGAATCTTTATGTTGACTGGGATTCGTGTGAGTGTGGCAATTTCTACAAAAAGCCGCCAAAAGAGAGTGCCCCTCTCACTTTTCCATTTTTCTTTATGGAGCCTTTTAGGTTTTCAGGTAGAGTAAGTTTAACGATCTCAGTTTTACTGCAGCTGAGTAGTAAACAAACAGTTTCAAAATTTCCTTTTTTTTTTCTACATCCTTGATAAGCAATAATTTTTCATTCCTTTGAAAGCCGGAGTGACAGAGGAGAGGAGAATGGCTGAGCAGCAGTAGGGAGGGTTAAAACAGCTGTTTGAGCGTATATGAGTGGCTTTTAGTTGTCCCCTTGCTGTACAAACACATGTGCTTTGTCCTGATAAGCCTGATGAGGAGTGAGACGCTGTCTGTCATGTGTCTGTTATGGTGGGGATTGATCAAAGCCGTACAGGCTCAGAGGATAAAGCCCACAAAGAAGAACCAACAGCAGCGACGACTGCACCGCTACCCTGAAAAAACACGGCTGCAGCCCAACCCCTGCACAAACCACCCATCGACTCTTAACCAATCACGTGGGGTGAGAAGGTGAGCGTGCTGGTGCGTCCTCACCTCATCTGGAGGCAACAGGCATGTAGCGTCATACAGTCACCGCATCACCATGGGTAACAGGCGTGAAAGAGCCAGTGAGCTGCTTATGCGAGTGTAGGATATCAAAGAGCAAAGCCCCAGACCAAACACTCCGACAGACCATAATACCCTGCCTGGCACCCTTCGCATCACCCAGCAAACAGCCGACAGCAGCGGGCAGATTAGGGGGCTGCGTCAGGAGAGCTGTTCAGAGACTCAATGACATTCTTAAGACAACAGACAAGTCCGGGTGGTCCTGATGCACTGCCTGCATTGGATAAGCAGGCAGGCTGTCGTATGTTTGTGTCAGAGTGTGTGTGTGTGTGTGTGTGTGTGTGTGTGTGTGTGTGTGTGTGTGTGTCTGTGTGTGTGTGTGCGCTTGAGCGGTTTATTACTGTGGTTTGGTTCAGGGACTCCCCAATGCCAATTCAATAAAATAAAACTTCAGAGATGGCTCTTGAGCTCCTAAGGGCCCTTGAGCATCGTCTTTCTCAGCACACAGCAACAACTGAGGGCAAGAGTTAACCAGATCTGATGGAAGACTTTGAAAGGTTCGCCACCGCTCTTATTATCAATACCCCAGTTTAAGATTTATTCTCTCATTATCTCTTTATAGGGTGGGGGGAGGGGCGGGGGTTACATCAGGCGTCCAGAGCTCAAGCAATAATAGGTCTTATTAATTTTTCCCATAGGCAATCTTACATGGCGTAGCAATTTTTGAATTCCCTATACATGAAAACTCTATCATCAGTACAATCACTGCGTAAATAGACTGTGTAAATACCAACTTTAAGTGGGGCAGGAAGTCAGCTATGAGCCCCAAAGAACTTTGCATTAAGCACACTCCAATCACTGAAGCTAAATGTCATGTTATTTTAGATTGCAGGGGTGACGTGTTCAGCCCCTCTTAACTCCTCACCTCTCATTCACTCTTAACTTCGCAGCTCCGATCTGGAGCTATTGAATTCCATTGAATGCGACAAAAAAGGTTGCGGAATGCAGCTGAAATGAACATTTTCAAGGCGAAAATGGCATTTCTACACTGAGGAGTATATTTAGGAGTAAACTTTAAAATGAGAATTTAAAAGAGACCCCCCCCCCCTCCCCAGATCCCAGAGATCATACCAGTTTCTCCATTATATTCAGTTCAATTTAATGACCGTTCTATTTCTTCAAGATGCCGGCGTTTATTTTTGTGACAGTGAGCTTTCACATGTGGCAGCGCTGTTGTCAATAATGGATTGTGATTCAACATTTGTGATTTTGAAAAGAGAGCATTTCAATCTCTCTTTGTAAAACCTTGCGGTTGTTCTCTTTCTTTCACTCTCAATGATTTATTAGCTGAATGCTGCTTTGACTCTGACTCTTTCTCGTATTGATTTTGGTGGTGTGCGGCACTGGGGTTTGTTTCAACAGCGAATGGTTGCGTGACTGCGGTGTCTTTCAGCAGGGGCTCAGATTTTCTCTGATTTTCTTTCTATGATACTGTATCTAGTCCTCAGCTGCTGGACTAAAGGGAAGGAGGCGGGAGCTCCTTGATTGTGATTGTCACAGAGCGCAGTTGACTTTCTCACAGCACTTTCTCACAAACACCTCTTGCCCACACCCTCATCGTTCTGTCACTATTTTGGCAGCAAGGAAAACACTAAAGGAGGCAAGGGGAGGAGAGGAGAGGTGACAGGGAACTTCATCATAGGAACTTTGTGAGGATATTAAAGGAAGCGCTGCAGTAAATCCTGCACAGATACCCTTGATTGCAAGTCTTTCTGCGAATGACTACAAATCATCCCATACCATGTGAGATACAGCTTGTTGTTGCAGTGCCGTATATATGAACAAACAAAGAGATGAGTAACTTTTTTTCATTCTGTCCCTGTCTGCATCACAGAAATAATGCAAAGCATGTGTGCAGGTCTGAACGAGCACCCAGAGCCTTCACATTCATACACATGCATCACCCTTTGCAGCCTTGAAAAATGGGGCAGCCTCTGATGGGCATGATGAAATATTAATCATCAACATTAAAGACAAATTCCCCCAAACTTTATATTTCTGGGACACATTGAAAGATCTATGGGGTTTATTGCAAACACTAAATATTTGCATAATGGCCTGCATTCTCAACAAAATGGCTTTTATGTTATCCCACCACTAAAACGGGTGATTTATGAAGGGAGTGGGTAAAAGCGCTCTGCTCATCGTGGCTCCAAAACCTCCACTAAAGTTTATCATCAATATCCATGATAGTATTAACTTCTCTCTGTGGCGATGATGGAAATGCACTTAAACACGGTGGAATACAGTTAGAGAACGTGAATGTATTACCGGCCACTGTCATCAATACGCCGCCATCAAGAGAGAAGAGAGGAGAATCTTAAATCAGATGGGGATGCGGAGTCAGGAACGGCCTCTGATTTACAACTGGGCACGTCTATGCTTTATCACTGCTGCTGTGGAAAATAGCTCCTGTGACCAAATAATCCTTCATTCTTTCTCCTCTCCCCATCATTCTCTCATCACTTTTCCCTGTCTTCATTTTTCATCTTGGAGTCTCCGCGGTGGTCCACTCATCAGCTCCTCTTCCCTCTTTGTTCTCCTTTTGCTCACCATCTCCTCTGTGTGTATTTTTTTTCGTCCTCTGGCCTCTCTTTCTACGTCTCCTGCTGCGTGTGATGTTGCAGCTCTCTGATGAGCTCTATGGCTGACACATGCTTACCGGCAGCGCCAACTCATCATCACAGGGTCTTAATAGCCCCCAGGGCAAATGCTAATGCTAGCTCCTCTGCTACCACCTCAAAGAGCCGAGCCTACTGTACTGCTGATAGCGCCTCCCTGCAGATGCAGAGCTAAGCACCTTATCTACCCAGCAGGCCCGTGCTCTCATCACTACTGATAGGAAAGCACACATGCTGAATAATTCTGACACCTGAAGCCATACTGACACCTGGAAAGCTGTTCCACCATAACATGGACTTAGACGCGCTGACTCCACTTTTGACCATCCTCTCTAAACAAATGCACGTCTCTGCAACATTTAGTGGCACTGAGAAACGACCAGAGTTAAGATAAAGTTAATCATTTGGTGATGATGCTGCCCAGTTGCACCACACTGATGCCTTACATGCAGAACATTACTGTGGAGTTTTAATTTTTACCTCACTCTCAATAATGACCTTCAGTAATGTAATCATCATTCTAAATATCACTATCACGACAACAATCATTAACGATTTGCTGGCTCCAGTTTCCTTGCTGATGAATGTCAATGATATGGATTACTTTTTCCTCGTGTTTGTTTGTGTGTGTGTGTAGTTTGTACACTTTGCACTTCATACTTCATAACCCTCCCTCGCTGTCCTTGTGTAAATCTTCCGCTGTTATGACGAAACACACTGCTGTAGTCATTCCCTTCCTCCTTTCCCCCCTTATTCATCCTCCCTTTCATCTCTTCCTCCCTCCCTTCTTCCATGTCTGCCTCTCTCTCGCCTTTTCGGCTTCTATTACTCATTATTTCCGCCCTCTTCTGCGAAACCGAAACCCTCTCCTCCTTCAAACAGTTACGCTTTCCCCACTCCCTTATTTACAGCAACTCACAGTTCTGGAGGTCAGCATGGGAGGGTTGTCGTTGATGTCCGTGACAGTGATGATGGCGGTGGCTGTGTTTGAAAGGCCAAAGTTCAGGTTGCCTTCCATGTCCGTGGCCTGCACGATGATGGTGTACTGGGACACTTTCTGTAAAAGGGAGAAACAGAAAGCAAAAACAGAGTGTGCGGTTATTTGTCTGCAAAGAGCTCTGTCTTCCTTGAGTCTACAGCTACAGACTGTGACTCCCAGAGGAACAAAAAGCTGAGCCTTATTCTGTTCTATAGCAGCTGCCCATGGTCTTATTCGAAACACATATTCACAAGGGTGAAGTCTTTCATTCGAATGAGTCGAGACCTCCAGAGTTGAATGCTTCCAGACTTTACACCATCTGAAGGCTGCGCTGCGGAGCCTTCCCATCGGGGGCATTGCTCATTCAGAGCCACTGACGGACAGATGTGAAGACAATGATCCAACTGACAGAGATTAATTGACTATCTATGCAGCAATAAAATGAGGGAATGATAAATGCTGTTTCATGTTTGGAAAAGACACAGTATCACTGGACTGGGAGCTGAAATACGATTCTCTTATTGGTGTTTTTGTACTCGGGTGCATTTGTGTGCTTCTAGCCGTGCAGCTCGATTCCCACCCTCCACTCCTCCCTCTCTTCGCCGGCATCCTCTCCCTCTTCTTCAGTCCCAGGGTGCAGTTAATGGGCTGCAGGAAGGATGGAGCCCCGGAGCCGACTGTCTGGATAATGCGTCCCGTCACTGAGATTCCCAATTACATTCCCAGTGTCTCTCTCACCTGCTAATTACCGAGTAAATATCCCAATTAGGCCAGGACGCCACATCAGGAGGATTAGACAGCTCCCCTCAGTTCCTCTCATCGTGATGCTAGACGAGATGCTGAACTCCAACCCTGTACACACACTCTCATTAACACCCGTACGTACACACAAACACACATGAACGCACACACACCTCTCTTTCTCCATATCTTGTTTGGAGGCAGCGCTTGCCTGACTGTCCCATCAGCCAGTGTACAGCGTGTACACAACACACTCACTAATTAGACAAGGGAGTAATTATGTAGAGCTCCTCTGAACCTCTCAGTGTTGCAACAACACAGCAGCATACCCAGCTTCCTCTAAAGGACTGAGGTCTGTTACTGTCAACAAGCTCTTAAAAGTCCACTGCAGACCAGTGGAAACCTTTAGAAGAGAATCAGTATGGGAGTTTCTAAAGTAGAGGAAGAAGACATTTCAAAAGTAAAGAACAGAGGAGAGGATAAGAGGCAGCAGGGGATGCAGCTGAGGCACAAGGGAGGAGGACTACCAAAAATAGATGCTGTTTTTTTTTCCTTTCTTTGCTTTTTTTTTGTAGCACCTAACACCTTCAACACCCCAGCCCAAGAATGGAAGGCAGATGCAGAAACTTTCAAAGTTTCAAAAGGGCCAAAGCGCCGACTAAAAATGGACCAGGGAAGCACCGCAGTGTGCTGTGTAGCATCTTCCTGTGAAGTTCATGTACAGTACATAACAAACTGATTTTTTTTTCCTGCAAGGTTGAAGACTTCTTATCTGCTCTCGGATAGGAAAAAAAAGAAGTTCGTATTTGTATGCCACAGGAACAGTGTATGTGTGCATGCATGATTGTATCCATAAAATGTATGCATGAATTCATGTGATGAGAGCACATAATGTAGAGATATGCATGCATGCATGTGCTTGTGCTCATGTCTGTGCACATGCAGCATGTGTGCGTACGCTCCTGTCTTTGTGAGGACTGATGCAGGTTTCACGCCCTTGGAGTGAAGGCATTTTTTGTAAAGTGAGAACATCTTGGCTGGCCCTCATTTCTACAAAAGGACGTTTGAATGTTAAGACTTGGTTTTAAGGTTAAAGTAAGAACTAGTTTGAAGTTCGGATGTTAGTCGAGGTGATTCAACCTGCAATAACTGACTTTTTTGGCCACTTGGTGGCAGCAGAAACAAGTTGTGAACAAAATATGACATATCATCGAATTTAAAACTTCTCTTGTTCAACATTAAAAGACAAAAAACATGTTTTGCATTTTGTTGTTCATGAAACAAAGCCAATTTTTTCATGCATTTTAAAACCAGCATTGTTTACATCCTTGATTACTTGCTAGCAGTCTTCTTCTTCCCTGTCTTTGTTGGCACAGCATGTGTTGGCAGCTTGTCGTACTGCCACCTATTGATCAGTGGAATAGTGTGAAACTATTGGCAGGACTGTGAATCGCATCTCCTGTACACGTGCGTCCTCCTTTGCACACACAAGATAAATAAAACAGGCATACACTCATGGAAGAACAGCTCCATAGCACAACTACGTGTGGAAAAACTACACAGGAAACCTTTGAGTTGATCTGGGGAACTTTAAAGCACACAGTCTATTTACAAATACAGCAGATATGGAGCAACATTAGTATGCATCTTTAGTCTTGTTTGTGGACACCTGTCAAGTGTTAAGTCCAATATTCACTCTCTTTCAGCTCTGTTTTTGGTACCAGCTCCTGAGGGAAATATCTGTCTGTTTAGCTGCTAAATGCACCACTATGTTCACCAGCCAGATGCTAACTGTGTCTGTCTGCCGTTTGGTGCTGAGCAGGTAGAGCTTTTTCACTGGAAACAGCTGCGTGCTGTGGCCAAAAACAAATCAATGAGAGTCTGACCGCTGTCCAAAACCCAAAGATATTGCATTTACAATGATAGACTGTAACACAGAGAAAAGCAGACAACCCTCACAGATTTTTTTTTATCAACTTATCAATTAATCAGCTAATTAAAATGCAATTTTCTTGATCCAGATAAGATATCCCGATACAGACTGCATGCTAACAGCATGTTATGGGATCTATATTATTTATCACTACTGAGATGCCTTTAAGAAAGGCTGTTAATCCAGATCTGCTCCAGTGGAACAGATCACGCTGAGGCTGTACTGGGCATCTTCCAGGACTGGGAGCTGGGAGCTGTCAGTGATACTATCCAGGATAAGTATAGGTGGAAAGAAGCTGGGCTAGGAAAGAATTATATCAAAATGGGTCTTCATTCATATGTATAACAGTACAAACATTGTGTGTGTGTGTGTATAGTGGGGGTGACTGGCTGGATCAGCAGTATGTAGAAAGTAAAAATAAGCAATAGTGATTCAGCTGAGACATTTTTACTTCATGTTCCCCTCATACTGTACCCGTCTCTCTCCCTCTGGCTCCCTCATGTCTCATCCTGCTTCTCAGTCTCCATCACCCTCTCTTCACTGCCAAATTCACACTCACTTCCTCCCAACTCGCTGTAATACCCCGTCTGCCCAGCTCTGTTTTTGTTCTCGTGCTCCCTTCAGTTTTTCTTTCCCCCCCCCCCCCCCAATTGCCTGTGTTTTATCGAGTGTAGATGTGATTATATGGGCTTTTGTGTTTGTCTGACAGGTGTCAAGGGCATTCTATCTCAGATATTTCTGCTCTATCTTCACCACACAAACACATGCACGCAGACAAACGCGAACACATACACACAGGCGCAGACTCACACACAACACAAGGTGAGCAGCCCATTGCAGCGTGATGTGTTGTTAATAGGTCTGTCAGCGGTGACAGTTTGGGAGGATGATCTGTCTTGGAGATTTCTTTGCAGAGTTGTCACTGGCACATCCGTGTCGCGAGAATAAACACATTTGGATCTTGTCTCAACTTTTATAGCTCCATAAACAAGGTGACCGCAGAAGAAGGCAATTTACTGTAAAAAAAAAAGATGAGCTGGTGTGTGTGGTGACAAATGGCTAAAAAACATTTGTATGCCACATCTCAGCGTGTCATCAGAGTAAACAATGCTGTTACGAGCTGGGCTCCATAAACAAAGATACAGGTGCATCATCTGGCCATGCATAGTTCATTCAGACTATGTGGACGCTACTCAAATGATGACAGATTTCAGTGACTAAGTGATCATTATATCACATGTTCATTGTTTAATTTTGCATGATTTGTATCTCTGTCAAACATGAAAAGCTTTTTGAGAATGCTTCGAGATCGAGAAGACCAACCTCTCGGTCGAGACCAGGCGCCACCGTCACAATGTCTCCCGTCTCGCTGTTGATGGTGAACATGTTGGGGATGGGGCTGTGCGGCGTCTGCGACAGGATTCGATAGCGCACCATTCCGTTGGCGGTGGTGTTGTCGTCAGCGTCGAACGCCGACAGGTGCATCACATACGTTCCTAATGAGGGGAAGAATATTGTCAGCGTATATGTCCAAGCATGCTATACCAGAAAATAAAAAGTCAACTTCAATTCCCATTAAAAATAATATGGAAGAGAGATTTCAAGAAAAAAGAAGGATTTCTTCATTTGTGCTAGAGCAAGACTCAGTTACTGTTGAAGGATGGAATAATCCCCCTTTTAGAAAAGAAAAGTTACATTTCTAAGCAGTAAAACACACCCTTCCTCGACTCAAAACTCTCAGGGGTTTTGCTACTGCAGCCTGGTCTGGTCTGGTCTGATCAGTAGCTTATGTAGCTAATCTCTATGGTTGCACTGTGTTTCAGCATATAAACGTTATATCACACAAAAGTAAAACAAATCAACCGACTGAAGAGCATTTTGCAAAATGCAGGGAAATTCAGTGTATCATTATCCTGTAATTACCTTTTGTGCCCATAGCGGCCGCTGTTCAGCAAAAGCTACACATGCTCACTTAAATTTTTATAATTGTTCCCCCAAAATAAATTATTCATTTTGTAACCGTGATTATTTTGTACTGTTGTGTCCTTCATTGAAGAGTTTAAAGTGAAACAAAAGGAGGCAAAAGCTACAAAATGCTGTGCACACAATACTCTGCTTAATCAACCATCCTACAAACAGATTTTAATAACATGCAGTATAGGTAATAATCACACCTGATATTGGGACAAGTGCACATAAACATGGCTAATAACCCACTTACACAACATAACAGCCTGATAACACAACAATGAAGTTAATTGAACTCTGTGGATTTATGCCAGCGGAGCAATGTTGGACACCTGTTCTGTAAATAACAACCGCGAGCACAGATATACAGCACGTGCAGATCAGAACTGTGATCAGTTTTTATGGCCACATAACTCACATCATATTTTGCTGGATACACTGAGCAAGCTGCAAATACAAAGTGCACCATATCTTATTAAAATGGAAGGCTCTTGCACGGCCAACCAGTGCATTTTGACGACAGATATTGCACAGCCTTTATCACATTATTTTGATACTGTTAGATAAAAATAAGCCAATAAACCACCTAGATGTTTGAGAAGCCTTGCTCACACTGATCTAAAATCGTTGAAAACCTGTTTTGTAAATAAAAATCACGCCGACTACAAGCACAAGTGAGCACAGACGTAAAGTATATAGAGAGAATAAGCCACTCTCCCTCCATGAATGCACCACTTGTTTGCTGCCTCCACACACTCATATAACTCTGTGGGATCGCTGCCTGTCACCCAATCTCTCCATCTCGCTCCCTCTTGCGTTCCCTGTCTCGCCGCCGATTCTAATTGCCAGAGATAGTGATATCATGCCAGCGACAGCCCCTGTCCGAGGATAATTGTAACCGCAGCTCCCATTTCAAACTTCATTACATTTCAAAGCAACATTTGTCAATGACTCGACCAGAGGGAGCACTCTAAAGGCCTCTCAGCGAGACGAGGGGGGGGAGAAGGCGGCAGGAACAGAGGAAGAGAGAAACTGAGGACGGACTCCATATTTGGTTTGATTCCAAGTGGAGTGACTATCAGTCCTCCACCCATCACTTTCTTCTGGAGATGGAGGGATACAGAGGAGGAGATGAAGAATCACAATGTGTCACACATCGCCGGGGTAATTTCATTAAGCTGCACTCTTAGGGGGTTTAATGTGGACCCTTTGTACGGGCGTCCTAAGCTGTGCCTGACAGGATTAGGTCCCCATAATGACTCTTTAATTTGCAAACTAATTCAAGTCTGTAATTGGCCTTCCATTGAAACCACTGGAGCTCTAAATTCTAAAACTCTCTTTTTTTTATGATTATTGTTCAGCTGAATGTCATGCATGCCACAGAGACTTGTCTGCTGTGTGGGGCAAGGCTGAGGGGGAGGGGATGGCAGCAGGGAAAAATCAGGGAAAGAAAGAAAGGAAGAAAGAAAGAAAGAAAAGGAAATGAGCACCTGGACACCTCTTGAGATCACCTCTGGCATAATAAACTCGGGCTCGCGCTCACACACACATGCATGCACAGAGAGAGCTCATCTCCGTGATTCCTCCGCTCTGAGGTTAGATATAAAATGACCCAGTGGTGCTACAGCGTGGCACATTTAATCCTCAATCTCCTCTCCAGCCTGAGCACCCTCTTTGGTTTATGGCCACTGCTGCAGCTGGCTAAATGAAAAGCCACTGTAGGAGACAGATTCTCCGTCTGTCTGCTAAATCAAGGGGAATGGAAAATTCTCTGTTGCGTCAAAGATTCACTGGTGTAGTCAAACTTTTAATGACACCAATCTCTCCTGATACACCAGCCGCTCTTCCACTGTCCACCCATATCCAAACTACTCAACCTTCCACACATGCCTTGATCTTTTTTTTTTTTTAAATACTCATGTAGTTGCTCCTGCTTCACACTTCACTTCTTTTCGCCCATCGTTCCATCCAACCATCCACCCATCTGTGTGTCATTACCTGGTTTAGAGCCCTCATCCACAGATCCGTTGTAAACCTGGTTTTTGAACTCGGGTCTGTTGTCATTCATGTCGATGACGAAGATGTACAGGTCAATGGGGTTCTCGACCTGGTTCCCGTTCATGTCCACGGCATGAGCTCGCAACTGGGGGACACAAAAGCACAAGAGGTTGGATTATTATTCAGGGCAAGCAGCAGTGAACTGGTAAATCTGTGTGCTTGTATTGGTCTTATGGAGAAAACAAGGTGGTATAAAATATTTTTTATGGAATGAACAGGGGCCTAAGATGATTGGTCCTCATTTGTTGATCTACTAATTTGAGAATTAATAAGGGGATCGTTTGCCTCACAATAGAGTGATACCATTCTTGGTTTTGGGGGTTGGCCTCACTCAGGGGATAAATACTTGAACCTAACACCATTGCATTGGACTAGAGCTGTCCTATCTAGTCTGGTTGCGCATGAACTGATCAAGCCTGCTCGGATGAGAGGCGAAACGTCTTCTAAGACAAACTGACGAGGTCCAGTTGCGAACGATTGACTGCCCTAAAGCTTACAATGACCTGGATGAATGAGAATATTCACAGGCATAATTTGAGTCATCTTCAACTATTACGCTAAGTTTGCATAAATACGTTTTAGGAGCAGTGGCAAGTTCATGTTGGGAATTTTTTACCCCGGGTCAGGCCTGATAGGAACATTCTGCAGACACTCAGGGAGGAATAAATGCCTCAGTGTCCTCTGCATGTGTGTTGTGGAAAATGCTGTATATCAATAAGCGTATAAACGGATTAACAGGTGAAATTAATTTGATCATTTTAACGAAAGGACATTACAGTTGAACATCAGTCACAGCTAAAGCATCAAAGGAAGGTGTTCCTGAGAGAAGAGCGGATTTCTGGGGACTAAAACTTTATTTCAGAGTACTTTTGTCTAGTTCAGTTTAAAGTATTTATTTCGTTTCATTTGAAATGTTATATTTGTTTTATGTATCAGTGAAGTCAGAGAGTTATTAATAATACAAAAGATTACACCACATTTCTCATTGTTTTGTCAGACATAAAAAGGTGAGTTTCATTCTAAACAAACCTACACCGACATGCGCATCGACTGATTTTATTGCCTAAATTTTAACAGTTGTTGGCATGTTGGAGTATCTTTTCTTTCTTGATATCACTCGACGCCCTCGTCCTCTCAGCGCATTCCCATCTGTCTCCGCTCAGGAGTGGACAAAAGAAAGGGAGAAACAACATAAATAAAACACCAACAAACAGAGAGCACTTGGGTTTTTTTTTTTTTTTTACCCTTCAAGGTGACTACTTTCACAGCACCCCTAAAGCCAAACACTGCACTCTTTTGTGAATTTGGCATTCAGGCCTGCTCATGAACAGGGGCGCTGATAAAATCTGCATTATTGAATTAAACAGTGGAAAACTTTCAAAAAGATTTCCTAAACCTACACGACAACATTAACTCGGGTCAGACGTGGAATTTGGGGTGAAGAAACATCTTATTTTATTGGCTCTGTTGTTAAAGGCAAGGTGTCTGTTTCAGGATCACTGCGTCGGATCCCAGGCCAACATTCTGTCTGGTTTTGTTTGAAAGAGAGTCCTGAAATCTCTTTACTTCCCTCTGACTCCACAAACACAGTCAGCCCATCTCAAATTCAACTCAGCTGTGCTCAGATCAATGGAATCACCAACGAGGATTTCTCCCAAACTTTGGACATGCTGTAAAATGTGTCCTGACTGCTTTTTCTCGTATGAAGTCTGGAGGAAAGAAGAAAAAAAAAAAAGAACTGAATGAACGAGAGCGAGGAAAAATAACCGAGTTATCAGGGAAATGTTGAGTTTAAATAAATTCTCGTGGTTTGTTTTTGCACTCCATACTTGAAGGTCAAACTAACAGACTCAAGTGGCATTTCAAAATGAATTCCTCGGATCGCTCTAAAGCTGTTTTGATTCGCTTCACCCTACCTGGGAATGTTTATATCCCTGAACATGACTTATTCAGTGATATTCCTGTCAGCTGGAAGCAACCAGGGATGTTAAGTTTATATCATACAATGGGAAAAAAAAAGAAAAAAAAAAGAAACAGAATTCAGCTCCTAACAACATAGGCTGGTAAATATTTATCCTGTTCAAATGTCAGCAATCGATTTCAGGCGAAGGACCTTTCACCTTATTTGGTGTTCGTCTAAAAGAAGGGGAAAGGAAAGCTGGCTAGATCGGAAGGGGGCTGGGGGGGAAATGAAAGCATGGTCGGTTAGAGAAAGAGATTAAAAGTTATAACATGAGCGGAGTATTTTTGCCCATCATGTATGGAGAATTGTGGGAGTGGGACTCTTTCCATCTGAGCACGCCTGATGGGAAAAACGCTGCCCGGCCGGTGCGAGAGCATGAGAGCCAGATAAGTGAAACAGCCTGCAGGCTCGTTGTGGCAGGAAATAGAATCAGCAGCATTCTACATCGGCTTCTCCTCCTCAGAGAAGACCCTCTCCACCGCCTGCTTCCGCTCCGCACCCCCACCAAAATTGGGTCTTCGGGTCCCCCTCAGGTTAATTTGACTTTTCCACTGCATTGTCTGATCTGTCCCGCGCCCGGTATCCGTGCGCTGCCATCGCATGTCGCATCTCGCCGTCCTGTAACAGGCTAGGAGCCAGGCCCTTTATCTCTCCCCACCCTGGTCCCTCCGCCCCTCTCATGCGTGCACCCACACCCTAATTCAATAACAGCAGGAGTCAGAGATTACCGCCATGATTAAAGAAGGCAAAATGTAATTCCGGGTCCACATTAAAGTTATTATCTTGAAAGGCAGGGGGAGAAAACAGAGCGTACCAGGCAGCGCTCGGCATTTGGCAAAGAGGCAGCATCCTGATAGAGATAACAGCAGACCCAGAAGCTCCAAGGATTTTTTCCTCATAAGAATGCATCTTGTTGCATGGCTGGTTTTGAATTTCAGAGTGCTCATTCTTTTGAAATAAAAAGAACTAGACCGTAACTTTGTTCTGTCCTTGCATGAAATATGAGGTAAACAAAAGAAAGAGCACAAAGTCAAATTCTAACTTTCTGCGTGTTGTTGCTTTCCAGGAGGATGCTGCTTGGTAAATAAAACCCTGCCTGTCTCGGACTCAGAATGTTCATGTTTTATACAATACCGTTTAATTGCTTTCCTGTTGCTCTAACATCTAGCATCTTGTGTGAGAGGCCTTTAATTGAAGTGCACCACCTTTCTCCATCTGTTTACACGCACATCTCTACCCTGTCTCATCTGGTTTCCCCCTGCACTTTGTATTCCACTCCAACTAACACTTTTCCTCCACAACAAACATGGAGTTTAACTTAAACAGCCTTTAGCAAGCCTCCGCCTTTCTTAACAAATCACCTCATTGATTGGAGTTTGTCCTGGGTGTAAATCTGTTCAGCTCCCACTAAAGCTCACAAGAACTGTAAGTCAGACTAGATTCCCATATAAATACAAGGATAGCAGCAGGTACAGAGACACAGACAACCAGAGACAGGAACTATAAGCGATGAACCCAGCGTTGTTGCTCACTATATCAAAGCCTTCGGGCTTTTTTCTCTTTTCACAGCATCAGGTTTACAAGCCTTAACAGCAATACAACAAGTTCGTACTTTTCTTATTTTAAATGCACTTTTACAGACTGTTTGACCTTTTCATGTCTAGACCAACATGCACAGCAGAAAGGCGAGAGGAGAGGCGCGGGTGGAAGGTTCCCTCAAATGAGGTACCGCAGAGACAGGTGTTGGTATTTGATAAAGATTTTGTTTTAGAGGAGCACAGCATGGACGAAACAAAGATGTACATCCATGGTGCACTGGGCCAAGACCACCTTTACTTTACTGTTTATGTACACACATGAACGCTGGAGGTCAGCTGGCGTTCTCAAGGGCATATTTACAGTTGCAAAAAGAATATTACATACAAGTATGATTATTTTCTTTAATTGGAGATGGATACCATTTCCTCATGCCTGTACGCTAAATATAAAGCTAGAGCCGGGAGATGATTGGCTCAGTTTTGCATTAAGGTTGGAGGTAGAGGGAAAGAGCTAGCCCAGCTCAGCCCAGGGGTTAAAAGATCTGCATAACAGCACCTCTAAATCTGAGGTGAAATTAATTTCATGGGATACAAGGTGTTAATTTGTGTCATTTTTAGGTGCTGGTGCAGAATCTTTATACTTTCAACAGAGCCAGGCTAGCTGTTTCCCCCTGATTCCAGTCTTTATGCTAAGCTAAGCTTACATCTGCTGGGTGTAGCTTCATATTTATCTTACAGACATAGAGTAGAGTGAATCCTCTCATCTAACTCTCAACAAGAAAGCAAATAAGCCCATTTTCCAAAATGTCACATGAGAATGATACTGATATTTTCATCTCACTGTCAGAAATAAGGTAAATAAGAGTGCACTCGAGAATGTTGACGAATTAACATATTCTCACTCATCCAGGATTTATTTTCTGACTAAGACTCTCACAAATCGTCTTCTCATCACGTGCCACTGTTACTGGCACGTCAGTTTAAAAGCCATGACAAAATGAGACTAATTGACATGATTAATTATGACATTTTCTTATGCTTGGCTCCATCCATTTAAGTGTCGCAGGTAGTGCTAATGCTGATTTTTTTATTTTTTTTAAGTTGAACAAATATAGATTAAAATAATGAAAGAATAATCCAATCTAAAACTTAATGTCTGTTATTGCGTGCACAGTTTTTAATTAGCTTTCACACTGTTCACTCAGAATGGCACAAACATTTATTAATGCTACTGACTGTCCGATAATAACAAGAAAACAAACCAATGTATATATGAGATGTTTGCAGGTTTCATTTCAAAGGTCATATCTGTTCTGTGTGTGTGTGTGTGTGTGTGTGTGTGTGTGTGCGTGTGCGTGTGCGCAAGGAACACACTCTCACATGGTAAGACGAGCGATGCTCTCGATCAAGAGGTTTGGTGACGAACATCTTTCCGAGCACGGGGTCGATGCTGAACACCTCGTTGGGTGGCTGATCTGCTCCCACGCCTGTGATGCTGTACCGGATCGAGATGTCCTGGTCCTGGTCTGAGCGAATCTGCATCACAGCAAACAAAGTGGAACGCTCAATCAGTCAGTCAGTCAAGTATCTCGTACGTTTTTTTTTCCCTCTATTCCCTCTCTCGCTCTGAGGAAACTCAAACACAGTTATCATGGCCAGCCTAGTGCCTGTGCAGCTTGTGCCGTGGGGTGTTTATTATTCGAGGACCAGTTTGTGATATACAGCCCCGGAGTTTAATAATTTTGTCCTTACACAATCTCAGGAACCTGATATTGCATATTATTCACTGGAAACATCCACAAGCGCGCGCACACACACAAACACACTTGGGGCACACACACATATTCATCACAATTTGGCATTTCTAGCTACCACATATTCAAGGATTCCATTAGTGCTGCCGCAGGGAGCGCTATGCATTCTGTTCGGAAGAATTGGACAGCTTCAAAAAAGAAATTTTAATTCAATATTCTAGGGGCGGGGGGAATGAAATCAACATATCTTTACTGTTAACTTTGACAGTCAGGTAGTGATTTATTAAGATTTGCTGGCGCCAAACTGTGGTTACAGGCAGGCTGTGAACAAAAATGACAATTAGACGGGAAAGTGAAAATATGAGGTTGTAATTGTTGTGCAATTAGGTGAGCAACAACAGGAAACATAATGATAACAACATTTTAAAGAGGCAAAAATGGGCCAGAGGAAAATAACATTCTCCAATCCAGGGGTGCACAGAAGAAGAGAATTATTCAATAACTGTGGGAGATGGGGGGCAGGATGTTCTTCGAGAAATAGGCCTGTATTTTGGTTCTGCTTTCCATGCCGGATAGATAGTTAATAGGTGCATTAAGTGCGCTGCTAGGCCTGTGATTTGGACTGAAGTGCTGTGTAATTGGGAATCATTTGGAGGAGTTTTTCAATTTAGAGCCCAAATAGAGTCCAAACCTCCAAGCATCCCATCTCTGCCCATTAACTACATGACAACCCGTGAACATCAGCCGGTGTATCAAAATGACTCACACACACACAAGGCCGGAAAACACACACACACACGCACAAGAATGGCCAACCTTTTTCTTCTAATCAATGACTATTTCATTGGAGGGCCTGAGTGCATCAGACCAGTAAGGCTGTCCAAAGTTGTCTCCATCTTTCACCACTTGAGGAACCAATTTAGCCACACTTTTGACACACCGGGAATTCTGCCCTGCTGAGAAAATAGCTGGAACAACTAACAAGGACAAGGAACGGACATACAGTATTAGACAGGTGTCATCCCGACTCTTCCTGCTGGTGGAATAAAAATCTGTCACCATTACTGACACTGACACCTCCTTCTCCTTCCCTTCACCAGCATCCACATTACCATCAGCCTTCTCTTACAAAGATCTGGTCGAGGTGTGTCTTTCTAATCGAACGAATGCTGATCACTTACAGACGCCGTCCCCCATAAGAATGCAAGTGGAGCTGTCACAACATCCCGCTAATGCTATTTGTGCATGTTTGTATGTGTGTTTTCTTTGGGGAATTGGGGGAGGAGAACGTCAGAATGCTCTGCACATATCTCTGCGAATTGCTGCTGACAGCTATGATAATTAACGAGCTGCAGGCATCGAATGCCATTACTTCAAAGAAACCCTACCCGTTAAACGCCAGCAAACTAACGAACATCCAGCTAGCAACTCAGCTGAACTCACAATGTACCGCCATTACCCTCCTCTACAGGCAAAGCAAAGAGACTGCAGCACACTAACTCCATCTACCTCTCCTGTCGCATTAGAAAATACAAGCAATTATTACACATCCGACTGACAAACCGTCTCCCGCTCTCATTCATCCCCCTCTTCTCCTCCCCTCTTTTTGTCTCTCCTCTCCTCTGCGCCCCCTTCTCTTTTCCAACTCCTTCTCTCTCATCTCCACTCCTCCCCTTCCCTCTCATCTCTCCCCTCTGCTGTACTCTCTCATGTCTCTCCCTCTCTCCTTCTACGCTTCAGGTCTCCGTGGGGACAGAAGCCATGCATGAAAAATGAAATTACTTCAATCCGTTGGCCTTGGCAGTGGCGTATAAATCCTCACCAGTTAGGAAGTGATAGCTCTCCATAATTCCATTTGGGTTTTCCCCGCCCCCTGATTTCCCACCCGTTTCCAAGTCGTCCTGCTTGGGGGGGAAAGAGATTCAGCTGCACGTTTCCACAGTCATTCCAGCCAATTAGCTCTCCCTCCCACAACGTTCACGTAAACGCTTTTAAAACTATTGAGGAACGGCGCCAGAATCCTTACCCTCACCTGTTTCTAGCAAATATTTATGCACGGTTGCATGCGCACGCATATGCACACTCAAGCGTGCACACCGGCTCATGATTTAATAATGCCTACAATGACGCATGCATATATACATGGCTGTGCATTAAGGGATCCAATAATGGACGTCAAGGAAATGAATCAGCTAGCTGTTGCTGCGTGTTATCAGTCTCCTCCTTTTATCATAGAATATTGTGACAGGCGGGATGTCATTTCAATAGTGTGCAGCTCTCACTGTCATTCTGCCATTTTAGCGTCAGGGAGGGAGGGAATGTGTGGAAAAAAGCCCAGCATGAGACAAGCACGAAGAGCTTCTCATAACTGCATAAGTACTTTTTATTTCCTTTAATGGAAAGAGGGAAACTCTCTCTCTCTCTCTCTCTCTCTCGCTACGTTGCTATCTTGCACCTCACACACACAGTAACACACATGCATACACATATTGTCTTCACTTTTCAAGAACACTTTGTTTTTTTTCCATTTCCTCTGATTTTCCCCTCTATTTTCTTGATATTATGTGTGTCTTACAGGGCAGGAAGAGTGGACAAGAGGTGCTCAGCTAAGAGAGATTGATAGTGAGAGTGAGCGAGAGAGGCAGAGCGAGGGAGAGGCATGACTGTATCATCCGGCATCAGAAACCAGACACTGTCTAAATGACCTATTTGTCGACGGATCAAAGCAATTCCCTTCATTACTGACAACTTGTCTGGTTCTTAAGGAGATCTTATCAGTGAGCTTAGCTCCCTTCTGCCAGGCAAAACTGAATCAAATGAGAAATTATCATGCTACCGGGTCTTCGGGGAAAACAGAGAAGAGGAGATGAAGAGAGGGGAATGAATAACACAGAAGCGCCGTTCTACCACAGTTACTGGGGTGCAGAGGAATTAATTCTCACTTAAAAATTCATGTTAACTAACGCTTTAAAGTATCCAACTACACCCACTTAGATGTGTGACTGCACTTGTATCTTGTAGGTACATATTTTAACAATATGATAACATAGATTCAAATGAAATCAGTCCAGATTGCAAGTATTGATTTGGTTGCCTATGCTGACAGGGTAACAATAGTGCCTGATATGTACAAAGACATAAGCAGTTAAGTATATATATAATAAGTTAGTATAAAAGACACAGTAGGAGTAGTACTGTCTTTTGAGTGGTCAGAAATCAAGATGCTTCTAATATTTAATCCACACCCATAAACATAAATGGGGGAAGAAAAAATACAAGAAACACCTTTTAATATAAGGATAATCCATGAAACACCACCATAAACTTTAGCAAATGATCATCATCATCATCAACATCCTAGAGTCAAAATAAAATTTAAGGAGTAATGATATAACTAGTATTTTTATATTGACAATGGATCACATGACGACTTGAATGTGAAGGTCACTCGTAGTGATGAAACATGGAGAATTACCAGAATTATTAGTTCCAAAAAGCTTTATAGTGATTTTAAGATCATTGTTTGGTTATCAGGCCAACTTCACTGTTATGGTTCCCTCTTACTACTCTACCAGCAGTGAAGTAGCTCTAAAAACCCACTAAACTCTACCTGCCCAGCAACAAACGGCAGACAGAGGCAGTTAGTGATGAGTTGGTGAACCAAGTGCAGCAATTAGCAGCTAAAGAGAGAGACAGTTCATTCAGAGGAAAGTAAAACACATCCAAAAGGAGAATGAATATTGGACTTATAGCCAGAAACACGACTTAACAACAAAATTAATGCTAATGGTGCTTTGTATATACTGAATGTGTAAAAAAGCTGATTGTTTGCTAACAAATTATCCATATCAGCTTCAATGGTGATAATATGTGTTGTGTTTCCACAGTGGCAAAAAACTCAAGCATTCATTGCAGGTATAACTTTAGCAGTTTAAAAACGGCGGAATGCATTAGAGGGCAATAACAATATGCAACAACATTATTAGTGCATGAGAATGGAATACTGATATGTTTTAGATTACATATCACTGAACATGGGTTTTTAACTAACGTAACCTTAGGGACCTCTACTCGAGCTACCCTGGCTGGTCTTGGCTGGCTCTTTTTTTGGGTGTCGAGTTCAGACTCAGGCAATGGTGGGCCTCTCTGCTTTGTGTGATACCAGAGCGTTCCTGAGCATATTACCATTGCATTTGTTTGCCTCAGCATTCAAGCTTTTCCTCAGCCCACGCAACTCTCACCATGGCAGATTAGAAGAGAAGGCGCTATATGTAAACAAAGGGGAGGAACATGGAGAGGCTTAGGGCTGCAGTATACACATTTCGAAATAGAATTTGCTGTGTTCACAGACGCTGTTGATGCCAGTATACTCATTGTGTTTGCAGGTCTGTCCTCCTCACCAGAGGATGAGGGCGCTGTGAAAGCGATGCTACCAGAGAAGAAACCACAATAAGGAGAAGTTTCGAACCAGCTGTGGTATTATTTCCAAACAAGGATATAGAAAGGAGCGATTATCGTGTAAATGATGGATGAGGAGGTGAATGTGTTCCAGCCAGATTGATCATCTCACTAAACGAGTGACCACTTTCATTTCAAACTTCCCATCCATCCATCCATCAATCACGTTAAAAAGCAGTCCACCTCATTCACAAACCAGTAGTCGTGTCAAAAACGGTGCATGAGACGATAATTCCAAACATTATAGGTTGGTGTATTCTGTATTTTCATATGGTGTACAGTTCAGACCCAAACATGATAGCAGCATTGCTCTATGCTCCATGCTAAATTGGATCAGCACCATTCTTCCTGAAGCTACAGGCTACCCGACTAGGCTAAATACAATACAATACAATAAAGAACTGATGTGCTTTCTGTTCTTGTTCTCGAGTGAGTTGGGTGCATGTATAATTTCGTAGATGTATAATGGCTGGAACTATATATAACTCGACCTACCTGGAAGCTTTTGAAGTACAGGTATGGCAGGTTGAAGATAATCTGCGGTTTAGCATGTCTAGAGAACTGCAATTATCGTATGCATGGCTATAATGTTCTTGAGGCATTGTGGGTGAAATTGCAGCAATTACCAAAGACATTATACAACTATCTTGGTTTTGTAGATGTAGCAAAGTTGGTACAGAGGTTGAGGCAAAGGGTTTGTTTAGTGTTTTTTGTTCGAGTCAGCTGGTGTCACAATGGCCAAACTTTCCTCAAGACAGAACATAAATAACAGCTACATCTGAAACACCCAAAGGACACGAGCAAAGCACAACTACAGAACTTCCTTTGTTAAAAATGTGCAGCTGATGGTGTCGGGGGTTTAGTGAAGATCTGGCTGGAGGCCTGTTCACACTGTGGTCACAGCAAGGTTTGTGGTGGTCACAAACCCAAAAAATGCTGCGTGGGAGAACAGGTAATTTCAATTTCTTTTGAGAGGAGGCTTAAGCGGTTGCACTCAGACTGCTTAGTGTTCAGTCAGAGTAGATTCAGGCTGCATCAAAGTCATATTCAGTAAAACTAAAGCAAAGTCCACATGCACTGCATTAGTTTCTGATATTCTCTCTGCATTGATTTGTTAATAGAAAACAGTCTTGATGTTAGCTTTTACTTAGTTTTACTGAAACTTACGACATGAGACAGCACAAAAACAGATGTGGCTGTCAGTGGTTTGGACATGGAAACAAACTGACCACATGTTGCTGTTCATGCCAGAGGATGGTGCAAGCATAGACCACATTAAGACTCATCTCTAAAAATACCGTGAGACAGACATTTCCTGAAATCAGTTTGCATTTGGTTATATAAAACCTTCAATTCCAAGCACATTAAAAGGAAGGTGTCCTTTCAACTAGAATTGTCTTGCAACTTTGTGCATTACATATATCTTCCAGACAGTTCCAAAGGATTGGTGGGCTGCCTCTGAGAAGCTTTGAAGACACACCTCGATGAATAAAGAGTCATTTTTACTGTAAGGTTTAAAAAACAAACACAAACGAAACAAAAAATAAAAAGCATGCTGCAAGAAATATATCGTATGACCATATATATGCATTCAGCATTTATGAAGGTTGAAAATGCAAAATTGTAAAAACAAACACAAAAAACAGTGCCATGCAATGCAGCAGAACTGAATTCAGCTGCTTTGAGTTGGTAGTTCCAAAAAATCTTCAAAGTAAAATGTACCACTATCTGGCTTAAGTATGTAACACACAAACATAAAAAGAAACATACACACAGGCACAAACACACACAGGCCTGTCATGAGTGTGCCAATTAGGTGCGCTGTAGAGCGCTGCTGTTTCAGAGAATGACACTGGTTCAGTGAGCAGTAGGAGAGCAGAAACCGTCATTTGCAGACAGCAAAGTCACAGCAAACCCGCAAAGAGCTGAAAGGCAGGCCTTTCATGGCTCTAAAGCCCAACAAACAGGGATGGCTACACCAACACCAACGCCGACAAGAACAAACAGAGACGTGTTCCTTCAAGAGTACAGTAAAGCCTAACAGGCAGGCGAGAAATACAGGTATTGGCCAACAGGTCACAAACAGACTGGTTAACTGTGCAGAGAAAGAGCCTCTACAAGAGAAAGGTTTTTAGGTGGCGCTGCATATCACACACACACACGCCATCTGTTAAATGTACTCTGTTGCACGCACAAAGATAAAAAGACACCTTGTGTGTTTTGCTGTGAGTCAGCAAAGTGTCTGCATTAAAAGCTTTCCTGTGGCCTTTTTAAAGCAGACTTTTGCTCAGGCTTTGATGTCGAGCATTGTATCTCTTCAAAAGGCAGGACAGGATTGATGTTGAGTATCTCAGTCTGAAGTTGGGATTTTCAAAAATGCACTTGCTAACTTAAACATAAAACACAAACAGCATAACATCTTGTATTCATTAGCTGGGGAGGACCGCGTGGTGTCTGCAGGAACAGGTGCACCTGAGGCTCAGCGTTTAAGAACGAGAGTCCAAATGAAGTTTGCGAAATCTGAAAACAACGTTAACGTGCGAGAACAAAGCACATCCTCTCTGCTGTTTCGCGCTCGCCGTTTGGCTCCAGGGATGCTACTGCCGCTCTGTTGGTCGGAACACCACTTTGGTCCAAAATATCTAATTATTGAGTTGATTTCCACTGTTACCAACATTCATGGTCCCTACATATGAGATCCCCTGATTTTTCCTCTAGCGCCACCATGAGGTTGACATCGGTAGTTTTTAATGAAACGTCTCATCAAGAACTAAACTTTTCATTAAGGTGCCATCATCAGATAAAAATTACGATTAAACGATTATATAGGTTTATGTTAGGAGCACCAATTTAAGCAATTTTAACTTTGAACTCGAGAGTCATAGTTAACTACACCGAAATTTTCAAATATTCATGAAACAACCAGAAAAGTAGATGCAATATTTTTGACTGGTGATGTGAATCACGTAACATTATCTATGAGAAAAATTAATTGAACTTTTACTTCTGGATCCGGGGCCCCTAAAATTAGCTCCTCTCATTTCACAGACTGGAGTTATTATAATTGTGAGCATGTTAGCATGCTGATGTTAGCAATTAGCTCATGGCACTGTGCCTCAGTACAACCTCACAGAGCCACTAGCATATTAGACTCTTGTTCACGCTAGCCTTGTTATTTATTCATGCCAAAACAACCGGCAACAAAAGGGGGCACGCGAAGCTAGGCTGCTCGGCTAAGTCTCATCCTGGTCTCCTCAGTCACCTGCACTGTGTTTCCCTGCGGCCAAACTCATCAATTAGTCGCTCTTAGTGAACTTTTTTCCGACAAGATTAACTTGCATAAATAAAGCTTTTTATTGTGACTCATAAATGCTGCACAGAGAGGTCAATCAAATCACTTTTTTGACACCATAAAAACAAATACAGCTTCCTACCAACAGGTATATATTGTGCGATCCACTTCACAGACATTTAAAACGAATCACCTAGTTAGAAGTGAGAGAAAGTCCTTTTTAACACAGGGCCATGTTCGGACAGGCTTATGTCATTGCTTTTGACGAGCTCAGTTTTAGCCGTCTGCATTAAAATGTGGGAATGCCATTTTCAGACCCACAGAGGAGACAGGGAGGACAAAGGGCCAAAAAGATGCGTCTTCAGATTTATCTGGCTTAGTGCTCTGAGTGAGTGCGGGACAGAAGGAGATGGAGAGATACTGTTCTCTATGTGCTTTTGTGTCATTTGAATGATAGCTAGAAGTGACGCAGGTACGATTATTAAAAGACTTTCCTCCACATTAGTGAAAATAACATGGAGTAATGGAAGTTAAGCAGTGAATGACTTTTCCAATTATTGCAGTGTGAAAGGAGTCTAGTCTTTAATAGTGCGGGCTTATGGCAAATTAGAGCTGCTATTCTCTGTGAAGGTAACAATGGAATGACTTGCCCTCCTCACTCCCCTCTTCCAGGCAGGGAGAATGAAAATAAGGCAGCCATTGTAGCGGCAGACAAAGAGCGGCCGCACCCCTTAGCTTTGGCTTAGCGGGGTTAGAATGTGAGGGCTACCATCTCACTATTACCCCTCTCTCCCTCTCTGTCACTCTCTTTCATTAGGGGATTGATTAAATTGTGAAATCGGGAGTGTGATGGATGCATGAGCGACTTCTCAAGTCGCTCCCCAAGGCTTTGACAAGGACAATATCAAGGACCTCCTGATACTCCCTTTTCCTCCCTCGTCCCTTCATCCCAAGGAAAACCAATCTGGGTAATTAGAGTAAAGAGTGTTGGAGACTTGTATGGGAGAGAGAAGCGGTGAGAGAGAGAGGGGGACAGTGGCACGAAATCTGCTGCTATTGCACTTTTTCCAGCCATTTACTCCCCCCTCCTGCAACCTGAATACATGCACACACACTTTTCCGCTGCCCACCTTTCATACGCCGCTTTCTCCCTCTTTTCCCACAACCCTTCCTTCTTTTTCTTCTTCTCACTTTCTAAATCCATCAGGCAGCAGTGAAGAGGAGAAATGCAGACTAGGGGGAAAATGGAGGCAAGAAAAAGCGAGGAGAGTGAGAGTAAGAGGGGGAAAATGAAAGTGGCTGCAAATTGACTGCATCAGCACAACTACGTAGCCGAGCATGAGCCCTTCTGGCCGGAAACCTGGAAAGAGGAAGTTTAGAGAAGTTGCCAGGACGTGTTTGATTAAACAGGATAGAGTTTTCTCCCTCCTGACCAGACATGCGACCTCTTTGGTATCCTATCCTGCTGGAAGAAATTTCCCCTCGCTTTGTCTTTTTCGGCCTGGTCAGAGAAACATCCAGTTACATCACTGCGCGAACACACTTCCAGTGGACACAGCTGAAGGGTTGTTTGGAAAGAAAAGCATACAGTACATTCCTCCCGGCCTACAGGGGCAAACACTTCGGAGGTATCATGAGGTAAACAGATGTCTGAGGACCCAGATGAGAGCGGAAAAGCAAAGGAGGAAAGGTGTTCAGGTAGAGGCGCGAGCAGTATGCGCGTTTGATGTTGACTGGAAGCCTGACAAAATGGGCTGCTCCCTGCCAAGCCTGCCCCTGCCAAGCACAGGCAGAAACTGAAGAGGGGCTGGACCTTGCCATGCTGCTGCTGGGTGTTTTGAAAAGTTGCGCATTCACAACACAAAGACACACTCGCTCACCCGTGCGTAGGCGTGCGCACACGCACACATACGTGGCCGCGCCGCAGCCTCTAAGTGCGTGTCAGAATGTTTCCCAGGATGTTCTGGATCCCGCTAACCAAGCGAGGGATTCTGCTTGGCAAACTCCACCTCAGCGAGAGTCCAGCTGTCAGCTTGACAAATGAACCTTGGAAGAGTGAGGAGGTGTGTGTGTGTGCGTGTTTGCGCAGCCATGCATCTGCGTCTGTGGATTCACGCCTGTGTATTTTTGCTTGAGCATAAGCGTGTGTATCATAAGGATGACACACAGATGGCTGATGGACATGTGGTTTTTGCTTTTTCAAAAGCGGCCGGCCTGTCGCGCCTTGATTGATACAGATCAGAGAATGGATCAGAGCCAGCAGAGGTCAGTTCCCGTGAACCTCTTCCCATTCCCGGAAGTCATCGAGAAAACACTGCTGGCGATCTGGAAAAGCACCAGCCGCCCCAGCTGCTCGGCTTGACGCTGAGTCCTCTTTAAAATGACACCGACTACATAGCAACCAGCACAAATCACCTTACATAAAGAAGCGTTTCGCACGGCCTCAGATGAACCGTAACATCGCCCCCTGTATGCCGCGATGCCAGGCGCTGTGCAAAGAGCTATGCATCATTCTGATTTTATGAACAATGTGGGATGTTAAAGCTTTTATAGAGCGTCAGGAGGAAATGTTCTTTTTCTCCTGAAAATGAAGAGCAAATAAAAATGTGTAAAGCAGCATCAGGGAGTGCTGGCCGGAAACGCTCATAAGCGAGAGGCAATGAGAAACCTGCAAAGTTAAAGGATGAGTTATAAAATACCGCCAACTTTTTATCTGGTGCTAAACTGTTTATTTTAGGAGCTGCTTCATCTCGAGATGCTGTAAAGCATTTCATTGCGCAGCGAGGAATTTTATTACACACATGAACAGTGATATGTTCGCTTGTACCAGATCTTCATGTCTGTCTGTACTCCTGTGTGTGTGTGTGTGTGTGTGTGCGGAGGGCTTTTTTTTAACAGCATACAGCCTCACCATCACCCCATGACAGTATCCATTATGCTTGCATGAAAAGATTCTGAGGCCTTTCACTGTAAATGACAAAGTAAATAGGATCACTTTATTCTACTGCAGGCTTCGATTTTGACTTCCCTCACATTTTACCTCCAGGAAAGAAAGAGCCAAAGAGGGGGAAAGGGGAAAACACAAGCACATTAGGTGAGATTAGAAATTTTTATCACACGACTAGCATCCAAAAGCGCTTCAGTTCATTTCAAGCTCATGCCCAAGGACTCTCCCCCCTACCGCAGTTTTTCTTTCATTTCTGCTAAATGCTGTTTGCTTTGTGTTGAATTAGATTTTATTCTCTTCGAACTGTCTCACAGGCAAACATGCAAACATCACTGAGCGGAGGAGGGACAAACAGCATCACCTGATGGGACAACAGATGCGTTTGCGTGTCTTCTTCTTTTCCTCCTGCATGATTTCCTCTGCCTCTACTTTTCTGCTCTACTGTCATTCTGCTCCTGTATCTGCCAACCTGTCCTTTCTATTTGACCGACCTTGTCTCATATCGTCGACAATCACAACCACCCTCAACCCCCCCCCTCCACAGCTTCAGCACTGGTCCCCACCTCCCTGAGACCCCTTCAGAATATCTTTCTTCCAATTTCACTGCACATTATTTTTTCATGTCTTCAGAGGAATAGAGATTCTTGGCTCTCCTTCATCCTACTGATCCACGGGGTCGCCGGGGCCAACCTCCAGGGGACCAGACAGAGGCTGTTTGTTAAGCTGTTATTTATCTCCTTCATAAAGTCCTCCTCATCTCCTATTAAAGAGCCCAGAACTGTTGCCCTTGACTGGCACATAACTCTTGTGTCTTTTGGTGAGATGATTTACTGTTTAATTTAACACCAACTGAACCCAGGAGGGAGCCTGCCTGGTGCTGCCTGATGTCATATCAGAGAGGAATGTGTTGGGGGGATTTGTGAACATGCGTGTGTTTATCTCAATGTGTGTGCGTTTGTGTGCGTGTGAGTGAGTGGGTGGCTGAGGCAGCAGGGTTTTTGTTGTTTCTTACTGTACAGCCTGAGTTGTAGCAGCTCTGGGCCTGGGTGTGCACAACGGGGCCACGTCTGGAAAAATTTTCTCTTGAAAAATAAGCTGCAGCTGAAAACGCGCCTGATGAACATGTTTACCGGGACTTCACGCCACTAATTTAAAAATAATGAGATATTAAACAGTGAAAATTACATTTCAGTCTCACTTCCCTGAACACAGGAGAAAACAAAGGCCAAATGCTGTTGACAAATACATGAATGAACTAACAATTTATTTTCCTCGTCAATACCAGGAGATTGTAGGAGACTCCATTTCCTGGGGCTGATAAATGTAATTACATTGATCTCACTAATTTCATTAGAGGAAAGGAAATGAAGTTCATAAAGTATTTGTTATACGCCGAGACAAGACGACTGTACAGAGAGTGGGGGGTCTGGCTCTTAGAAAAATCGTGGATCGTTGAGGAGAAACAAGAATCAGAACAAAGCGTACAGAAATGGAGCTGTCAAAGAATCCATAAAGCTCTTCCCTTCCTATTTTCATGATTGCCCTCCTCCTCCTCCTCCACCTTGCATGAGATATTAATGTGCCCTCAGGTGCTCACCTCTTCTCTTGAATACCTTGAGTCTCACGCTATTCAGAAGATGGTCAAATTGCTTTTATGGTCACATGTTTCATTAATGATATGACCTGTCAGAAAAGACAAGGATGGGCATGTTCCTCCATCACAAGACTCCATTAGTAAGACTAACAATGTAAAGCACTCTCAACTTGCTCTGGTGTTTTACTCGTGCCATCATAACTCAGGACCGGCTATCAAGCTTCATCCTCGCTGCTACAAGAGCAGACTTTTCTTTAAATAAATGAATAGTCATTATATCTGAATACTTCTGTTCCACACTTGCTTGTGCCAGTTCTGATGATGCTAATTTTTAGAGGCACAGTGGTGCTTTGATCTCAATGCAACACATCTCAGTTTAGCGTGCTATCATGCTAACTTTTCCAAAATCTCTGATGATTGGATGTCATTCATTTTGCAGGTATTCAGTTATAAACTTTGATCTGATGGTGGTGCAAGAGGAAAGGGATTCATTCATCCTGAGGGGGTTGTGAATGAGGGGATCATCAAAGTCTGTGGGCTCCATCCATTGGGTACCGCGAATAACTGTACTAAATTGCATGGAGACCATCCAATAGTTGCTGAGCTATGTAATTCAGTCTGGACCAACTTGGTGGACTGGCCGACCCACCGTTTGACATTGGCATCCATAGAGGCTCCACTGCTAGAACAGAGGATCAGTAAATATCACATTTGTATCAAATATGTGTTTAACCAAATGATTTGCAACGTCTCCACACAGGGTTTGCTTGTGCTGGAAGAAAACTCACAGCTGGGGTTTGGAAAGAAAATACCTTGTGTGAATTCTTCGGGAGGTGAAATCAAATAAAAAGCCAAGAGTTTAAAACTGGTCAAGATGTGTTACTAAGTAAAACAACAAGCAAATGAAACGCTGACCTGACTGTTTGAGTTCTTCCTCCAGAGTCGACCGAGGTCTCTCCTTCCTTTTTCCTCCCTCCTCACACTCTACAGGAGGTCCACCCGTATCTGAAAGAAGTTTATTGTTTCCTTCTTTTCTTCCCCGGCTTGATAGAGCTTATGCAGAGTGTGTGTGTGTGTGTGTGTGTGTGTGTGTGTGTGTGTGTGAAGTGAGAATATGTGTGCTGCAGTTGTATGCCTGCCAAAAAAAGGACCTTAGCAGTGCACAAGAACTTTGAAAGACTGCAAAACATAGCCCCAAAGAAAATATGCTTGAACACATATACAGCAGCGCACATCCTGTACAGTCCCTGTGTTTGAAAGACTTAACCGTTCACAAGGCTGTGTGTGAGCAGGCAACTGTCCGAATCTGCTGGACTTGACGTTAAACGGACTTTACCCTGCCAGCACGGTTGTACAAAGTCCACATAATGTCAGATTGTGACCATGTGGGAATAGAGCAGGTCATTGTCCAGATTTACAATGAGCAAGTGGGCGTGTTGATGCTGTTTCTATCACGGGACTGATGCAAAACGGTGACGATTCAAACATTTTGCCCATAGATTGCTTTCCACTCCTTCATTGATACTGCCGATACGTCCATATATACATGTAGTACTGATGTCAACGGAAAAACTGTCATCATTACAGATGAGTTGGTAGCTTTATCATCCACTGTGTTCAATGTGCTGTAAACAAAACAATGATTTCCACAGCCCACTTTCTGCATTATGTTCATAGACTGTGTAACAAGTCGTGGACGGAGCCATTGTGATGTCACCCATTGGTTTGTAGACAATCGTTTCAAAGTCTTAAACGTTTTTGGAGCCATATTTACTGGGAGGGTGGAGCTGGGGAGAATAGGCATTGCTACACCGCTATCCTGATTGGACCTGACTGAGAACCAGAGGACAGTCTATTTTGAGTCAGTCACAAACCTAAAGCCTATCATGCTTTCTTGTCTATCTCACTCAAAATGGGGCCATAATTTACAAAATGAACATCCTGTTGTATTGCAGAAGACTTGAAACGAGCGGTTGAGACCATAAACTCACGAGGAAACTGTTGACTGAGGTAGTAAATCAAGGTAGAAGTAAGGTCATTTTCTTTTAGCTTACATACAATCTGACTCCTTTTTGCAACCAGTGGACTTGCCCCCTGCTGGCCACTACAAATAATGCAGGTTTAAGGCACCTGCACACCGGCTTCACTTTTCAGACCTGGAGGCTCTTTCCAATTACTATATTATATATCATATCATATATGCTGTCTATGGTCATGTTCTGGTCTATTTCCAGTAGGAGAGAACGCATTGACACTCACAGTCTCCTGTTGTGAAAGTCTCAGGAGTTGTCCAGAATGAATACGAGAAAAGGGCCTTAGTGTAGCCACACATTTCAGTGTTTTCACAGCCTGAATTTATTTAGCCCAGAAAAATGAGTTCTGCGTAGTTCCACATTCATGAAGCGTTCCATGTGGGCAGCAATGTGGTTTCCTTGTGACCAAGCTCCGGATCGGACTGTGATCCTTAAATACTCGCATCCCTGCGTTTCACCATCCTGCGGTTTCTCCGGTGGACTAGGTTAAAAAAACAAAAAACAAGATGGAGTCCTGTTTTTCTGGCTTAGCTTTTTCTTCTCTTTGTTCAGGGATAAAGCAGAAATGCGACCAAACAAAACCCCAAACAATGAGCATATACAAAGGCAACAACGCGGCACATGCGCTTTACTGATCCTTTGTTTGCTGCCTGTGTAGGACAAGTAATTTCTCTCTGTGCCTGTGTATGCATGTGTATGTTTGTTTGTGATTGAGTGTGTGTGCTTGTGAGCTTATGTCTCAGCAGGAGAGAGTGGAAAGAGATGAAGGGGGCAGACCGGAGCAGTGCAGTGCTGGCGTTGGCCGGGTGGTGGGGCGGCAGATGCCAGAAGGCTTCATTAGACTCGAGGGAAGAGGCCGTGAAAAGCAGTTCTCCGGGAAGTCTATCAGACCTAAACACAAACACAGACGTTCCTCTAATCCTGGTCTAGCCCTACATACCCCCTTTCGCTCCTTTCCCTTTCTTTCTGTCGCTTTCTCTTGTTCTCATACCCACCCGCCTTTGCGCCCTCCCTCTCAAATTCTCAAACGCATATCAGCCCCAGCTCCAGCTCACTTGTACAGTATGTAGCTTTCTGTTTCCTCCTTTTCTTTCAGACCCCCCCCCCCTTCTTCGTCTGTCTTTCTGGTGTTTTTGTTGTTGCCGTGTCTGTCAGTGAAGCGGAGCAGTCATTAATCACTGGTAAACGTACGCCGAGGAGAAAGCAGACACCTCAGGGGGGGACTTCTCTCATTCCGCTCAGAAAACGCTTTTCTCAACGTGCTCCGCAGAGAGAGATGTAGAAACTGGAGCACAGGTGCTGCAGCGAGCACAACAAACATAACCAGATGTACTGCAACACACAAATCCGATACAAATGTCGGCATTTTGTGCACTGTTTAACATGCGGGCTCCTTTTTATTAGACATATTTTCTGAAGCCACTACCAGGAAATAAATGCCTACAACAAATTACTGATAAACATGATTTGCCGATTAAGTGCATGATATCAAATAAACCTCTTTCGCAGCTGCTGTTTCTCTCTATGGTATTCTGTCAATATAATGTCTTGTGATTATTGCAGCCGCACTTTGTCGGAATATCTGACATCTCTGTCTCAAGGACAGCTGGCAGACAGAAAAATTTTCTCCCAAAGAAATATTATCCAATAAAACAACAGTTTAGCTGAAATTGCAGTCATTTTCACATCCCTTATTTCAGTTCTCAAAATAAATGTTTTCTCTCTCAAAATAATATCTCTGTTAGACAAATACTAAATTATTACCCAGGGCAGAGGAGGTTCAGAAATGATGCAACAACAGGTTTAAACAGAGAGAGGCTGAAAGGAAGAGACAACACAGAGGACAAGGACAAAAATGATGCAAAGGTTAACAGTTAGAAGAAAATAAATGGCAAGAAAAGGATGAGAGAAGGTGGTGGTAGCTACTGCTGGTGTCTAGATACACCTCAGCCTGTTCCATGTGAGCGAGAAGCTAACTAGCAATGCGCAAAGTCACATTTTATACTTGTTGAGAGCTAGATAAGAAGATTGATATCACTGTCATATCCATTAAACATAAATCTACAGCTAGGAGATGACTAGCCTAGCTTAGCATAAAGCCAGCATAAAGAAAACAGAGGGAGACAGCTTGCTTGGCCCAGTCCAGCACCTCTAAAGCTAATGCTAATCAACACATTATATCCTGTTTGTTTAGTTATGCCGTAACTAAAACCCCTTTTTTCAGTCTTAATGCTAAGCTAGGCTAGTAATCTCCTAGCTGTAGCTTCATATATGACAGTGGTCTTGATCTTCTCATTTAACTCTCAGTCATAAAGCGAGCGAGCACGTTTCCCCACATGTTTTATTCCTGGTCCTTTAAATGTTTCCAGTGCTTAACAAGTTACAGCCTGTTGACTGTGAATGGTCAGATACAGTGAAGAAAAACTTCAGCTCACCTGCAGCAGCGACTCTAACAGGCCAAAACCACATCTTTCACTCTCTCTGTTATTATCCCGCAGACCACAGTCAGCGAACAGCACAACGAAAAAGGCATTTCACTGGACAAACATTTATTCATAACCCGTCTGGCTCCTTGGCTAAACTGTTGTTTCATCAGGGTTTTGTTCATTTTTCTGCTGACGGCTGTTCTAATAGGGGGTTAAGGGAGTTGGGTGGTGGGGGTGGGGGTGGTTACGTTGAGTCTTTATTTACCCGAGCAGAAGAAATCAATGCCTCTCTGCCGTAGGAGAAGTGTGTGGATCAATGGAAGGTTTCAAAAAGCCTCTGTGAAAAATCAATGTCCCTTACATGCTATTGATGGCTGTTTGGCTGCAGAAGAAAGAGAACGACAAAGCACACCTGTTTATTGTGAAAAATTACTCCCCCCAACTCTTTTGTTTTAGTCTTTCTGGATCTCTTCCTCTCTTTGCTTTTTTAGTTTTGTGTTTCTGTTTTCTCTCCGTGGCTCTCTTTGCTAGACTTTCATCTTGTGTTTTTGCTAAACGTTAAGCACAACTCGTAGGCAGAAGCAGGTCGGAAAGAGTCGCAGTGACCTTTTTGAGTGAATTTTGAGAAAAATCATTGCTTTTAATCTGTTACATTCATCACGCTACTTTTATTTAGTGACTCCTTTACACATTTTTGAACATTATGTAAGGAGGCTGGTCTGCTGATCCCAGGTCTGCTTGCTTTCTGTTACCATACACCACGTCCGAACATCCTCGGCCTCGCCTTTTTTCTTTTTCTGTTGTCCGAGTAACTATGGCTTTCAAATAGCAGGAGCGGCTAATATTAGCACACCCCAGCGCACAGTGCAGAGAGCTCCAGTTGTGAACGCTGGTCTGAGGTCAGTGTATGAGACAACTGGCAGAGAGCAATAAGCGTGTCTGTTGAGCTCATGCTGATAAGTTTAGTACGATATACTGTGCACATTATCGTACTGTCACGACGTCGGCCAGACCCTGACATTCATTTACTTACCTGCTCTGTGCTTTCCTGCCATGCACTAACTCTCCCTGTCACTGCACATCCAGCCACTCCTCCCTGCCCTGCACTCACCCCTTTCCGCCATCCTGACCAGCTCTGCCAACTTTCTCACCTGCTACCCATTTGCCTGATTAGTTTAGCTGTATATATACTGGCCCATCTCCACTCTGTCTTTGCCAGATTGTCTAGTGTGCATCCACCTAGCTTTTCAGTGTTCATTCTGCCTGGCTGGCTCTGCCTGCCCGAGCCATGCTTTGATCATTCTCTGCCTAGCCCCTTATCAGATTTGTTTGCCTGAACTGATCGTCTACCTGGTTCTGACCCTCACTTTGCCGTCCGAACAAAGTAAACTTGGACTTTAGTCTTAACCTGTCTGTCTGTGAGTCGTGCTTTTGGGTTCCTGTTTGCCTTCATTCTGAGTTACTACACATGTATCACCATATCTCATACTTTAAAACTATTACTACTCCCGCTTTCTAGCATAATGTACATATTTGAGCTAACAGTGTGCATCTTTGTGACTGTACTAATCATTTAATTCATCATATTGTCCTGGTGTATATCTAGCAGATTATCTAATTAGGCTATGATTGCTTGACATTTAATTACCTCTTATCTTCACCTGAGGAAGACCATCTGTGGTTGAAATGGTGTCGGATGTGTTGGAAAAAGACAGCAGCGCAATGGCATTTTTCTTTACTTTTTCTTATTAGTTTACTTGGGTATTTTCATGACTATTTTTTACATGAACAAAGTAACAGTACTTCTACTTGAGTACAGTTTCTGGCTACTCCACCCACCTGAGCACCGCTGTCCATCACCTGAAGACAAAAATGAGGGGAAACCTGTGTTGCTACATTCAGTATAACTCTTACATGACGGGCTAATAATCTCCAATATTAAGCCACAGAGTTGCACGATGTGCGCTACACCTCGATGTGCGCTACACCTCGATGTGCGCTACACCTCGATGTGCGCTACACCTCGAGTCTGAAGCGCAGGAGTAATTATTTCAGCGCTGCTATTAAAAAAAAAAATGTCAATAACGTCTCAGTGAGCTCACACACTGTCTTGGCTTTGGAGAGCAATGGGAGTGCAGTTCTGCCAAGACTTCATCGAAGCAGTCAACATTTCCCTCGAGCCATGTCAGGCTGCAAGCTCAGAGGCCAGTCAGTAGGGCTTCTGTCCTGACACCTGCCCGATCCTGTGCTGGCCTGATCAAAGTGACAGTCCTGCAGACCTGCGGAGATGCAGGTGAGGGCTACTGTCACCCCGCCTGTCCAACTGATGGCAACTTGGTCAGGGCAGGGAGAAAAGCGGCAGGATGGTGGGGAAGGCCGCTGCCTGCATGTCACTCAGTGCTGCGCTGGAAGACAGAACAGCCCATTAGGAAAGAGACTGACTTCACAGGCCATTAGGGGAGGCATCACACAGCCACAGCACACAGAGCACTGAGTAATGGCACAGTTGGAGAGAGACAGGGGAGGAGATGAGACAGAAAGACTGCAAGCTCTGTTCGCACCACGTTCCACATAAAACCTGAAACTGCGATGAACATATTAAACGTCAGAGACTGAAAGAAAAAAAAAATGCTCCGACTTCATGACGACATTAAAGCTCTTCGATTTTCTGTTGCTTTGATTGAGGGAAATGAAACAGCCTCGCTTCTCAACAGAGGACCAAAGAGGTTACAAAGCTGGAGTAAACACATAAACAAAACGTATGGCAAAATCATCGCCATGCCATCCAACCCCCACAGCTGTCTCCTTGTTAAAATCTCTAGTTCTCAGTATGGCCCTGCTTGCCCTCCAGTCATCATTAAAGAGAAGGACGGGAGCCTAAGAGCCCAACAGAGGCATCAGCACGCATCACTTCTCCTCTGCTCTGAACGCTCCACTCTCAGAAATCCACCAGCCCCTGACGGACCTATTTACTGCACAAAGTGGATTGTGTTTGGCTGCGCACTCTACTTCCAAATGCTCCTTTGATACCCTCTCTCTTTCTAACTGCCCCACCCTTCCTGTCTCTCTCCGGTTCTGACCTGCTCATGGAATCAACAGGACTGTCTGGCCAGTTTATGGCCGGTGTAGCACCGCTGAAGGGCTCAGCGGGCTCAGACGAGAGTGCCACACCGTGCCAGACTGATGGGACAAACTCCAGCTGTAGAAGCACTGCAACTCCAAAACAAAGACTTACAAACTCTCCCCTCTTTGTCTTTTTGTTGCACTATATATATATATATATATAAAAAAAAAGTTTCCTTCAAGCAGCTCCCCGGGCTTTTCTCAGGGGATTGGATGAAATCCGGTTGAAAAACAAAGAACAGAAACAAAAGAGAAAAAAAAAAAAACGCTTCTTTTGCACAATTTAAGACCCAAAACAGATAAACTGTGAGAGTTTAGTAAACAGCGAGGAAAAGCTGATGGCTTGATATTCCAGATAACGAGAGAAGGAAAGTGGGAGCAGGGAATGAAGCGGCGGACTCCTGGAATGATGTTTTTTGATGAATTACGGCGTGCACCACGAGCTTAGAGTCTGGAGCTTTGCTGCGAGAGAGGCAAACTGCGCATTCTGTTGTGACAGAATCTCTGAATTTTAAACACTCCGCAGCTCCAGCTTTCGCACAACAACACATCTACACAAACGTTTATTTATTCATGTTTTTTTTTTCCTTCAGACAGGCTTGTACAGGCTCGACCTCCAACTCTCACCATGTTGTTTTTATATTTTGTACTTATCAAAACTAGCAGTTTTGCAGAAATGAAATTTGCTGTGATGGGGAGTCAGTTGTTGTTGCCACATTCCAATCTTGAATGATAAATGAGGAGAGGCCTATTGAATAATGATTAGGCACCAACAGCTGAGGTGTTACTACATGTGTGTGTGTATTCCTAGTTCTTCAGACATGGATGCATGGATGTTAATACCTCTGATTTATTCAAGTTTAAAGACCCCCTCCAATCTTCATGCATCTTGCTGAATTAACTCAAGACACCAGCTAATCCGGGATAAGGTCACACATAGATTCACGTGTTAAATTAGTCTCTTATCATTCATCCTCATCACCACTTGCAGATGCAAACAATCCAATGGAACATTTTCCACGTATGTTTTGGTCAGAATTTTTTTTTGTTTTTTTCCCCTATGTCTTTACATATGATGAGCGAAATAGGCAGTCAGCCCCGTGGCTGAGCATATCTGGAACTGCAGGGTATCAGTGACAGTCTCAAAAACATGGTTTCATCAGAAAACAAGCAGAGGTTTGTGTGTTTGATCGGCAGAGTCAAAGGTGAGTAGGGATGTTAGAGCTGCAAGTGAGCAGCAGAGGGGTCGGTGGTGAGATGGGGACTATTTGCATATTCATATATCCCTGCATACTGGATGAAAGCAAAGTTGTCGAATTGCATCAGAGCCATTTTAAGGCATGAAGGGAGTTTTGTCACTATGTAATTTTGATGAACAGAGATCAGTTCTTAGGGGAGGAGAACTTTAAAGCATCATGTCCTTACTGGGGCAAAGAGGATGAAGCACTCTGCTCTTTCAGGCCTGGGAACAGCAGCTTTTCATATGCGCTCCTTATATCCCACAGGAGGTCCAGAGTTATGGCTTCAGTAAGGATTCTGTGACAAATTGTATTGTTATAAAGGAGCTACAGAAATAGTATTGAACTTCGGGCAACCTTTCTGAAATGGCCTGATAAAGGAAAGAAAGGATGCATGAAGGAGCAGAAATAATCATTCGTTTCACTGTGAACCCAACGGACCTCACACTGTGGGAGAGTTTAGCTGCTTAGCTGTTTTAGAGCCAGCTCTCTGTCTGAAGGGAAAACTTCTCAGGGCCAATCAGGGCTGTTTAAATACCTTAAGATTTTGTGGCTATAATTACATCAGGGGAACACAACATAATCATCTGCAAGGATATGGAGAACAAACCAGTTATGCTAATGTATTTCTGTTCTTTATCACCGTTCATCACACACCCACAATCAGTGTTAGCCGTGAAGTGCCCTCGAGAAATCCCAGCTGTAAATTCAGAACAAATCAGCGATGCGGCCCATCAAATCTGTCACTTACGCTGACGAGCATCTGAGGGAATGGTCCTCGAGAATTTTCTGCCACGTTGATTGGTGGGATCACCCAGTCCCTCTTCTGTCTCCGCAGACCCTTGGAGCTGTTCAGGCCGGACCCTGAGAACATGATGACAGGAGGTGGTGCTTGGAACGCCTCCTTCCTCTCTTTTCTCTCGGTGACTTTCCCCTCTTCCTTTGTGACCTTTAAGACAACACAGGCTTTATTTAGGATGCTGTTAATGATAAGAGTAACTGATGTGATGTCCAAGTCGTTTCTGTCTCGAGGCGGAAACTCACAGGACAACAGGAATGACAGTTAAGTGCTGTTAATCAGGTTAAACAGTTCAAAATCTTTGTGAACAGGTGAATAAGTATTGAGGTTAGTGGTGACAGTAAGTGGCGCTGTTAGCATGTAAGCCACCTGATAACTTCAAATATCTGCTTTTAAATGGGCTGCAGCACACCTGATCCTATTACTAACCTGCACCATCAATCATTAACAAAGACAGGGGAAGAAACTAATAAAAAAAAGGATCCATGTTGAATTTTAGAAAAATAAAAGTCAATGGTAACAACGTTATTTTCCATACTTAAATCATCTTTACTTAACTTAGCTTCAATCAGTATTTCTCCCCTGGTCCTCCACCACCCTTCTGTCTGCAGGTGCTCCAAAATGTGAGCATCACCTGAAATGCTTCTCAGCAAGCTTTATTTTGAAAGAGTAACTGGACGTTGCATATTTATTATTGCCACCTTGACTGTGGAATGAAAAGGCGCTGCAGACACGGTTGACTGGCATGGACCGATGGGCGTATCACACGCTTTGGCATGACACCGGGTTGACAGGTTGCTGCTATCTACGTTCTCTCACCTTATAGGTTGCAGCTTAGAGTAATATCATAAACACTGGGTATCAAACTTTGAAGTTTTATGCTGGCTTGTCAGTCTCCGTCCTGAAAGGCAGCCTTTGCCACCTTCCTTTTGTCACTGCACTGCTGCGGGTGCAACACACATGCATGCGTCTATTGGTTTCTGGAACCTACAGTATTTCTGTCACTACTATAGCTGAGGAAAATGCATGACGTTGCTATGAAAACAAAGCACTATGGAGCCACACACATTGATTCACTCTTTCATTCATTCATCCACTCACTGGATTACTTGCTGCTTCATGAACTCGCTTGATCACTAACAGTCTTTCTGCACGTAAGTGGCTATGAGGAAGCTCGGCAACCAAAATAAGGACCATTCACACACCTCTTGCTCAAATGCTTTGTATGCAGAGTACTTTATAACAATGATACATGTAGTGTAGCATCAGAGCACAATGGGGCAGGTAATGTGTGAACCAACGTTTTGGAAATACAATGCTGAGCCTTTGTGACATCTTTATGCAGGAAAACCAACTAGAATTACCGCATGGCTGAATTGTTTGACACCAAACCTTGCCAACAGACTCAGACATCAGACAGCACGAGTGGATACCCAGCATGTTTTTCAATAACTCATATTCTAAATAATAACGAAAAAAAAGCAAAAATACACAGAAAGACAAAAGTAGATTTTAAATTAATGTATATAGTAAATAGACTATTGATTGTGGGCAACAATGCCAAACAAGATACATCTTCAGAATTGGCCAAGAGCTGGACAAATGGCATATAATTGATGTTTTAATAATTTCACCATATTAGTTGAAAATACATGGCAATTAGAAAAGTCATTACAGTGAGAAAATATACATTAAGTACAAATTAGAAGCTCAGACAGGAAAAAATACCCTGTTTTATTAATCTACAAAATTCCTTTCCATTCACTCTGTTGTCTGTTTGCTCACATTTGCCTGATAAGTGAACTATTTCCAAAAGGAAGTGAAAAAAAAAAGTAAATAAAGCCCAAAAGAAATCCTCAAACAATTATTTGCACCCATACTGTAACTGAAAACTTATCAAACTAAGAGAGAGAGGGGGAAAATGCTTCATAGCAGTAGTAAAAAAAAAAACCCTTAAAGCATAAAATCTCCTGTCCGCAATGCACCATATACGCAACCAAACAATGTGTTAATTATGCTGACAGCTTAGATCTCATCCACTGTGGTACATTTGTGTCATCATGCACTCGGCCTGAGCGGGAAGGAGGTGTAGCGCGTGAGCGCACAGATTTAAAGACTCTGAATTCTTTGCATCGGTGGGCTCGCATGTGTGAGTGTATATGTGCATATATGTGAATAAGACCATAAACTACTGACTTTGTCATTTACAGCGGGTATAAAAAGTCTATTAACACAGAGCATGTCTGAGGTGGGATTTACAGCCTCTTTCAGCAGACAGTGACAGCTCAGTCACAGACACAAGCTTCAATCATGCAGTTTTCTGCCATCATACACTCCACTCACACACTACCTGCAGGCAGAGAGGAATGACCACCACAAAGCTGTCTTTTTGAAAGATGCTCAAATAAGGAACTTGAAAAGGGCCCATTTTCAATCTCCATGTGAGCATTAACTCACCCATGAGTCAGGGGAGCTACGCCAAACGCTGAAGCTATCAGGCACATCTGAATGAATGCTCTCATGAGGAAATGGTGTAAAATGCGTGATGGTGCACAACAGAGACTCTGCTGCACCCGAGTCCAGATAACCAGATGTGTTGCTTCCTACGTTCATGCACATTACATGTATCAACAACCTCTGTGTGTCAAGGTTACATGGAGTCCACCATCTCAAGGCTTACTTCTTAAATACCACGTCTGGTGTCTCAAGGGCTGTGCATATGTGCGTACGTGATCTAAAGGTTATAATAAATTGACAATCTGGAGGTTGTTCTACAACAACATGTCTCAAGGTAAACATGTCAAGAATTCAGTCGCGAACATCACCGCTGAATTTATGCATCAGTTGCACTCTGTCTCAATCACATTCCCCTGAGCTATCCCTTGCTCCCGTGCTCCCCCTGCCCTTCTCTTGCAGTGTTATTGTTTTCCTCTGTCTCTCCTCCCAGTCAGTGGGTCCTGACAGCTTGTCTCAATAACAGTGTTTCCTCAAGCGCTGGGCTGTGTGAGGCTGATGGTGCAACAGCAGGTAAAACAGCAGCACGGAGCTGCACCTACCCAACACTCCTACCAGCAGGCCCCAGCAAATTCCCAGGTCATGTCTTTGTCACCTATGCTCCAGGGGCACCAGTGGGGAGGATATCTTGCTGATTCATTCGTTTGCTCATCCACTCAACTTTTATTTATGCAGGTTGTCCAATGATAGCAGTTCTCTCTCTTGCATGAGTGCTCTGTGTTCACAGGGCTATGAAGACAAAGGCAAAACTCATTTAGACTCACTGCATATAGAATATTAGAATAAAATGGAGAAAGGGTTAAAAAGAGCAATCAGCATTAAATCCATATGTGTGTGCATATATATATCTATATATCTACATTATTTATATCTATGTATGTATGTATGTATGTATGTATGTATGTATAGATAGATAGATAGATAGATAGATAGATAGATAGATAGATAGATAGATAGATACTTCACACACACAAACACACACACATGCACACACACACACACACGCACACCTCAAAATAACATACAAGGAAAAGGGCCTGAAGCAAAACTTTAAACGCCCTACATGATCAGTAGTTAGTTAGCTAGTAACACCGCCTTTGGTAAGTACCACTGCTTAAGGCTTTTTAAGGCCAGCTAAGAGTCTTTTAGTTCTTGTTTGGGGAATTTTTGCCCATTCCTTCTCTTGTGCTGTCTTGCATGCGCTGCTCTTTTGAAATCTATCTACAGATTTTCGATGAGGTGTAGGTCAGGGGACTGTGAGTGCCACAGCAAAACCTTCAGCTTGTGCCTCTTGAACTAGTCCATTGTGGATTTAGGATCATTATCCTGACGAAAGCGTCCTCTGTTCACCTTCATCTTTTTTACAGACAGTGTGATGATGGCTTCCAGAATTTGCTGGTGTTTTAATTGAATCCATTCTTCTCTCTACCAGTGAAATGTTCCCCCTGCCACTGGCTGCAACACAAGCCCAAAGCATGATCAACCCACCCTGTTGCTTGACACTTGGACAGATGTTCTTTTCATGAAATTCTGCACTCTTTCATCTCCAAACGTACCTTTGCTCATTGCGGCCAAAAGTTCGGTTTCATCTTCATCAGTCCACAGGACGAAAATATATCAGCTTTGTTCAGATGTTCCTTTGCAAGTGTCTCAGTTTTCATCCGATGACTCTCCCATGAAGGTCATATTTGTGCAGTTGACGCGGCACAGTGGAACAGTGCACCACCTTTTGTATTTGATTTGCTTTTCTAGCAATCGAAGGAGCAGCTCTCTTGTAAAGCTTTCTTGTTCTTTTAGACCTCAAAGTTAGCTCCACTGTTCGGAACTGAAGAAACAGCTACCTGAAAACGCTTTGCTATCTTTTTTTTAGTCCTCTCCTGCTTTGTGGGAATCAATTATTTTAATTTTCAGAGTGCTAGGCAGCAGCTTCGAGGAGCCCGTGGCTGTTGATTGTTGGGACAAGGTTTGAGGAGTCACAGCATTTATAAAGCTCTTAAATTTGCATCATCTGGCCTTTTACTAACGATGATTGTGAGCACGCTGTCAAGCTAATTAAGGTCTGAGACTTCGGTAAAAGTGTTGAAGAGGAGGTTTCATTTTGATGACTTTTGGAGATCAGTTCATCTTCTACTAACTTAACTATTTAGTTACATCTTGACCAGGGGCGCCCAAACTTTTCGATGCCACTGTATTTATAAAACATATCTCCCTCTCACCCACATAGGCTGGTGCATGTTTTCCTCAAGTTCGGGTCCACCACCTGAGGCATGAGAGTTTGACTGACATGTCTGTGCATTGGCCATCGTGTTTCATAAGGTGACTACAGAGAGGGACATCAGCAAACCACTGCTGCCTAGCAATGCAGTGCTGTGTGTGTGTGCTCCTCAAGCTGTGCAGCTCTCTCTTTTAATATGTGTGTCAGTGGCTGCAGCCGCTGTGAAGTCTATACATCATTCATTCATCATCATTGTTCATACATCTCTGTGTTGTCTGCTTTGATGATGTTTTATTGTGCCATTGAAGTGGCAGTTATTTCATTTCTGCAGCCTAATGTTGCTGTTGCACCCGTCGTGGTCTCCATAGCTCTTTTTATTTATCGATGGTCATTTGTGTTTCACTCAATTGAGTTTTGTCCTCTTTTCTTAATTGTAGTGAGGCTATACAGAGGAAGGCCGTTGAGTATTTATAAATGATAAACAGTGGCATGCACAGGCTGCAAAATCTATCTAGTATCGTGGCAGAGAAGGGCAAATGCGCTGCAAAAGGCCAAAACATTTCCATTAGGAGAAAAATGCTGCAGCTTCAGAAACGAAGCAAATTCAAAAAATCAAATCCAAAACAAATACAACAACGTAAACAAATGAAAAATGTGCTGCATATATATATATATATATATATATATATATATATATATATATACAAACAAACACACACACACCCATAAACATACACGCCTGCCTTCAAAGAATTAGATTGATTTAATATTGGAATATAATGAATTAATACTTAATCATGAAATATATTTCTTCATACTCATCCTCTTTTCATCTCTCTCTATCTCTGAACACTGAAGAGGGCGTTGATGTACATCTACAAAAAATATAGCAACAATATAATAAAACAATAAATATAAAAAAGAAGAAAAGAAAAAAAGGAAATATTAATTGATCTGAATTTACAGGTAAGGGCATAAATTAATTATGAATTAGAGTGAAGCCACAAGTAGAAAACACAGCCGCAAGAGAAAAAAACATAAACGGAAAAGAATACATGTTTGATGTTTCAGTCTTTTTCATTTTTCTGGTCTAGAAGCCCAAATTTTTGAAATTGTGATTAGTATTGTTTAATTTAACCAGGTGCTGTGAGTGCTATCTGTTCAGCCTAGTTAAGGATTCTTGTCTTGCTGGCCAAGGCGGTGTGGAGCCTCTGTATTTGATTATGTCTCTGGTTGTGAGTCTTACATTAACAGGTAGGCCCAGAATACTGCAATTCCATTACAGTAAAGAAAACAGTGCAGGCAGAGTGCAGAATATATGTGCATGCTCTGTGCCTGTGTGCCTGTGTGCGTGTGTGTGTGCGTGTGTGTGTGTGTGTGTGTGCGTGTGTGTGCGTGTGTGGGAGGGTGTTCATGTCAGAGTACAAGAAGATCTGGGCTTGTGAATTCTGGAGCATAAGAGAAAGAGGTTCAATCACCATACATTTACATATAAAGAGGCTACTGTTTTTAACACCTCTTCCAATTTTTCATTTTATATTACTTCTGTTCAATGTGTAGCCTTACAGTTCCTCCCCAGCAGTTGACATTTGAGAATAAAAATAAAATACAACACAGGAGCAGGCTACAGTGTTGGAAGATGGGAATGGCTTCTGGCACATATTGAAAGTTGAGGGTCCTGTGCAATGCAGTCTATAAAAAGTGTTTTCTCTTTGTCTCCCTGTGTTTGTTCTTGCCTGGTCAAGATCCCTCAGAGGCTTGGCTTGTATCTGCCAGCGGAAACAATGCTTTCAAGACTGACTTCATTAGATGGACGCCCAGGAGAAAAGCTTTTAAGGCTGCTTTAAAGGAAATGTGTCAAGCAACCTGGCATATGGTGTGTATGTGTTTGTGTGGGTGGGTAGGGGCAGGGGAGGGGCACGGGCTAAGGTGCCATGTTAAGTTTCATCAACCAGGAGCGATGTTTCTAATATCACATACCGTGCAAAACGGGGCACTTTCAGTAACAGCGCAGAAGGCAAGGTGGTTTCACAGGTAAAGGCAGATGGAAGGAAATCATATTTTGGCATTAAATGACAGAAAGACAGGATCTGCTGCGCCGTCTGAGCATGAGGTGAGAAAATCTTCATTCTAATAGCTACAAAATTTAGACTCTTAAATGGTTGAAATTGGAAATGTTCTACTTTTACTGGCCACTTGGGGGCAACAGAAACAAGCTGTAAACGATAACAACATATAATTTTTCAGGTGATATGGAGAACATGCTAGCCAACAGTTATCTACTCATACATTCATACAGGATGCAACATGAGCATTAATTTCAAGTCATGCACCTGACGAATGTAAATCCAGTATTCATTCTCCTTTAAGTTCTGGTTTGTTCTCCACCAACCCCTGAGGGAAATATCTGACCCTTTCGCTGTTAACTGCTCAACTATGTTCAACCAGCTAGTTGCTAACTTTGTCTGTATTTTGTTTCGGGCTGGGAAAGTGGTGTGCAGCTGTCTGTGTCTGGAAAAAATGCTGATGAGAGCGTTGAGACTGAACTAAAGCAGCAAAAAACAAAGCAATCTGTTATAAAGCTCATATGTCTGCAGAGCTGAGGGGAGCTGCAGAGCTGGGTAATCATTTTCTGTCGGTTTGTTGCTGCAAGCATCACCTTTTGCATACACTTAGTCATTTGATCTATTGTGAACATAAATATATAGATTCTATTAGCTTGAAATAATGAAAACAATAAGAAACTACTATAGACTGTACATGATAAGTTGGTCTTTTGTGGTTAGACTGCTTTGTCTCTGTTTCCAAGGTCAAAAATGACCTTTCAATCTCAAGTCTTCTTTAAAGTACTAATGCAAAGCAAATTATGTATTAAAACATAATAAAAAGAGTAAAGTAAAATAAAAAAGCCATAAAATTCAGGAAAATATGCACTATGAGTAAACTTTGACAAAAATGTGTGAATAACGCTAAAATCCAGAATGTTTCTGGCTCCAGTTATTAATTGGGGGACAGCAGCAGGTCCCCTTTTGGCCACTAGGGGAGCTATAAGCCCTGAAACAGACAAAAACTTGACGATACTCATGAGGTGATACTCATGCTCACGGCCCAGAAAGCACCAAATCTCTATCCTCTTGCACTGTGTTACCAGTCTGTACAAGAGACTAGCCATCCAAACACACATGTTGCTACATCCCATGTTCACTGTACTGTGTGACAAGTTCACTGAAACGTGCATGTGATCCTTTGCATTCAGTCCATATTCAGGAGACCAACCTCTGCCAAGCGCAACATGCCTGTGTGCACAAACAGGGTTTGTCAGCAGAGCGGGATGAGACAGATGTGAGCTTGGTCTGGACAAATGTATTCTTTTTCTTCAGAGAGGGGAAGGCTTAGTGGGGCTGACTGCAGGGGATGGCTGCCCCACATCCCACCAGTGCGGTGAGGGGAGGCAGAGGTGGAGCGAGGCATGTTTGGGATAGAATGAGGGGGATGAGGAGAAGGGTTGTCAGAAGCAGATGTGACCCCCCTCTCCTCCCTCCGCCTAAATAAGTCATGCTCCAGATCCTTTTATCTACACATGCTAACAGGTACTAGTGAGTTCCCCGAGGAGAGATGTGGAGAGAAAAAGATGGAGAGAAAAAAAACAGAGAAAGAGACACAGAGAGATAGAGAAAGAGCTGTGCCCATCACTGCTGCAAAAGGCTTAAGTGGGCTTTTCTCTAGCCATGGTGTAATTCTGATCAAACCCTGCAGCCCCAATTTACTTTTTCTTATTCACACTCACACAGAAAAAGAGAAATTACAGGAAGGTGATGAAATTGATTAAAAATCGGGTTAAGCGGAGATGTCTGTGCACTTCTCTAAACTATTATGAAAGACGGAGGATAAGGGGCAGAGGCAAACTGGAGTCAGATATGAGAATATTTAACGACAGCTTCACAGATTCCAGAGATTTAAAGGGTGTGTTATTTCCCCTCGGTCCTGCACAGAGGGCGGCGTCGACATGCAACCCCGCACTTAGCGCAAATAAAACCTATGGGCTACAGACATAACACACACACACACACACTTTATGCCACAAACAAAGACAGCAATGAAAATGTTACGCAAAATTAGCATAATTCATACTTGATCCGACTTAATCTCTCACCATGGAAAAAAAGCACAAACAAATAACATTCTCGCACACATACCAGACACACATGCTTACGCACACTAACGCTATGTGAACAGGAGTCACTGAGTGTGAAATGGATGCCCCCCACCCCCCCACCCCCCAGCCCTGGTGCCATCAGCCTTAGCCAGCTGGCAGTGGTCCCAGCTCTTCCCCTCCACGCCACTGCCTCCCCAAAACCCTGCACGCTTTGATATCAGCCAGCCCCTGGCTACCCAGACATCTGGAAGTTATTATTCAACAGAGCACGCCACAAAGCGCCATTTCCATAATGAAACATCAGATTTTGCTTCAGTGCCGTGCTTTCTTCTCCTCGCTCTCGCTGCAGACATGTTTGTTCCAACATGCTGCGGATTTCCGACCTCTGACCCCGTCTAGTCGTCCGATTGTTTGTCTGTCTCTTCGCGGCTCGTCGGGATCCTTATATTAGTTGACTCACTGGAATTTGAAGTAGGATAGCAAAGAATGGATTTTGAACTTTAACACAACGCTGTTTAAAAGTGAGGCTCAAACCACACTAACCAGTGAATCGTTTGAAGCAGTCTGAGCTACATAAGAGTGGGAATGAAGGCCAATCTATTCAGAGCCAGAACAACAGACTCATCCTTACACCCACTCCCACTAATAGATCCTTTGTTGGCCGATGACCCACTCCGCCTCTCTAGTTGTCTTTATGATTCTATGACTGACTTTGTGCCATCTCCTCTGTTATCTGGCCATGCAAAGAAAAACCAGCTGACAACTACTTATTTTCCGGTTTTCTAATGCTTTCGAGCCCTCGCTCTCAAAATCTAAATTCTCAAGGAAGTCAAACTACTCGAAAAAGTCAGACAGCTTCAATCATTCAAACTAACCTTTCTGGCATCAGATAAGTTTTGTACTGAATTTATTTTCATCTCTTGCTTACACACACGTCTAAGGTTCACGGTTTATTATCGGCAGTGATTAACTCAAGACTCAAAGTGATGGCAGCACATTTGACCATCTGAAATGTTGTCAAGATCTCTGTGTTTACATATCTGATTTATGAGTGTGAGGGCGTTTGTCTGGCTTAGCGCTGCCTATAAAGCGACAGCCAATGAAGGGGTTTCGCTGCCTCCTGGCCTGGTGGAACAGGGATGCAGCCATCCATCACCCTCGACTGGAAGGAGCAGGTAAAGCAAATAAAAGTTTAATTAAACCTCATTCAAATTTAATTCGCAAAATTTGCATCTTAAATCTCTGTCATGAATTGGTTGTGGAATTGACATTTGATTAATTTTCTCTGTTGACGCATGAACGAGTGACACTGGAGGAAAGGCTGTTTTAAGTTTTTATGGCAACCTTGTTACAAAGCAGTTGCCTATTTACAATAGACATCCTGCACAGAGGGAGCACGTGTTTGGAGCTGTGTCTATGGCAACCTCTTTGTCATTATAGAGCCATTGATTATATATAAATGTTGTTGGGTAATTTCACTCACAGGTTTAAGCTGCTACAAAAGCCATTTTTTTAATGGCCTGTAAATCACACCTGGTTCTGACCTTTGCTTATCAAGAGTTTGTGGATCCTTGTCAGTCATTACCTCTCATAAGTGATACATCTGTCCCAGCTCAGCTTACTGGCCCACCTCCTGTATGAGATGTCTGCATCCACTCTGTGTTACTGAACACGCTCCACCAATCATTTGTACTGTCATTATCTAATCTAATTAACGCTGATATCAACAATCAGATCTGGCTTTGTGGTTCAGTAGCTGCGAGGACGGTTGAGCTCAGGCTGGCTCAGTCCTCGCCTGACCTCTGACAGCTTTTAAATAGAGGAGGGAGAGTCAAGGACCCCTGGGGTATCCAAGGCACAGGATGTTTTCCAATAACAGCTTATGGCTGAGGGGAATCGTACTCTCCCCCCTGTGGCAGTGTGATTCTATCACTTTTAACCATGTGCTACTGCTACCTCTTTCTGGTGCACTCTCGCCCTCGCTCTCTAAAACCCCGAGGAGTTCTGACCTGATTCTTGGCTGTTACTATCACCACAGAATTTGACAGGAAGGAGAAAGTCTGGGATGGTGATTGAAATTTGAAGCGTGATATTTGCGTTTGTCTGTGCTCGCATGTGCAACTCACCTCATTTTCAGTTTGTTGAGGTGGCGATGAGTCAGTTAGTGCCAGTTGGACCACAGTCTCCCAGACATTCGTGTGCGGACCACTTGCTGTTAGCTTAAACTGGACCGGTTCATCCAGGCTGGCTCCCTCTCCCTTGGCAAAGATGGACCCATCTGTCCGCACGCTGAAGATAGGGTCACTGCTCTGGAAAGCCACAGCTTTATTCCCCATGCAGTCATCAAACTTCACTGTAGACAAGAGAATTGACAATATTTTAACATAATATTCAATAAAGCAGTCGATTTCAGTGACAAATAAGCAATAAAATAGGCACAAAGTACACAATGGCTTGTATGAGTGCAGCTGAAACTGCTGTTCTCACTCACAGACATGCAAACACACCCGCACACACACACACAGTACGTGTGCAGCACACACACCTCAGTACAGGAGGTACAGTAGATATAAGAATCTCGAGGGTTGTTCTCTCCAGCTGCAAGTGGGGAAAAAAAAAAAAAAACGGCGGCCAAATGATGGTGTGGTGTGCTGTGATTGTACGAGGGATGAAACACTGGTCTTAATGGAGCTCGCTACTGAACATGTCTGTAGGAGGACCAGGCAGAATGTGTAGTAATTAGCTGCTAGAATTACTGAGAAAATAAATAAATAAAACCTGTATTAGCAAACAAAGTCACAAATTTTAAACTAAATTATATATTCAGGCGGTAAACTGCAGAACATTGATATCCATACATGTTTAAACTGTACTGTTCTGTCTGGAAAGACTGATTCCACTGCTGCTGTGGCATTTAATGGCACTATGCTTTTTGTCCCCCTCTTCCTGAGTGACAAATACTGTGCTTTTAGCTTTTAATCTGAAAGCCAAATCCCTTTATTTCTGGTCCGTCTCCAGTTATCTCTGGCAGCTCGACTCAGCTCTCGGCCCTGAGGTCATTTGCGTTCACCATGAGTGCCGCATAGGTCGTCCCATCCTCGTCTTTCTAGCCTTTGTGTTAACACTGAGGTGTATGTTCATCAACTATGACAGAACTTCATCTCAAACCACAAATTTCTGCTGCAGAGTGTGTACCAGTATATAAACAGTATTCCACAGTTTGTTCTCAAACACGAGGACCTGAATCCACTTTTTTCTCTTCACTGGCCTCACTGGAGTTTTTATCTTCATCATTACTACCTCCCACTGCATAATACCTTTTTGGCATTTATACAATCACTTTAATCCAGTCATGCTAATATCAACTCCACAGGGAACTGTATTCCTGGACTTACAAGGCTTATTTGCCCTGTTGTGCATGTGTACAGTGTAGATTAAATAGCCCAAAATCATAGATCTACCAGTTTTTTACAATTTGTACAGCACTCAAAACCAAATAAGATGCTTGTTTCTTTTAATTACTGCCCAACAAGTACACAGAGACTCGCACCATATACAGCACCATAGAAAACAGTGCTTTGATTGCATAAAGAGAAATCATAGTTTTATGCAGTTTTATGCCCAGAATAGGAATTTGTATTATCAGGAACTGAACGAAACTCAAGCCCAACTCAGCAGAGCATCCTTGCAGTATACACAAGCTACTGATTGGTAACGGTGGCTAATGAGCAGCAAATGAACTTGCAACATTAAAAATGTCTTATAAGCACCACCTCCAAAGCTGAACATTGCACACAGCAGGTGGGAGATGCTAGTAGGAGTACTGAGGCTCAGTTACTGCAGAAAAAAGATGGTATACAGAGAGATGTAATCACGGAGAGGTCAAGACAGATGAAAACCCTCTAGAGTTTTATGTGCTCCAGTGTAGACATTAAATACTTGTTCTGTTACGTTAGGATGTTACTGTGTACCAGCTCAGTATAGAGCTGTCTCTATTGTCAGGGCACTCTTGTGTTTCATCTCTTATGAAACTCAACACAGTTTATGAGAAGAAGGGAAGATGAGTCACAGACCAGTGTAGCCGATACTGGCCTCCCATCCTCATCCCTTTCCTCACGGCACCCACAGCCTTCCCTCTCGGGGATTACGATGTCTAGACGGCATATCGTAGGAAACCCTGAGATGAAGGCGGCAACCCACTGTCTCTTCCTCTCTTCCCACGTCTCTAAACCAGCTGAAACAAGGCTTGCATTACAGAAAGTACACTGCGAGTAAATCCGGCTTTTTGTTCTGTCTGGCCCTAAGTATGCCTGTGATCATGTCGGTACCCTTCTAAGGCCAGATGTCCAGACAGCCACTCAGTGCTCAGTCAGAGGGGACAGCTCTTCAGCAACACTCTGACCGCTGAATGTACCAGGTGCAGCACAAGTGTCCTGGTCTAGACAGGAGGAGAGAGGGCATAAGAGATGGATTACATCTACCCAAGAGGTAGAAAAGCCTCTACTGCTCATCAAATAGTTTCTCTTTTTGAGTAGCTGAACATTTCACAAACAAACCCCTGAAAAAAGCGTGCTTGCTGTTTTCTGTTTGTCTCATTCTCTTTCCTTTTTGTCTAATCCTATCTCATATTTTTTACCATTATTTTCGAAGATTCTCAAAGATTAGACTTGGAATGTGGGGGGCGACAATAACAAACACACCAGTTGGCAAACGTGTCTGTGCAAATAGGATTTTGGAAGGCTGCCTGATTATATTAACAATGTGGAAGTCAAAAATCAAACTCAAAGCACGCTTTATTGTATTTCTAAGTCCTTGTGACTGTGAAACAGTCAAATACTGGGAAAAAAACACAAGCAGCAGGTGGTCTGTTGCCCCTTCTCTCGCTGTCCTCCAATTATTGTCTCTCTCTGAGCCAGGCACGCTGCCAGCAGTGCAGCAGTATTGCGGTCATGGCTGGTAGAGGCCTGCAGGCTGAGCCTTCACTCTGAGGGGAGGGGTAATCGAGGGGGAGGTATCTTCAACCATATTAAAGAAAGCATTTAGGTCTGGGTCTTAATTACCATATAAGAAGGCTTCATTATTTGGGGATTTTTCTGAAAAAATACCTAAAAGTAACTGTGTTCATTTGGTATGTAAAAAAATGCAGAAAATGGGAGAAAAAAATAGTATAACAATGTGAAAATTGTATTTTTGAAAGACTTCGCAGCACAGACATTCCGTGCTTGAACCACAAAAATGGCTGGTTAGGAGCTCATGGCAAGAAACCCCTGGGTTCTAATATGAGCCTTGTCTATATGTGACAGCCCTGTGATGGCTGGCGTCCTGCCCAGGGTGCTGATTTTCATCTCCACTTGTTTGTCGAAGATAATACAATAAAGTCTGTATCTTTTTTTTTCTTTTCTAATTCTGATTCTATAAAGCTCAGAGACACTAATGGTGCAGGCCAGGAAAGAGGGCCGTCTTGAGGCATGCTCTAGTTGGGGCAATGTAATGCTCTGCTCAGTATATGTTTATTGGATAAAAATATATATATTAAAAAGCTATAATCCAATAAAGTCCAGGCCTTCATCCAACTGCGGTTCTTGATATATAAAGTAAAGAGTAACACATAATCACATCTTTTTCTTTGAAATTATTCAGGTAACTTTCGGCAAAAATCTGCAGATCAGCCGAAATCATTAAGCCAATAACTAATGAGCTCTGCAGTAATGCATGTACTTCAGGTACGTGTATAATCAGACAATGTATGCATGTGTGTGTGTGTGGGCATTTATTCTATGTGACTGCCTTCATGTCTCAACAATGACAAGCTAGGCTAACTGCACCAATACCCACACACAAATGGAGTGACAGGCTGTGCATAGAGTACCCAGAGGGTCTTGTTCTTGCACCAATTAAAGAAAAAGACAGTGCCAATTTTACTCCTCCATCACACACACACACACACACACACACACACACACACACACACACACACACACAAAGCTCCAACAGCTCCTCTTTCACTCAGTTGGGTCGATACTGCTATAAGAGAGATTATAAAATCGGCCAACAACAGAGCAATGAAGCCCAACGGCACAATGCTGCACATTAACAAGTCGTCTAAAGCAGTAGGCCCAGGTTGTGCATTGATCTGGCAAATAACACAGACACCCCAGTGTGCCAAGCAGCCAGCCCAGCATTTCTCCAGTATCTAGTGAATGTGAGCAGTCACACCCCTGCAATGTTACAAATGCCACCATGCTATGTGGGCTCCCACACGGGGAGGGAATATATTCCATGATTTCCTCATCACCACTGTGTGGAAGGCAGTGAATCAGTGCTTTGTCTGTCGCTTGATAATATCACATGCCGGGGCCCATCTTCATGTTTTCCCCGCTTTTCTAATTAAAGTTCCCCTCTCCCTCGAACAAGACAAGGACAAGGAGGAGAGCAACGCTGAAAAGAGTTGTGACCTTCTTGGGGTGTTCTCTGGACAGCCTGACAGGAAGTAGGTGACAAGTGTTGAAAGGGAAGTGAGAAAGGGATACAGTGAGGGGAGAGAGAGGAGCTGAGAGCTGAGGGGTGACAGAAAGAAGGTGAGAGGAGAACGGGGGAGAAGGGAAGGGCAGAGAGGGAGAGATTGATGAGAGAAATGAGACTGTGCAGAGGTGGCAATCAGAGAGACAGTAAAATGAATGAAAGAACATTAAAAAGGAGGAAGGAAAGAGGCCTAAAAGCTCATAGGCAGATTGCAGTTGCTAAAGTGGAGCTCTCCAGAGGGAGCAGAGTTTATAGCTGCAGCCGTTAAAATTGTTCAAAGTATGGTGCATCAGATGTCACCCTGCCCTACAAAACAGCAAAGACACCACTCTTAACAGTCCTGATCTCTGCTACAATCAGGCCCATTGAGGACAAGCAGACAGAGGAGGATGAAGATGATGAGGAGGAGAGAGGAATGGGAGGTGAAGTGGAGGTGGAGGCTGGGGAGGGCGGCGGATGGAGGCCTGGCTTTGGGATCCTGGCTCTGTGAGCTGGCTCCCTCTCACACGGCCACATTGGAATGGATGGGATGCTCAGATGGCTGTTTAAACAGGTTAATTGGGCTGGCCTCCCGAGAGATCCGGACAGATGGATAGATGGGTAGAACGAGAGAGGAGGGAAAGAGGGAGCGAAAAAGCGACAAAGGGAGAGCGATGGAGCTCAGAGAGATGGAAACAGAGGGCGGGATGAAGAGATGGATGGTGAGAGACGAGTGTGGCCGCTGATCAGAGGCACCATGGGGAGCGTGCAGTCTAATCAGAGTGGAGCGGAGCTCTACAGTGGGCTGGGCCCTCAGTGACTGGCCAAACAGAGCCAGGTCCACTGTCCACTGCTGATAGACTATAAAAGGAGAACAAACTTGTGATGGAAGGGTGTTCAAAGCAATGTTAGAACCCCATCAGCGAGTTTGATCATTGAAGCCAATCGTGGACACGGACTCATCCCTCCAGCCTTTCCAGAAACTTACAAAGTAGCAGTGACTAGCTCCTGTTAGAAAAATGCTGACAGTGTGCAAGCACACACAGATGCAGAGCGAGAGGGAGCATGCACCGGACACAAAGCCGTTTCAAAATGTGCATGACGTCCAGAAATAGAGTGAAGAGACAAGACATCAAACGAAGCATACCTTTTTTTTACATAAAGTAAAGCATTAATGTATAAAGTAATATACAAAACTAAAAGCTTATCAGTCAAATATGTATCAAAGCAAAGCTACTGCACTAGTTTTTCAAACCTGCTTTCACTGGTTCAATTATCTGACTGTTTTATGTTTTTACAGCATTTTATGTCCACATGCACTTGGGAAATTCAAAGAATAAACCACTGTCATATTTGACAACTACAAAGGCACAACAAATTCAAAACAGACTTTTAATGAGGTGAGAGTTATTTTTTTAAAAAACTCTTTTTTAAGTTACCACAGACAAAACTGTGATGGCGAATGTTAATCACACAATCTTCACAAAGTTTGTTGTTTCCCTGTTCTACTTCAGTGGCGAGCGAGACTGAAAGGGGCTTTGTTTGCTTGCGAGGAAACAGAGAACTTGTAAGGGGGAAAGATTGTTTGTAGGCATAAGCTGAAGGCTCATTGTGAATGGGAATGAGGAAAAAGTGCTATCTCATTAGCTTTAAAAAAATAATGGAAATATCTCCTCGTTTTGTATTTCGGTTGTGTAACAACTTCCCAGACTCTGTTCCTCTAAACTTACCCAGCCTTGCTTATACAGCAACAATGCCCTGCTGCAGCGGACTGAGTACTATAAAGTGAACGTAGAGTTGTGTGTGTCCTGGATATGGATGGCCTGTGGTGTCTTATGTAAAATTAAGCAGCTTTACTCCGTGTTTTGTTTGGTTGAACGCCGATACATTTTACTTCACTGCTCTGCTTTCTCTGGGTGAAAATCCAGAATGTCAGCATGAGATTTTTCAGCTGTTGTGCTTGGCAACTTTTTACCCCGAAACACCTCTCCTGGTTTCCTAGAAAATCTGTTATTACTTTCGTCCTGCATTAAATGTTAACTGAATAAATGAGAGCAGGCTCGGATACAAGGACGGTCTTGAGGCGAACAGTAAGCCACTAATAGCAGTATGCATGTGCGCTGCTATGTAAATCTGGGGGCACTCCGCAAGTGCTGAGGTCTCCAGGAAACATCTGCATTTATTTTAAACCTCTCTGTCTGCAGCACTTAAACACCAATTACAAAGACACTGTGCATGAGCAGCATTGTTTATTCACGTAGTTCAGCTGACTTGTTTTTAATATGGATTAGGTGAACTATCTTTGAGTTACAGTGCCAAGTCAAATTGCCTTCATTTTAAGTCACTTGAAATTTTTAATTCGTATGGAATTAGTACTATCACTTGCCAACCAGCTTTACAGCATTATTTTGAAAAAAAGGTCCACGCTTAAAAAGTGAGAGTAAAATGTTAAATAAAATGAATGAATTAACCCACCTGACCATCTAGATTGGGTCTTTTGAAAGCTGAGGCGCTGTTGGATGGCTAATCAAGGGCCTGCTGTTGCAACCATGGCTGGTTAGTCATGGAAGGGGGTCGGCTAGCGCTAACAGGCTGGCTGATCTCAGAGCTGCTGGAGACTTGGCATGCACACTGTTGGCTCGTAACAGACGGAACTATTTTTGAGCGTGCATCTACTTTGATTTCAGCTTTCAGGTTTGGGTTTCAGTTGCCCGGACTGACCAATCAACATCAGTGCTCAGTGCAAGGCAGCAGCTAGGCTGATCCAGGTGCATTTAAACTGTTTTTTGATATTCCCAAGGCTGCTGGAAGGTGATAGACACAGACGGTGGGGGACTTCCCAATCTTCATTACAGAAGGCAGGAAGGAAGTCACTAAAATTCCCTAAATCATGTAGTCCAAAGGGTGATAGAAGGGGGGTTCATTCATTTCTCAATTCATAATTGTGCAATACATTGAGGGCTCTCCTGTGTTGCAGTGTGCAAGTACAGTACTATGCCAAACTGCATGCATGGGCAAGAATATACAAGCTCACAAATCAATACTGCAAGGACACATGCACATTCATACATGTATTCACAGAGACCAACCACAAAGACATTGTTTTTGACTGATCAGCTTCTCTCTAATGACTGATTAGTATTCCTCTAAACATGCACAGAAGTGACTGATTGGCCTTCCTCAATGCTCAGCCATCTCTCCCAGCAAGGGGAGCTGAACTGTCGCCTGAGCTGGTATTAGGACTCCAAACAATCACAGCTTGTTAATGCTTTTTATGACTTAGGGTACAGGAAAAAAGAAAAGACAAAAACACAAACAGTATGAAAACACAATGCCTACAAATGCTTGTGACCATGACCAAAAAAAAATCTTTCATATTCTCAATAGGTACTGGATTTTCTGTCGCTATCACGATGTGGCCACATCTCCAGTTTAATACACTATACTTAATGTCCCTATAATCAAAACCAAAGACTTATTTGTGCTTCATTCCATATTGTTTTTATTAGAAATATATTTTCCAAATGTTTGTGGTGAGATCTGAAAAATGGAAGACAGACAGAAAGAGAGCAAGACAGCGAGAAAAAGAGAGAATGAGAAAAGGAAAGAAGAAATCACGTATTTTGGCAATTAGGGCTGGCTTTAGTGGTGATTAGGAGAGGAGGCAGCGAAAGAGAGAGAGGGATCAGGCTGAATAAAGCCTCTCCCAGGAAGAGAAAAGCCCCTTTTGCAGAAAAAAGAAGAGGAAATAACAGCAGAATGAAAGTAAGAACAAACTTCCCCAACTTTCTTTGCAGTAGTGGGTCTGTGCTGTGCTGGACAGCAAGTTTGGTTGTTCTGGAGCACGCACAAACACACACACACACACACAGTTAGAACAGTCAAAAGGTATTTACACAGCAAACCGCAGCTCATATCCCTACGCTCCTCTCATTCCCTCACAGCAGTCACTTGGCCTTTTATCCCACTTTTCTGTGGTTATAGAGGGGGGAAAAAACAAACTCTAAAATGCTCTGGCGGTTGCGGTTCAGTGCGTTTTCTGGATCGATAGCCGACAAATTCAATGATGGCTTCGATATGTACAGTATAGGTTAACGTTCCGTGGGGCCTCGGCCCAGATTCTGTATCACAACCGTACATAAAACTCTACGATGACAAAAGCCCTGCAGCAAGACACCTGATACAGTCTGACCAACAGGATTTAACAGAGGAGTGCAGCAGACTGAGGTCAGCATGTGTGTGTTTGTGTTACATCATCTGGCGTCTGCAGGACGGCTGTTGAGGATGAGAGATGATGGTGGTGCTGAGGCTGGAGTAAGACTGGGGGGTGATGGCCATCTTGTCTTTGAGAGTGTACAGTTAGCTCTGAGAGGGGCTGCTGCTGTCAGCAGTTTGCATCAAGTCGGGCTCTGCAGGATTTGGGTTTGCTTTCATGCATTCTAATTTTGCTAAACTTATTCCACCCCTTTCGTCTGTTCCAGCCATCCTCAAGGGCCACCAAGATTCAGGTGCCACTTGTCTAGGACGGCTATCTCAAGGTCGGCACATCTAGGTGTGTCTGCGCGTGTGTGTGCGTCCTTTCCTCTGCAATGCCTATATCTATCAGCCTCCTCTGGAACAGCTCCCTGTCACCACCAAGTCCTGATCCACTACCACAGCCACTACATCTCTATATACTCTGTCACGCTGGAAAACAGGAGGAAAAACACTGATACACTAGAAAAAAAAAACTAAGCTTAGTACAGGTCGTAAAAAACAAAGGCTTCAACTTTGCCTTTATTTCAGTGTTTGCCTGCAAGCATCAAATATGCTTGTTGTAAGAAAAAAGAAATCATTTTCATATTGTTCTCTCAAGCTTCCCCAAGGAAGCAAACAGCACAAAATTGCTTTCCCCAACTGCTGGAGGAAATAGAGGCTGTATTTCTCAAATCTAATCAACATCTTTCCATCAAAATTTTAAGAAAAGGTTCTGTTTTTCCAATTGTAGGGGTCAGAGTACAAACCACAGAAATCCCTCGAGCCTCTATACACGGAAAAACATACATGTAATTACTCAATCTGTATGGAGGATAAGGAAAATGTTTTTTCAGTAGGAAGAGCTTATATCACTTCTTTTTTCCTTTGAAAGATAGCCATCAGGCTGTGATCCCTGAAATCCGGGGGCTGGCGCTGGACTACGATGGCTGAACCATGCAATTAGTGGGTCTGAAGTTTCACTGAGATAGGAACTGAGCTGAAAGTTCAGCACACGGCCAAATCAGTAACAAGAGAGAGGAAATATAGAACCGTAATTATCAGCAGCCATCACAGAACTGTAACACTATGAAATACGTCTTCACACATTAAACTTTGTGTTCAAAATTGCATTACTGTGTATTGATTTCCCAGTTTTTAAGAGAAATAATTTTTTTTGCCCCTGTATCAACCACTTAAACTTCAAAAGTTAATAGATAAAAACTTATGCAGCTTAAAAACTCTGAAAAACGAGCTGTCGTCTGTCATGTTGTCCGTCATTACTAATGAACAGTTGTAGCTGGAAGGGATCGTGTCCATATTGGATGATTTTCCAGCTCCTGATTTAAGTCCAATGAAAACAGTTCCGTGTCAGTGCTGGATCTGGTGTGTCTTCTGCGTGGTGATGCAAGGCTGCGGAGGTGCATTTGGTATGAGTGTGTCTTACTTTCATGAAAGAGAAAGAGTCTGGCTCCCATCACAGACCTGCAGTTAAGACCAACCCCTTACTGATCACATTCACAATCTTTCCCTAACCTCAGTTTCTGGAGCTTTTTGTTGCCTACGCCCAATCAGTTAGCGGACTCGCCGAACATCAACATTCTTTGACAATATTTAAAAAAGGAATCATAATTAACAGAGCAGACTCAAAGATGCATTCATTTTTATATTTCCTTGTCAAAACTTAGCATCTACATTACCCACAATGCAACTTGATTGCCAACAGTTTGGTCAGAGATTCAGGTGCGTTATGCTACTAGCAGGTAATGTAGCCTCGATCGGCAGACTGCAGAAGTCACACCCCTTGATTCTTTGTTTCATTTTCAAAACTGTAGTCACCAGCCTCAAGCAATTCTGACTCAAGTGACATCACTTGAGGCAATTTATCTGTTTTTTAAGCAATTCTCTGGAGCCTCAACAAGCTTTTTACAACTTTAAATACATATATTCCCCAAGACCTGTAAACAGACTTTGATATGTAAAATCAGTTGAGATCACCTTAAAGGGCTGCCTTGACATCCTGGTAGGAATATATTTATACCTGTAATTGCAGTAAGTCACCATGATTAAACACATGACAGAGGCAACCTGTGTGCGTGGGCACATCTGTGAGTGCATATAGGATTGTGTGTGTGTGCGTGTGTGTGTGTGTGTGTGTATAAACCTGTCAGCTAGAGTATAATGTCATAGAGCAAGCTAAAGAAGAAACATTAGTCACTGATGATTACTAACAACATCTTCCCGAGGGCGTCTGTGTCATTGTGTGTGAGTACATGATATTTTTTTTATTATGTAGCAGCACTGAACCGTCTTGTGGGCTGAATGAGCTGCCTTTACTGGGAAGTGACTGGCGGGTCTTAAAACTGTCAGCTAAATGTGTCTTAGGGCTTACAGACAATAATATGCTTGGTATAGCCCTAAGAAATTTTGTGTGTTTGTGTGTCTATGTGGATGTGTGTGTGTGTGTGTGTGTGTGCACACATACAGGTTGAATGGTCCAAATATCTCTCCTGTGGGTGAAAGTGTGAAATACAGGAACGCTTTACTGCAACTGTTGATAAGGTGCACACTGATATGACGAGACTGTCAGGTAACACCTATACACCATTAAACTCTCTTTCCCAAACAAACGCGCACGCACGCGCGCACGCACACACACACACACACACACACGCACAGCACGGAGAGAGAATCACAGAAGCTGGGGGCTGTAGGAGGCTGGCAAAGAAGAGCTCCCAGAGGCACAAACAAAGACAGCAGTGTAGCAGCCCACCCTCTTCCTTACCTTCACAAAAAACACATCCTCAAGTACACACAAGCAAACACATATGCTTTGCAAACAAATGCACATATATCACTTGTCTGACTGTCAGAGATGCGGCACTAACCTTCATTGCAGCTAATTGTTGTGCAATCTAGCAGGAGAAGGCCCTGGAGCTCTATTTGGGAGGCCATGTGGTGTCTGTCTATGTGTAGGCTTTTATGAGAGGAGGGCGAGTATGTGTCTCTGTGTGCCTGCGTGAGGGGTATACACATAAATAAGCACATGCGTATCCATGTGAGTGTAATGTGTGTGTGTGTGTGTGTGTGTTTGTGTGTGTGGTCTGCTCATGGTATGTTTTGTGTGTGGGAAATAAATTAGAAGTGCTAGCAGGTTGCTCTGACAAGTCCTGTTAATGAGAACATCCTCCAGAGCCTTTTGGGCCGGGGAGAGAAACCAGAGGCCGTGATCATCTGTTCAGCCTGGAAGATGGCATGGAGGGAGGGAGGCTGCAGAACGGCAAAAAGCCTGCACAATTAGACCACACCATCTGCAGGAGAGGTGCTAATGTGTAGTTGGAACTGTGAGCACTGGAAAAAAGGAAGAGGAAAAATAACTCTACTGTAGAGAAAGAAGACCCAGAGGACATAGAAGTTTTCCATAAATCGCTGAAAACTATACTGGAATCACATTTTGTATTGAGTCTGGACATATACAAACTACGCACTGATGATTCTAAAAAAAAAGTATATGGTACTTAGAAGTTAAAAAGCCTCTAGGCAAACATGCTTTCCTGATGTACAGCATTGTAGCAAAATCAAAAATTGCCAAAGGCAGGTTGTCCCCATAGGGTGTGTGACAGCTCCATCTGACTGAGTGAAACAGAGTCAAACATGCTACAATAAAGCTGTTATGTTGCATTAAAAGTCTGGAATGTGACAGAATACAATACTTTGAACATTAGTCTGTCAGAGCATCCTGTGATTTATGTACTGTGTGTAAGTATGCACGCAGCTGCTGTTTGTCTTTGCAACTCTGTGGGTTTGTACCGTACTGTACATGCGTGTGATCGAACATGTGCGCATACAGTATGTGCACAAACACACGTACTTGTGGTGAGCAGCCAATTTGGCTACAGTTGACTCACCTGCACCTGGCTTAGTGAGGCAAAGCCAACTGGCTCCTCGTGAGTTTGGAAAATCATAAACCAAGTAGAGGGGTTTAGAAATGCATGAGGCGCTTCGCTGTGTAGCATTACCATGATTCATCTTCACAAAACTGCAAAAGCTTGTGATAATCGCTTTAGCTAATCCTTGCACGCTTCGGGCAAACAAGCATGGAGAGAGTGAAGGGGTGGTTCTTTAACCCTGGGGGGAGGACTGAACTGGGTGATGGTGTGGGTGAAACATGGTCAGGGTTGGAGGAGTGTGTGTGTTTTTTTATTTACTTGTGTATGTGAGAGAGTGTGTATGTGTCAGAGCATGGCACCTATAGTCCTCACAAGAAATGCAACACAAGTGAAAGATGTGAAGCGGAAGAAATCAAATGATATTTTGTCATAAGTGCTCTGGGTTTGATGCAACCAGTTACTGTGTGTTTAAATTTAGGATGACGGTGATTTTGATTATTGGACAACACTGTCTTTGTATCTATTTGTGTGCAGACAAAAAGCATTCCCACTGTATGTGTGCATGCGCTTGCACAGCTTCATTGTCTTGGCTCAATCTGTGCATGGCAGCATCTCTATCCACACATATCAATCTTCATCTGTCACTCCTCTGACCCAACACTGCCTCTCAATCTCTCAACTCTGGCTAGTTGCAAAGCTTCACCTGTGCTGCTTCTATTCCTAGACTTTAGATGCCTCCAGTAGAGAGAAAGCAAAAGGTTTACACCCAGACTGACACCTTCCTGGGATATGGCCTATAGACATGGCCACAGGATCACCTCATTAGCATCACAGGGCGATCTGCTCCCTGACAAGTGAGACTTCACTGCTCTGTTCTCAAAAAAATAATGAGCAAATATAACCTCAAATGGCTAAATATAGGTAACCATGGTCTCAAGAGGCTTGGAGCAGAAACCATACACTGGAAGAGGTGTCTGGAGCCTTTCGAAGTTTCATGCAGTGTGGGCGTGAGGACTAAACAAAGTAAACAAAAGACTTTAAGGAGAGGAAGAGATAGTTGAACAGTGTTTGATGAGAGCTCTTAGCCTGTAGCTATAGCGCATTAGGCACAGATGAGCCACAGCCAGCTCCCACACTGTTAATGTGGAACACATTACAACTGCACAATGAGTTATGATTGCCATTAAAGAGCAAATGATTCAGACTTCATCGCTGGATTTAAAGGGCTGCGACTGCTGTGCCCTGTCCTTTCTCATTTCTGCCCACGCTTACTCCAGTGAAACTCTGGTGACAATCCCTCCACTAGACTCGCGCCGCTGAGTGCGTCCGCTCACATTTGGCAGGCGTTTCCATTTTTGTGAATGTGTACAGAATACAGTTTGTTGTGTTTTTTTTTTTGTTCCTGTCTAGGAACCTGCGTCACTCCGTATGGAAGCAACCTTGAGCTGTGAAGTGCTTGATTACACTCACTGCGTGCGACACAATGAATGGCTAAGAAAAGGCTGCACACCTCAAAGCCACTTTTTTTTACTTAGCTATTAGGTGAGCTTAACCTCCTCTCTCTCTTGCAACATCCCAATTCATTTTCTCCCTCTGCTTCTTCCAGTGCTAGCGGGAGCCCTAATAATGGCATCATGCATTTTGCTAAACCATAAGGGAGCAGTAGATGTGGACTAGTGGGGAGAGAGATGGGGAGAAAGTGGGTAGAATCGCAGACGAAGAGACCTCTCCTCCCATTGCTCTCTCTCTCTCTCGCCCACGTGATCTATCTCTCCCTCTGGGGCCAGGAGGCTAGCTATGAAATGAATGAGAGGCAGAGCGTGGGCAGGCGCTAACGTTAAGATAATGACGCCGTTTTGTCAGCCCTGGCCTAAAGCTCTGTCTCTTGGCACATGAAAGAGGAGGGAGGTGGCAGGACAGTATGATGGAAGAGAGGCTACGTGGCTCTGAGCTAACAGCGCTGAACGTGCGTTTCTCAGACCTCTGGGCGTCTGCAGCAGACAGGACAGACAAGATTTTTACAGCCGTTTGATTGCTACAAACACAACTAACAGGCTAAGAGAGCTCTCACACTGTGGCGAGAGTGTCAGCGGTCAGAAACCTCAGCTGCTCCTCTCCATCTACTCGCAGTTAGAGGAAGCTGTGAGCAATTACGGCGAAGAGAAAAGTTTCCCTGCAAGAACATGTAATGAGTGTTTGAGGTAGGAGGCAATTCTCAAAGCCCGTTTTAATATGTGGACCCCAGTGAGCTGCCCTTGACCGCTGTGGAGAAAAAAGAGAAAAAAAAAGAGAAGAAACCTGCATTTTGTTATCAGGCTGCGAACTGTGTAAAGTTAACCAAATGAAACCATCAAAGCAACGATTGGTACTAATTATCACTGCTGTTTAACATCAGACAAACAAACAAACAAACACTAAATGTGCTCTCCACGGGTTAGATTGAGCCTAATTTATTTTAAGTCCTGCTGGAATGTGATTTGTGGCTGCGAACGCTCATGCTGTGCATCAGATATCCGGCAGATGCTTAGTTACGACTAAACCAGTAAAGACAACACTTAACGGTACAGTCACGCAACTGGGAGGGGGGGGCTGAAAAATGATAAGCTGCGACAGAAATCATAAAGTGCAAAGCTCTGAAAACAGATAATTAGATCTGTGACAACAGAGCACAGTATCAGTGTCAGCGGGGATGGAAATGCCTACAATGCATGAGACAACAGCACAATGCGCCTGTCTGAGCGATTCTAACATACATTATATCATACTAAATGACTAGGTCATATTTCGTGGCGCGCAAGCTGCTAATATGAATAACGATGCCAAGATTAAGAAGAGAAAAGTTTGTCGTTCAATAAATCACTGAGTTTTTGGCAAGTCTCTCCCTGAGTCATTGGGTCTTCTCCCTCTGTCACAGCCGATCAGCGACTGCAACAACAGCACAGTGAGAGACAAAAGCCCTGTCAGTGCCTCATTAGGCTGTTCATTAGGAAGCTGGCTGTATATTCAAACATTCTCCACGGCTGACCATTTGAGTCAAGGCTAAGTCATCGCTCTTGCTCTAGCTTGCAAGGCGGAGGGCTGGAGGTCAGTAGGATCCGTCATTATTAGTTCCGTTACATTTTCTCTGACTGGTTTGGATCCAATGACCCGATCCTGGGGTCAGACAGCCTCAGGTCCTGTCTGCACGCCTAACCTCAGCTAAAACACAACTTTGCATAGTCTTGATGCTGTAAATCACTTCCTTTCATTTTGTTACATATGACCCTTGCCTGCAGGCCTCTGACATTATAATTGGACCTGAGCCATGCAGCTCTACTATTTAACTGCCGGCACTTCTTTTGTGTTTCTGATACTGTACACACACATTGAGCTGAACTACAGTAAAAACAACAAATGCCAATCAATGTGCATCAGGTCTGACAGCATGAGACGGCGTTAATGTGAGCCGGGTGGGGCCCCAGGTGCTGCATACCCCAGTATTGGCTGCAGACAAGAAAGGACATGTGGAGGAGGTGGCACTGTCTGCTTCTGCCAGAACAAGCTTTCTGCCCTAGCGTTTGGCACCTGCCTGCCTGGCAGCCGAGCCTCAGAGTCTGCACGGAAACTTCCCACCACATCTCCCTAAATAATCCATATTCTTCTGAAGAAGTCTGCACAGCTAACCTTCACTCATTATACACGCTGCCTCTTGCTCCAGCCATAACTTTTTAACCCTTTGTGTGTTTTTCAGTCGAAGTGTGCCGCCTTAAAACAGAGCTACAATATTGCCTTTTTTAAACATTTGTGTTTTTTTTGTGTGCATTTTTTCTTGCACAATACATCACACCAGCTTCAGTGGCTTTTGGCAGCACAAGGCTCATAAGGGAGGGGTGAACAGCACTCTTTGAAAAGAAAAGCGCAAGACTGTGGTGGCGAGTGGTGCTAAACAGCTCCTATAGAATCTTCTCATGATGTTCAATTGTGTCCTGGTATCTGTGAAGGTCGTAGCGTATGATTCACATAATTTTCATAGAAATGACAGCATCTACATCTGATATGGCTCTCCACTCAGTTATACAGGCTTTTCCTTCCATTTGTGTTTACAGAGAGGAGACAAACGCTGAAACAAATCAGTATCATTTGGACAGTGAGAAAGGCAAAGCAGCTAATAATGAGGTGAAAGTACTCAGACAAGTCTATTTATTTGTTTCCTTCCATTTCCGACGAGAGCAGACAAGAGGCATGCTAGGAAAGAATGGCAGGCAGGGCGCAATCTAGACGTGAACATCTGGGGAGGAAGAGCTGCTGAACGGTGATGGTGAGAGTGTAGAATGAATAGAAAACATGGGATGGAAAAAAAAAACAAGTAGAGGAGCATGAACAGTTCAAGAATCCTCCGCTCAGCTGATGTATCCTACAGGTCCAGTCAACATGTGCAGGGGAAGCATCTGAGGAAGAAGGTGAGGAAAGACAGCAGGAGGCAGGAACAGGACGTGCAGATGCAATTAAAACGCAGGGTCAGAGGCGAGGGAGGATTGTGGGTGATTAATGCCTCAGACACTACAGACAACCCCCGACACACTCTCTCTCTCTCTCTCTCTCACACTCACACACACACAGATTACTTCTTTTTCTTTTTTTTCTTCCCCTTGTTACCCGCTCTTGTATTGTAAAGTTCAGTTCAGCACACTGAAGTAAAAAGTGAAGCATTTCATTAAGCAGAAGATACAAACACCATTTTTTAAACATATTAATTTTTAACTGTGGACACTTTTCAGTGCTGGCACCAAACCTCTCTGGGAGGATGCTACAATAGCAGCATGAATTGAAAATCCCTTTCCCACCACAGTCCATTCTAAATTAAATTACATTAGAAAAGTCCCCAATCACATTGATTTTTTTTTTTTACATTTAAAGTTATTGTAATATTGAATAACAGAATAAACTATAGAAGTCTAATTTGTGTGCTCGTTTGTTTTTGTGTATTTTGCTTGCTTAATCTGCTTCCTCTCTTCACAGTGGGTTTGAGCAGTGGCGCACACTCACAGAGACATAATGAGTGTATCTTTGTGCCATAATTACTGGGTGCAACACAAACTGCCGATACACTTGAAAGGGTGAGCTTCCACACATACACAAGTGTAAAGATGCCGAAAGGAGCGCACGTACACTCAGGGACGAGCACGCACACACAAACACTGAGAGAAGAAAGTATGAACGGCTTTCATGCGATCATTGATCTGTCCTTCAGCTGCTTCACAGCCGGACAGACGATGAAAACAGTGCTGTTGTTTGTGCTGCCGGAAACGCTGTGTGGAAGGGGAAGGCTAGGAGAGAAGGTTATCCGGCAAACGACAGAGAATTATTCTCGCCAGCAGGTGGTGCTATTGTTTTTGTGCGTCTATTTAATAGCCAATAGAAATAGGTTAGTCAGGAAACAGGAAGTAACGTTGTCCAACTCACGCTGGACTTGTTATGATTGAATCTGCAGTATTTTCAGTCATTAACCTGTCTTGAAGGCGTGTTTTAGCGGATTTAAGTTAAAGATGTCTTATGCTAGTACCATAGCTGCATGGTGGCTATGTGTAGCTTTAAAATTTACATCATCTGTGTTTGCTTCTTGCATAGCAATTATGATAAATGTGCAGCTATTTTCTGTTCATGCAAATTACTCAAACATGTTTCATAGTGTTCATTACGCAGCACTCATCCATACACATAATATCTGTAGGGGATGCATACATTTCACATGTCTCCTTTTGCATATATTTTGTAATGTTTTTAATATGTTCATAAACACAGGATTCATAAGTGGCACTCTGCAGCCGAGTGCCTGAGAAACATGCTTTGTTGTTTTCTTGCTGTTTCACGCTGTTGACATTTTGAAGGAAATGTCTCAATATTGCAGATAGTCCACCTGTCACTTGTTGAGAAGTTTATGTATCTGCTTAGCTGTGCTTGCGTCAAGCAGAGAGGGCAGAACACGGCTATTTCTTCCTTCGATTTTTTTCTTATAGCGCATGTATGTGTGTGAGATGGGAGACAATGGGCCTCGACTACTATGTCAAAGTGCTGGAGGGAAAATGAGGTGAGGAGAAAAATGTAATTGATATGGCTCTCAACAGGATTAGTCATTGGCTCAATTACCAAATGAGGATTTAGTGATTTGTTGGTAGAGAAAAGGTAGGTGTTCTGCTAGTTGGTTGAGGCTGTTTTCTTATGACGACGTGTGGGCGTGCTATATTTAGTATACAGTGCACTTCCTCTCACAAGCCTTCATTCACTCTGCCTCACCAGGTGAAGGAAGATTAGATTATTACATGAAACTGGAAGAAACTATTTGGCACGCAGGGTTCAAAAGATCCGCCCACAATAGAGGCTGTGTGAAAAATGAATCGAATATGCTGTTGATATCGGATTGAAACGTGGGTGTTACTGGTGTTTGAAGATGAATCAATCGATGAGTTCAAGATCAATCTGGAACTTCAGGTACAAAATAAGTTTTGGTATCCCTGTAATGTTCTTTCTTTTCTTGCAATGTTGACTTTGAAAAAAAAACAATAATAAATGTGACAGTGATGAATTGCCAATCTATTCTAAAGCTAGTTTCAATTCTCTCTGCAAGTTGATTTTCATAATGTAGGCAAAGAAATGGAAAACCACTGGCTACCTTTAAAGTGAGCAAAAGACTAATAAATCTAAAACTATGAAATTCGTTGAAAATGGTTAGCAGTGACAACATGTGTGTGATTCCGAATCAATTCAAAAGTATTCATTAAGCAACATACAAAAAAAAGGCACTGACAGTTACAGTATGTGCAAACCCAACAGCAACGCTATCATCCACATAAAATGTAATGCCATGGCTGAGCCAACAGAGACTTTTCCCCAATTAATGTTGCTTAGCAGCACTCCAATCTTAAGCACCAATTACTACTGGCAAAACTTGAAGATAGTCCCAGTGGAGATCTTCTCTTCGAGTGACAGCACACCTATTCCCACAAACACACACTGTGCACGCTACAATAAGTAGCTACAAGTGGAAGGTACTACCTATTAGCCAGTCGTCACTGCCATCAAGGAATAGGGATGTAATTTTGCTACGGCTGCTGTAGGGAAGGAAGGGAATCCAGCCCTTCTGGAGCCTCTCTGAGGGCTTGGGAACACTTGGTAATTCAGAATAGAGCTGTCACTGACAAACCTGCTGGACACTGCTGCACACCAGGAATAGACTCAAACTCCCACCTCATACAAATAGTGGCTGATAAATTAAAAATGAGTCGGGACAAAAGCACAAAAAAGCCATCTCTTGTAAAAACTGAAGTGCTGGAGGGGGTAAGGGACGAGGGTGTAAGGGCTGAGGTGGGATTGGTTGCACCGCTGGGGAAAAGAGGGACAAGATGCAATATCCAGCTGTGCACAACTGCACACAGAGAACTGGTAACAATACAGAAAAGTAATCCTGCATTCTCGTATACCTGTTTGTGCCCTAAGATGATCCTGTTCAAATTAAAGTGTTTCATTACAAGATCGACTCTGAAATGGACACTGACAACAAGCAAGAAAGAAAGAGGCAGAGAGAGAGGAAAAAAACAAACCAAAACATGGAATAAGTGGAGAAATGCTGCAGTGGAGGCTAGCAAGAGACGCGGGGAGACGAGTGGTCTGTCAGTGGGTTACTGTGTGGGGAGTGCAATCAGAGGGAGGGAGTGGCGCATCATTATTCAGAGTGTGAAGCCAACAGAGAGCCGCTGAGAGGTAAACCAGATGACAGAGGAGCCTATGATTCCCCTACTCCCCCTGTTGCTGCCCCCAAGTCCACCCCTGTTAAACCCTGAATCTGGAGCTGAGAAACGAGGAGCGCGCAGCAGCAGGCGCAGTGCTACCCATCAGCATCGCAACAGCGCGCCACATTTACTCTTAAATCAGAACATGGCGGGGGCTCCAGCGAGCTCATTGGTTTGTGTGTATGTGTGCGTATGTGTGTGTATGAAGTCAATGCGTGTGTGGATGTACAGAATACAATCTGCCTATCTGTGATTCTTTTCCTTTGATTATTCATTCAAGTAATTGATTAATCAATTAAAATGAAAAAAACTAGAAAATGTGAGAAAATAGGGAGAAAAATGCTAATTGTGAGTTTGAAGAACCAAAGGCGCAGTCTTCAAATTGCTTGTTTTGCCCAAACAATGGTCTAAAACCTAAAGACGTTCAATTTCAAATGAAATAAAACAAAGAAACTAACTAAATTAACTGATCATCAAAATGACCAACTAATCAATTAACTAAGTGCTTTAGCCACAGCTATACGGCTATAATGCGTATCTGTTGTATATTATGTTACACTACGTAACACACTCTGCCAATTATCTTCACAGATGCAAGACAGATTATCAGCTTTATATCTTAGACAACATATAAAGCAGCTTTTTGTCTTGAAACACGTGAAGCAACTATCTCCTTTTTATCTTCAAAGATAGGTGAGCAGATGGGCGTTAAGTGAAACAGCCTGTTCTCCCTACATCTGTATGACGTGAATAGAGATTAATTGAGATGATGCTCCCATTCATTCCTGAATTGTCCTCGCACCAGATCTCAGGAGCCAAAAGAATTACAGGCTACACTGGAACAATTAAGTCTGCCTCCTGTCCAGATGCTATCAGAGCTGCACACAGTAAACAAGAGCAGATAGGACCAGGCCCCAGGAACTGAAATGAATCACAGTCTGGGTCTGATACAGACACTTCTCCCTCTCTCTCTCCCCTACCCTAGATTCAGCCAAAGAGCCTCCATCAGACCGTTTTCAATCGGTTACATGTTTTCTAAAATGGAAAGATCTCCAGATGATATCACCTCTGATGAGCTTAGCGTGTATTTCAGTGTGTATCGTGTGTGCAGGCAGGTCTGTGTTATTGTGGCCTGTGACGGTGTGTATGTGTGTAAACATGTCGGAAAAATGGAGATGACGATTGCGGTGCCTGAATATTTGTTTCAGGTTGCCGTCGTTGTGCGTCCTCCTGTCGGTGTGTGCCTCTGTATCTGTATGTGAGCTTTTCTGGTGTACACAGGCTGTACAAAGTTAAAAAAAAAAAAAAAAAAAAAAAGCAAAAAAGAGGAGATAGAGATGACACATGGGCAGAAAGAGAGATAGGCTCTGTCAGCCCAGAGGTGGCTATCTACTGCCTCACAAGTCTTCTGAGCTCTTCCCACCAGATTAACTGTCTGACATGCTCAGCCCAGCTCTGAAACTGACAAATGTCGCTCTTAATAGCATTTTGTGACTCGTGATTGATTTGTGACAGCTCATCTAGCCTACCAGACCGACCCCATAGACATCTGGCAAAGTGAACACAGTTTGCACCTGATAGCGTCAGCATTCAAACCGCCTCTTCATGAATAGAGTAATGTTTCATCCCCGTTGTGAAGAGGCACTCTGTGCGCTACATAATGCCGCTGCCTACAGTGGTACAGGGAACAGGATGCAGTTGTACACCTGTGAACTCTGTCATCATTTATTGAAGATGACATGTACTTTTAGCACACATCGCTCCCAGGCTTTCTCCCCTGCGCTGTCGGTTTTAAACACGCTACTGGGAGCACTCACTGAAAAACAGAGCACTACAGACGCACATAAAACACATAGGAGCTCATAGTCTTTGATTCTGCAACATAAAACACACTTGGATACGGATACTTACTGTACACACACACACACACACACACACACACACACACAGATTTAAGTGTCTTCTGGGTCGTCCTTTTCCGTACAATAATCCTTGTTAGAGATGCAGAGGCGTTGTAATGACAGCCATAACCATTTTGAGGCAGTTAGTCTTAGCACCACCTCAACCCCCAAGTCTGCTGGGAAGGCTACTTCGCACACTCTTTTATTGCCTTCATGAACATTACTATCTCCATTTTATTGCTGTCATCGTCACCATTTACCTGACGAACGCAGCCTCAGCAGGATTTCTCTTCCCTCCCGTCCTCTCTGCCTTGCTCTCATATGCATGCGCTCGTACACAGATTAAAACTTTCCCCATCTGGTATAATAACTGTTGGAGTATCGATTAAAGCACCCGTGTTCACACATTAACAAAAAAAAAACAAAAACAAAAACAAAAAAACCCAAAAAGTACAGCAGATTTATGATTGTTTCACACGTGATTAATATTTGGATCATCTGATCATGGGCATTTCCTCCGTGCCAAGTGTTTCTGTTAACGCTGAAACAACTAATCATTTCGTGAACTCTTCTAATACAGAAAATAGATCAGATCATTTTGAGAGTCAATTAATTCTTCAAGTAAAAATACCAAACATTTGCTTTCCTTTGCAACATGTGATTTTATACTTACTCTGTTCATTTAATTCATTAATTAGAAAAAAACAGATCGATGCAGTGATGTAAAGCACTACATCGTGAGTATCAGTTTGAATAAATGAGATCCCATCTGATCACGTTCTTTCACTGTTGCCATACAGAGTGTAAGTGCTTGTCTAGACTGCAGCTTTTGAAACCGACACAAAGTTCACTGGGCCGACATGCAACCAAGAGGATTGTCTTGCAACCAAAGTGCATCAAGAAAACATCAGATTTGCTTTTGCTGAGTGCCTTCTTGATCTATTCCTATTGCAGTGGCTCCTTCAGGACTGTGGTAATAGAAGCTAGTGGCTCACAAGTGCAGTTTCGGTCATGCAGTGCTGAGATCAATACTGACTGATCCCACTGTGCTGACAGGCCACCGCACAATCCTCTACGGACCCTTACGTCTGGCCGCTGGCCTGATAAATGCTGACATCCAGAAACATGACACTACTGTGACGGACAAGCGTTTGTGTAAGTGTGTGTGTGTGTGTGTGTGTGAGGGAAGATAGATGTGAACAGAAGGATCTCCAGGGCTGCTCAGATCTATCTAGGGATTGCTCTGTTAGTGTACAGAGTGCGGTGGCAGCGGTTAAGTCCAGTCTGGCTGTGTGTCTCGGATATCAGGGATATACTTCCCCTCTTCTATAGATCCATCCCTTCATTGGAGCTGAGATTACTCTTAGAGACAGCATGCACACCATAATCCACAAAACACCTCTGTTCCCACGGCTCTTTGGGCAGGAGGATTTCCTCTCATACAGGTGCTATGACTTGTGTGTGTGTGTTTGTGCACTTGTGTGTGTGTGTGTGTCTGTTTGTGTGTGTAATACCAAAATGCAATTACAGAGAGATTAGAGCAGATGATGTGCTGGCTAGAAATGACAAACACACACATGTTGAATGTAAGGATTAAAGCAGAGAGGGCAGAAATGTGTATATTCTGGTGCAGTAGTGTGTGTGTGTGTGTGTGTGTGTGTGTGTGTGTAAGAATGTATATAATTCTTTGTATGTATTTGCAGGTGTCCATCTAGTTGCCTTGTATGTTCCCATTCCCTCTTCTATCCATCATTCCTTGACCTTCAGATTTCACAGTAGCTGACAGCAATCCACTACACAGGCTACACTGCATACTGTATGATATTTTTCATGCATACACCTCTCCTGTCTTTATGTCTCTAAATGGATTAGACCTCCTTCATCCAGGATGCATACTTCCTAATTGCCTAAATTACACCCAGCAGACAACCCCAAGAAAAACAACCTGGGCGCTAACGAGCAACTCTGCTGCTGCGTCTTTGGCGTAAGCCGGAGATGTATGTTCAGAGGAGATGTGCATATTTCAGATAATAGATTCTCCGTGTCGAAGGTGAACGTTCTGCCTCGGGCCATCCTCTGCTCTTTCTCTGCAAAAGGATCACCTCCATTTGTCAGAGTTTGAAAGCCTTGGAAATTCTTGGAAGATAAACAGTCTTCTGACAAGTTAGTTCTGAACAGACAGCCCATCACTGCTGCATCTCAAAAGCAACCTTTTGATCCTTACAGTAAGTATATGATTTAGTAAAATGTGTGGCTATGAGTGCTACTTAGTTTTGTTCACAAAAGAAAACAATGCACGTAAAGAAATATTTCCGCTTTCAGAGCAATATATATTTGCTGTGAGTAATGAATTCAAGACATTGGTAACTAGTATGTGCAGGGTGATAACAGTAGCGTCATCTTCTCAGTAGCTGCCATTAATCTGGTACATCTGAGCTGTATAATGCAAAGCTCTGAGAACAACCTTGCACATACTTGGCCTTTTCTCAGAACTGAGTTTTATAATAAATGCATCTCTGCTCAGATATCTCTTCTTTTCTACTCTCACATTTCCCAGCTTCTGCGACAGTTTTCATCCACAACATCCCCAACTCTACATGGTGTAATACATTCTTCTTTTTTTCAAACTGTAGTTTAACCTAAATTAGAGTAAAAACAAGACATTTTAATCAGGAAACCAAATTTGGGGGGAAAAAATGGCTGAAAGTTATTATATTCAGTTTTAAATTGTGCCTTTCAGATTCAATCATTCCTGGAGCTGATCTTCTCTCATTCAATTACAGAAAGCACGCACATGATATATTTAAATTTCTGCAATTCAAATAAAGCCTCTACAAGCACTATTCTCTTTCTATAGCTTGCAGTTCAGACAGGGGGGGGAAAAAACACTAATTTCCTGTGCTGTGCAGCTCAGCAAATAGTTGGACAGAGGGCAGATTGAGCACAGAACCTGAGAACATGATTTTCTTATCCACGCTGAAGCATTGTTGATATAAACTGTCAAGTCTGGAGAAAGAGGAAAAATTAAGCTAACACAACTCTCTTCTCCTCATCCTATTCCTGCCATGTCTTTGAAGAGAATGCTTTGTTCAGCTGTGTTATTACATTATCAGCAGACAGACAATTTGTTTGACAGTGCTTCTAGAGAAAGCTGTGATGTGCAGTACACACTGCCTCATTCCCCTTTTCCTGATTTCAATTAACAGTTTTCTTCTCTCCAAAACAGTCAGTGCACTTTTTCCCCCTCCCCAATCTGTCTTTTCAGTGAGTCAAGGACAGGCTATTAGGAATCCGCAGAGCCGGCAAGTTCACTCACACGTTAATTGCTTGGAAGGAAAAAAAATAAAAAATACAAATGTAAGAAATAGCAGAAAAAGCAGGCAAATCCTCACAAATTTTAACAGGCTTAACAGCTTTGAACAATACAGTGTGTTGGAGGAGGCGCGTTTTGAAGACAACATCTCGGTAATATCACATTTTGCTAATTTGGTGACAACAGACAGTCACTCTGAAAACACAAACACTGTGTTGGCATGGCTGCCATCTTCACCACCATGTGATGGGCTGTTTGTAGTAGATATTGCACTTGTTAGCACATTTTCAAAGTTGATACGCAGCAGAAAGTCGGAAGCTGTCAGCAGAGGCAAGTAGGCGGGTTTCAGCGGGTTTGGCAGAGTGATCACGCCACATGCGATTCTGAAATACTCAAATGCTGTGCGACCGGGTGACTTCTAATTTAGGGTGAGAGAATGTCAGGCTTTGTCGTTGACCTATTCTGTCTCACACTGTCAGTGGAGCTAGAAGACATCCATTATAGATATTTCAGATGACAGGTATGCCATGAGAGTGGCAGAGAAATACATGTCCAGTCTTACTTCTACCTCTCCTCGCTGTTTCTTTTTGAGATGGAAAATTTGCCGAGGTGCTGGAAGACATGTAGCGATACTTCATTATGATTCCTCACTGAATAAAACCACTGTGTTAACACTTCATAGGTCACATCAATCCTTTATAGGTAGGCAAGTGCAGCAACACGCACATAGAGAGAAACACAAGCATGCAAACGCAGCGGCTGTACGCTCTGAATGACAGAGTTATACAGGCTTTGCATGAGAATACAGATAATGCAGTCAGATGGCGGGGGAAAGCGATGTCAAACAGACAGGCCTTCAAACGAGGCACCGAGCCTCCCTCTCCCTCTCAGTGAACTGACAGCCTCTGGCCTGAGATTCAAGCAGCGTCACGATGTCAAACTCTACTATGTTTTGACACCCGTTGCTGTCCTCAGCAGAAAGAAAGAGGCAAAACAGCGGTGAAGGCTTTTGTAAACACAAAATTCACAGTCCATTTGTGTTTTAGTTCCCATTGAATGCACAAACAGACCTCGCAGTGAGGCACATGCACACACACACGCATACACTTGGGGGGGAAAGAGAGAATATATCCTGTAAGTCCTTTGCAGACATTCACTGTAATCAGTATATATTTTGACAATTTCATATGTTGATATTATGTTTAACTGAGTTTAAGGAAAAGTTCCTCATGTCTCAGGTATGAATAAGAGCAGCCGTATAGCCTGTTAAGGTGCACACAACATTATGGTGTTCTTATGTTTTGCATAGAGCATGTGAACTAGCTGCAAAGAACATTATGCTGTTATGCTGCTCCTTCATCATCGACTGCCTCAGGTGACAGATTGTAACTTTTCCATAACGGACTGTATGTGTGAAAGCCCGACAGTCAATTCTTTAACAGATAAATTAACAGAGCGACGTTACAGACTCCATGACTGAAAGCATGGGGAAAAAGAAGCAGAGAGAGGAAGGGGGAGGTAGAGAGAAGGAGATGAAGAGGGAGAGAGACTGAGAGGAAATCTATTACTGATAGTGATTTGGTGCTTGCTGGAGAGGATGGGGAACAGAGGGGTCCATTCATGTGGCTCTTGTCCCAATAGAGGAGATAAGAGAATAGTGGAGCTCGACTAACTCTGTAATTACACTGAACAGAAGTCTGTGGAGACGATTTTTTTCCTGGTGCTGAGAGCTCCACATTCAAACAGACATGGCGAGGGTTAAAGGCATTTGAGGCCAAAGTAATCCCAAATACGCGGTATCACCTCTGCCATCTGTAAATCCTTACGGGATGTAATTTGTGTGTGGAGGAGGATGGTATCTATGTTTCAGCCATACGGCATATTCGTCCTTTGGCCCCAGCGGTCTATGTGAATATTTGTCCCTACTAGCTTCCCCGAATGGGATCCATCCAACCTTTTCTTTCCGTCTACTGTCACAGCAGCGCAGACAGGAGGCAATTTTGTGATGTTATTTGGGTGATTTTATTTGCTCAGTAGGGCACCATGCCCCCAACCACCACTGACACATTTCTAGTTCTCCACAGTCTCCCCAGTGCAAAGCCCACCTGAGACATGGTAAAATCAGAGTAATGAAGTACGCAGCACACTGGCAAAGGCATCAATCAGATGACAGCAGGAGGACAAACAACAAAAGAAAAGAGAGGTGGAATAGTGGCACGAAAAAAGAGAATGGGAAAAGAAGATTAAACTGAACCTAGGGATGAAACTGTAATTCGAAGCAGCAAGGGATGAAGAAACACATGCGCAGCTATGAAATATTACACAGCCATACATTAAGGGAATGTAAGAGGGAGAAAGCGAAAGATAAATGTGAATGGGTCTGGAAAAGAAGAACAAGGCCAATAATTTGAGACCGGATATACCCTTTATGGACAGTGTCTGGTTGGGTTCCCCGCTCTGACAGCTTATTAAAGTTTCATGCTAAAATGAGTCAATATTAGATATGACATTTTCAGGGTGAACTAGTCTGGGGCGGATATGGGAATAGGGTAAGGCTCTCGTTGCCATGGCGGCCAAATGACCAGTCCTGGCCAGAGGGGACCCAGACAGGAAGGAAGATGTACAGGGTGCTTCCATGTCAGCAAAATACTCTCGCCCCCATTTCAACTAAAAGAAAGATTAAAGGACCACAATCATATCAAGCTTTATTGTCACATACACATGAAATTTGATCACTGCATTTAACCCATCCTAAGCACTAGGAACTGTGGGCAGCCACTGAGCGGCAACACCTGGAGGAAACCCACAAAAACACTGGGAGAACATGCAAACTCCACACCAATCCCTGCACCAGCTGACATTTGAACCCAGTAGTAGACACCCTTTATTTTTTTTGGTAACACTTTATATTAAGGTATACAAATTCACCATTAGCTTGTTGCTGATAAGCATATAAATATTAGCATACTGGCCTTATTCTGGGTGTTCACTAAGGGCAAGAGTTAGATTATTAGGATTGTAATTCATACAACTTTCTAATTTCCAATCAATGAGCATTAATTAGAAGGTTGTTGGGAGAAAACTATGAAGTTAATGGCCTAGTAATTGTAGAATCCAGTCATGCAGAAAAACACATTAAAAAATTACTAATAAAGAGCTGAATTGCTACTGATATGCATGTCAATGAGCAACAAGTTAATGGTGAATATATGTCCCTTAAAGGACCAGGCCAGGATTTAGGGGGTTGGATTGGCAGATTGTGACAAACATGGCATATAATATCAACAAGTAAGTTTTCATTAGTGTTTAATTACCTAAAAATAAAAATCATGTTTTTGCGACCTTAGAATGAGCTCGTTATATCTACAGAGGGAGCGGGTCCTCTTCCACAGAGTCCGCCATGTTGTGCCACCACACATTCTCCTACATGCTTTAAAGGGCGAGGAGAAGCGAGGGATGCTCAGTTGGTTGCAGTTTGCAAACTCACCACTAGATGTCACTCAGTCCTACACAGTGGACCGTTAATATAAAGTTTTATTTTATTTAAGTTTTATTGATTGAACTGAATCTATCTACCTATTTATCTATTTGGTCATTTAGTCATAACATATTTCATATTGTGACATTTTCAGGCCTTTTCACTCTGCTTGTGTTACTGTTCTTACAAAAAGAAACACTGTACTACAGACACCCACACATGTACGTGCACACACAAATGGATAAAAAAGCATATACACACCGTTTGAAATACAAAGCTTTGCATGGTGTATCCTGACACTATTCTTATTCCTTGCATTCTTAACCTCCGTTTGCCATATCTGTGTCTCATTACATCTTTTTTGTCTTCTTTTCAGTTTTTAAACTGTCTTGATCACAGGCAGCACAAAGACACAAAGTGACTGGGATCAATCTGTTCTTTGCAACCCCCCAATGTGACGGAAAATCAGTCGGGAAGATGGTTGTAGAAAAGATCCCTGGGTATTTCCTTTCCTTTCCTTTGAGAAGTGGGGAAGAAAGTGAAGATTACATTCAAAGCTGGAAACTGTTTGATATAAAATACACTCAGTCAGATACTGACTTATAATTTGTTACATTGTTTGAAGATGTTAAAGGGAAAACATGCTGTCAAAAGACAGGGCATGACATGGAAAACAGTCAAATGTGGAAAAAGGACAATGCGTAACTTTTGCGGGAGACAAATGTCATCCTCTGCTCTTTCATCAACGTCCCCTGCTCTTCCTGTCGCACCTTTGAAGAGGCCTAAAGCAGGCCACACCGGAACCAACCAGCTTAAAATCACAGCACCTAACCTTTCATTTCCTGGCTTCAAGTAGGAAATCAAAGACATCGAACAAATGATTTAGGAGGGCGTGATGGAGACAAGGAGCTTTAAAAGACAGAGATAGGCAAGTTAAAAGGGGGGAGAAGAGAATTGTTCAAGAGAGACGTGATTGACAGCAAAAGACAGAGGTGACACACTAAGCAGGAGCGCTCTTTACTTCAGTGGGAGTAAAGGGGGTTATGGTGGAACAGTGGGAAGTCAGAAGAATTGGCAGACCAATTAGTTGAAATGGTTGAATGTTCAAAATCCTCTTTCTTTTCGCATGTTCTGCCCTCGCGAGCTTTCTTCTCTCATCAAAGAGCACACACACACACATGCATAAACCTCCATACACGACACAGCATTATACACCAACGCACTTGCACACTCAGGGACTTTTGTTAAGTTTATATAACAGTGACCTCCAATAAGATTGGGAATCAAAGGATATTTACATGCTGTTTCTTTCATGTGGCATTATGGCGAAACGCTAATCGAACATGCCACATGCAAATGAATGCGGATCGTGATCGGAGGTGTGATCTCGCCGGAGCCGCTGGCAGATAGCATGTGTGCACGTCTCCTTCCGCTCTTTACACGCTACCCATTCAACATGCTTTGATCTGCCAATATCAATCTCCACGGCTGGCCACGAGGGCAGGGCCGCGGACTTAATCAGACACACATACTTCTTTTTCATCTCTTCTTCTTCAATCAGTATACATCCGGGGAAGTTTCTGAAAATAGCTAATGATAGAAAGGTCAGTCAGTACTCTACGGCATTAGCTGCTGCCCTGGTTTTAAGTTGGAGAGGAGGAGATAGTGTTAGGTTGTAATTTCACACCTTAACTTGCATTACTCTCGCTGCAGCTGGGGAGCGAATACAGACAGAAATGTTTAATTTTGTGTCTGAGGAATTGGAAAATGTCGACGGTGAATTAGAATCTTACCAAAGGAAAAAAAAAAAGTCCCATTTCGATTATCAAAAGATGTGTTTGTGTGTGTGTGTGCTCATATACGAGCGTGTGTAACTACACTGTGTACAGTTTCCGCTGTGTATGTGCGCAGGGAACTGAGATGTTGGGAGTTGGCATCTCTCCTCTTTAATGAGTATCTCTGGAGATGGCAGGTGCATGTTCAGCCATTCTTTTACAAGCTCAGCAACAAGCAGGCCAGTCCTCTCTTTCCCACTGCAATTACCACTGTCATTAGTAGAATTACAACACCAAACAAGCGATATTGCTTATAAACCCACACGAAACACTTCTGAGGTACCGGCATCAGGCGAACGCACCTAGATCTATTGCAGCACTTTTAAAAAAGAACACAAATATGACAGCAAAAGACAGTTGTTTTTTTTTTATTTCCTGATGTGCTTGAATCAAGGCGTTCTTTGCCATCATGGAGTTTCTGTTTTTGGAATGACCTTCCTAATGAGTTCAGACTCAGTCAGTATCGACTTTTGAAGCCCATTTTTAAAAACAAACATTTACGTAATTATCTTTACTTAATAGTCCTTGAACCGCCTTTTCATGGCTTATTTTAATGATTACTATAAGTTGGCGTCTCATTTTTGTATTTTTCCTCTTAATTTAATCTTGTCCGTTGTCATTTAGTTAGAAAGTCACTTAATGTGTTTCGAAAATGGCTACGCCACTAATGATAACGATTATGACGATGATTCATGGTGGTTGTAGTAGTGGTAGTGCTAGTAGTAATGATGTGTGATATGAAGCCATCACCGCCACTCCCTCTCACTGTGGAGTTGGTTAACAAAGCAGGTATTTGGAGCAGTGCATCCCATAGAAATACTGAGTGTGACTGGGCCCTCAGCAAAACTGCAGACACCAATAGGTGAGCACTATTATTATGTTTACTCTTTAAAGCCAGAGTGGTAGCAGGGGAAATCATCTACTCTTCTCTTTCACTGCCAATTTCTATCTCTCCCTGTGTTTTCTCTCTCTGGCTCAACTTTTTTCCTTCGACTATAGATAATAAATACCTCCTGTGAGGTGCAGGGAGGCGTTTAAAAACCAAATAATGAACACATTTGGAATTTAAAACTCCAAAGGGGGACAAATCTGTAGTGGCATGCAGAAGGACTTTCATCAGCTTATTTAAGTTTGGAGTTTGAGGTGAGTTTGTGGCCCTTCAGAAAAACCACAGGGTGGGATAATTACTTGCTTTGCACCATGAGGAGGCGTGTGTGTGTGTGTGTGTGTGTGTGTGGATGGCAGGTGTGTCTGCCTGCACAGATAAATGGTAATCAGCCAGGGCCAGCAGGTGAAAGATGGAGAGGAGGCCACCTGTCATTACTGGTAGACTGATCTCTGATCATGTCTTCTGATGTTAGTGCTCACCCAGGCGACCAGGTTTAGCGTGAAAACAAAAGTCTAGCCTCCACTTCACCGAGTTCAGAAATACATGAAAGCGATGGGAATAAAGCGAGAGCGAAACCGAAACAAGTGTGTCGTGCCATCGATGCTGTGCGTAGGCTGGTTAACCTGCTCACGCAGCTGGAGATGCGGAAAGCGCCGGGACCATTAGCCTCACTGGGTGGTCACTTCTAGATGGAGGATCACACGCTCCACACGAACTCACACAGCCACTGTCCACCTCCCACTCCCTCCACTAGGTTCTGTGATTCAGCCGAGCAGGAGCGTAAGGGAGGGGAAGGTTAGTGGGTGTTCATCGCCTTGAATTCCAGGAGCGGCTGGAGTTGAAGTCTGTTCTGTGTTGTCTCCCGTCATAGCTCGCCTGGGGCTGTAGGGAGCTTTATTTACTGGAGCTGACACGCCATGGGCGGCAGAGAGCCCTAATTGCTTCACGGCCTCCTTGAGCTGTGTGATGCGTTCACTCTGAACATGGATATCTTCACGGAGAGAAATTAAGGGGCAGTGGCGGGGAACGTTGCCCCTGTCCACTTTTAAAGACAACCCTGCATGCACACAGAGCACCGACACACACACACACAAACAGAGACTCTGCTCTGTGAGGTGTGAGCAGAGAGGTCTCTAATGGCCTGACTGGACCAGAATGAGTACCAGAGAGAGCTTAAGCATGCTACGCAACACTAACACTCAAGCTGAAAGCCCAACTCAGCACAGACTCTGCCTCAAGTTTACCCTGTATTTCAATGCCTCACATTATAATGAGGGACCCATTACTAAAATCTCATCTTTGTAGCACATTATGATGATGCACAATGAAACTAAGAGACCATGGCGCATTATGCCGATCCACTCACACTCCTCAGATACTGCATAAACCCTGGTTTAATCAAGTCTAATTGTTGAGATTATGAGGACTTGTGTATGTTAATGCCTCAACAAACACCAAAACTGGAACATCTATTGTCCCTTAGGAGGGTTTACACATTTTCCTCTGCTATTACTACATGTTAAGCTGCGAGTCGGCTGAAGACAACTATGATAATAGCCAGTGGATTAAAATTAGCGCTTCCTCATAAAAAGTCATCTGGCTTTATTCATGACTGCCAACATCAAATTCTGGGTATAAGTTCGGGCTCCGAATTTTTCATGAGCATCTTCTAGAGGATTAATACAGCCATGTTTTGGGTGTTGTGTACAAGCGTGTTACAGTATGAGCTAATTGATTCACTCCTGAATGAAATAATAAATTAAGCACCTCTGGTCCACACTGCGGAGACACGGGCATGTTGACAACTACCGATTCACTTTCCATTTGCACTACAGCTAAAACTTTATACTGCAGCCACTTCCCTTTTGAACACTCTCATCCAAACAGATAAGAACAGCATCTGACAGGCTAATTAATAATGAAAGCTTCCCTCTACCCTGGAATTCTATTCCCCCAATAGGATTTCTATTAATGTTGATTGACCCTGGCCCACTCAGTGCCACTCTGGCACAGCTCACTGCTACCCCTGTGCCTCCTTAGGTGCCAGTGCAGGTTAGCTGATACATGAATAATTCCCAGTGGACATTAACAGTAAGAAGTAGGGCAGAGGATTCAGTGGTGTGCCTCTCTTCCCACCCTCGCTCTCAATCCCCTCATCAGCAGGCTGTTAATATTTAATTATACAAGCTTCATTTCATACTCTCCAGCTGAAACCATGAGGTGTAGATGGAGGTGCAGGGGACCACTATGAGAAAAATAATGAAATAGAATACCGGGGGTTGGTTGAGGATAGAAGAAAGAAAAGAGGTGAAGAAGTAGAGCGTGGGGGGCGCAAGTGCCATTATGCCCGCGAGTTTAACCAGGCATGTCAATTAAATACTTTTTTATGTGTGGTGGTGGACCTATAAGAGGTGATGTGCAGTGTTGTGCATTAACACGCTGAAAGAGCGAGTCCATTGAAAGTGCTCCCATTTTTGGTCAACGGTGAACTGAAGGTATCCATTTCAACTAGTGAACGCTGCACTGCGTTTTACAGCAAGGCATGACCCGCCCTACTCTGCCTCTCACTGGCTTACCCTGATATTCTTACCCTAACCCTAACCAGCCTCACGCATCGTGCCTTAAACTAATCAACCCAACCAATGAAGGGAACTTCAGTGCTCGCCAATCAGAGTCAGAGCTCATGACTTCACCATCCTGGGAAAAAAAATCAGCATCTAGGGCAGCTGGGAATTCAAACACAGCTATGAATATGTGAGGGAGTTTCATAAACAAATCAATACAGATTCCAACAGAATAAATCTCACATTTTTATGCAAATTCTGCCTGTCGGGTGTGGAAAAACAAGTCTGAACGTCAGCCACATCTGGAACGAATTTGAGACAGCACATCGAGTTGAAGCATTTGACCACTCTTGGGAAATATCTGTGACTGAATGATGACCGCAAGAAATCACTAACAAAGGGTAAGACCATGAACAAACAGCCACAAAATTCCTCCACCCAAGTCAAACCCACAGCATTTTGTAAAGGACTGGTTACCTTGGTTCAGACAGACTTATTAGTTATAAGTCTGTCTGGTTTACACTGAAGGAGATCTGCAGGATTTACATAAAAAAAAAAAAAAAAACAAATGGAAGAAATGAACATGAGCTACTTCATTTTAATCTGTGTGAAGTGAACTAATAGTTACGCCAGTTGCACCATCTAGGGTTAAGCCTAGCACAAAGACAACATATCAAATGTTGAAATTTCATTGTTTTTTGAAAATTATGTCCTCGTGTAGCATCTGATGGCAGGAACACGGTTCAAAAAAGCTGGGACGGGGTTGTATTTCGAGTTTATAACGAGAAATGGCACACACACACACACAAACACAGGCAGGACGGAAGCCCCTCCCACCAGATCATCACACATGTGCCCTTTTAACTTAATTGTTTACACCGAGCAGACTTTTAGCAGCAGGACAGCAAAAGCCATCGTCGCATGGGAACTCACATGGACGCACATTGCTAGGACAGGGTGTAGTTAAGACTAGGCTGAAGATTGGTTGGTGCAACCGATGTCAAGTCCATTCGAAAGATTGCTCTTAACAAAGACCCACTTAGAGCTTAGGACCAAGCTTAGTAAAACCAGCCGGTGAAAGCCATCCCTGGTGTCCTTCCAGTGCGATAACCCACCCTCACTCTTCATGCTAATACAACATATACTGCTGTGTTGACTCTCTGTTCTACTTTTCCTGTATCTACTCCTTTATCTTCCCCTCTCAGCCTGTATGAAGGCACTTCAGACTGCCGGTGCCTCTGCTGCCCCCTGAATACACTTAAAAACTTTTCTGTTCAAACTATAAACTACAGCTAGCTCAGTGTCAGAGCAGAAAGTTTCTAATCTTTGAACCATAATTAACTCTAATAACAGTAGATAACTGGATCTGTGGCTTTCCAAAATATTTCTCTGTATATATTGCTGTTTTTTCCAGCAGATAAGTGCGAGGGCTTTTCAGATCACACATTATCTGACAGAGAAAAGGACTTTAATGATACAAACAGACAAATTAGGCTGTTGTGTACATTAGGATTCCTCTCGGTCTGCCTCCATACACCAATTTATAGAGATCTCCTGTCAAGTTCCACAGAGCTAATGATGAGTAGGTTCAAGATGCTGCTAGAACTTTCTAGCAATGTGGAAGTGACGTCTACAGTGGAACTCGCATGTGTTTAATGTTGAAAATTCATCCTAATATTAGACCTTTGGGCTATTTCCTTTTCAACAAATCTTGTCGGAGTGAGATCTTGCAGATGAAGTGGTTGAGCATTAATAATTTATGGCTGAGCCTTTTTATAGAGCACGGCCCTTGAGATTCATAATTCTATTCACATTAGGCCTCGGAAAAAAGTTTAAGTTTTAATAAATAGGTATTAAAACTTTAACTGATATTAATAGCACCAATTAAAGGGCATACTGTGGAGTTATGCATCATTTCTGTACTGGTAGAGTGGAAAATCCACTCAGCAGAGCTTCCCTTAGCTCTCTGTGTCTTTCACTCACTTTATCTTTCTCTCTCGTTTTAATTCACACGCACACTTTCTTTATCTCACTTCATCACTGCCTCCTTTCCAAACAAGAGATAATACACAGAAGTGACACTCCACTGTGGCCATTGTGTAGAAACGTTAACATCTGTGCAAACCTTTTATGGCCTCCATAAATAAAAAAATTGTTCAGTGTGCTATAAATGCGTGAGACGCAGCATTTTACTCCACCTCATCATTCCATAATCAATTCGCTGAACATTACTACTACAAGATGAGAGTGCCTGACCAGCCGTGGTCTTGATTGATGAGCAATTCTCCTTGTCTCCCACATCATCGTTTCCTCTAGTGTGCCAGGTCAAACGGTGTGTGTTAGTCAGCCAATAGTCATTCATTTCAGTTTATGGAGTAGAACCTGTGCTGAATGGTCATGCCATTAAAGGCATTAGCATGCACGTCTTTGCTGCAGGCATCAAGTGCATGCATGTCGGGCTGTTTTAACCAATCCTCTATTTCACAGGTGAGTGAAAGAGCCGGTGTGCACATTACTGCTGTTTGTCTCCACTGGCTCTCCAGTACAAGTGTAGCGGGCCATTTGCTATGGCCGGCTTTAGTAGCTAGTGCAGACGGGCTATCTCAGTGGGATTTTTTCTCTCTCTCTCTCTTTCTCTGTTCTTGGTTTGCTCTGATGCACTACTGTGCCTCGGGAGATATGATGGAAGGGAGAAAAGAGAGTTTGTTTCCTTTGTTCTGCAGTTCTGAACACAGGACTATAATTTTCTTTCTGGAGCCAAGAGAAGGGTTTGACTTAAATAATGGCTTCTGTGTTCTAATTTGTGTAGGGATTTATCCTGCTGCTTGGCTAGTGCAACGCTAGAGAGTCTTGTGAGCTGATCTGTACGAGCAGTCAGAGAGGAATGAGACAGTAGAGCGGGGAAATGAAGACGGAGGGAGGACGAGAGAGAACGAGACAGAGAGAGAAAGAAAGTGAGGGGCCCAAAGAGAAAAAGGTTCTGCTTCTTTGCTCCTGTGATTCCCGATGAAATTGATTCTCATACCTCAGGAGATCTCCCACTGTCCCCTTTCTCCCCTTCGTCCCGCCTCTATTACATACCTGTCCAGAGGATGAATGATCTACACATTACCCATGAGTACCTCTGACCGGTACACGCATCAGCGACTTCCAGTGCTCAGGGACCTCACAGACACACTGAAGAGACAGAACAGGAAAGACATGGGGGAGGAGGCGGCAAAGGATGGACGGAGGAAACAAAAACAATCAGAGCTGATGACAAAGATGAGTGCGGGGAAGAGGAAGTCAAAGTGAGTGGGGTGAAAACGAGCGGAGGTCTGATTAGGGCAGCAGATGGAGATGTGCAGGTGAAAGCAGTCGCAGGCACAGGAGATAATAGAGGCAATGAGTTAGTGTATTAAAAGGAAGGCAGGGGAATGAAGGATGAAGTTTAAAAAAAGATTAGGGATTCCCACAGAAAGAAATGGAGATGGGATGGAGAATGAGGCTCAGGGAGCTGGTGTAGAGAGGGTTAGGCTCTTCCACCTAATAGCTCAGAGGGGGGCAATCAGGGTTGGTGAAGGCTCTGCCTGTAGCTTCAACCCTGCAGTTCACCGCCGCCTTCCCGGGGGATAGGTGTCACTCGTGTGGAGAAAGAGAGCAGCCACTTTAATGAATGGAGCTCTTTATCTGAGCCTGAACAGCGAGTTATTACCTACTGAGCAGACACTGCGGAGCAGGTTTTATTTCCACAGCAGTGATCTCCAGGGCAGGGGGAGGGAGAGGGGACGGAGGGGTGGAGGAAGTAAGAGGGAGTTCATGTTTGGTGCCTTATTTTGTAACAGGGTATGACATCTCTGGCCTCCATTCTATAACAAAGCCCCGAAGCATGGTCGAGCATCACTGACGAGAGGAGTATTAGTGTGGAAGGCTGCAGGAAAACCACACAATAATAACACCCAGTGGGAAGGCCTCAAACTGTGCTGAGTCTCTGCTTCTTTCTGCATTTCTTTTATGGAGTTGTGAATGTTTTAAAAGTATTCAAGCATGCATTCTCATAGCATTGAAAACATCTCTTTTTAAATCATGAAGTTTTTGCCAGTCTAATGAAATAAGCTCATGAAAAGAGGGAGTTTGAAGATACCAAAGTAGGACAGAATTTCAAACTTATGAATACTGGGAGCATGTAAAAGTCAAGATTCAAACCTTTTGTTGAAAGAACTGAAATACAGTGTGAAAAAAGTTTGATTTTATGTGATATGCATTACCCAGAAAGCCTGTGGGAAAAATCAAAAACCTCAAAGAGGTCAAAGGCGCCGAATGAGGGAGTCCAAACTGCTATCATTTGTTTAACACATGTGCTAACCCTGTAACACACAGTCCTGCTAAAGTATGCTGCAACCCAGCCTCTTGTGAATGTGGATTGTGAAGACAACGATAATAATAATTACAACTCTGATCCCAAAAAAGGTGGGATGCTGTGTAAAAGCTAAATAATAACAGAATTCCAACATTGCAAATGACCTGTGTTTTACACCAACAGTTTTAGGAAATGTTCCTGAGCCACTGACTGATGGATGAAAATTAAACGAGAGGAAAACACAGACGCAAAAAGTAGACAAAATGAATTCATGAAATTCACCTGTATCATTTAGCAGTTAACCTACAAATGTACCACAATCTCCCTACACTGCCTGTCTGTCTGTAGGCAGAACGGAGCTGATGGAGGAGGATGGAGCCAGTCTAAATCCTCTGTTCTTCAGCTCCGCAGGCTCTGAGAGCAGCTTGGCTCCCCTGACGCTGCCTGATGGCTTTAATTGGTCTCCTCTGGCTAGGAGCAAGGCACAGGAATCCCTACCCACTAATGGAGTGAGCTGCAACAAGAGTGATAACTCTCATACACCAGAGTGTGCACACACATGTTCACCGAAACAGACACACCGGCACGTGCACACTCACCTGTACGAAAATGCAAACACATGTACAAAGTAAGCATTTAATCCACCCGGGAACTCTTTCTAGCTAACTCCTCGCTGCATTCAGACATAAATCCATACGCCTGAAAACCTTCCATAAAGATCTGATACTATGTGCATATACCTTTCCCTCGCATAGTGGGAAGACGAGTTGCTCCCTCCAGGAATTGGCTGTTTGATTTCTACCTGTATGAGTGTAGTGTTCAGGGACTATCTGCATCATCTAAGGCGGGGTTAAAGGAAGGGAATGAGAGCCACTTCTTCTAAAACTAGAAAAACACTAGTGCAAAGACTTTCGGGTTCAACTGCACATGTAATCCCATCTGGTGGGCTGATAAGCTACCCTTCAGAGGATGTAGGGAGCAGAAAAAATGAAATGAGAGACAGGGAGAATCAAACGCAAGCTAATTTCTTGTTATCACTGATAATTTGAAACATTGAGAGAAAATCCAGTGTGTGGTGTCGATAACTCATAGATCTCAAATTTTGTGTTGCAAAGTTTGAAAAAAAAAAGAGAGAAGAGAGAATGTGTTTTCCACTGTTGACTCAGGGGAACGATTATAGATGTTATTATTCTCGCAGACAGATGCTGTTTGTACTGAGAAGACCATCTCCAGAGCATTGTCTTTCCCTGAAAATGAAGGAAAGACAGCAAGAAAGAGAGAAATATACAGTCAGACAAACAGCCTGGTACCACTGGTGGAAGTACAGTACATGAACCTTCTCTTTATCTAATGAGCATCCTAGACAGACAGAGACAGAGACCGCTCCCTGTCTTTCATTGCTCATCTGGGAATTATACTGCTGAGGACGGGGAATTGCTAAAAGCTACGTAAACATACTGCACAGCCAGCATCTCCACACAGCCTCGACATCACAAACAGACCTTGATAAAGTACATGAAAGACATGCGAGGAAAAACTGGCGGGGGCTAAGCAGGAGGGAGAGCCGGCGTGCAAATGATATCGGAAGAACGAGAACGAACTATACAGTGGGAGCGTGATCCTCTTTAGCATTTAAGCTACGTGCATTTACTGACTGAGTGAGAACGCAGGTCTCCCCTATATGTGAAGTGCACGGAAACAAAGTTGACGGAGATCAATCCGCAAAACTCGACACATCCCAGAACCAGCTGTCACTCTAATTGCCTCCCTCTACTGTTATCTTTAGCATCACTTCCATGCTAATGCTGCACCAGGTTATACTAGATACGGGTCTGCAGAAGATTCTACTTCCTCTAATGAGCACTGGATCTCCATACAGAGCGGAAGATTTTTATTTTATTTTATTTTTTGTCTGTGGTGGCTACAGACCGTCTGTTAGGTGGAGTTAAGTTGTGTACAGCATTCGTACCATTATGGCATTGTGCCAATCCGGGTTCTTAATGGGCTAAGCAGTGTTTACTTTTCAAAGACTTCCACATGAATTATTGATGGCTGCGAGCTGATTTGTGCTTGGAATTAGTCTAGAATAATCCATCTGGGCCTACCTTGCATCCTTGGTGCCATTTCTCTCTCTAGGGTAAACAGGCTGACTGGAAACTTACGTAGCTTTGCACCGTAATTTGTTATCCTGGTTTCTGCTGAGTGTAAAATGGTTACTTGAAGTGGCATGAAAAATAGGCTTAAGAGACAGGCCCTGCGAGCACAATGGGAGAGTGACCAAAGGGCTTTAGTGGCCGTACTGGAAGACATGCATGGGTGATGTCAAAAGAATAAATTAACATATTTTTAATTAACCCTTCATTTGATTTCATACTGTGGACTAATCATTTTGCAAATACTTGTTATCATCAGGCAAAATGCAATCCCTGATCCCATCAGGGCATCAGGGGAGCAACAGAGATCTGGTGTCTGCCCCAATCAGCCACTCCTCTCACCCTGATCCCTGATGTAACTTATTTTGATCTTATTCTTCTTTCTCCTCATTATTCTTCTTTCTCTTCGTTCCTCTGAATCGATTTCAGCTCCTCCGTCCGGTTGTGACACTGTTGTTGCCCTTACGTACCCTTACAATGGTCTCCAATGAAGAGGGTTTGGTTTAAAGCTCAGGGAGGGAAACCTGCGAATCCCAAGAAGCTGGGAGAAGGGAATGCGAGGCCTGACTACCCGATGCAGCAAATACACCTGAAAAAGTCATAAATCCACTCGTTTGCTTATCTCTCTCTTTCTGTCTTCCTTTCTAATAGAACTAAATCTTATTACATGAGGGAAGACAGCACTGTCATTATGATTTGCTCTGTCTGTCTGTCTGTTAGCTTGTACTGTAAAACATAAACTCAACAGTGTGCGCAGTGAATGTCTGAAGGGTAAAAAAAATTAAGGATAGTTATCAGAGGAAGTGCTGAAGAAGAGCTGCAGGAAGGCACGACTTCTGCGTTTGAAAATTTCTTCCCACTGCGCTTGTGTGAGTGTTGCCAATTCGCCCAGACCCCGATTCATTTTCTTGGCCCTCTTTGGTGTCAGAAAAACGGATCGGCTTTGCATCTGAAGTTTGGTAATAAACTCTTGGATTAGATCCATCCCTCGGACAAAAATGAACCAGCCCGAGCAAAGAATAAAGAGACGGTTCCTCAGCAGTCTGTCAGAGGCAACTGGCTCTGCTTTCCTTCCTGTTTGTGTGTTTTTTTTTAACCATTTCAACTTATTTTTTTTTTTTTTTTGGCTTGAGAATACCCATCTGCCATTACTGTTGTGACATGCCTTTGAGAAGCTGATGAGGTTTGAGAGCACAGCACTGCAAAAGGAAAAAGCCTGCTTAATTAATGTGACTGCGGAGTCGGGGGATGTGTTTATCTCGTTATGGGCATTTGAATGAATATTCACATGTTTTCGCTCAGACGTTTATAGGTGTTGCTAAATGCAAACAGAAGAAATCCAAATGTGTGAAAAAGGGCAAAACCACAGTACCAGTTGAAAGCTTTGACACCTTTGCAGCCATGTAGTTTCTCTTAACTTCAATATTTTCTACATTGCAGACTAATGCTGAAGACATAAGGACTATAAAAGAACACGCATGGAATAGTGTAGTGTGCAGAAAAGTGGAAACAAAGCAAAATACATTTCATATACCTTTTGCTTTGATGGCAGCTTTGCACACTGTTGGCATTTTCTCAACCACTTGTTGGCTGCTTTGCTTTACTCTGCTGTCCAACTCATCTCTACTGGCTTCAGGTCTGGAGAACATGGAGGCCAGGTCACCTGATGCAGCGCTCCATCACTCTCCTTCGCGGTCAAACAGCCCTTACATTGGCTGCAGGCGTGTTTTGGGTCATTGTCCTGTTGAAAAACAAATGACGCTCCCACAAACCGGATGGGATGACATGTCGCTGCAGAATGCTGTATTGGCCATGCTGGTTAAGTGTGCCTTGAATTTTGAATGAATCGCCAGCAGAGCACCCGGACACCGTCACACCTCCTCCTCCATGCTTCACGGTGGGAGCCACACATGCAGATACCATCCATTCATCTTATCTGTGTCTCACAAAGACATGGCGACTGGAACCAAAAAATCTAAAATTTGGACTCATCAGACCAAAGTACATGTTTCCACTGGTCTAACATTCATTGCTTGGCCCAATTCTGTTCTTCTTCTTGGTCTCCCTCAGTAGTGGTTTCTTTGCAGCTATTCGACCATAAAGGCCTGATTCACACAGTCTCCTCTGAACAGCTGATGTTGAGATGTGTCTGCTGCTTGAACTCTGTGAGGCATTAAACTGAGGTGCTGTTAATCGGTGATTTCTGAGGCTGCTAACTGTAATGAACATACTCTGCAGCAGAGTTAAAGTCCTGGTCTTCCATTCCTGGGGCGGTCCTCATGAGAACCAGTTGCATTACAGCGTTTGATGGTTTTTGTTCTTAAAATGTTTCGGATTGACTGACCTTCATGTCCTAAAGTAAAGTAAAGTAAGTAATGAAAGTTGAATCAGGCTATGTACTGTATACCGACACAACCTCTGAGCAACCAAACTGATGGTGTAAACACATTAAGAAGGCAGGAAATTCCAGTAATGAACGTTTAACAGGGCACACCTGTTAACCTTAGAAGAGCGCTCCAGGTGACAGCCTTATGAAGCTGGTAAAGAGAGTGCCAACAGAGTGCAAACCTGTCACCAAGGCAAACTGTGGCTATTTTGAGGAATCTAATATATATATATATATATATATATATATATATATATATATATATATAAAACACAGTTTGCTTCTTATAACACTTTTTTGTTTATTACATAATTCTACATGTGTTCGTTCATCAGTCTTTAATACTAGTGTACAAGGTAAAAAATAAAACATATATATTGGTTGAGAGGATGTGCCCAAACTTTTGACTGGCAGTGTATTTCAAAAGATAATGTAAGCAAAAGATAGCAACAAATCTGATATGTCTAACCGTTGCTGACGAATGTGGCTCTCAGTTTATAGCACATGGCAGAGGTGTAAGTAGTTTCATGTTTCCCCAGAGTGTATTGTGCACCGTGAACAAGACACACTCATGATTCTCAGCAGATTTTTCTCAGGTTTCTCAGGTGTCGGTGCGACTGAGCAGAGATTGATGTACTCTGTCTTCCACTCCCTTTCTGTCCCTCCCTGTCTGTATCCCTCTGTTCCACCCTGCTGGGCTAATCCAAGCTGGCCAAATCCCTCTGCCAGGCAGGCCTACATAGGAGCTGTCCTGCTGGGTGCAATATGCCACCCGCTTCCCTGGCAATGCCAGCCCCGTAGGGCCTCGAGCCCAACTGTGGTGTCTTGTCAGTAAATAGACAAAGATGTATGAATCACCTAAGTGACTCGGACCAGGTAGTCCTGTGACAATAACATGTTGTTGAATCACGACAAAGAGTTATTTGCTCCATGGGATTACTGCAGCGCTGTTCCTGGGTGACACCACGTGGCAGCACAAGCACCGGGCTTGCAACCATACTCTAATCTTCCAGATACCTGCCACACACCGTCAGGTACAGAGGTGATGCACCTTTTAAATGAAACCACTCCACCAAAAAGAGAACTGTTATGATAAGCTGCAGTCTATCTGTACATAGTCAATTACACTTGGCCTGTATGGATGGCCTGAAAAGTCCATCCACCAGTGCAATCATTGTTGCACCCTACTGAGCAGACCACAGAATATCAAAATTAAGTTCATCTGTCAGGGGAACAAGCTGTTCTCATATCTAATTGGCAACTGAGGCTTAAGAACAAGATTCTATAAGAGAGAGTGGTGATCAGTTTACTTCCGTCTCCATTCTTTTTGTTATACTTGTCTCTGGTTTTATCTGCTCCCTGTCTTTCCCTGAGAAATGTTTCAGTGCCCAGACAGACTTAATGAGTCTAAGATGCGGGTCTGCTGAGGCTCTCTTTGTGTGTGGTTTTGTCTTTATCTTTATCTCTGGCCTACACTCAATTGGACATGTTGCAGGGTTTAGCCTGGCAAACAAAAACGCATTATCAGCCTCTTGTGAGCAATAATGAAGAGCCTTTCACATTGTTGCAGAAAAAGGCTACTTGCTGCTTCGTGCACAGGTGACGCTGTTCATCATTAATGCCTTTTTCACCAGCTCTGTCACAGAGATTTCAATTATACCCGTTAAGGGTTCCGCCATGAACCTGTAGTGTCTTCTCCTGGCATTTAAATCCCATATATGCTCAACCTTATTAGTTGGCCTGAGGGAGTCAATATAGGGAATATCATGTCTTAAATGACCCCTCTCCCTTCTTGACACAGCTGAATTAAAAAAAGAGAAAAAATAAAGGTCAAAGTAATCCTGGTTCTCCAGTGGATCTGGAATAGCGTGAGGAGAAACAAACCAAGCATGTTTGCACAAACTCATTCAGTCATGCTACATAGGAAGCCGAAGATGCAAGAAGCAAGAGGAACATGTGAGTAGCTTGATGGTGGTTCAAATACATTAAATTAAATAAAATCTGTTGTGTTTTCTTTGTAGTTTTGCACAGTCAGAGCATACTTTTGAACAAGCATGAAAACTTGCCTGATGATAGTATTTATATAAAAGTCCATGTAAGATTATGGCAAGAGAGGATTGTGATGCCAGTCTGTGTCGCACAGACAGAAGGCTTGTGTCATTAAACATGCTCCTACTGTACTGTAGTGACGGGAGAGACTGTCAAGACTAAGAGTCAGTCTATAATGGTGCTCTGAGCTGAATACTAACGCCAGCATGCGCACAGTGACAATGCTACTGTGCTGATGTTTAGCTGTTATAGTGTTTTTACCAAACCATTTTAGTTTAGTCTGTTAGCATGCTGAATTTAGCTAATTAGCACTGAATACATTGCACAGCTGAGGCTGATGGGAATGTCATAAGCTATGTAGGTTTGGGGTCATTAAGCAAAGTATCAGGCAGAAACAAAATGAACTTGAAGATGGTGCAAGACGAATAGTCAGGAGACAACCGCAGTCATTGGTAAAAATGTAAACCTGCTAGGGGTGCGACAGGAGAGGTCAGGGGTCCCCAAAGTCAGTAGGCTTCATCCTCTGGGACCCAAGAATGGCTGTACAAACTTCCACGTCGAATCATCCATTGGAGTTAAGATATTGTAGTCTGAACCAAAGTGGTAGACTGACCAACTAAATAGCCAACCTCTCTCCATACTCTAAAGGCCTGGCTGGACCCATTATCATTGTGGAGCAGGGAGGAAAAAGCTGTGTGCAGAATGTTGTTGAGAGCTATCCAATTTAAAAAGGATGTCATTGTAAACACGTGCCATCTTTGGGAAAAGGCACATCTGTGTCCCATTAATAACAATAAATTCTAACACTTGCACAGAGTGTCGACGGTGGGGAAAACTTGTGAATCAAAGTAAAACAAAGCACCACCTGTATCACCATATGACAGATATGAGATGAACAAAGCTCCTCAGATTCACACTGCTACGAACGCAAATGTCTGAAAATGATTCTGAATACTTCAGCTGATATTATAATATCATGCCATCATAAGGATATGAGGGAAGTCAGCTGACATTGCACCACATAGATATGTTCTATTTATATTATATTTGTTCGATTGAATCTAAAATTGTTTAAATGTATTTACTGTCATCCAAGTAAGTCAACAAACACAGGAAATAAACAATCATTGTATGTAAGTATGAAAATATATTCATTTCATGTCTACTTTATCAAAGGATGAAGGCATGTAACACAGTTTGAAAGAAAAAATGAAATTAAAAATTAAAGATAATAAATTAGTGTAGTTATGAAGGTTAAGCCCATTATCCTTCTTTAAAGGAACAGATCCCAGTTATTTATACTACCATTATCTTTGTTTGAATCAAATGAAGCGATGAATTAATAATGACAAACTTATGCAGCTAAGTTTAACACCTTTAATAAAAAAAGGATCAGACCAGGTCTTAATGCCTACAGGCTGCAAAAGAATAACACTGGAATGAACAGGGCGCTGGGGTATTGATTGCCTTTTTTGCAAAATTGAAATTCAGTATGAGGTAACATAGTATAGATATAATTTTATATTACTTCAGCAACTCAGTCCAGTGTTACTGCCTACATGTTACTCAAATGATTCTAAATCTAAATTGTATTTTCTGTACTACAACCCTAACATGGCAATGGTTGTAAAACCTTAAATTATGTGTAATAGTGCTACAACCATCAATGCGTGTCAATGTGTGATTATCACTATTAAATTCTAATTGTACCACAACTGTTGCTACAACTAGACTAACACCATATTTATCACAGCAGCTACTAATTACTGGTGAAACAACATATTAATACGTTGCATTATAGGATGTGGAAATATGCATAATGGAGTTTTAGAAATGGATCACATCTGAAGTGAGTCTCATTAAAAGTGAGGGTGAGGTGTTTTTTTTGTTTCACGGCCGCGTTCTGTCACGATCTGTTGCCGGACAGCTAATTGTGAAGAACTTCAGAGGCTGATTTAGAAATGGTAGCTTTCAAGTAATGACAACCAATTCCACCGCCCCGTCCACTGAACACCTCCACAGGATTAACGGAGCATGATGAGGCTGTAATTGCACGGGCCGAGACAAAGTCTCTTATACATCATTATTTACACCCTAGCTAGTAGTTAACTTAATGTTTATTATCATATCTCTGAACAACAGTGCAATCTCATCACACTCTGATGTGGCGATGGTGTCAGAGAGGCTTTTTGGAGCTGGATTTATGAGGCTGTTAATAGCTGAGAAGATCACAAGGATTACTGCATTGTGATCATCAATTTCCAGTTTTGAGAATTTGTAAATGCTGTGTTAAATGATGATGTGGTCATTTAGAGGGGGCAAAACCCCAAAAGCCTCTTTTGTATCAGGGTTAAGGATACTGTTAATTCTTATTCAGGTGTGTTCTTTATACGTGATGCTATACTGTCAGAAGTAGCCTTGAGCTAATTATTAAAGCTACCAAACCATCACAAGAGGAGGGAAGACAAGTTAAATTATTAATAGACTTGAAAATTCTCCACAGCCTCGGGCAAAAGATAACATCCCTTATCAATGATCAGTTTGAGTGGATTCATCAACCATTAGACTGCATGGGATCTGCACCAGTGTGCATCGGAGCACAAACATCTGCATAAAACTCAACGCATGATGTTCAATATGCGACACAAATCTTCAGTCCTAAGTGATAGTTTTTGCTGTGCTTTGCTGTGACTCAACTCCTTGTATGTGAAAGAAGTGTTTTCTTGTAAAACCATACTTTCAAGTAGGTTTCCCCAAGTGCTTTTGAGGAGGCACTGCAAACCAAGAGATACACGAGAGCCTGCGAGCAGCAGTCGCACATTGGCAGAAATGCACATGGATTTGATTTAAATCCTGTCTTACGATGCCTCAACATGGAGCTAAACAGGTACTTTCACTTGAGGGAGAAATCACTGGTGTGAGGACAGAATATGTTTCCAATTTAGCGGTGGAAGGAGGATATTGAAAAAAATGTAATGAGGGAGAGATCCGGAGATTTAGAGATAAGGGGACTGGAGGAAGAGAAACAGAGAGAGAAGTTGTGAAGAGTGTTATTTCCTTGTGTAGATGATAGTTGACAGGTAAATTAGCATGTGCAGCTAATGGGGCAAAAAGCAGCCAAGCCCTCGCAGGCACCCTTTCAATCCGACAAACAGGCAGCTTGTTGACCCAACCATTGCCTCTGTCACTCCATTTCTCGGCTTAGCATTTAAACACAGAAACAAACAGCCTCCCACTTTGACACTGACACACTGACACAATAACAACACACATCCCAGCACGAGCACACATTAAGCTGCCACGCGTGAGCACGGAGAAGGATAACTTAATCTAATAAGACTTAGAAAGAATCTGAGATGAATCTCGAAATGTTCAAAAAGGTTTTGAGATGCTGGCCTTCTGACTGATCGTCTATCAGGCTTCTTTAGCAGAATTGAGAAGCAGTGAAAAATCATGGATCACAGCATGCATCTTGAATAGAGCGTGTGGAGTTGTTTACAATCTGCTCATCAAGGCGAGGGGTAAATCTCTCATGCAGCTTACTTTTTTCCTCCACCTTCCTGCACATAGCAGGGATCAATAGCTCGATTGCTGTGTCTGAATCTCTCTGTCGTTCATTTTTCTTCCAATCACTTTGCTGTGTATACCCTTGATGCCATGTTTTAGTCATGCATCAACTGCAAAGCGTGTATGCGAGTGTGTGTGTGCATGCACACGGGAGTGCGCGTATGTGTCGTATGTGTCTGCGTACCGAGCACGTGAACATGCATAAATGTTTCTGGCTCTGTGTAGGAGAGACCACGGCTGGGTATTAGCACATATCAGTGTGCCTGTCTTCTCGTCGCGGGTGTCTGAATGTTTCATCTAATCATTAAACGCTGACAGGCTTCACAGAGTAGCGCCACTGATCCCCGTCAGAGGAATACGGGGCCTGACTTCATTAGCCCTGTTAGCACTAAGCTGCTTTACCCTCACTCACGCCTGGCTTAACCTGCACAGTGATAAATGCTGTGAGGAGAAGGAAAGATAGGCTGAAGGAAAGAGGGGTGAACAAATGGAAAGCAGGAACAAAGACATTTAAAGGGGGAGGCAAAGGTGCCAAAGTCAGGTGTAGAGCATGAGGAACTGAGAAATGGGAGGGGAATGAGAGGGCACAGAGCGTGTGAACCTGCAGTTTTCAGAGGCATGGGATGGGATCAAGCTCAAAGCGGTGTTTGAACTGAGAGGGATTTACAAATGCAAAAACGAGCAAAACAATCAATTAACTTGTGTTGCAATTAATCAATTACTACGCTGACACATTGGCAGCCAAAGTGCTTAACTGAGCTTCAGGCATGAGGCTCCTATGTGTTGAAGAATTAGCACTGACCTCTGCGCACACGCATGCAGCCACACGTACGCATCTAAGAACACGAAGATATGCGCACACGTCTTTGTTCTCAGCATATTTCTTCAGTGCATTCATTTGGTTTCCCTCCTACCAGGAGCCCCCTCCCCTCTCAACACTCAGTCTTTTTCTCCTGCCAGCAGAGGTTTTTGGCTGGCTTAAGTACGCCCACAGGCCCCTGAGGGACAGCCCATGACGGATGGCACCGCATGCGACTCCGATTCGATTCAGCCCATTTGATAAATTTATTGCTGGCATTTTGAAAATGAAATTAGAGGGACGTCTCCTGGAGACTGTTTTTCCAACACAGGTGCCATAAATACACTTCATTTGGCAGAGGAGAGGGAGGAGGAGTGTAAGGGGGTGGAGAGGTGTTGGATAAAGGATGTCATGGTCGGGGAGCTGATAGTGGGGATGTTCCACAGTAGTGGAGAACTAAAGAATAAGGTCACGTTATAATGAGGTCCTGTATTAATCATGATATTAGTGAGGAACAACAGTAAAGGTTATTCAACCACAGCCTGACTACTACCTGGGCCTAAATACTATGTGCTGCCCTTCAATCTAACATGTGTACTGTAGCATTGTACTCTTTGAACAGATGTCAGACCCACATCTCTCATGTTGAATATTAACATAATTGAGACTGTGGGGAGTTGACATTGCCAGTGCACACAAATGTCCTGCTTTCTCCATCTTTCATGCTCAGGCAACACACAAAAACCCACCCACACAAACGCAGACACACACTTACGTGCCAGTCTTTTCAGAGATGTGCACACACAAACACGTGGTTTATGGACCCTATCTGTGCCTCAAGGCCCCATGGCTCTTCAGTACCGACAGCACTGTCATAGCTGCACAGCCATCTATAACTCACAGTGTATGAATGAATATGGTGGGCTATTTTTCTCCGCAGCGCTCTCAATGTCTGGGGCCGAGAGACACTGAATGTTTTTGTTGACGCTCCTGACTCAACGGGCTGAATTGGACATATTGCATGGGCAAGAAAAGGAAGACATACAAACACAGTAAAGTCAGACACAGACATGGACACACGCAGGCGAACAAAAGTGAGCATTCATTCACTGTTAGGGTTGTATGGCCTTACTTATCTCCCTCTCATTCAGAAGCATATGCGTGTGTGGCTGCGGAGGGATGATGTACGCCACGCCAGCCTCTGCTCCCCTTCAACATTCATCAGAGAGTGAAGCTCGGGCAACCCACATCACTTACCTTTATGGGCTCATCTGACAACATCGTACACCGCATAGTCATCACATATATAGGCTTCGCAACAGTATGTGTGTGTGTATGTGTCTGTGAGGGCACACTAGGTGTAACCTGTCGTGCAGATGTACTCCATCAATGCCGCTTGCACTGTACAAGCATCTTCAATAGATCTGTAGCTTTGTAAGGGTGAAAAAATGTCGCCATGTTCCCAAAGACACACTCCTGCTGTTAAGGCTTTTCATATATACATGTTGTGCACATTATATCAGATGCAGGTGACAATGAAAATATTTTCACTTGCGTTCTGTTCTGCTCTGGTAAGAGCTCGTAGGAAACAACACCTAAGTTCTTATAAGCACAGCAGGGAATCAAAGAAAGTTTCAACAAAATCAGCAGGGAGTTCTCCCGACTGATTGTCTGCTCCTGCTTTGCAATCACAGAGCGTGACACACCCTCTGCCATTACTGTATCTCCGCTACGGAGAGCAGAGGGCTGGGAGCGCTCAGTGCATACACCTGCAGGCTGCCACTCAGAACAAAACCCCCGGAGCTGTTTAGACAGTTTGACTGTGTGGCCCCATCATCGTACAAAATCAAAACAGCCTACAGGTACGTTCCTACAAACATCTCCCCCTCCTACATCCCGTGTCTCTCCCCGAAGATCCACTATGCAAAACAATCACCTCCCCCAACCTCACATTAACATACACATGAAAGTGTGGAGGAGTCTAAACAGAACTGTGATTAGTCTTAACATGAGACTTACAGAAAGCGATGCATAAACAGACTGTGGGCTGTCTATCATTGCAGGATAGCAGGATAATTCAGTCTTAGGTGTCAGTGGGTGTGAGTGATTGACTTTGTAATCAAACAGATTGTTCTGTAACAGAAACACTGAATGACTCAATTTGAAATCAACATCAACAATGCCACAAAATGTTTTTCATCTCATTAGCAAAGACTGAGAACACACACAGGCGCACAGAGCAACACACCCACGCGCCACCCATCTGAAAATGTATGGGGATCCACAGGTGACTGATGGAGAGCTGTCTTACCTTTTTGTGATGACACTGTGGTATCTGTAGATAAAAGAGAGGAGACACACAGAGGAATGTGTTAGGAGCTGACAGGCTGCTGTATGCCAGACACATAAAATGCAGGGGATGACAGCCACGGCGGTGATTTGCTGGGAGGGAAACGAGCCACCCAAGAGGATAAACAGAAAAGGGGAGGGGGTTGTAAACAACCGGGGGGGGTCTCTCATCTCAGACCTGCGAAGAAGATCCACTCCACCAAACTCATGCATGCTTAGCTGTGCCTGAATATGCAAACGCACATAGGGACACATACTGTACGGTGGCGGTGCTGAGTAATGACACAAATACACACAGCAGCTTTTTTCCCACTCCACGAGGAGAGACCAGGTGGAGGGAAAAAAAAGCATCTGAGTAAACACATCGAAAAGAGGCCTCGAGTAGAAAGATGAGAGTCTTCAGACCCCAAGAAACCCTTGATCTCTTCCACAATTTACCCTGAGTGAGCTTTCTAATAAGAAAAAAATAATGCCTTTGAGGTGCAGCAAGACAGAGCAAATCAAATCCTTTCAGTAAGCATTTTAGGTTCTTACTCAGAGCCCACTAGAGACACTCCTGGCCCACGAGGCGTGGATCAAAACACGGGCTGCTTGGAGGGAAGGATGTACTGCAACATGTTTTTTTATGCAACACCGAACATTTACAAAAAAAAAGCCCAAGTGAAGGAGGCACATTTGTGAAAGAGAAAAATACAGTAAATTTAGCTCATTGTTCTCATAAAATATTTACCAGGACCAGTGTTTGCAAGCTCCCACAGTTTTATTTTTATTTAATAGACTTGTCAAACTTGCAGGGACGCTCTTTTTTTAATAACTTTTTTTTTTTAAGCTTTGTACTTTCAGCTGTTGAAATCCTATAGAACATTTCTCTACTGGCCATGCGCCCAAAAAGCCCAAATGGCCACAGACATGGGAGGGGAATAATTGAATCCGGGTGGATTTGTGGTGTGCTCGGCTGAGGAAGTGATAATCCAAGCTCTGCCTAATTGCCAGAGTAAAGATGGCGCCCATTGTGGGGGTGGCGTCGGTGTTTATCAAGGCAGTGTGGCGTGGGATTGGACTGAGCATTAGGGCTTTACACACTTTTGTTTTGTGAGGTGTTACAGTGGATTTGAGCAAATATTGGCCCTCTGGTTATTACATGGTCTGATTGTCTGCTATGCGACTGTCCATAAGCTCTGCATGTCTACCCTAATCTGAGAGGAGGCTTCAAATAATTAGTTAGTGAAGCACTCTCACAGCCCAGTGCAGTCAGCCTTATCACTAAAAGAAAAATCCTTGGTCCATTTCCTTCTCACCCCAAAGGCTTACAAACTCTCACCACTGTTAAAACCTTCGGGGCAGCCGCATAGATGATAAAATATTACCCAGCATGTCACAATCACTGGCCCACATCCTACTCTTTTTGCCGTTTGTTTTGTAAAAGGAAGACTGCAGCATGTCAAGAGCCAAGCACTCTAAGTAGATGATCAATTTTCCAAAGACATTTTCAGAAAAAGACATACAAAAACAGAGAAAAGGAGGGCTGTTCACTACCTGTTCTGTCTGTGGGGACTAAGCACCTGGATACAATCAAAATTTCCATTCATTTTTAACATCCGCCAAACATAATGAACATCACATAAATGATGGAGGAGATTTATAAATGATTGTTTTTAGTGTTTTTAATATTACACATGCAATATTTGTAAACTAACACGTGGAATACAGGTCTTTGGAGAACTTGTCCAGTTTTCTAGTTTCTTTCAGCAAACCAAACTAACATTGTCTGTGTGCTGAACATTCAAACATACAATACACTCCTAAAAAACATGGAAAATTCTGGACTAGAAAAGACGTCAGTGCTCAATACAAAATCAGCTCAGCTAGCAATGAATGAGTCCTTATCTCAACAAAAAACTCCTCTTCAGGATCCCAGGAAGCAAATAGAAATACTTATTCTGAGACTCAGTACAACAGCTGGCCAATAAAACATAGAAACAAAATAAACCCAAGTGACGCCTCTTGCGACTAATAGACAACCACAGTGATTCTCCAACCACACGGTCCGGCCAGCGAGCTGCTGTCGGCTCCTCAGAATGGCCATCCTTGGAGCTGACCAGTTTAATGGTAGGTCCACGGAATAAAGAGGGTAGAGTACGAGAATAATCATATTCTGTAGAACAGGTGAACTATGTATTATGAATGAAACAGACTTTTTGGCTTGTTTCCAGGGGTCAGCAAGCTAATCAACAAACACTCTGAGGCTGTGAAACCTCAAGTCTTACAAGTCTGAGCGGCAAAGACAGCAAGATTCAAGGTTGTCTTTATTGTCACTGAGCATAACATGTCAATGAAATTGCACTAAAACCCCCATGTTAAGAAAGATAATAAAATAAAATAAAGATACTGGTATGTGATCGTGGAAATGAGTAAAAACAAACAAAAGCGTAAACACGGGAGCTACGAGCCACTGCGTCTGCACGCGCCACCATCTTGGTTTTACTTTTGACTGGTAACTGGTGGGCATCACACAGGCATTTCATTTTTCTGTGCACCTCTTGTGGTTCACATGCACTTACAGCAGGATTTTTGCAGCACATTAAGAGATCAGCATTAAAAAAAAAAAAAACTGCTGCTGTAGAAACCTCTTCAGTTATTTTAAACTCCACTGTTGAGTATCAGTTTGACATAATATGACTAAAACACAGTACAGCGGATACAGTGGTACATATCAACGAGTAGACTAAGCCTTCAGGAAAAGGCTAAACTAAAAAACCTGCAGACAACACAACTCAACCGTGATTACATTTTAATATAACAAGGCATAATTGCCATTACAGGGTTACCTGCAGTAACAGCAGGGTGCTACATCTCACACTGCACACTGATATAATATATTTTGTCGAGGAGAAATTTGAAGACAGTATGTTAACATGCTCTCCATTAACACTGTTTTGATAATGACGGATAATGAACACACACCAGCGCAGCAATGATATACAATCAAAAGAAAGCACTTCTTCTCTCTCTAGAACTTGCCAGGTTGCAGCAGAGAGACCACGCTGACTGGTGTCAGCACACATAAATAACTCCGCTGTTTGGGGAGGTAAAGAAAACCTCCGTCATTGATTGCTGCATTTCTACCCAGCTATCAGTGGCTTATATGGATTTGGAGACTAATTTGCAGTGAATATGTGAGTGGCGTTGCGATGTGCCCATGCACCCTGAGCAGTGCTCCTGTGGGTTTGAGTATTATGTAAAGTAGGCCATATGTCAATACAGGTTTCCCACTGCGAGGCATGTAAGCAAGCCTGACCGCCCAAAAGCATGCCCGAGGACACTAAAAGCTACATTTTAAAGATACATTTACAAAATAAACATCTCCAAACTGTTTTTATTTAGAAAGAGGTGGATGGAGAAGAGAGCAAGTGAGAGAGAGACTGACACTAAGACAATTCAATTCCATCTTATCATTTGACTTTAATGTAAGATGATGCCTATAGTTTGAAAAGTCAAGAGGCAAACATCGACCAAACCACTTTTTAGAGATCCAAAGAGCTAATCAGGCATGTTGCAGAATAATCATGTTGACGTTTATTACATTACCATTTAGAATTACATTTCACTACTTTTTGATCCAATACGTAGAAACAGGGAAGAAAACCGTCAGCTTGAAATTGCGCTAAATGACAGCCCACATTTACTGTCGGCTGTCATTCCCCACTGAAGCAGAAAGGGAGGTTTCTCTGCTTGAATTTGAATGCTCTCAGTAAGGCTGGCCTATAATGCCACTGACTGACATCCACAGAAAGTGAGCTAACACGAAACCTCTGGATCTGGAGAGGGATCATAAATAGGAGAATCATTAATGTTGCTCGTACGCAGCCGGCAGTTGCTGCTAATTCTGACACTTTGTGATGTTGGATGTCGCCACATGTTGACTGAGAGATAACAGCATACAGCACTGCTCCTGTGGCGCACATAAACATAAACCGGCACATTAACAGTGCAGGCTAATCAGGTACCTAACTAAAATAAACACAGTTTCTTGGCACGTACAAAGAACCCTGTTTCAGCTGCTTTGTTCACTGGTGAAGATGTGTCATATAATTCATGGTACTCAGACACCAGTAATATGAGCTCCTTCATTGTTTTCCCTGGTGTGATCCCTTTGGTTGCTATGGACACGGTAAGTGGCGAGCTCGAAAACGCGAACACCCACCAAAGCGCCAACTATCCTTTTTTCTGCTGGCCACTTGAGCCTTCCTCAGCGGGAGGAAGTTCATGTTTGAAACAGTGGAGTCAGCGGTGGCAACCACCGGCTAATTGAGGAAACCTTTACAGCTTTTACATCTCATGTCACTCTACAGCCGCTGAATCGACCCACACACACTAAGAGAGAAAAGATTCTGCGTCAAGAAGAAGTTGCACTTTTATACTCTAATGCACTGGCATGACAAATAACACAAGAGCTGCCAAACTGTGCAAAAAGTGCTGCGTTATAAAAGTTGACAAACACTTTGTACCATAGATGATCGTCAGTTCGGCTTGTTGTCAGCACTTTTTTCGCACGGTTTGGCATATTTTGTGCCATCTGTCACATGTGAGCATCACAATAGGGAACATTATATGCAAGGCAAGCTTCAAATTGATTGAGAATGCTTTCTCTCTTTTGTGACCAATGAGCTTGTTCCTTCTACCCTTACTGCATGTCTAAATGAAGAATTGACACACCTGCAGAAGACTAGATTGAAGCCACAAACATCGGGTGATGGATTTAACTGTAGTAAATGACGATAGTGAGAACTATCATCAGCGGTGATGGGAGCAGCTTCCAAAAGAGCAGCTGAAGGTGCAGATTTCTTGGATTTTGCCCTGCTTCTCTCTTTCCATCCTTTGCTAATTCCCATTTTCAACCCATAAATACTGTGTTACACTCCTCCGGTGTGACCCTTGATGTGAGGACAGCGGGATGACTTAAACACACAAACGCTGTGGAGCAGCTGTTTCTAAGAAGTAGATTGTGTTCTTGAAACTGAGAGATCTGATCTGTTTGGGAATAAGGGGAAACAGTTCATTTTCTGACTGCTGCTTTGCATTTCTAGAGGTTCTACAGTTGGATGTCAGAGGTCCTCAGATGCTCTTGGGTCATTAAACTCAGCACAGGAAGGATAATGTGAACACTGAATAAAAAAGTTATATAATGAGCATTAAAAATCACCCTAAAACCACAGTTTTGGAGATTATTGGTTCAAATCAACCCACAGCAGTCACTGACATCCTGTAATGCAAATGGTCCATTACGCTGATGAGTAGCTAGGCTCACAGGTGAGACTGTAGACGCATTCTGGCTCTCTGGTACTGCAAATGTATGCTGAGTGTACGTAGGTGTAAAGGAACCATCCCCTGATCCTTACCATACTGTACAATATACAACCCAGACTGATTGAATTAGACTGCTATTGGAAACATGTCTTCTATTGACCTCTTAAAGTTGTGGCCTTCCAGCCGCCCGCTGTGGGAATAGTTTTAATTACTGCCAGAAATTGGGTTCGATTTTATCCCGATCGTGATGAGAGGAATCCTTCCAGCTAATCATGGCTCCATCAAGACAAATGAAAACCACATCATCACTGGAAGGTGCTGCACAAATGCGTGAATGAATATATCGCCATTGTGTGAGTACGACCACATGTCTGCATGTGTACCAATTAAGTATTTTCATCTCTGCAGCTGCATGTGAGCAGCGTGCAGAATAAAGTGTGCGGCAAAGTGTGCAGACTGCAGTGGAAGCAAATGCTGCTGTCTTCAGATGATTAAGCACTATTGATATATCGTCTCTATAATGTAATTAGGATAAATTCCAACATTGTAGCTGTTTGTCTCTTAATCACAGTCACTGCTGGGCAGTGACAGGCCATCGGTTGAAGTTATGAACTAAAGAAGCTACTATGTGATGAATGGTGACACCAGTCAGTTGTGACCACTGCCCTGGATGTTAATGACTCTACAAGGATGAAGTGATGGTACAGCTCACCTCAGGTGAGCTAAATAAATAATTTCCAGTCATATAAGATGTAGACAGAACTCAGATGTTTTCTGCTTAAGCACCCTAAACCAAACATCGTTAGTCGACATGTGACAACAGGTGATTGGAAGAAACGAGAAGATGTCACCTTCAGCAGGAAGCTCTAAATTAGAAGCCCAGATGACAAGTCACTGACAGCCAAAGACGATTATCCAGTTAGATACAGTCAGCCTGCCTTTAATCATTAAACTTCTGTGTGTTTGACCATTGATGGAGGGAGGACATAGACTTTCTGTGATTTAAAGCAACATTATGAAACTATTTTACCTTAAAACAGCTTCAGAATAACTTTAATGGTTCCGACTTATAACAGATGCCTCTTTAATCCCCACTCTGCGCCCTGAATGCTTGTTCTTGGACTGTTGTGTTTCAGATTGTCAGGTACGATCTCTCTCGAGAAGTGCGTACCGTTTTCCAGCAATGCATCACACACCACCAACTAGGCTTGTGTCACTGATTTTGGTGAGATTGGGTCAAATTTTATGGCGAAAATGTCTTCTGGTTTTCCCTCTGATGTCCTGTGGTTGCTCTGCCTCAACTTCCTGTGACTTACAAAGTCTCCTGGTGGACAGATAGCTTTACTTTTTGCTAAAGTGAATGCTAACGGTAGCTGCTGATAGCTCGTTAGCTCAGCAAACCGTGCAGCTGGCAGACTGGACTGGGTGCTTCTGGAGAAGTGCTGGTATTTACACCTCAGGCACAGGAGGAGGAAAAGGAGGTTTTCAGAACCGGGGAGTGGGAGACCCAGTGGGGTGGCTGAAGGGACGCCAGAATGGGCACTGGAGCTGGGTGAGGGGCAACGGAACCAGGCTCAGCAGCCACCAGCAGAGGTGATGAGGCCGAGCAAAAGGGCAGAGGCACGGGTAAATATTGCAAAATAAAAGCCTTCCAGACAGACGCCGAGCTGGTATTATCGCTGCTGGACTTCTAAGTCACATTTTAGCTTGCTTGCTAAGCTATGTCTTGTGTTGTTACATGTGCTTGATGTTTGCCTGTGTTAGCGAAGTTGTCGACCTGCTAAGTGATGCAATCGTATCAAATGCATGTGTGCAACTTACCATATTTACAGCTGAAGTGTGTAAGTGTTAATGCTGCTTTAAATGTTAAGACCAGTTGCCAAAAAAAACACTAAAAGTGAGATTCAACTTATATTCAAACACATGCAATTGCATTTTTTAATTAACAATTTGCAATTTGCAACAGCAAGTTGTGGGACATGCTATACAGACACATCTAAAAATATAGTGCATGAATAGTAGGAGTGTTTGCTTTATGGTTTTTCCTCTGGTATGTAAAACACATACCGTGATTAATTAGACTAATGTTTTAAAAGCACGTGCCTGCGCTCTTTCCACAGAAGAAAACCAGAAGACAGAACACAATGCTAGGTTTTAATTAGCTGAGAGTAGCGCATGCTCATCTGCTATACTGCACGGGGAGCGCGGGGAGTGCTGCCGTCTTGCTCATTATGTACTAATGAGTTGTCTATTAATGAAAATGGAAAGCATTTATTTTGTGAGCACAAAGGGTTCAGCTGGATTAATTACTGCACTACAGCAACAAAATGAAAACAGAAAGTGCAGCATCACTCTTGTGTGGCACATCACCCATTAACCAACTGTTATCGGGGCCGGGCGAATGGTGCTGCACGGCACAGAGCAGGGACGGCAACTGTTTGCACAGGCCATTAAAACTTCATGTGAACTGCACTTTTGGACACCTACGTACTTCCTGTGATGCATCCATGCTTTTTCTCATGTCGACTGGGGGAAAAAAAAACATCTTGTCACCGTAACATAAACACTTTTCTAGAGCATAATGACGGCAATTCACCCGTGGGGATGAATTTCACAAAAAGCTTTTCTTTGCTGAAAAGAAAATGATTCCGCGGTAATTGCCTTATTGTGTGGCCAAGTGTTGGCATCTATATATGTCAACAGAAACAATCAAAAGGGATCCACGACACAAACTGAAACAATCTAATATTTAGATTAAAAAGATTATCCAACACTGTCGACTCAAACTGCTTTTTTTGGTGGGGCGGGGGGTGAACATGGCAGATCACCATAGAGGTGGAAATGGTGACAGAGCAGCAGGAAAGGCTGAGCAGATTCGTGCCTCCTCCTCGATTCATATAGCAGCCAAAGTGGCATCCCTGTGATCATATAGGTTTATGGTGCTGCATTTCTCTTCAAACGGTGATCAGAGTGATTCTAATAGCCCGTTAATAGCCTGAGCTCCCATCGGGCTCTCCTTGGAGAGGTCAGGGGTACGGGGAGCGTGTGGGCTCTGGCAGCCTCAGCAGATGGTTCTTGATCAGATATTAGAGTCTGGGCAGCGAGGTCGTCTGGCCATGAGAATTCTGCCCTGCCTGGGGGATAACAACCCCATCTGAACCTCCGGCTCCAGCCATGGTTCCTGCGCCAGACGAATGGCTCTGTGTCCTGGCCAGACTGCAGGGACACTGGAGCAGTGACAGACTGCTGTCCTTAAGCCTTGTGACAATCTGGCCAAAGCAAACTCAGAAACATGCTTTCTGCTGTAGTTCATTTTCCTCCAGGAATTTGTTGCACCCTATTTGGGCTGTACATGATTTGATGACAAATGGTTATGTAATTGCTACTGCTGTCTGTTCTCATGTAAAAAAAATAATCACACTGATAACCAAAATCCTGCTTAGCTGGATTTGAAGAGGAGCTATGCTTTCATTTCCAATGCCAGGGGGAAAGATACATCATTAAATTACAGGAATGCATTTTAAAAATCTGTGATTTGAAGCATCGGTTGTGTTGTATTAAACGATGGGAGACAGACTAACAAGGAGGATCAAGTCTTTGTCAAACAAAATGAAAATTAATCTGAGAATGTCAGCGTGTGAATATCCTTTGTGAAAAACTATAAGTACGATCAGATAAATCCTACTTAGACAGCTCTGTATAGTCTATTGACATTCCTGTCTTCCATTTTCTGCCTCATCTTTCCGTCTCTCTGTCTTCCATCGACAAAGCCACAGAGAAAGCAGGGTGAATAAACACGACAATCTGAGCTTTATTTATCCTATCCCCAGCGACAGTGGCAGTCTAAAATGGCAGGGCTTCGAATATGACCTTCACTTAGAGTGGTTCTCCATCAGTCATCCCTGCCACCCACAGATCAGACAGTGGATGAGAGGTAGTAGCACCCTCCATTCTCCTCCCCATCTACTCTCCCTTTTTAAACCTCCCCCACAGCTGTCCACAAGAGATTTCTCTCCGTTTTTTTTACCTTCCTGTCCCCCATTTTTATTTCCTCCCTCTCCTTATCCTATCCTTGACCTATCTTTGTTTGATGCCTTGCTCTTCATCACCTCTTCCCATTGTTTCCTCTCTGCAAGAGGCACAGACAGGTAGCTCGTAGAGTATCTGGCACAAGTGCTGGATTCTTATGCGTAACAGATACATGTTTTGCATATTATACATTTCAGTGGAAACAATACGTCCTGGAGTGAGAAAATGAAATGGGAGACAGAGGGAAGAGGAAGTAGATTACAAGAATAAAAGGAAACACTTTACATGAGACTCACTTGTCTGCTTGTCAACCCATTTCGCCAGGACCACTACCCTAATGTCTGATTATGTTACACTGCAAAATACTAATTTATTATTTCCCTTGATTTGTGCTGTTGGATCCTCTTTATCTCAGTGAATCAGCCGTGATGAGCAGCTAAGCTCTGGATAGTCTGATTACAGCATTCAAAAAGAGAGAATAGTTCAGAGTGCCCATTATACTGTACATGATGTAGGTATAAGACCTTCACGCTAATACGCTTGAATCGACTCAACAGCCTAAACCCTCATCCTGACCGCGGCTTTCATAACTCTAACAGCCTGTCTCCCATCAAAGATATTGTTTTGTGTGAAAAAACAGTGATGAAGAGTGTCCACTCCGCATAATAACGGACACCTGCAGGTGACACTCTCTTAAAACCCTGCTCAATATCCTGAAGGTAATAAAATATTGACATGTGTTTCATAATCTGCACAAACACACGCACACACAGCCAGAAGCTGCCAGAAAGCTTCAATGTCAATACAAAGACAGCAGCAGCAACAAAACGCTTCCATTTATTTTGTGTTATTGTAGCAAATGAGTGGTAGCCTCGAGAAGATTAGCCTTCTTCTTTTTATAAACTTACTGTTCAAATTATGATCAGAAATGTGAGGTCTTTTCAACATCTCGTTTTAATCTCATTCTTTTTTATTTGTTGTTTGTTGATTTTTTTTTTCTGGACAAAAATACTGGGACATCATTTTATTTTAGATAAAAGGTGATGCCAGACGCTACTGCAGCACTAGATGCTCTCAAGTCATTGAGCCGTACTGTATATATGCTGGAGTGAAAGGATGAAAGAGGAGACAGACTGAAGGAGTCAGTCTCAAACCAAGAGGACTGAACTATCTGAAGGTTGCTCTTTCATCTTGTAAACGACAGTTTTGGAGCTCATGTTGCAATAAATGATACTGCAAAATAACATCCAATGTAATAATCTCCGTCTGAAGCATATGCACTGCAAAATAGATTTTAGAAAATGTTTTGGTGAATTGTTGCATTTTTTTTATAATTGTTTATTGCTTACTATTTCATACACACACACACAAATATTCATAACATTTTTTCTTATTTTCACCCCGAGTGCACTTCTCTATAAAACCTTAATAATAAAGACTAGGAGCATGAGACAAATAATTCCACAGGCCTCGGGCTAGACTGTGCATCCTCAACCTATTCATTCGGCACAGTGCTTAGCTGTAGAAGCTGACTTATCTTTTGTGTGGAACATTTCAGAATTAAATGCAATGCTAATGTTGAATGTAAATAGGGTTACATTCTTGTTACTGTTAACCGAACCAAAAGCTTAATATACTACATGTTACTCAGGTGTAAAGGTCAATGCTTTTAGTCTGAATGCCAGAATAAGAAAATAATTAAGAAAATATTCAGACATTTCAGAAGCAGTCATTGTGGATGCACGCTTAAGAAGAAGAAGAAGCAAATGCACTGAAGGGAAATGGACGAGCAAATCATTAACAGCAGAATACATCAGCCCTTCGTTTCAGGCATGAAGATACACTGAATTTCAAAATCAGTACACAAAGCCTCGTTATTTCATTCATTAGATTAGATTACGTGGCAGCACATAGCGTTGACCTCGCCTGCTTCAGCCAATCTGTTTCTCTGAGCACATACAGAAACCTGTAACACTCTGGTGGAAGCTTGTCCTTACACTCAAGGTCTTTCCACTGCAAAGGTGACTATTTATCAATCTATCTATTCGTCTGTCTTGTTTTTTTGTGTGTGTGTGTGTTCCCGGATGTTGCAGGATGCAGCCGGTGAAGCCAATCTTGTGGAAATGTGCGTGCCAGACAACCACACACCTACGTGTGTGACTGAGTCATACCTCCTGGAGCAGGGTGTAATCCACAAGTCACTGAGTGCGATTCACATGCAATGAAGTAGGGTGGCAAAGTCACGTCTGACTCCTTACTTGAATGTTTGTATTTAATTATTAAATGTGAATAAGAATTACTGCTAAAGTACAGTGGATCAATGAGAAGTCATGCACACAGGTTGCTTCTCCTGCATGCTGTGTTACATAGCACCGCTTTACAAAGCTTCAACGTCATCCAGCCCCTCCCAGGGGTGACCACCACTAATAAATTCTCAGCCTGTGGGTACCAGTGGATTGTCTGTGAGTCAAAGTCCAGCAAGACATTTCCACAATCTGTTCTCTATCGAAACACATTCAAATCAGAGTTAATACTGTTAGCCAGCATTGTGAGGATCTATAAAGCACTTGTGGATTCACAGTAGCAGAACACGAAGAAACAGCCGCACAATAGCCTCAGGGCCGGCGAAAGAGCGACAGCGGCTGCTACCTGAATGTCTAAATCAGAACCAAGGACATCTGCCGTGCTTTAGGACGATGAGGAGGATGAGAGGGCTTTTGGCTGTTGTAGGATTTAACATTACATAGGTCATATCACCTCTACAACCTTAGATAGGTGTCAAATATTACCAGCTAATGTCTTTTTTTGCTGTATTCTGCTGTAATTTGTCCACCTCTGATTTCAAAAATAATGACAATATCTCACTTTATTTTCAGGCGCCTGTCAAAGCACTTAAGGCCACCTTATAAGACAGTTAAACCCAGGCAACAGTGTATCAAGAATCATAAAATCAAACAAAGCAGTAATATGCAATAATAATTTAATGCAATAACGAGGTATAAAATCACCATCAGTGCAAAACTTTGTAGGCATTAAACTGCACTGCTGCGAATCTGCTCTCCTTCATGACAGCTGGGATCTACGGTACGAGCATTTCGCCGGATGTACGAGTGAAAGTCAGAGAGGCAGGTCATACCAGCTGTTGCTAATCAACATTAATTCTGTGCGTAACTTGATGACAGGCCAGCATTAAACTTGGCTGTTGTCTGGATCGTGTGCTCTCTGGAAGCCCGTGTGTTTGTGCCGTTCGTGAGTTAAGACCAAACACACCGACAGAGTGACACGTCGAGCTGATGGCGTCACTTTCAGGGGTCACATTCGCCCAGTTTAACATTCATTCACATGATTTAAGCTTATAAATGGAACGGTTTTGATCATTTGGATGGAGAAGCCTGTGAGAAATGAGATGTGCCAAAATCGACTTGATTTTAATGTGCCAGGAAACATATTTAATCCTCTGCCGCTACATATATTTTCATTTTTACTAAATACACTGAATATGATGGCACAAACTATTCTTTCGAGATGAATGGAGTTCTAGTTTATCTCATTTTCAGGTTGTAGCTTTTGAGCGTGCACTGGGCAGCTGTGTCATTTAGGTAACAATTTGGAGTGCTGAGTATCAGAAGGACTCAGATGGGGATCAGGGACATCCTTTTCCCAAAGTAATTATGTTTACAGTTCACATGGCAGATTGCTTTACTAGATCACAAAAAAATACAAAAGAAGAAGTAATTACTGAGCCTTCCTTCATTCGGTATATCTGCAGCGTCTTTGTGTTTTTTTTTCATTTTGGAGATGCTCGTCAGATCTGACAGTACCTCCAGGAGTGTCTGCAACACCCTGATGTGGAAGAATAAATCCGGATTTAGACCTGGACGCACCTGAGGCCCATCATCTTATCAGTGAAGCCTTAAATCGTCCAGCATGTGGAAAGAATGGTTAGCCAGTTGGAAAGAAAGAGCCAAGCAGACAGCAGCTTAACAAGAACAGATCAAGTGAATGAGTCTTGTTCAAGCTCAGATGCAACATTTGTGATGGTGGAAAACTGGTGGACCTCCTGGTGATTTTTGGCTCCGACAATCAAATGTTTCTCTTTCTTATTCTCTCCATCCATCCTCACTCAGGTATGAAACCCATGTGAAAGGTTGAAGAGGGTAAAGAAATCTTAGCACAGCTGTTTTATGTGGACTATCTGCTCTCTCTGCTGTCCTCTGCAGGGAGAACTGAAGCACTCCCATGGTGACAAGGAATGAGGGAGAAGGATTAGACCGCGATGGCTAATAGCGATAAAACACTTTGAGGACAACAAAAAGACAGGAAGTTAAGACAACCAAGACATATTTGCCCAGTGGAATGAAAAGCAAGATAAATACAGAGTCGAAGATGAAGGGAGAGAGGTGGGGGAAATGTGGTGATGCAGGGCCAGCCGAGGGATCAGCACACTCTGTCACACTGTCACACCCGACAGGCACCACTGTCAATCACACGCACACAAACATGCACACAACACCATAAGGAATAGAACACAAAACCTCTCAGGCAGACACACACGGATATTCCTGCACACAAAAATGCAAATACACATTCGCAGGTGTGTGTGCATAACATTAACACACATAAAATGCTCATATCTAGTATAAAGATAAATAATACAGTGATAGCTTTCAAGGTTCCTTAGATTTCTCCTTTTTGTGCACTTTTAAAAGAGCGACAGTACTGTGTATGAAAGGATAACAAATCTTTTCTGAATGTAAGAGGGTGAAATGAAGATATATATGTACTGTGTAAGTATCATCGGTAAGAGCTCTTTTCTCTCATCAATTACTGAAGGAAACAGAAGGAGGAAGAGCGTAGAAGAGAAGTGAGAACATGACCTGCATCTTTTAGAGTGATCTCGAATTGTCTTGGAGGAGTCAGAGAGTGATAATAAGTCATTACTTCAGTTTGCCCCCCTCTCTGTTTCACAATTCTTTGCATTGAACTGTGGTCATGCATGTATGTCCGTGCACAGAAAACAAGAAACACACACAAAGTGGAATGCATTGTGTGTCTGTGTAAACAACACAACAGAAAAGTGTAAAACTTTAATGAAAACAGAAGCAATCATCTGCAAAAGAACTGTGTTTACTGACAACAGTGTCACAAAGTGTTCCTGAGCCCATGTAGTAACATCCTTTATACAATCATGTGTTCACAAAGTGGTGAACCTCGCTCCATCCTCGCTTGTGAATGACTGAGCCTTTCTAGGATGCACCTTTCATACCCAATCATGATACTATCACCCGTTACCAATCAACCTGTTAACCTCGAATGTTCCAAACAGGTGTTTTTGGAGCGATCCACAACTTTCCCAGTCTTTAGTTGCTCCTGTCCCAACTGGTTTGAAACATGGTCACACATGGTTCAGAATAAGAAGATATTTACAAAGATCAATGAAACCAATGAGGTAAAAATTTACTGTTTTCAGCTGAAAATATATTAAATAGGATTAACAAGTTATCGCATTTTGGTTTGATGATGATGAGTCACACGGTGTCCCAACTTTTTTTTGGAATCAGAGCTGTAACACAATTAACTCTACTAACAAAAGACAAACAATATTTGTTGCAGTTCATGGTTGAGCTATATCAAGGTAAATACAGTAAATGCAACATAAGCTGTGAAGAAATAACATAGATTTCTTATAATAGACCATTGGTACTTTTAGACTTTCACCCGCCTGAGCACAATTTCTATTGACAAACTAAAGTGACACCTGCATACTTCATAGAATAATATTCACTGCACCACTGCCAAAACACACTTGAAAAACTGCCCCCATGGAGTCTTCTGGAAACTCATTTTGTTCACAGCATTAAACCTGTTATCACATGCACATATTAAACCTTGCCAGCTTGTCCAGAAGTACAGAGGCAAAGCTTTTAAGCAAATGGCAGTTGTGTAAACTAAAATGGCAATGTTGAAAGTCAATTCAATAATAGCTGAAAGCCATTACAACGTTGTCATTAACAAGGTTGCTGGAAATGCAATTAGCCCCCTCACACCGCTCACAGCAACAAGCAGGGAGACGTTTCAATAAAAAAGAAGACCAGAGAAAAATGACAGCGGGGCCTGAAAGAACGATGCATTCCCTAAAAACACAAAAAGGCCAAACAATGGAGAGACAGAACAAATTTTAGGCGAGATACAGCTCAGTCCAAATCGACAACTGAGATGCAACAGAGCAACCTACAATAGGCACCAATTTGCTTAATGTTGAGCTATTTTACTCTGCTGTGGTGCTAAAGCTGAATCCCCCTGCCCCCAAAACCTCAACGCAGAAGCACAAGAGACTCTTTGATTAGCCCCAACAGCAAAACATCGTCCAGGCCCAAAGATGCAATAATCAATTGTAAACACACTTGCCTTTTTGACCCAAGTCCAAAAAAAAAAAAAAAAAGAAAATGAAGCAGCTAAAGGCTTACTTGTGCAATAAAAGCACGAGACCGATGACATGAAGGCAGACACAGACAGACAGAGAGGACTACTAATATCCTCTGACTTTCACAGAGGCACAACTGGTGCTGTCGTGTAAATATAAATAGGCACTGAAGGGCCCTTTCCTCATCCAAACCTTTGACGCTGCATCGGTTGAGAGATGTTGGTGAAGGAGGATGAGGTCGTGGCTAAATGAATGATAGGCATCACTGTCACACAGCAGACTTCCAGCAGGTCTCCTTGGAGATAAGAACCAGCTGTCTATCCCCAACACTGTTGTCAAGGTCAATTCTGTGTTCATTATGGAAAAGCCAGCGCTCCTTCGAGCTAATTCTGAATCACAACACTCTCATTGTGATGGAATGAATAATGACTTCATGTTTGACTCTTGGTTACCGGAAATAATCAGAACATGGATGCTTTCTTCAGACATCACGATCAGTCAGTGTTGCTGCTTTTCCTTGTCAGCACCTATAAACACAGTTAAGCTATCTGAAATGGCACCGGTTCATAAGGAGCATTTATAGTGGTGTATAGTATTTGGCGGTGTATTGTGCTTGTTTAGGGGGGCAGTTGGCTGCCATTGATATCCCAGTGCAGCACTAAGGCAGCAGACGGGAGGGTAATGAGGAGGCAAATATGATTAAAACCATCTCCTCAGGCTGTCTTGGACCTGCCATTAAACCAGCGGACACTCCTCATGCCTAATCCATCACACTGCTTAGCTCCCACCGAGAGCGAGCAGATAGACGACTGTTTGTTACAACACCCTCAAACCTCCAATCTCTTCTCTCTGAAACATAACTAACACTCCAGGAGGCTCACTTTTTATTAAAGATCTGCCACTGAAGCCCCCGGCCTGGGGTCTGGTGCTACAGGGTTGGTGACATCCTGGGTACAAATCTACGTGGGGAGTAAAAGTCTCAAACAAGATCACAAAACCAAGCCCATACAGTAGCCTCAAAGTAAAAGGCGACATTCAAGACAGAATTTTGTAAGAATGACGGGCCTGTGTGACATACAGTAGCTGGCACCTACAACCACAGAAGACAAAGAAAAAACAAAAACACAAGATAAACATAAGCTTCTCTGCCAAGACACCTAAGTGTGCAAAACAATGTGTGCCAGAAACAATAAATTACACAGAAAATTAGCATGAGATAACAAAGCAAGATCATCAGCTCCCCCAAAGACTGCATCTAGTGCCAGACACAAACACAGGGACACCAGCAGACTGTATTACTGCAATCGATTTACTATTATAAACATTTAAAGAAAGCTGATATGGCGAAAGAGATGTGTGCTCATGTCTAATGTTGATCTATTTTTCTCCAGGAAGTGTACAACAGACTATTTTGGACAACAGAGAAAACACTAATGTAGATGGAGATGCGGCTAATCTCGTCGACTCTTGTCCACAGCCCATTTTAATGCATCCTCTCCACCAGCAGCTCCTGCGGGCAGATACCGAAACACCCCCGCAAAGTCCCCCAAAGACACAAGAATCATGGCGAATCCACAGGCGACTCACTGTTGAGCAGAGCATGTTGGATTGTCGTGCAAAAAGCCCGTAGGATAATTATCAGCAGGAAGCATAGCCTGTGGAGAGATAAAGCATCTTGTGCCCTAGGCCCTTTAAATGAGCCCCGCAGACCGGCTGAAAGATGCTGATGCCTCTCTCTGTTGAGGAAACGAGAGGCAGTTCCATTAAACCAATGGGCACTCCAGGTTTGCACAATTTCAGAGGGACACTAGGTGCTAGAGTGCTGCGCATAATAATCCCAAAGCAATTTTGTAAAGGGTCAGCACATTTCTTTATAGAGTGTCTTGTGCTGAGAGATATCAGAGTATATGAAAGCTCATGGTCAACACATTAATGCAAACATTTGGGATAGAAGGAATACAACATATACTGCAGAAAATAGGACATAAGTGTAAAAGATTAATGCTGGCCCTTTCATTGCACTACTTATACTTAAAGGTCACTAGATATATATTTTGATTTTGAGGATCTAACTGTGCATTTGTTACACTTGATAGAACATATTCAGCGTGACATTTTTTTTAATGTTATTTTATGTTTTATTCCTGACAGACCGCCCCCCACCGTGTGTCTGTGAAGCATCGAAACACGGTGCGTGGCTCGTTAGCGTATCCTTACAAAACAAATACAAAATCAACAAACTGTCTCTCACTTTGTGCTAAAAAAGTGCAAGTGAGCTAATGAATTCATTTTGACAGGCTGGTCTCCTCGCATTGCTCTGCAGCCCGATTCGTTGTCTGCCTCTCTGCTTTGTGCCTGACTTATTGTGACATCATCCTTTCGCCAAAAATTCAGTGTCTTCATTAAAGCTGCTGACTGTCTCTCCTATCATTGACCAACAAAAGTTCATATTAATTGTTTAAGCCTGCCGCCAGGGACCACATTCAAATCCTTGAGGGGTGTGAGAGATAGTTTTGAAACTAAGGTGGCGGATAAGAACCAGCTGACTGTCCCCAACACACAGCAGAACAATAGCCCCGTTCTCGGAGCATCTCTAATTAACTGGGTATGATGCTGACTCAGTGGGAACCAACGACTCATAAATTACATCAGAAAAGCAAATGGATGTGTCCACTGCTAATACTCGGTGAGTCCCAGGAAGTGGATATCGGAATCTTTACTACTTCAACTGCAACAACTAATCGATTATTGATTGATTAAAATAGTTAGCGAGGAATATTCTCATCGATTAGTTGGGTCTACGTTATGATGCACGGCACGTGCTGTGGCAACGTCTCCTCAGGTTGGGACAGTCGGGCCAGCCGGTGTCGCACCTTGTGTAGCTCATGTGATGAATTGCAGGATTTCACATCGTTTGTTTGCTTTGTCTTTGGGGCAAAGCGTTTGAAAAATGGCGGCTGCAGAGACTAACGATACAGCGGAGAAACACATGATTACGGGTTCTAATTTAAAATCAAACGTGACCGACAGACATACCTTCCATCTCTTTTCTCTCCGCTGTGTGATGGATCAATGCAGCCGGGCCCCTGGTGAAGCTATTTTAAAGCTTGATAAAGCTTGATCCATCACCAAATGGAGTGAAAACAGATGGAAGATATTTCTGTCCGTTTGTTTTTCAATTAACCTGTAATTGTGTGCTTGTTTGTCAAAGCGGACACAAGCCCGATGGAGACGGCAGATTTAACTGACGCTAATTACGTGAAATTATGAGAGACGCTGGAGTAGAAGGTAACTTTATGATGTTTTTGGAATGTTTCGTGCCATTAGTCAGAGACAGTCCAGAGGGAATCTTATTTCTGCACAACAGAAACTTGACCAATATCTGATCAAATATTTAACATTTCCCTTTTATTCTCAGTGCACGGCTGCATCTCCAAAGTCCATTCATTTCAGTTTATTTTTTTAATCATATATTTTTTTGGTCTTGTTGTTTGTGTTTGAGTACTGTAACAAGAAGAGGAGGGATACGTTTTGTTTTTTGAATAAAAATGTTTTCTTTTTTTTCTTCTTTCTAATTAATTAATTAATCAAAGCGATAACTGGCAGATCAATCGAGTCTTTCCCAACGAGAGCTCGAGCCATGCTGGGCACTGAAGCATGCAAACCCTGCCCACAAAGACTATGATGCCACACCACCACATGTAAACACACTCAGCGGTGGATATCAATACTCCAGTCACTCGAAGCAGACATGGACCTGTCACAGTGTCCTCAGCCATTACCATGCTGCCCTTTCCTTTATATTTACTGTACATGAGGCACAATGACGCTCATAACCTCTTACAACCTTTAATGCAAAATGCATACAGCGCTTACAAGCAGCTACAATACAGTCAATCAGCTGATAGCAGAAGGAGCAAAGACCAGCAGTCTCATTACCATATCTGGCCTTCATGGACACTGAACAATCAGGGACGACGGTGGGGCTGATGGAAAAGGCTGACCACTCTGTTTACGCAGGCAGGAAATGGGATTTTTTTTTTTTTTTTTTTTTTTTTACACACTGTTCTGGAAAGTCTGTGTTTGATGGGGGGGGGGGCTGTTACAGCTACTACTGGAACCAGAGCCATATGTTTGATCTGGTCCCGATATCCTGCCACCACGTCAGGGGTCCATAATTCCATTTTTACTGCCTAATGATGACAAGCCAAGTATGTCACCTTTGTCAGAGTGGATCTTAATGCCGGGCCAAGTTTCCCATTGAAAATATTTAGCGGGACGAACATGTGTGCTGCATTAGGGTTCTCCCCGGGGCAAGTCGCTTTAGCTGGGACACAGAGAAAGATGAGAGCCAGATTAGTACAAGACCTTAATGTTTTATGACACCCAAGGATGCTTTCATCTCCTCTGCAGTGACTCACACAAAACATAAACACTCACACATGGAAGCATATGTGCTCGACAAACACACACACACACACGCACGCACATACACACACACACTTCAGCCGCCAGTTACAATTTAATCATTTCAGTCAAGCATTGCATTGCTTGTCCAACCAAGCATATCTCTCCATCTCTTTTTCTATTTCTTTTCTTCACTTGGAAGAAATTTCAATTTTATGTGTGTGCTCACCACTACTCCGTCTACTTTTGGGCAGCACTGTCTGTACTTCCTGATTCTGTTTCCATAGTGACCGCGACAGAACATTTCCTCTGCAGTGATGGATTCTAAACTAACGTAGCAGCCATGATGACACGCAGATCAACTCTGCTGACAGCAGTGATAACTTTCTCCTCCTGAGCCTCCAACTCCCTCTCCCTCCACCGCCATTTTCTCATTTCACACATCCATTCATTTACATGTAAACATTTCTAGCACTGATGGATATGCATCTTTTATACTGAACTGCAGTGCATGTCAGCCAGTGGTAAAATATCTAGTTACAGGCAACGAGTATAATCATCGGGTTTTCTGGCGTGCCATCAAAACTGCAGGTGACAGGAAAATGGAGTCTACTCATGAGTCAAAAAATGCAACACGCACAGCAATAAATAATTCTAATCCGTAGCTTTTGCAAGGGAAGCAATAAATCCCAAGACGGATTTTCTCACACACCTGTTCTGTTGGAATAGATTTACAGCTCCATACAGTGAACGCTATAAGACATAGTGACATTAACATGCACCACCTTTTTCCACCTACACCAACAGACCCCTGGATGACCTACATGCTATTTGTTGCCAGCCTAATGAATTTGCCATTATTAATTATTTCTTGACAGTGGGAACAGGTACAGCACAACTGGATGCTGCAGGGCGCTAATGGGAAGACTTCACTCCACTTCCCTGCGCCTGTTCCTTTTGAAGTGGTAATGGGCTTAAGGTGCGTGTAATTTCCTCCCGATAGCGGATGTGGTTGAGGGCCACACCTGGGCGCGCAGGATAAGGAAGTGGGACTCAGGGATCTCCCAGGGGCACAGCTCACCATCCCTGCTATCATGTGGCTGATAAAGGAGCAGGTGTGGCACTGAAGTAGGATACTGATAATACTAGCAGGGGTGTCCTTTAAACCATGACGAGATGAACTGCCCGAACACTGACGCTGGGGTGTTAACAGTTGCTAGGTTGATTAGAGCAACCAGTGACTGGGGTTGAATGGGGGGATAAAACTGGAATAAGCTGAAGTTAAAAAGCATGTTGTATACAGCAAACTCATAAATACTTTTCAATGAATGCAGCATGGGAATGATACCTTAGCTAACGTGTGCTGCAGAGTCAACCTGTGGTTTGTGATCTTTCCTGTCAACACATCACATTTAAGGGAGACACAGCAATGCATTACCGTGACAGTCTGACACACCAAATTATAGATTATTCCGAAATTTCTCGGTGTAAGGTAAACCTGGTTGCAAGAGTGTGGTTGAGTATCAGGGCACTTCATAAAACTACGCCGTGCACAGTAGAAATTCCAGTATGCGCTACAGAGTGTGCAGTGAAAGTTTAGGGGTATGTAGGTGGCTGGGAGGATGGATGGCAGCCTCTGTGTCCTCTAAAGTCTCCTGGTGCAGGCCAGAGCCGAGTTCACCTTCATCTATCAGCAGCATCGCTGTGACCACTATAACTCATCTTCACCTACACAACAAGATACGGAGGGTGAATGTGGAGGTAGAGAGAGAGGACGGAGAGTGGGAAAAAAGAAATCGAGGGAGGGACAGTGGAGAAGAGCATCATGGGCAGCCTTGCTTGAAATTTATCAGTGTTGGTTTTTTTGCATGAAATGCGTGTGCAAGTTTTACTCACGGTGTCTCATGGAGACATATAACAGGGAAGGAAACATGCAGACAAACAAGCACAGGTAGATTCACAGAAATGGCAACATTCAAACACACACACACACACACACACACACACACACACACACACACACACACACACACACACACACACACACATACAGTGTGTCAGAGGCTGGCTCTATTGGATTACCTGAGGACACACTGTCTGTCTTTATTGCAGAGGTCCTTGTCGATTAAAGTTGCTGATAAATTGATTATGCCTCAAGGCCACCTGCTGGGCGCCGTCTGGCAACAATCAGGCTCAATAGCAAATCAATGTTGCATAAACCAGTTATCATAGCCCATATTGACCTTATCAAGGTATGTGCAGATAAAGACCAGAGCTCAAAATATGGCCAAGGAGAAAAACACACAGGGTTAATCATGCCTGGCCCATCTCTATATATAATAAACAACTGAAGGAACCGAAAGGTTACGACTTAGCATTTCATGGTAGAGGTTTGCTACTTTTGATGGGAAACAGACAGGACGCTATTGTGTTAAGGCATGTGTGTCTTTGTGTCCGAGCAGGTGTTCCCCATCTCCTGAGGAGTGTTCTACATACAGTCACCTTGGGCTGTGTCTGTCCTGGTACTGAACACAGAGCGCTGGGACAACCTCACTGCATAACTGGGGGATTCCTGCTCATTCCCAGTGACTTGGATGCAGAAATAAATACTGAAGAGAGTAAGACAGACATGGGGAGAAAGAGAGAGAGAGAAAGACGGCTCGTGAAAGAGGCAGAGACGGACATACTGGCAGATAAGTCAAGGAAGAGACTGATGAAGAAAAAGATTTTGGAGAAAGACACAGGGGTGGTGCACTGCAGAGAAAGGCCAAACACACCAAACGCCTTACCTCCAGGCTGCCAGACAGGGGTAGGGGATGTTCTATCTCAAACAATGTCAATATTTTGATTTAGTATGGCATGTTTGTTCCTATGGAGAGCATGGTAGCAGTGCTATATTATAAACTGTGGAGATGAAAAAAGGAAAAAGAAGGCATAGTGGACAGACAGAGGGATTGAAGGGTCTCTGTCCCTGTCTCCAACTTTCACCCTCCTCAGCAGATGCTGTCAGCTGAGAGCAGGAGCAGGGCAGCGAGTGAAAGCGGTTAGTGGAGCAGAAAGATGAACAAAGAGAGAGGGACTGCACTGCAAAAAATGTCCACCTTAACGACTCATTTAGCCTCACATACATTTTTAACTGTGTTGTAAATCCTATTTCAATTAAGAGGAGCAAAATGGGCTGTGATAACTCCACCTGTTTTCAATGCCGTTTCACTCGATTTCAGATTTTTTCCTACAAGTGTAAATATCCCAAAGCAAACATAAAAAAAAAACTATGACACCTATTTTTAAAAAGTGGCATCTACACTAAGGAAAACTATCTGCGCAATTTTAAATTTTCAAAGAAAAAAGACTCAATTCTAAATTAAAGATCTTTTTAGGCAGTCTGGAATGTGTGCGTTTAGCTCCGAAATCAATATAAAGGTCGCAAAAAGAGAGAGAGAGAGTGAGATATTGGGACAAGTGTGGCTAAAAGAAAGAGAAGAAAAGAGCAAAGCATAGTGGAGCAAAGGGGAATTGGTGGGGAGGAGAAGGGGGTCCATTTTCATGCAATGCGGGGATTAGGGGCATGACACCAATCCAAACAAAGCTAAAGACTAGAAAAGGGAGGTAATGGAGCAGAGACAGAAAGGCAAGGCAACACACACACACACACAGTCGCGTTTCCATAACTTTGGGGGACATTACATAGACTTACACTCATTTCCCGGAGACTTACCGGCACCATAATCCGGGTCTTCACCCCAAAATGTAGTCCCCACAATGTGATGGTGTAAAAAGATTTATGTCTTCACAACATGAGTAATACACATCCACAGACACACACACACAAGCACATCTACCACTTGCCAATAATTGCTCTGGGTCATGAGAAAGAGAAAAGAAAGGGGGGAAAAAGGGAGAAGGAAGCTTGAAAGAAATGAATGAGCCCAGTAAGAAACAGAAAAATCAGAGATCAATGAGACATGTCAGTATGCGGTATCAGAGAGAGAGGCTGGTTGAGATTGAACATGTCAAAAGCCCACTGGTGGCACGCGTGTCTCCTTATAAAATGGATTCCCTTATGTCCTCCGCATGTGATTGGGTCTTTGAAGCCGTGGTGATGAGCGATGAAACGATAAGGCTCGGCCCCTGAGATATCCTCTCTCAAAGAGGAGCGTGTTTCTGAAGATGCAGAGATACAGCAGTCGTCCGAAAGAGAGAGCGGAGATGTGTGTGCAGCGATAACAGCTGTACAGAGAAGATCTCCCCTTTATCAGGAGGGTGAGAGAGAAGAGCCTGTGTCTCCGTGACGAGACCTATCGCCTCAATGGTATCTATGAAGGCTGACACACCTGTCCGGCGACATCCTCCTTCTTGATCTTTCACTTCCAAGTTGTGTTTTCTGCTGCCTATGCAAGGAGAAATACGGGACCATGACTGAGACGCCAACAGGACGGCCTGCACAGGTGGATCGGTCTGCCAAAGCCAACTCTTTCGTGTATTTGTGTGTCCTATTTCTGCGACACCTTAACTGCTCTCCCCACTTCTACATAATTTAGTGCACCTCAGAAAAACAGTCTAACTTCACTCTCCACTCTGAAATGACAGCTATAAAAGCAATGTCCTTTGCCTTGGGTGGAATTTAATGCCACACACCGTATGAGCCACTAGTAAATGCCCGAGTTGTACCATCGAGCAGAAACACCTTCTCCCTCTTCAGTGCAATACAAGAAAACATGCTTTTTTGTTATTCCATTCCCATTTCCATTAAAACTGACATTTCATCTAAACTGAACCCTCCAGGGGAAACTAAGAGCTAGGGATGAGATGAAGCAATAAGTCTGTGTGTGGGTCTATGTGTGTCCACGCAGATCTGTGTGTCTGTGTTCTGCATGCGTGCCAATGTCTGTTTAGTCTGTATCTGGGCTATATGGGAGAAGATGATGACCTGAATGTGTATGTAGGCAAATGTTTTGGCGTGTGCGTGCGCCGGCGTGATATAATGTTCTTAAAAGGCATCAAGAGCTAAGCGCATATAAAAGCCTGTGTGTGTGCGTGTGTGTGCGTGTGCGTGTGTGTGCGTGTGTGTGCGTGTGTGCCCTTGGGCCTCTAAACCCATCCTGTTCTTCCTCTGGATCAAGAGAAATGTCATTATTTGTAGCCATCAGCAAGAAATCAATGCAATTATGTTTTGAGTCTCCATTCCGCTCTTGCCTATAATGCATAATTTGTAAAGTCATAAACGACATTAACACATGCTCTCTCCAGAGCTCACCTCTCTTAACCCCTGATGGTGTGATCCCCTTTGATAGAAAATTCATTATTCTGCTTGTGGAGACTTGTGAGCTCATTCTGCTTTTCCCCACAGTGATGGAGACTAAGGAGCTGACACTAAGAGAGCGCTGGTCTAAGACAGAGGCTTTTGTGCTTTTATTCCACCGCGGGAGAATGAGTGACAGGGCTGGAAATGCAACAAATATACACACAACCTCATACTCAGGCACGCGCATACATTCAGACACACTAATGCAGAATGTGGAACTAGATGAGGATGAGCTCAGTTGCATTCTAACACAACAAGACATGCTTCCGTTAGCTCCGAGCAAGCGAAGCTCAATCTGTGGTTAATCCTCAAAAACACCCTGGAGTTTGTTGGGGCCACTGTGTAGAAACATGATAGAGACATGCCTCCCCTATATACCTGAGGATGGGCTCAGCGGAAGCTAATCTTAAAATAATGGAAAGATACAAAAATAAAGCTTAAATGAGGGTGGGCAAGCTCTGAGGTCTTGCCCACATGCATATGGACATTATTGAAAACGGAAATTTCCCCCCTCTGTTAACCCCTTGACGCCTGAATTTATTCAGAATTATATTTAAAAAAAATAATTCTTTGTGTTTTTGCTTTTAAATTGATCCTAAGTTTGTTCATTTTGATGATGCAAATGCAAATTAGCGACAACAGGCGTTACACATTAACTCACATATGTGAATAACAGCGTTACTCACGGATGTAGTTTTCACTTTTCACTTTGACCGGTCCAAAGAGAAACCAGTGCTTGCAAAAGGTTCCTAGGTGTGTGTTGAATATGCACGAACCGGCATTAGAGGAATGCATGCGCGATTCGGCTGCAATGTGGATTAAAGCGGTATGACACGAATTCGATTGCCCAAAAAGCCATGCCAGGCCAGCAGGTGGCGATAACATTGACGATGTGTCAAATACAGAGAAGAGCAGTCTGAGCTTGTGTAGTGATCTTACATTCCTTTGGCATTAGTAACTTAAAAAGCAAACAACACAAGCTAATTATGCATTTATTTGACACCTGTTTCTTCACCTTTATTTATTGAACACCTTTGTGGCACATGGCTTAGCAGCGCCAGCAAAACTTAATAAAATTCTGCACTTTGAAAGGCGTTTTAAAAAATTACAAATAAAAGTTTTATTGACCGAAAGGCTGTTTGCAAGACAAGCCGGAGGGCGGGGAAAATGTTTATTTTGTTTTGTTTGTTTTTGTCTTGCGAAATGTCCGAAGACGTGACTTCCACTGGGTTTGCAGCAGAGTGGGAAGAAAATAGATATACTGACAAATACTGAGAGGGGAATATCGATGTGGACATTCTGGCACACTCAAACAGTAATTAATCATGAAAATGAATGATGAAAACATAACAACAAACTTGTTGTGCATATCAATCATTGCTGAATTTATATCATATGTCCTTGTCTCCTTGTCCCACCCACAAACAGCACTTGTGAACTGAGAATGAACTGCACTGGATTCATAAAGCAGTCAGAAAACGTTGAAGCGTTCAGTGGATAATGACACTGCACATCATTGCTTTTGCTAAATACAAAAAAATCCCATTTAGATTCTGGCTCCAGTACAGTGTTTTGGATTTTCAGTCTTTTGTTGAATTGAACATGTTCCGATGAGAAGTGTAAACTGAAATGGGTTTTTGCTTGTCTAACTATAAACTGTGAAAACTGAAGTGACAAAGTGAGTGCGATGTTTCAGCTGGACAATTTGTCAGAAGCCCCAGACAGACGATGGAAGCAGATAAAAGTATCAATCAATAAACCAGGAAACTGAGGCAAACCTTATTTAGAGTGGCAGGAAGACTATCTTTGTCACCACCTGTCACAGTGCAACCAACCATGCCAATCAGATCTTTTTGAGAGAAAGAAGATGTATTGTTGCACAGGCCAGTTTATTTCTCTATCACTAAATACTGTCTGCAAATGAAGAGGAGAGCCAGGATCACCACCAGTACCATCATGCCCCCATCGCGAACAGATTTCATTAAAACTGAATAGAATGTGTAAAGTCTGGACACTTCCCAAAAGCATTTTATTTTCATTGATTGATTGTTTGTATGCAATATTCTTGATTAGAAAAAGTACACCAACCAGAAGTAAAAATTAAATGTAGGCAGAGTACAGTGTAGCAATATGAATTGAGAACAAGGATCCCTTAAATAATTTCCATTAATGTGCAGATACAAGCAATCTCAGGAGACCTTGTGTCAAAGTACGTATCCTGACACCTGCTCACAACACAATCTAAGAACCAGCTTCACAGAGCGACCGCTTGTCAGCAAAGATGAGTGTGTGGCAGCATCCTGACTGCATCATCCTCCAAGGGTACCTTGTTCCAAGGCCTCACAAGAATCACAGCATGCAGGTTGTGTTTTATCCTGTGGTAAACAGAGGGAAGTAAGGTCCATCTCCTCCTCAATCAAGCAAGGCACTGCCTCTTGACATGAAGTCAGTCTCTCCAAGCCAGCGCCTTGAGACAGTGAAGCCAAGCACACATACGCTTCAAGATCCACAACTGGCCCGTCTCTTCATGAAAACCACCTTTTCCTGGCAACTGGACTAACAGGATCAGTAGGTCGACATGTTCCCTGCTGACTTCATGAGGAAACACTCCGCCTGCATGACGAAATGCATCATGTTTTTTGTCAACGAGTAAAAACTACACAACAGTGTGACAGATGGACACGAGGTCTTCTTCAACGACCTGCATGAATCACACACTGCAGCCTAGCACCAGATCAGTATTGGGGTGAACTGTGGTATTTTTTTTCTACAGTGCAATCGTACAACTCTACTCTATTTCATTATGCATATCTTACTCACGTGCAATGTTATTCTTATTCACCTTTTGTATAAATGTACATATAAGGTTGATTATATTTTGTATCCTTTTTATTATCTATTTGTAGTTTTCTACCTATCTTCTCAGCAGGTCATGCTACAGCACAAGTAACTGTTTAATTGCAGTAATCTTGTAAGGTAACGAGTTACCCAACATTGCTCCTAATTGGTTGGTGTTTTTGTCGCACCAACATACCACCTGTTCATAAGTTGCTTTAGCTCTGTTGCACTACTTTTAATAAGAAGCACTTTCCATTCAGAAACATTACGCCTCTGTCGGTAACATCGTCTGATGTTCTTGAAAGAAACAGATTTATGGACTAAATACATCTACAACTTCAATCCACTGACAATTAGACAGTAAGTGGCAACATAACAGCTGAGAAAAACTACAAAACATGCAATAAAATAAAAAGTAAAAAGGTAATTCCACATTATCAGTTGCTGTGAATGTGGATGTGATGTTCATGTTACTTTCACTTAGCTATCATTTGCACTGCTATCGGATGGAATAAATAAATTCAAGGATTCATGCCGGCAGCCAAGTCTAAATTGTGTAGAGAAGAAATCTCACTATGTCAACCAGTGTTTTAGCGTATCTTCTCAATCTAAACCCAGACAATAAACAGTATTTTTGTGAACAAGTGAGTGAATCGGCTTCTGAATGATTTGTAAAGAGAACAGGTGGCTGGCAATGCTACGCGAGCAGGAGCAGCAGAGAGAGAGAGCGGTTCTATTCAGACAGCCAGAGTTTGGATGTGATAACTGGATTTACTGAGCAGAGCCACATGGATAGTATGTGTGTGAACACGTAGCTAGTGTTTCTTTTTTACTAACCTCACAATAGACGGGAATGACATGTGACCGCGGTAACCGTACATGTCAAAGATGGGGAAAGCTGTAGCCTCAATATACAAAAAGACATCAAAATTAAAAATGCATGATGAAAATGAGACTAAAATTGGGAACCACCTTGTCTATGTGACAATACAAGACACCACTTTTCTTTTAGATCAGCAAATAACATGACTTAAAAAATGACAGTGAAAAACAACAGTCTGCTCAATGGCCACTACCCTGAAATGAATTTCTGTCTTCTTTATGAGGAGACCACAGAGCACAGACAGTCTATTCCCAGTGAGTCCACAGTTGGAGCTTGCAGAAATCAACACCTGGTCGAGTTCAGATTAGCATGAGGCAGTGAGGATGAGCTCTCGCCGGGAGGACGAGGCGTGGCGTGAAGAGTCAGGCCCTTCTGCAAAGAGCCTCTCCTCTTGAGCAACAGTTGGGATGAAGACAGAACAGCTGCACAACCAGCAGTGGGTGACGTCTAACCCGGGCTCTTGATTCCTCCGGCCACTGCAGCCGAGATGAAGGCTCCGAAGAAGCACCGCAACACAGCTGGGCACCAAGTGGCTGCTGTTTGTCTTTGTGTTTGAGGACAATCACATGAAGCCACGCTGTATTGACTCCCATAGTGGACAGGGACATGACATGACAGCTAATTGTAGCATCAGCTCTGTCGGGAACGTCTGTCTGTCTCACCATATGGGTTGCTGAATCAAGATTGTGAAATTAAGTCGATTTCTCTCAGCAGCTGTGGCACACATGCCGAACAACTGCAGGTTGTTGGTCAGTGCTGCTGACCAATGCTTCATATACTGTAGGGATGTACTCTATTTCCAAGCAACTAGCAAAAATGCCTCCGCATGTAGAGCGCGGAGATGTCACCCAGAAGGTCATTCTGCCATCACCCCTTTGTAACTTACTCTCGGAAAGGAAAGCGAGGTTAAGTATCTCAGGCTCACAGAGTAGGAGGCTGCAAACTGACTCAGTGTGAGAGGAGGGACGCTGGCTGAAGACAGATGAGGTGCTGTAACTGTCAGCAGCAATAGGTTTATATACGTCCTTCCTATATTCGACATCTCTCGCTATGACATGATAAAGTTCACATTGCAGCCAACAGAACAGCCATGTTTTTGGAAAAAGCCCAACATTCACAGCGTCTCGAAATATGAGTAAGACCAATTTAAAAAAAAAAAGCTAATATTTAAAAACATCTTTTTGGTTATGTGCTGTCACATCTCAAACAGCTCCAGTAAACATTTTTTTTATGGACAGTAATCTCAGACTACACTCCTTGTCTGTGTTCTCATCGCATTCCGATGCCGTTGCCGAGCTACATTTAGTCTCCGGGTGAAGTTCTTTTCTGCAGACGCCACGCTGTGAAAGCATTCTTCAAATTCAGGAGGAAGAGACTGGGAAAAGGTACATAAAGATCTGGTGAAAGCACACGCGCAAAGTAGAAAATACAGTTCAAAAAATGTGCCAGTTGACAGAAAGGTAATCAATGACAATCTGGATAATGGATTCATGGTTAGATGCAGGGGATGGCGATCTGTCATTATTTTTGACAGCCTTTGGTTTACAGTGCAGTCCATAAGCATGACTGTTGTAACTTTCCTGTGGACTGCAGGGTTCACTCAAGACCAGGTGCAGCTATCTAACTTATTAATATGCAAAAGAAACTCTTTATAATTCACAACCACATGCAAGAAAAAAAACTGCTAAAAACAGCTATTTTTCAAGCCTACGGTGGAGTGGTTTGATCCTGAAAAGATGTATTTTGGGTGGAGTATCACTTTTCTTATTGACACATGTCCAATCGTGTTATTCGGTGTCAGTAGGTTTAAACAGATTATTTTGTACAATAAACAGCGTGTCAAATGACAATGTGAAAACAATGTGACAGTGTGAAAGAGGTCGCTCGTAGTGAAGAATTATCACCCGAATCTGCAGCTCCCCCTCGGCTTCACAGCGAGTCTCGGCTCACTGTTCCGCTGTGAGGAGTGTCGCTTTACTGTTTGCTTCACTCTCACTGCTCTCATGGTATTATTTTTGCTCGCAGTGGGAAACTGTTTCCTGTGTTGAAGCTCTAAAAACGCACTGCTCAGCACCAAAGAGCAGTCAGACACAGTTGGAAACTAGCTTGTGAATACAGTGGGGGCATTTAGGAGCTGAGAGCTCTTCCTCTAGCTGGAAGAGACCAAAAACAGAGCTAAAAGTTTAAACGTTAGGCTTGCTTGGATCCATGAAGACTATACGAGGGCAATCTAAGGCATGAAAGACTGTTTTTCATGGAAAAAAAACGTATAAATATGTTATTCTAATGAACAGAGACGCCCCAATTTGAATTGCAAACATAATGCAAAGGTAAGGATCCTCTTTCAGCCACATCACGTGTGCTTTTACACTCAACCTTGACAACATCAGGCTAAACTCTGCAGCACGGTTCTAGTCTGACTTCACTGGCTCTGCATCTACTTTGGGATTGACATGAATATTTTTACCATTATATAATGTTTCATTTTGCCAAAGTCTCTGCTGCCAGTTTAAGGCATATAGAATGATTTTCTAGTGACCATCTGTCCTTTCCAATTTCACTTCCATCTCACATCAAATCTGTTGCTCTGCCCATACATGAACCTTCTCCTACTGCTGCTACTGTTATTTAATGATATAAAGTTTAGTCTGTTGCTTGCACTAACCAACTGCTGTTGCAAATGTTTGTCATTAAGTCTACACAATAAATATTGCACCACCACTGCTCATTAAAAAATGCAAAAGATTCTTACTGATAATCATGATATTTCCAACAGAAATTAACATCTAGCAGCCACTTATCACCCCATTAAAATGAGCTGGAGCGTTTCTGCTTCATTACGATGCGACGGCTAATGTTCACATTGTTTTTCACTCAAAAGTAAAATGCAAAAAAGGAGGAAGATGGAGAAGAGAGGGATGGAATAAAATGATGAAGACAGAAACCTGAACGCTGACACAGAACAGGTTGTAAAAAGAGGATAATGCAAGGATTGTGAATACTGCTGAGAGTTAGTGGAGGTCAGAGTTCAGGTCGCTCAGTGAACCCTTAATTGAGGGTAAATTAGTGGACTGAGGGGTCAGCTAATTAAGGGTGACTCAGACTAGCATAATTCTACCTTAATAATTCATCCTCTTTTGTAAATTATTCATTAAAAACCCTGCATGCAGCCACCTCCTTTAGTGAGGGTGTAGCAAATACACACACACACACATATGCACTAACACATACAGGCAGATATACACTTACACCCAAACTAGTGGTGGAAATGCCAGATTTTTAGTGGGGGAAGCCTCTGTTCAAGGGCATTACAACCTAAACAAAATTAGAAAATAAAGGGACCAACACAGATAAGTGGTCTTATCATGTGTTTTCCTTTGTTGTATCATCTAGAAGAATGTTTTTTTTCTTCTGTCTAATTCCTAAAGGTCATTCAGTGAAATGAGTCGTGGTATGGTTTCTGTGTGCATAGTATAAAAGAGCATTTACATCTCATCTATAGCGAGTCCTTGACCTTTCCACGAAAAGAAAGTTATCTACAAAGACCAAGATGTCGTCTATAAGAAAACTTCAAAAAGGTCAGGTCACATTTTGTCTGTAATCATGACCAAGCTTTACGACTGTAGAGGTTACAAAATGAGACGGATGAAATAAGATTATATTGTTGAACAAACAGTTTTTCAGAGCACAGCATGTTCACTTGTTTTTCCCTAAACAGCCAAGTACCCCAGCTCCGACAATGCGGCAAAAGAGGTGAAACTGGGAAGATTTCAATAAACTTAGTGGAAAGTATGGAGTAAGAAAGAAGCAGCTAGTTTTGGTTCAGACCACATGCCTTGCGGCCATTTAAACTAGACTTTCCTCGTAACCTCTTCACATTTTGCTTTTTTTTTTTTTCTTTTGCAAAACACCTGATTCCTCTGTTCCAAATTTGGCCAACAAGCCCTCCAGTTAAAAGACAAAATGCGCAGTTTGTAACTGCCCTCCAGAACGGTGCATTACAAATGACTGTTGAATAAATAAATGCTAATGCTCTGGATGAGGTTTGGTTAGATTTAGGCACAAACAGCACTTGGTTAAGATTTGGGAAAGACCATTGTCTGGGTTTATGTAACTTCCAATAGGAGACCATCATCATCATGTGGACTGACTGTGGTCAAAACTGATGGATTACACACAGAATTTACTCATTTGTTTGGTTGTTTCTCACGTTCTCACTTGTATTCTGATGCTCCGGCTCCAGATGCAGTTTGGAAAATTTTAAGCATTTTCTATTATGTATAATTATGCGCTCTCTGAGTGCTGTCTATTTTTATTAGTGAAACTTGCTGGGGGTGTTACACAACCGGTAAGAGCTGCCTAGCACACACGATTCAGAGAAAGAAAGTGCAGAAACCAACCTCTGTTCCTCTTTGAGTTTGTACTCCCAGATCACTGTTTGGATGTGTTCCAGCACATATTCCTGCCTTGACACTAACACAAACACACATGACGGCGATGAGTACAAAACCACTCCTTCATCACAAACAACTTCAGCACAACATCTGGCAGATTCGAAAGTGTCGAAGGGAATCGTGAACTAGTGAAAACTACTTAAAATTCCATCCTCGTTGCACATAAAACATTATTAGCAGCATTAGATTCTGTGGCTTCGACATGAAGCCACTTTGACTGCGCCTGCAAAACGAGGCTTCTCCGCTCACATTCACACTCTCGCCTTCTCATTTTCCCCAACATGTTTCCTCAGATAAGTAATGTAATCTTGGAAAAGGTTACGTCTCTAAAACAGGGCAATCATATTAAAAGCTAATGGATACATAAAATCAAGAGCTCATAGGTGATGATTAATCAACTGCTGAAATGCACTGGGTTTAAATCAGTTTAGACTGAATTAATCCCCAACCAGCCACTGTTCTTCTCCTCTGGGCAATTTAGTGAGAAAATACAATTATGGCCTATGAGCTACACCTCACTGGTTCATCTCACCTCTGTGTTCCTCCAGTGTGCCAAACCGAGCCTGTATGACTCAGTGTTCGCCCGCCACAGCCCGAGCTCGGCAGCGACACGATTAGAAAGAAAAAATACATTTATTTATCAAATCCTGTCGTGGAACCTTTGAAGCAATGCATGTACATTAAAGCGCAGTGAGTGAGAGATTAAACCCAGTTTATTTCAAGTCATTTTTTTTTTCCAAACTCGGCCTTTCAAGCCCATATCTTGTCACTCAGGTTAAGACAGTCTCTGCTGAGTGGGAGAATTTAAACTATACTTTCGGCTGCATGATAAAGAGAGCTCGGTCTTAATTCATAATGCTCTGGGCTCTGTTCTTGCCTTTTTTTTTTTTTAAAGCATGTACCGCATAGTTTGAGGGCTGGGGGGGGGGGGGTTCTCAGGGTTCCTCCTTCTTAATCTGATTTGAACAAACTCTCGCAATGTAAAGCTGCACATTTCATCCTTAGTTTCCCATTACCCACTCAGCCAGTGCACCATAGATGTGATCCTCTGGGTCTTACTCAGAGTGGGTTAACAGGCAGAGTCCTGCCCCAGGACAAGCTTGTTATATATGCCTCTGTGCGTGTGTGTGTGTGTGTGTGTGTATGTGTGTGTACAGTACAAAGTATTTGTACATGTTTACAACAAAGTTAGAGGGCTGGAAGTCTTAGTGCATTGAGTTTCCCAGGGAGAAGAGGCATTTCTACGTAAATCCTTTAACTATAAATCCTCCCAGCAGCCTCAAACTGGCTGACCATAGCAAATGCCTACATCAGTGTAACAGTGGCCACTACGGATTATGCATCTGAAGTGTTGTAAATTCAAATTAAATTGGAAATAAATTAGGACAAGAGCACTGCAACAGTCAGTCTTTTCATCAAGCACTTTTCGAGTGGTGAGACCACGAGCTAAATCCATTAAAAACAGCAGATTAAAAAAAAAGGACAAATATGGTGATGAAGTCTTTAAGAAAAGTCACATCTTTAAACCTGATAGTAGAGCACAACCTACTAGAAAACAGGTTGTTTAGCTATCTTTATAAGTGTTTTGTGAGCTGCTTCCCTGATTTTGGTAGGTACTGTCTTCCAGAGCTTTGGGGCGTAATGGACAAAGGCTGCAGCTTTGATCTTCTTCAGCTGTTGCTGGAAACCTCCAATAAACCAGCAGCAGGTGACCGTTGTGTTTTTGAAGGTAAATAACAAACAAGGGACTTAGCAATGTAGCTTGGTCGTAGTCTATTAAGAGCTTTGTATGCAAGCAGGAGGACCTTAAAATTGTGAATGTTACAGGAAGCAGAGCAGCTGAAACTGGACGAATGTGCTCGCTCCTCTTGGTCCTGGTCCTCGGCTGCAGAGTTTTGAATGATCTGAAGTCTCTCAGAGTTGTTTTTTTTTGTTTTTTTTTTTTTGTCGGGAAGCCAGCAAAAAGTGCGTTACAGTAATCGAGGCGACATGAAATAAATCATTATTTCAGCATCTTTTTTTACAAATGATGGTACTTTCGCTCGTTATCGTCCCCTTGTTGCTGTGAGACTTGAAGCTCAGATCTGAATCTATCATAACGCCGACATATAACATCAGATTTAATCCAGGGAGTTAATTTCTCCGGATTATTAAACAGCATTTCTCTTTTTGTTTTAGGGGCGACTAGTAGGATTTCGGTTTTGCCCTGATTTAACTATAACAATTTCTTGCCCATCACTTGATTTATTGCCAAAAGACAGTTGGTAATACAGCGGATCAGTGCACAACGGGCCATTTATATGCTCTTTATTTATATGTTGCTGCAGCACTACTGAAGGCACACTGGCATCAAATGTTGCAGGATGGAGACATGTCATCTATAATTGTCATCTGAATATGTTATCAAATGAATAAAGAATGGATTAAATTACATCACTCATAATGGGTAGTATTTCATGGACAGTAATTCTTCAATTGTAAAGTGATTATGACTTGATAGTAATTGGGAAGGTCTGCTGCTTTCATGTTGCACACAGTATGTAGTGAAAAATCGGAAAATTTGATTTTTTATCATATCTGAGCCAAAACAGTGTCTGGAAATGACTGCAAGTATTACTTACTTCCTCTTGAGAGCGAGGATGGGTTTAATGTTTTCCAGGAGGAGGCCGCTGACATGATTTGTTAAAGACTGAATGGCAGCCAGACAGACTGTCTGGCATTCACACACTCTGCACTGCATCACAGTCCTCAAAATTCAAACATTTAGACGAACGTCGAATCACCTCTCCGGTGTTCCTCCAGCACATTCTCCCCACCGCGCTATAAACCACAGCATGTGTCACGCCTGCTCCCGTCCTCTCAAGAGTTTTAAAGCCGAACGGGGCAACGCTGGACACCTAGAGTACGACTCTGTGCGTGTTTGCGTGCGTGAATCGCGCTTGTTGTTTATTGGCCGCTACTTGTCTATGAACGCGTTTCTGGGCGAGTGTGTGCTCATTCTGTCATTCTGGTTCCCGTTCTCTCAGATGCCCACTGAGAGAAGCAAATCCACTCAGAGAAACAAATAGTCCCCCTGTTGTGAGTGTGAAGTGGCCATAAAGAGAAAGGGCTGAGTGAGAAACACCGGAGAGAGAGAGAGAGGGCGCCTGTAAGTGTGAGTAATAGTGAGGACAGGTACAACACGCACTCGTCCTCTCTCCCGTCCATCATCTACCTATCCTTGCCTTTCTAGTCCACACCTGAGCAGCCTCTCCCTTTTGCCTTTAAGTCTTGCCCTCATTTGCATGCCCTTTCATGGGAAAAACATCCCGACAATTGACAGTGGAAATGAATTTCAGTATCGCTGAGTACAGTACTTGCAACAGTGAATTCAACAGCAGCTTGCTGAGGAAGGATCTTGCTTTGGAATCCATTTATCCTTGAGAAAAACCCTTTAACTCAGCTCCAGCTTGCTTTGGAACACACAGATAATAGCACGCAACGTCGACTGAGGGGGGTTTCTGCTTTGGCTTACAGTTTAGCCCTGCTGCTGTTATTACTGCGGTCAGTCCCTTTGTACTTGGATCCATATTCAAATATTGGGGATTTATGGGTATTGATGTTTTTAACCTCATTCTTGCTGACATGTTAGAATTCAGAATAGCATTCCTGCGTAATGGCAAAGCAGTGATGCGGAGGCATATTTTATGGATACTGTTTGAATGTCAAACTGAGAAAACCACTAGCACAGCACAAGAGACAAAAGCGTAGCAAAGGAGCGAGCGGGAGATGCAGGAGTAAAACAGCGAGGAGGGGAGGCAGCGCGAGAAAGACAAAGAAAGAAAGATTGAGCAGAGCAGATTAAGGGAGCATTGCTGTGTCTGAGCTTCACAGGCATATATAAGCTTGATTCATGCAAATCAATGTGGTTGTCAGCATCCAAGACGTGGCCACAATGGTGCTTTTATGCTCGCTAACGCTCAGCACTCTTCTTGATTGCTACAGGGCAGTAATTATTGAACATATCCAGCCAATACGCCGTGTCTCTGGTTACAGAAACTGTCAACCCCCACATTTAAATGACATCGGCTCGATAATGCCGGCATATCAAATAAAAATGCAGCTTTGCTTCATCTCGCACATGTGCGCACACTCTCCCTTCCCTCTCACTGACTCTCTATTTTGAATTCCATTCTCTCAGCTCTCTGAGCATGGCTAAACACCAGTAAATGAATTCAGTAGGTGGTGATGTGTGTCGGGTACTGCATGTAATAATGCATATTAAAAATCCATAATTGGAGTCTAATTAGAGAGGTAATAAAGTCTACTCAAAACTCCAATGCAGTCGTCTCTGAGCAAAGTAAGCAGAAGTCTAACTTTTCTCCCGCGAGGCGCTTGAAGGTAGAAGAGAAGGTGCTTTCGCTGTGCTGCCATGGTGACAACAGCTCACCTTAGATCAAATTTTACTTTGAATGTTTCGGTGCTGGAGGTGAGTGCTCAGTTTTAAGAAGACTCCCAGCTTTGTTCTGTTTCATGAAGAGAGACTGGCGCCATCAAGAGACCTTGCAATAACTGATGTGGAATGACCCCGGGTAACAGCGATCTGTCTATCTGCCATCACTTCAGAGTTCCGTGACTATCAAACCTCAACTACAAAATAAACATTCGTGACAGATATGTTTTATTTAAATGTGTCATAATCAGTCATAAAAGCGAGGGATGATCACAGGCCACCCAGCTGTTCCTGAGGAAGCGTTGTCTTCGCCTTTTAAATGCATCATTAGCACCAGGCATCGCAGCAGCACTGTGCACACGGGAGCCACATCCTCGGGAAAAGATGCATTTTTCATCCCAAACAAATGTGAAACTAATGGAGTGACACTGGCAGTGTTTTGGCCGTGCACGGACTGTACACCTCATCCACTACTCAGCTCTGTTTCATCCTGTCAGCAGTAAAACGCTAACACCTTCTGCACCATGTCCCAGATTTGGACATTTGCATAAACTGCCATCTTAAATTATTCACAGCTGCTGTCTTGGCTCTTCTGACTAATTATATTTTGAGCTACTTTGCTTTCTTTCTTCCATTTAGACAAGAGTCCCAACATAAGCTCCTGCACACATCTGATGCACATGACACATTCATGCATGTGATGCGCATGCATGTCTGGCACCACAAAGCCCAGCCATCTCATCTGTCTTCTGTCGATTTGCGTTTGATGTTATATATTTTTCACATGAGTATTTGTCTTACTTTGCCGCACTTCCTCTGCCGCCTTCCACTGAAACTTGTATCTTTCCTAGCATTTACTGGATTACAGCGGGACTAATCCGGAACATTATGATGAATCAGCTTATTTAATTATCTATTTCACTGTTTCCTGACGTGATTCTGTTAAAGTACAACCACAAATAAGACATCTGGCTCCCAACAAATTTAAGAACCACCAAATTCATCCCCTAAAGTGAAACTTCATAATTTCTTATTGTCCTCTTATTTTGCCGTGGTCGGGGCATTTCTGGGCTGCAACCTTGGGCAGTTAGTGCGCAGACATAAGCAGCACACATCCAAGAGGAAGCTATGAAAATGACAATAGTGCTTTCAAAGCAACTCCACTCTGGCTGCGCCCATTTCCGTCTAAGGTTTGTGACTCTGAAGCTAACTTGCAGGAACCTTAGCAAATCAGTGCACACAAACGCAGATGCACAACTCAATAATAATGACATTATTGAGTTACCCTACATAATACCTCACGTAATGCAAAATTAAACTGGTGCACTCACACATGCCATTGCGCGATCCACACATTTATTCCACCTCTAAACTACGTATGTGGTGATCAATCAAACCACAGCTACTATAGCTGACAGTCTGCCATGCTCTTATTCTCTAAACTCTCCCAACTCACTGATTTTCTCATTATCAACTAATCTGAGTTCAATAGTTGAACTCGACAGAACTTGACAATTGTTTAATTACTATTAGGGCCTCCTCATCCCTCCGAGCAAATACTGATTTATACTTTCATTAGAAAGCGTTAGATATCTCGCCCTTCCCTCCTTCCGGCCCATTTTCTTACCTCTTTCCTGTCCCGGTCTCTCGTGTGCTTGTGTGAAATCGAGTATATGCGCGTGTGGATTATTCTATAATGTGCATATACTGATGTGTCAGCGACAAAGGTACCGCTGAAGGGCATTAGTCATCATATCCTGGAAGCCACAGATAAATGCTGCCAAGAAGATAATCACAGTTGTGTTCAGAGGCTACAAACACGTGTATAACGTAAACACTGAATCACGTATGTCGCACATATGGTGGCACGTGGGCCCGTTTGAAGGCCTGAATGTTTTACACGCCGCCGGAAAGCCTTTGATCTAATCTGACGTGACTTCCTCCAGCGAATAACTGAAAGTGTGAAATTGTTCATGTAGCTGCTCTTGATATTTCTTCTCTTACCGCATATTTTCACTTTCACCCCTGCTTCCTCTTCATGCTTACACATTGACACGCATTCAAAACACCATAGCACATTACATAGCGAGGGATGCTTCTTCTGTTATTTTCAGGACACTTTTCTGAGAACAGACTGCATGAAAGTCATGGGGAAAAAAAGAGGAGAAAATACAAGTAGAAGAAGCAAAGAAATGAAAATGTTGATGCTTACTCTTGAATGTAGAGCGAGCCCCCCCCCCCCCTTTCTCCTTCTCTTTTCCCTCACTCTGTAACTCTCTAGTCTTTGTTACCTTGGGAGCTGTTTTGCTGAATAACTACTTCCACATTAACATATTCTATTGCCCGCTCACCTCCTCTGTTATGCAGGAGCCAAGCACTGGTATTAAATATTAAACTTAAGTGCCAAGGAGAGAAGATATGTCACCTTTCTAACAATAGATACGGCAGGAAAAAAAAAAGAAAATCTTTACATGAGCAGTATTTTATGCATCTCCAATCTATATAAACATTCGAGCGGAATAAAGGGCAGTTAGAAGAGGTGTGAGTGAAAGCAGAGCGTGAAATCACCCTCATAAATCACGCTGTTTACCATTGATGACATATCTCATTCATCAGTCTGGAACCATCAATTGATGTAAAATATGTCCGGGCCTGATGATGAAGCTGCTGATGTCTGCGGCAACAATAACCTTGTGTGACTGAGTATGAGTGAGTGTGTAATGTGTTTGGACAGCGCTGCGTCCCTGGTGGGTACAGTTCTTGGTAGGCTACCCTTTAAAAAATCTTTGTTTGGGACAAAATTAATCTTTCTTCTAAAGATACTGAAAACTGACACTGATATGGTGCTGAGTAATACGACACTTTTCTTCATAAGGCCTTTCTAGAGCCGACAAACTTGTGCACAGTGTATCGATTTTGCAGGGATGCTCTGTTTTCCTTTAAAGGGTGTTTAGCAAAAGCTTGTGGGATTGAGGTTTGACCAGCAGCATTTTCTCTCACAGAGGCAATCTGTGCACATAATGTCACTTTGTCAGCTGTAGCCGAGGTTATGCTGTAAGCGTCCTTTCACTCTACGGTATGTGTGAAAGTCGCTTTACCGTCTCGTCCAACAACACTGCTGAGAAATATGCTGGATTTGTGAAGGCTCATGGTGACTGTACCACTGGCAGACGGGTGGGTGGTGTAGCGCGTAATGATAAACCCTTACGTCTGCTGTAAAGTCACATGATCACGATACTTAATAACAATCCTTAATGTGTGTGACGGAAGATCCTGAGTTACTCCCGCTGACACGCGTTTCCGTGACTATCGTCCTCAGCTGTGACTGACTGACAGCTTGGCAGGACAGCTGATGTTACGGCTTGTCACTGTTTACTTTGAGCGTTGGCCAGAGCCAAACCCTTGAGGCTGCTGGTTATCTCTCTTGGACACACACATACACATCAGTGATTCATGGAGAGAGGGGCATTCTGACTTGGGAACTACTTAAAGATTCAATTCTATTTAATTTTCATCCACCTTATTTTCGCTCTGCAGAGCAAGGGTACTTTATTGTGAGTGTATTATAAATTGTACTTAAAATATAGTTTTACAAGAAATAAAGTGCACTTGTGAAAAGTCCACTTATTTTGAAGTCCTTGTAACACACTCTTAGCATGCTTAATTATCATCGTGGGTAATAATTGTACTTAAATTTTGCTTCATTTTGAGTATATTTAAATACATTTCCAACACAGTGGTGATATAATACAATTGTACTCAAGTTTGTTCTGAATGCTCATGAATCCTGATTTGCACTGGTGTACACTTAAAGTTTTTAAAAAGCAAGCATTACTCAAGTGGTACTCAAGGACTATTTGAGTGCACTTAAGTATACTTGAAGGCGACAAAAATAGCACAAAGTGTACTTAGCACATTCTTCAAAAACTATAATTTAGGCATATTTTTTCACCTGGTTGTCTGTTTTCCTAATAACTACATAACCACCTCTACTGCCATGTGCCTGCAGCAAAGAGAGTAATGATCTGTTGAATAGCCCTACTATGTGCTTGGTCTTCAGTTCAATTTGATTTACTGTATGCTGAAGAGATTGAAAGAATAAATGCAACAACTTTTCAATGACATGAAAACTGTGAAAGTAAGGATACAGGCCTATATTTAGAACACTCTTCTTTATCCCCAGTTTTATTTGCTATTTTTAGGAAAGAGGTGTAATAAAGCCATCAATAATCTTTTCTTTTTATCATAGTCCTATTAATCCCATTACAATCAGCTACTGTTTACTCCAGTCCCACATTTATATAAACCAAGCTTCAATAAATGTAAGAATATGCTCAACGTTTATAAAAAATGGATAAAGCTCATTAAAATTTTATTCAACACCATCATCATTAACAAAATAACGCGGGAAAGAACTGGACAGGGAGTTATTTTTTATCACTCTACTGAGGATTTTCCACATAACCTTAATGTTATTTGTATTTTCCTTCAGCTGTCTCATTATCACTGTACTCGACTTTGCTCTATAATTTCATGAAACCTCTTTAGAAATTTTTTTTTTTTGCAACCTCACATCCGGGGCTTCTGATAATGTTGTTTCCTTCCACACAGGACAGTTTTATATATTGAAGAGTATATTTCCAATGCTGCCTGCAGTGTTGGCTCCAGGTCTGGTTCTTTAACTGGAGTCTCCATGTTGATTCGGAACTCCCAGAGTCCGTCTGCTGCGGCTTGAACAACTTACTTTTCCGATGCATGGGAAAAGAATACATGTCTTGATCATTCTCTTTTCAAGCTGCTTCCATACTTTGCTGCTCTTTGCGCACTCCTTTAACACTTCGGTCATTAAATCTTCATCAAATAAATCCTCCCATTGTTCACCTGAACGTCTTTGTTTGCCCCAGCAGCATGAAACACTCTTTGCATCGTGCTTTGAATGCTTTGAAAACGCACTACAATCAACGTTTCCAGCCCCCAAATGCCTGACGTTAATGTTAAGTTCACCTCTTATTTTCAATTATCTATCAGTCTGTCCACAAATTCAATCATGTCATTTTCTTCACAGTTTTCCTGCAGAGAGTCGATCCTCGCGCTCTTCCTCGGGCTCTGCTTTCAAGATCTTCACATTTTACTTCCCAGCTGACTGTGCCGCTGCAGAGTTTGGATCAGCAGCTTACTGATAATCAATTTATGATCTTCATTTTATGCAAGCCTTGATTCTGTTGCATCTATTTGCTTTTTTTCTTTCAATTCCCCAACCACTTTGCATTGTTCGTTTATTTCCTTCTTGAGCATTGCACCGTTTACTGTGAAGTTTCCACTCCGAACTCTCTGATCTCGCTCAATATTTCAGCAGTGCCCTCCATACTTCCACCAGGTTGATTGTTTGAGCAGAGCTCCGTTTGTTTAGCAGAATTTCTTTGCCTCGGTTTTGACGTTCTTCTTCTCCACCACTAGTTCACACAAGCTTTTCTTAGTTAGTGGTGTCAGTCACCAGCAGGCCGACAGCCATCTTACAGCACCAAAATGTTGCAAGTTGCTGTTGAATATAGGTACTGCAGTTTCCACAGTGATCACACAGTGCTGCGTTGCCTCATGCAAAAGATGGAGAGGATGTAAAAGCGGGAAATTAAAATAAAATGTATATTGCCCCTAGCTCCCCAGCTAATGACCATGAAGAATGCAATTACTCTGGAGAGTCTTTCCAACCTTTACCCCCTTGCTAAATAATAGCTCTAACACCAGCTAGTTCCACCGCTGCAAACTAAATAGGGGGAGTGCCACTTTCTTAGCAGGGAAGACTCCCAGTCTTTAAAACTAGCGTCTTCATATTAAACCCTCTGCATACTGTATCTGATCTGCATTGCCTCAAATGCAGCTTGAGCTCAAGAGGTTGTGATAGTATCTGTGGGATCCTGTCACTTTAGCCGGTTTGTGGATATGCGTTTTACTTTCGCCTGTCCTAATTTTCATCATGGTCAGCGGGATTACATTTGCAACTGATACGGAGAACTCTTCATCACATAAAGGAGATTAGTGCATAATGCCAGTTTCCTGCCACCATTTTTTTGTGTGTTGTCGCTACTTGTTGTCGATGACATACTCTGTGGGCATGACCACGACACGTTTTGTCCAACTCCAGACTTTTTTTGGATGATAGCATTGTCAGGAAATTGATTTAAACACCTATCAGAATACAACAGCATGACATGTCTGCAACCTTCATAAAGAATCTAACTAAATAGTTGTCATACCGCCACAGCTACAATCATGTGAAGCACGCTGTGTGTGAATTGCTCTGCGACTCTTATGAAACAGGTGCTAAGATCTTCCGGCAGCGAGGAGTGGATCTAGATAAAGGCGATGGGAATGCTATGGGTGAATACCAAACAGTTAGTAAATACAAGCTGAGGTTAAGTACGTCTCTGTGGCCACCAATAAAAAGACCCTCTTAATTATAACAGTGTGGCTGCTGCTGCCATTTCACGAGAAGCCCTCCTGTCGCTTGCTGTGACCCACACACACATGCGTACACACCAGCGCATGCACACACCTACTGTATGGGTACATAGGGCGATGCACATTTGGGTGCGTAAGGAGTTTAACATCAGCATCTTAACATGGGACATAAAGAAAGCGATTGAATTGAAGTATTCCGGCATGTTTTACTCACTGCTCACACATTGTGTGTATTTTCACAAGCTACATCCATCCCTGTGCAATCAGCGTGACTCAGCCCATCATGTACCCAACCACCTAAGCTACTACTTCCCTCCGCCAGTTCTCTCCCCAGTCCAGAAACAGTGGCTGTCGTGACTTCACACTGCTGTTAGCATCAACATTTGCGGGCCCTGACTTTCTTCGCCGCATCCTCTGAGGAGCTCACTGACGTCAGACATAAAATGAGTGAAAGAGGGAAGAAGAAGAGAGGGAAAGCCAAAGATGGGAGATGAAACAAATTAATAATTTTATTCTTACCTGGTTTCCACGGAGTCAGAACGGTGGAGGAAAAACATGCAAAAGAAAGAGCACCTGTTAGGAATAAGTTTACAGCACAAATAGAGAAAAATACATAACAAATATACAGATATGTAGTCAAAATGCATTGAGTTGAATTCAATTATAAATATAGGTTGGCCTCGGTTTTGTTATATTTCTTTTTTCTACTGAAAGTTGTCTTGGCAGCTGAACGTTGGCAACATCAATACTGCAAGAGATCAAGCCCTGTGTTTTAAGTTTTCTCTCTTTTCTCTCTCTCTTTCTTTCTCTCTGTCTCACCCTTACATACACAGATACTTGAACACACACAGAGAAGTAACTGGGAATGGTCTCACACCTCTCAAATATTCTTTAACAGATAACACTCCACAGAGGTTCTCCTCCAACAAAATATCTCTGTGTCCCCTGGCACAAACAGCCACGCACCAAAACAGCATAAAGTACTGGTATGAATAATTTATAATCTGTGATTGTAAAACTCCAGCATAGTGTATGTATTGTTACTTTCTATCATGACAGATTTTTGGGTTGCCCCATTAGCTGGCAGTGGACAGATTGTGATTTACATTGTGCAGCCATGCAGCACTATTCTCAAGCCTGGACAGAGGGCTAATGGAGGCACACACGCAGCTTTTATTAGCTGTGAAATCCAATGGCATCAAATATTAAACACTTCATTATGGAGCACTGCTTGTCTTGTTCCACAGAACAGCCACTTAAACCTACAGCCTAACAGCCAGGAGGAAATAAAGAGAAAAGGAATATGCGATGACAGCAGTAATTACTGGAAATCTATTTCATAAGATGTGTTTGTCATGGGAAATTGCAGTGTGTGTGTGTGTGTGTGTTTATATGTACTGTAGGTGTGTGCATGTGTTCGTGCGTGCACCAGTTTGGGTGCTTGTACTCATCAGCATGTCTGCCTGCAACGAGCATTATGTTGTTTGTTAATAATTAATCCTTATATATCAAAACAACAATAGTTTTCTCAATGGACAGTGAGGAGAGTGTGTTTATTAAAATGAAATGGTCCCATTGCATTTGACATCGTAGCCGGCTGAAGCCTGACCGAGCAGCGTACGCCACGCATGGCGGGCAGAGTTCGTGACTGGGCGAAGAGAGGCCTGGAACAAGGAGAGAGAGGCGGAGAAGACAGAGAGAAAGAAAGGGAAGGAATGGGATGGACAGACAGCGAGAGAATGACACAGGGAACCGGAGAAGAACCAGACAGACAATCGTCAGAGAGCGTGAGTGACAGCTTCACCGATGACCTCTGAATGATTTATCCGTGGACATACTTCTGTCTATCAGAGCATCAGAGGCCATTAATATCAGGGAGTGCGGTGAGTGGGGACAGAGTGGAGCCTTGGCTGTCGTTACTTAAAAGTTGACCCTCCGGACGGGGGGGACGAAAGCCTTCCATCTCTACCAAAGCCCTCCTGTCCTCTCGTATGCAGACGTTCATCTGGAGGAACAGTCACTCCAGTTAAAATGAAAATGATCAAACCTTTGGAGTGGAGTGCTTTAATCAATTGTAATCTGGTCCACCTTGACCACTGTATCACAAAGCCTGAGGAGCTTTATTTGACTTTAAAAAGCACAGGCGCTCTCTCTGACTCCCATGTGTGATTGATATTCATAGAGGTTTCTTTGTAGCAGCTCTTATTTGTCTGCTGCAGCAGGGGTTAAAGCCAACTTCTAAAAAAGGGCTACAAAGAAGTACAAAGAGTTTTAACGTTGCCTGCACCGAGGGGGAGCTGGCGTGCAATTAAAGTGCTTGTTTCATTCATTAATGTACTTTACTTTATTGAAAATTATTTTACTTCAGTAAGCGCTTTGGCCTTTAGGCCCAGCAAACTGCAGCAAGCTGTGCCAAGACTGAGATCGCAACCCCAGCAGCTTTTGGAGCAGATCGCTGAAAGCCCACTTTCCTGTAAATGTACAAAAGAAGAAAAGCGAGAAAAACAGCACAGAGTGATAGTCGTGCTGACATCTGTTTATGCCGGTCTCAGCTTTGAGCGAGGACACACCAACAGCTACGCTCATACATTTTCATCAACCAAATTCAGTGCTAACGGACCATTAAAACAGTAATAGGATAACAGCAATTAAGCCCTGGGCCACGGGGAGACGGAACCACTGGAGATAAAAGTGATGAGAGGAGGAGAGATGAGAGGTACATTTGAGGGGGAAAGAGAGAGAGAGAGAGAGAGAGAGAGAGAAATAAATGGGGAGACAAATAACGTTAGAGTAATAACTGTGTCTAAAGGATAATGTCATGTTGTCCTAGAAGCGAAGAGTTTTAACCCATCCCTGCAGTGACGGTGGGAGATTCAGGGGCAGTGGAAATTAAAGACAGGGATAAGCAGAAGGACAAAGTGTTTAGGATTCAATTAGCCTTGTCTCTCCTCGTTAGACCGGGCCACGGCTGACAGCTGGAGGGGAGGGCAGGGAGGCCGACAGGCACATACATCCTCTCTTTACCGCGGCGGGTGACATGTCAGCCACTTGCAGCATTATCGGGCGCGGGACTGCAGACAGCATCTACAGAGGCTTGTTTCCAACCATCAGCATCGCTGATTGCATTACCTCCTGACAAAACGAGCACGTCTCTCGCCGTCGGAACACGATCGCTGACAGATCTGAAACGTATCGCATCAACCAGCGCAGTCACATAAAAGTTATCTCCCGGCACCGCATGTCAAATTATTTGTGTGCAACTTCTCTCAAGTCATGGTGTTGAATTACAGGATCAAACCAAAATGTCGGATCTCAAAGTTGTTTTTCCTCCATCTCCAGCGGAATCGAAATGTTCCATTCCTTTAGGGAGGTGAAACTTTTATCACCTGAGCTGGGTTAAGATGTGGACACGAGGAAGAAGACCTTAATCATTGATGCCAAAAGTAGGCCAAAAGACTCCGTGATAGTGTGACTATTTTGGAGTTACGTGAACTATGGACAATAAAGACGACCTGAGGAGGCAGTGGATTATGATGGTGCACCTCAATGAATAATTTGGACAGAGCCAATAATGAAGTCATAAACAGGATCTATCCCCTGCCCTCGGTTCAGTTAGGAGCCAGCAGAAATGGGAACCATTGATTTTCTCCATGGCCCTGGATGTTCTGTGGATCTTGTCTGCAGACTGCCAACTATGTGCATCAATACAGACGTGCCTTGCTTCACTAATGGCACCCTTCAAAAGGCAAAAGGGGGTGGTGGGAGCCTGTTTGTGTGCAGGGGTCATCTCATGTGGTACTACCCCGGTTTGCAGTCGATGAGAAACTCCGTGGACAAATGTCTCCGTGTGTGTGTTTGAAGGGAAGTGAGAAACACTGACAGCGACAACATGTCCAAAAGCAAAAGGGAGACTTTTTATCTGTCGTATGTTAACAAAATTGTGCGCAAGATTACTTACTTACTTGAGATCTAATCCCATGATTCACTGTAATTTCACCTAGAGTTCATTGTTTCTCTGTATAAACACAAAATTATCACTGATGGTTCACAGCCATCATGTCTAAATAAATGATAATTCATGATTTAGGTTCATCTAAACTATCATTTCTCTCTAAAGATTTGTAAACTCACTCTCGGGTGTGCATATGGCTATTTTCCTTGTCAGTATTGCTCTATTCATTAAGTGTATGGCCAGAGGCGAGTGTGTACGTGTGTGTGTGTGTGTGTGTGTGTGTGTATAGACGGCTTTAGTGTCACCAGCATTGCCAAGGAGAGACTGGACATCTTCCATTAGATCTCTAATAAAGCTCAACCAGGTAAGAGCGTGCTGCCTAATCAACCCCGTCACTACACACATCACCAACACTGTTTATGTTTTCAATTAGGCGTCTCACTCGCCCAATGCTTTGTGTGTGTGTGTGTGTGTGTGTGTCTGAACCAATCACTTGTACAGGTTGCGGTGAAACGGCACTCAGTGGGTAATCATGGGACTGTCAGTGACGTGCCATCTCTGATGGGCATCCACCATTAATATTTATGATGTTCTGAATCAGCCCCACACTGAGCACTGTGACAGCAATCACCCCAGTTTTTTAATATCCCCATCCAGATCAATTCTGATTAGCATTTCAAGCGCTTTTGTGGAGCCAGGCAGTCTGCTGAACTTCTCCTTGTTCTCGGAGAGCGCAGCTGACACCGAGTCAAACCTGAAATGAAAGGTTTGCCGTCGAAAAACCAAAGTGGGGAGAAGCTGATGTCTTGCTCCTCAATGAAAAAAGCGGATGCGACAGTGCTGGGATTTAAAATACGAATCAAGAACTCCAGCAAACAATAAACATTGAGCCAGAGAAACAGTCACATGGTGAGTCGCAGGAGATGTAAAACCATGACAAAAGTACCTGGCTCGGAATTTGCATGCCTTTATTGGTGATACGGGAAGTGACATTTTCTGGCATTAGAGGTAGGCTTTGGAGGCTCCTGTGAGCTCCGTCTCTCCTCCACCACTGTGGCGCTGCCATTTTATAAACCTTTGTGTGGACTGAGCTCCTTTTGTCTTCTCCAAAAGACAAACCAATCTGCTTATCTCGATATCCAGAGGGAGCGAAGGCGTTTGTTTCTGCAGATCGAAATAATACGCGGGAGAGGATAGTAACCTTCCGAACAGCTGAATGGGTGGGAGGAGGCGGATTGTGTGTCAATGTGTGTGTGAATCTGCATCTGTATTATCGAGTGTGTTTATGTGTAAGAGAAAGCCTCTGCTGGCCTTGAGGCGCCCCCACAGATGTTTATTTGTAGTGACAGCAAGGTTTGTTCTCTCTGTGTTCCTATTTATCACACTGAGCTGATTGTATGGCTGCAGCCAGATCCCACAGAGAGGACACAATCACCGCCACGACAGATATGCATGAGTAAGCAATACAGCTCTATGAATTCACAGACATAATCTATCAGCTTGGATCAGCAGTCCTCACTGAGAGAAATGAATATGAGCAAAGAGGGGCAGCAGACCATGTACTGAATATGGAATGCTAATTTGTTCCTTTTCAAGATGTTTTATTTATGAGGGATACACTGAAAGGTCTGAGGTAAATCTTAAAAGATCATAGACGTTTCTTGAGCTCTGAGTGCGGAAAAGTCATCTGAAAAACAAACAAAATGATAGACACTAGCTGGCACCGTAGAAGAAAGGAATGGCGGAGAACAGGCAGGGAGGAGTGGGTAAGAGCGACTCCTTTGGGGAACAAAATGCTCTTTGCGGCTTTAGTGAAAATAATGACTCACCAAATGGAGCACTTTAAGGAAATTCACACTCAACTCTCTTGGCTCTCTTCCATTCTCTCTCTTCTCTGCTTCCCTCTCGCTCCTCGCTTCGCTGTTACATTGTCTTTTTGCCTCCCATGAGGAATATCACAAGGCTCCCAAAAAGCACACAGAGGCACTCTCATCGCTCCCGTTCTCGCGTCTGCTAACACACTCGTGCACATGTGCACCTCCACATTCAGACATACAGGTAGGTGGCATACACCTGCAAATCCCCAGTGGGAATCTTGACCTTTTCGCATGAGTCATGTTTCCCATAAATATCTTCTTTTGTGTGCTTGCTTTTCAGTGTGTCTATATCTGTGCTTGTCTCTGTCTCTATCTCGTGTGTGTGTGTGTGTGTGTGTGTCTCTGTCTCTCTGTGTTTCACTGCAGAGTTGACCTTTCCATCCCTGCTTTGTCCCAGATTAGAACTGACACTGCCCTCTGCTACAGACCAAACTGATATACATACTGACACCAACACACACACAGACACACACACACAGGATCAAAACACATGCATGCACATACACACACACACACTGCGGCACAGGCTGTTGACAGGTGAAAACCTTGCATCTTCAAAATGTCACCTGTTCAAGACCAGCTTAATTAAAAATGTCTTTTGACATTTTTTAACGCTTCCTAAGGGGAGGGTGGAGAATTTTCTCAAATCACAGCACAGAGGAGCATGTAATCATTCAACTTCATCCAACAAGTCTACAGCCACACCAGTGGCTTTGTGAAGGAGCTAAATGCTATCATCAGCATTCTAGCAATGACAAAGCTAACATGCTTTTTAACAGGATTCAAATTGACCGTGTCAACCACAAACGCTTGCTAAATAGCACTAAACACCATGCTCAGCAGAGGCTGATGGGAATGTCATAAATCAGTTACAATTTATCATGAAGAAGACATGAATGTGAATAACAAATTTCAGAATTAATTCAGTAGCTGTTGAGAAATTCCCTTTCTAACCAGAAATCAAGGTGGCGCTAGAAGAGAAATCGGGGCATCACCCCGTTAGTGGGCTTCATCCTCAGAGGTCCATGAATGTGTCTACAGCATTTTATCACAATACATACAATACATACATCGAAATACAAGGTTTTCACTGGGCATGTACGCTTCACTTACAGTATGTGTACTAATACAGATAATTCTGAGGTCACGCCATCAAGGCTGAAAGAATACACGCCATAAAAGTGACACGTGCAATCCAAGCCATACAACACCAGTTGCTATGGCACCAAACGTTACTACAGTTACCTGAGTCAACTGGGCTCGCTCACCCGTGAGGATGGGGATCTATGTGGTGTTGGTGGTGGACGTGGCTCTGTCTCAGTGGGAGCGAGACCAGAGAATAAAGCTCAGACTGAGCTGAGCAACACTCCATTTCACTGATCGCTGAGCAGCCTCTCAGCCACTGCCGCAGGGGGAAAAGCTCACTTACCTGGCATGAATGTGTGTTTCTGTCTGAGTGGGCGCGCATGCACCTATCTATCTACGTCTATCCATCTACGGCTGAGTGTGGGATATTGTTTCCTAACTTTCCATCTGTGTGTGTGAATACACAACGATCAGCCACTGCATTAATACCACCTGCCTTGTATTGTGTAGGTCGCACTTGTGCAGCCAAAACAGCTTTGACCCATTGGGGCATGGACACGGGACGTCTGGGGGTGTCCTGAGGCTTGATCCAGCGCATTCCCACGGATGCTTGATCAGATTGAGATTTGGGGATGTTGGAGACATCACCTGGGTTCTTTGTCGTGTTCCTCAAACTGTTCCTGAGCACTTTCTGCCATCGGAGAGTGTCGTTCTCATGAGGCGGTATACTTGGACACTGCAACTATGTTGAGGTGGGTGGTGCATGTCAAAGAAACATCCACACGAATGGTTTCCCTGCATTGTACCGATTATTATATAGATTGTTCACTTCACCTGTCAGTGGTTTTCATGCTGTGGCTGATCGGTGTATGTAGTAGTGTGTGTGTGTGTGTGAGCGGGCTGGACTTGTGTTATCGGTTGACTAGCTGCTGGAACGATGGGTTTTCAGCCTGGTCATTTAACCTGGGCACTGACCCTCATCTTTCATTGCTCCAGTGACAGAGAGGGGACAACGGAGTCAAAACCTCTGGATCGCACAAGGTTCAGGGCACAGCCCAGCCTGCGTGACCGTAAGGTAGATGTGTGTCTGTGTGTGTTTGTTTGTTTGTTTTTTTTATGTGCATGCATTTAGTAAAAAGGCACACAGACAGAGAATAATAATGATGAGGAGGTAGTTTTGGGAAAATTCTGCTTGCACAGACACACCTGTGTCCCTTTCATCTCAGACACATGAGCCGGTTATTTTACTACTGACCTTGTCTACACCCTTCAAAAAGGTCTGTGTTTTTCAGGGTCTGTTCGCATAAAGTTTCACATAAGGTGACACATAAGGACAAAATACTAAAGTGGTTTAATACCAAGAAATATACATCGGTATGAAAATATATGGAGAGAAAAAAAATGACTTGTGCCACGTTATGAATTCTTCATGTTCAGATATATTCAAATTCAAAGAACTTTATTTTGAAATGACTGGTTTGTTTCCACTTCCTTATCTTTCTGCTCTTCCTCTGCTATGTATTTCTGCTGCAATTGTCTCTGTAGTTACCATTACAGTCAGTCACAGATGATGTAAACTGTAATATTACTGTCACAAGGTTCATGTAGCACAATAACTCCATGCTCTCTCTGTATTTCATTATGCTGCACTGTCTGGTCAATGTCAAAGTGTTACGCTAACTAGCTAGCCTAGCTGGCTTGCACTGTATTACTGCAACAGTTAATGTATAGCATCGACACAGTCACACAGATGGTATGCTGATCTCATTTTACAGTCCTTTAATGTTTTCAGTTACTGCTGGTTATCAGTAAAAACTCACAGATATGCATGCATGTGTTTCCTCATGCTTTATTTCAGAAAATCGAGAATTATGCACCACTATGCTACACGTTTGTCCTGCTTGTACTACTTCCATTCTGCAACTAGAGGAAACATAGCAGCTGAAACAAACCTTTGGTATCAATGAGAGTTTTAACAATCTGATATGTTGTCGATATATTGGCACGACGCCTTCAGTTTGTTTTTTAAAGGGATTGCGTGTGGATTGTACTGAGTGGCACTTCACAGCTGAAATATAATCAGTCCTCTTGAGAGGTCAAACTATGTGATGGAGGCAATGTTTCTGAAAGAATTCAAATAAATTTTGGATTCATGTAATGCGGTTTCTTGCTATTGTTGTTTTCTAGTTGATTCTGATGCATCTGCAACAACACATGTCGGCCAGGCAGGCCTGTTTCAGAACGCTTCATTTTGACATGCATTGGTTGAAAGGCAAAGAAACACAATGGAGGGTTAACCAGCCTATCAAAGATACAAACATATTCACAGTCAGACTGTTACCTATGGTTGAATTAGAGTTTCCACTTTAAGCTGAATGTCTCTGCACTATAAAAGGAGGAAACTGACGCAACCACGTGGGAAAGCTTGCAAAACTCTCACATAAAAACACCACCCCTTGGATTCGAGCCCAGGACCGCTTATTATAAGGTGACATCATTTTTTAATGACTGCATACTGGAATCCCACATGCCATCCCAAACACACACACACAGGCTCAAACAAACACAACAGAGAAGCAGTGGCACACAAATATTTCACACTTCACACACATAAAATTGCAGATGCCATTGGTTGTATCATAAAGCCATTCCCTGCAGAGAGAAAAGAGCTACTGTATAGCCAAGGGAGGATATGAATAAGAGCAGTGAATATGTAATATGTATGAAAATGAGACAAACAGGAAGGATCACAATAGAAATGGAGAATATCTTGAAAAAAAAGGAGAGAGAGAGATCAGGGGGCAGAGTGTGTGTGTTAGCCTGAAGAGTTAACATTTCATGAACTCTTATTGTCACTATGTAAGCAGATGCTAAGAATAAACCGCGCTTTTGTGAATATCTTAGGAAATATCCATATGGGAGAAATATTCAAACTGCAGCCTCCGGTGCCTGGTGCAAAAGAGACAGAAGACAGAGGGGATGAAAAAGTGACAAACAGTTTATATGTGCCTTAAGAGGTTAGGAGCTGATACTGAATGCATCCAAAAGGCCAGATGATTTACTGAACAGTGATCTGAGACCAGTAGGGACTTTGGCTGGTTCTTATTTTACTACTGCTATATGCAGACTATGCATCTGTTTCTTATTTTAGAGTCAGAAGCATGATATCACTTGAACCTAAACCCCCCTGACAATATATTGAGTTCAGCTAATGACTGTTTAGTATCACTGTGTCAGGACACCGTGAAGACAGAAAGCAAAGATTAAAAGGAACGAGAGGAAGAAAATGGTGTGACTGATGAGGAGCTCTTATAAACATGCTGATTCATTCATCTGCAAGCGCCGGGAAGCACTTCCTTTGGGAAAGAGGGGTCAAACACATTAGCTCCCTGCATTGAGCGAGTGCAGTGCTTTTTGAGAACTGCTAGTGCTAGCCTAGTCAGGGATGCGTCACCTCTGCCTCCTCCCCAGCGTCTCTCAGGACAAAGTGACAGAACTCTAGGGAGCGTGCACAGAAAAAATGTAAATTGGCCTCTCAGTGTACTGCACCTTTCTGAAAAGACGTATGAAAATGAAAAATTTCATGCGTGCATTCAGGTGCCACAGGGCGCCTACGAACTGTCACACCACATGTACTGTAACGGGTCAACAGAGCATGCAGGAAATAATAGTAAAAGCTTTTAAAATAAAACTGTATTCCACAGGGATGTAAAAGTGTTTTTTAATTAGCACTGTGTAATCACATGTGCATTTGGCACTGGGATATTTAGAGTTAATAAACTTTTCATATTACTTTTATGTTTCATGCATTTTTCAGAAATCCCTACAGTCCTCTATCAAAGGCCTGGAGGTCTTACTAATCAGAGCCCAGCTTTTTATGAACACATCAATATTAATAGAAAAACACAAGCGTGGATTAACACAACTTTAATGCCTGCTGATACAAGTGATTTTGTGGCCTGGTATAATTAATGGAAAGGACTGTAGTTTATATTGCATGTTAACATTCCCCTTAGGAGTGTGTATGAGTCAGAGTCAATGGCGAGCTCCCAGGGCTAGTAACATGGAGTAATTAAGTCTAAACATTTGGACAGACTTGCACACACTCCAAATAAAGTTTTTCACCCACTTTGAATTTCTGTGTGTCCAAACTGGATGTAAGAGCCTCCTGTGTGCGTATACGAATGCAAATAACAACTCCTACTAGCATGCACATGAAGCTTGTACACTGGCAACAACAGGTGGTCACAAAAATCCCCTGCAATAAAATCTCAAAATCCACGAAAGGGCGGCTGTGGCTCAGGAGGTAGAGCGGGTCATTCGCTAATCAGAAGGTCAGTAGAACAGAGGTTCGATGCCTGGCTCATACAGTCTACATGCTGAGGTGTCCTTGTGTAAGATACCAAACAGAGTGTGTGTGAATGGGCGTAAAAATAGCAGAGAAATAACGTGCTGTGGCGCTCCTGATGAGCAGGATTGGCACCTTGCATGGCAGCCTCTGCCGTCAGTGTATGAATGTGCGCCTGAATGGGTGAATGAGGAATGTGTTGTAAAGCGCTTTGAGTGGTCGGTAGACGAGAAAAGCACTATATGAATGCAGTCCATTTGGTCGAATTCTCAGATGAGCTGACCACAAGAAGTACTTTTGTGACACAATATTGTCAAGCACGAGAAAACCAGAGATTCTGTAAATGACACTCAACCCATGAAACACAAGCCTGTAGCTGCTCTAGTGTTGCTAGTCAGTAGCCAGCTGTGAAGACTGTGGCTCTGGGTAGCGCTGAATCTCAGTCAAAATAAAGCTGCTTAATATATTAAAAAGATAGTATTAACGCAATTTTTTTGCTTTTGTACAATGTGTAAAAATGTATATGTTGAAAAACTATGTTAGCTGCTACAACACTCATGTCACCTGTACTGTACAAGAAGGACAGAGTGAAGAGGTTGACGCACAGGAGTTGACTGAACAGTGTGTGTGGATCCTGCTTTGCTCAGTCTGTCCCTGTTAGTAGTTAATGTTGGCCAGCAGCAGCAGATGAATTAGCTGACTTACTAATATAGCTGTAGTGGATATCTCATATATTACCTGTGTGTTTTTTTTTCAATATGCATAATTATGACAGCCTTGCAGGTGGTCTTTTGGTATTCTTTCTCAACTGTGTTGCATAATACGTGCTAAAAATCTGAAGTTTCAATGATGTTTTAGTTGATGATGATTAGTTGTTGATGTTTGCAAGAAAACAATCAACTTAAATCCTGAAACATCTGTAAAAATTAAAATTCAAGATTTAGTTTTTGGCCATATCGCGTAGGCCAGAGTCAAAGTCTTGTTGAACACTCCCAGGGTAAATTAATAATTGTTATAATTCTTCACTGGAGTTAAACTTTCCCCAAACCCCCTAGTTCCACGCCAGTCAAACATGCCCACAGCCATCCAGGCATTTGAATCAAGAGGAATCATTGCGTGAAATGCACACTGCAGCGCCATGCCTCAGCACTGAGGCCCCCGAGCAGGAAACTGTGTCATCGGTGCAAACCATTCCTTTGCTACGGCCAAGTGAGACGAGGTCCCCTGAGTAAATATAGATCTCATTTATTACATCTTATTCAAATGTGTCATTATGCCCAATGGGCAACTGTAACTGTACAGTCTGCTGCTGGAAGTAGTACATAAATTCACAGGCTAGATTGGATATTACTTTCAGAATGGCTCTCTGGAGCGGCGTGGATTCCATTCTTAGCACAGAGGATTGATTAGAATTGCACAAACGGTTCTTCTTTGTTTTTAGTCACACATGCGTTGGTGTCTATCAAGTGTAAGCCTGCAGGTGCGCTAACGTGTGTGTGTGTGTGTGTATGTGGACAAGGGGTAAAGTGTGTGTGTGTGGGCAAGGGGGGAGGTAAGAAAATTAATATTTTCATCACAGCATCTGAGCTCCTTAAAAACCTGACAGGCTGAGATGAGGTCACGGTGCTAAACTTCATGTCACTTCCCATTTCCCGTGTAACAGGTCTGTGGGCAATGTTATCACAAGGCCTCCAGAGCTCAAATGGACTTGTATAATCAGCTGGCAAAAACGATTTTGGAAATTGCCTTTTATTATTAGAAACACTCCATTACATCGTGATATAAATACATTAACTGCACTGTATGAAAGGTGCTAATGTTTCCCCTGTCATCCTCCTCTTCTGGTTGGCATCCTCCCGACCCCTCCGAACCGCTCCCCCCTCCAGCCAGAGCCTCCAAAAAATAGCGTGCGTGCAAAATTTATTGGATGCGTTGACACCCCGTGTCTTGACTGGGTTGGTGGCTAAATGAAAAGGTATGAAATTAAACAAATTAATTCTGCTCTTTGACTGGCTCCCAGCCTCGGTGCCTGTCACTGCCGCTTAGCGTGATGCTACAGGGGGAGACGAGGATGAGAGAGGCCTGTGGTGGAGGAGCCGAGCCTGGACGTCAACTGTCAAGCCTGGACATGACGCTCAGCGGGCCTAAGGGATGCCAGCAGTGCAAAGACAGCTGAAGAAGGGAAACAGACAAGGGAGGAGAGGACAAAAGAAGGACTTAAAGACGAGACAGAGACAGAGAGAGATGAAGATGGGAAGAGGGACAAAGAGAACTAGAAAATTCCCCCTGGGAAATTTTGAAAGGGACACGGGGTGCGTTCGAGCCGACAAAATTATCTACGTTTTAAAGTTTGAATGAAGTCTCTAGGAGAAACTATGGCGAAGCAGCGGACAATTGAAAAAGGCTGCAATTTGAGAAAACGGCAGATATCAGAGGTAGTCAGTCCCTGATTAATGAATTGGTCCCAGCTGTGTTTCTGTGGCTTTCTCCTTGTCTGTCTCTGTTGATCACCTCAGCTGTCTGTGTCTGCTTCTCTCCTCTGCTTCATGTCTCTGTTAACATGAATTAATGAACTGAATCAATAAACATGAATGGAGCTAATGCTAACAGAGCTAACAGAGCTAACACTAACTGAGCTAACAGCTAAAGGTGCGAATATAGCTAACGGCGCTAGCGCTAACAGCTAACTGTGCTAGCAGAGCTAATAGAGCTAATGGCGTTAACAAGGGGGCGGGGGGATGGGGTTTTCATTATGCATTTGTCTGTGTGTGTGTGTTTATGTATCTGTCGTTGTGTGTGACTGCGTATGTGTGTGTCTTCGTCTGTTTGTGTGTGTGTGTCTGCTTGAACTACACAAGCAGCCCAACCAGCTCCTACATGGAGATGTGTCTGGTATATGTGTGTCTGAATGTGTGTGTGTGTGTGTGCGTGTGTAACTTCTGCCCCACCTGCTGATAATTACCTCTGCACCTCTCCCACTGTTTACCTGTTCCTGTTCAGTTTTGACGTGCTTGTTTTTAATCACTTTTTAGCTGTTGGTTAGCCCTTTTTGTGTGTGCATTTGTGTGACTACTGTCTCAACCTCTTTGGCAAAGAGCTTTCTGAAGCTGAGTTTAACTGCTTGTTGGACGGAGATTGTTTTCAAACAATGCCCTTGTTTTGACTGAGCTCGTTAAGATAATCACTCTCAGGCTGGTTGTCCTGCAGATGTGTGTGCGTGGGTTATTGACCGGTGTGTGTGTAAATGACAGTTGCACCTGTCGTTAACTCTTCCCTTGAAAAGCGGCTTTTTCGCTGTCGGTTTCTTCCGAACAACTTGCGATTGTGACAAAACCGTAGCTGCTATCAAAAAAACGATTACACTGTGAGATGCGGACAAGTCTGGGCCAGATGTACGTGTGTTTTATGTCCAGATATTCTTTAGAAAAATGACAAAATGGTCGACTTAAAAAGACTCTGCGACTCAGAGAACAGGAGTTTGTATTGTATGCAGTGAGATTTGGGTTCGGCGAACCTCCTGAACTAAATCCTCTGGTGAGAGAACCGTACCTCGTATCAGAGTGTACTATAGATCATCGGACTCCCGAGAACTTCCTGAGTCCGACCATCTCCTCGTTTTATTCCTGACACAACAACTTTTCGTTTTATGGCGATCTAAAGACAGGAGGCATTTCTGCTTTGCTCACAAAACAGCTCTGAATTTTAACATGGGACTTAATGGGAGAACAGGAGGGCGCTGGCTGCACAAAACGTCTCACTATTTAAATTCAGTAAGTCTCTCGGCTTTTTCGAGGACATCACACGAAAGAGGACAAGTTTGTCTACAAAAGATCCCAAAATTATGCGTGTAGAGTGTAATTTGTGGCCGTAGCGACGAGAAAAAGAGAAGATTTTCAGATCGTTTTTAGACTCTGTGCCACTCTAGCACGCACTCTAGCACGAACATTCCGCGCAATACACACCCATTATAATCTCAAAATTTCCCGCCAAACGATCACTGTCATTGAACAGTGACTGATCAAAAACTATAGGACCAATCAAAATGTGGATGAACACACCAATAGACCAGACTTGGGTCTACATTTTAAAGTTGAAATGAAGTCTCTCGGTGAATGTATGCCTGAGCTACAGATGTTTGAAAAACTCCAATTTCAATCTTGTTTTTTTCGCCCGTCCCATTCATTTCTTATGGGAAATTTATCGCAGTTTTTCGCGTCTTACGACGCGAAAAACTGCGATAAATTTGAGAAAAGTAATAGCACACCGATCCCGAACAATACGCACGTTTTGATATATAATTTGCGAGGGTTTTCTCAAAGCTGCGGGGCGAGTTAAGGGACGAAAACTTGGAGGAAGATGAAAAATAACTAGAAAATTCCCCCTGGGAAATTTTGAAAGGGACACGGGGTGTGTTGGAGCCGACAAAATTATCTACGTTTTAAAGTTTGAATGAAGTCTCTAGGACAAAGTATGGCCGAGCAGCGGACAATTGAAAAAGGCTGCAAATTGAGAAAACGGCAGATATCAGAGGTAGTCAGTCCCTGATTAATGAATTGCTCTCAGCTGTGTTTCTGTGGTTTTCTCCTTGTCTGTCTCTGTTGATCACCTCAGCTGTCTGTGTCTGCTTCTCTCCTCTGCTTCATGTCTCTGTTAACATGAATTAATGAACTGAATCAATAAACATGAATGGAGCTAATGTTAACGGAGCTAACAGAGCTAACACTAACTGAGCTAACAGCTAAAGGTGCGAATATAGCTAACGGCGCTAGCGCTAACAGAGCTAACTGTGCTAACAGAGCTAACAGAGCTAACGGCGTTAACAAGGGGGCGGGGGGATGGGGTTTTCATTATGCATTTGTCTGTGTGTGTGTGTTTATGTATCTGTCGTTGTGTGTGACTGCGTATGTGTGTGTCTTCGTCTGTTTGTGTGTGTGTGTCTGCTTGAACTACACAAGCAGCCCAACCAGCTCCTACATGGAGATGTGTCTGGTATATGTGTGTCTGAATGTGTGTGTGTGTGTGTGTTTGTTTGTGTGCGTGTGTAACTTCTGCCCCACCTGCTGATAATTACCTCTGCACCTCTCCCACTTTTTACCTGTTCCTGTTCAGTTTTGACGTGCTTGTTTTTAATCACTTTTTAGCTGTTGGTTAGCCCTGCTTGTGTGTGTGTTTGTGTGACTACTGTCTCAACCTTTTTGGCAAAGCGCTTGGTGAAGCTGAGTTTAACTGTTTGTTGGATGGAGATTGTTTTCAAACAATGCCCTTGTTTTGACTGAGCTCGTTAAGATAATCATTCTCAGGCTTGTTGTCCTGCAGATGTGTGTGCGTGGGTTATTGACCGGTGTGTGTGTAAATGACAGTTGCACCTGTTAAACTCCTCCCTTGAAAAGCGGCTTTTTCGCTGTCGGTTTCTTCCGAACAACTTGCGATTGTGTCAAAACCGTAGCTGCTATCAAAAAAACGATTACACTGTGAGATGCGGACAAGTCTGGGCCAGATGTACGTGTGTTTTATGTCCAGATATTCTTTAGAAAAATGACAAAATGGTCGACTTAAAAAGACTCTGCGACTCAGAGAACAGGAGTTTGTATTGTATGCAGTGAGATTTGGGTTCGGCGAACCTCCTGAACTAAATCCTCTGGTGAGAGAACCGTACCTCGTATCAGAGTGTACTATAGATCATCGGACTCCCGAGAACTTCCTGAGTCCGGCCATCTCCTCGTTTTATTCCTGACACAACAACTTTTCGTTTTATGGCGATCTAAAGACAGGAGGCATTTCTGCTTTGCTCACAAAACAGCTCTGAATTTTAACATGGGACTTAATGGGAGAACAGGAGGGCGCTGGCTGCACAAAACGTCTCACTATTTAAATTCAGTAAGTCTCTCAGCTTTTTCGAGGACATCACACGAAAGAGGACAAGTTTGTCTACAAAATGAGCCCAAAATTATGCGTGTAGAGTGTAATTTGTGGCCGTAGCGACGAGAAAAAGAGAAGATTTTCAGATCGTTTTTAGACTCTGTGCCACTCTAGCACGCACTCTAGCACGAACATTCCGCGCAATACACACCCATTATAATCTCAAAATTTCCCGCCAAACGATCACTGTCATTGAACAGTGACTGATCAAAAACTATAGGACCAATCAAAATGTGGATGAACACACCAATAGACCAGACTTGGGTCTACATTTTAAAGTTGAAATGAAGTCTCTCGGTGAATGTATGCCTGAGCTACAGATGTTTGAAAAACTCCAATTTCAATCTTGTTTTTTTCGCCCGTCCCATTCATTTCTTATGGGAAATTTATCGCAGTTTTTCGCGTCTTACGACGCGAAAAACCGCGATAAATTTGAGAAAAGTAATAGCACACCGATCCCGAACAATACGCACGTTTTGATATATAATTTGCGAGGGTTTTCTCAAAGCTGTGGGACGAGTTTGAGGACGAAAACTTGGAGGAAGATGAAAAATAATAATAAGAAGAAGAAGAAGAAACGCGCGGGATAGTAATAAGTGACTCGGGGCTACGCCCCGAGTCACTGGCTCCTGCAGCTATTTCATAGCTGTAGGAGCCAGTGACTCGGGACGTTGCCCCGTGTCCCTAATAAGAAGAAGAAGAAGAAGAAACGCGCGGGATAGTAATAAGTGACTCGGGGCTACGCCCCGAGTCACTGGCTCCTGCAGCTATTTCATAGCTGTAGGAGCCAGTGACTCGGGACGTTGCCCCGTGTCCCTAATGAGAGAAAGAAAGAACATAGCTAGAGGTGAGGGAAAAATACGGGGGGAGGAAAGGTGGGGATGGCACTGGTAGAGGGGCGCCTTCAAAGTGTTGAAGCACTTGAAATTTATTGCAAATAACTGCTCCTGATGCTCCGCCGTTTCAATTTCACACAACACAATTCCACAGCTCTGGAGCAAATGTGTCCCTGTCAGGATCACTTAGTGCTTCCGCTGCTCTCTGCCTCACACCTCTGCCCCCTTCCTCCGCCTTCTCCTCCTTCCCCTTCACCTTCGCTCCTTCATCTCCCTCACTCGCTCCCCTTTTCTCCAGCCCCTCGCATCTTATCCCTCCCATCTCTTTTTAATGTTCTTTTTAAATGGTTAGGCCACCGCAGACAGACAGGGATGGAGAGAGGTGGGAAATGGGCAGTGAATGAGTGAGGAGAAAGACAATAGACAATAGAAAAATGAGAACAAAAAAGGAATGGGGGGAAACGGAAAGACAGAAAGAAGTAGAGAGACAGCTGGCCAAGTTGTGCAAAAAAAAAGTTAACTTATATGGGACTATTCTGATACGAACGTTATTGTCAGACAGAAAAAAAAGAGAAAAAAGGAAGAGGGAGGGGAACCACATCTTTTTATTTTTTGTTCCAGCTAATATTCAAACCAGTTTTGAAACTCAAATGAGATGTGCAGCAACCAGAGGAAGCCCATTAAAGCTTTGGTAATAAAAGACTCACTGTTCATTAGTGGGCTGACACCAAACTGTCCTTTATCGACACCAGATACTCGCCACAGTCCCCTTCCTACACCCTCACCACAGTGGGTGAGGAAGGTTGGACGGATGGAGAGATAAAGGAATAGGGTACGAAGAATATTATTCATTTGGGCCATGCTGTGAATAATTTATCTCCAGGATGACAAGCAACTCTGGATCCATAATGAGGTGGAGGCCAGTGTTTGGGAGACTTTCATCTTCCACAGTTTAAAGACCCCTTGTCCTGGCATTAAAATCACCAAATAAAAGCATCAGTGTAACTAAAACTGTATCTCCATAGGCACACACACACTGATAGATACTCCATATGCACACACACACACACGCACACACACTGATAGAGACTCCACAGCACAACTAAGCATCGGGATGAGAATCAGCAGTGTTCGCTACATGGTACAACACAGCTGGATTAGCACTGTATGCCTCAGCGGCGGCATCATGTGCACTGGCAGCAGCCTCTGAGTGGCAGGAAGAATCAGTCAGGGAATCAGCCTGAGACTGTGGTGCTGAGGCGGAGAGAGGAGTAGCGAAGACAAGGAAGAGTTGAGAAGAGAGAAGGAGCAAAAGAGAGAGCTTCACTCAGTCTGCAGTGGTTTGATAAGAGTTATTATTTCACTATCTCTCCCTGGGCCTAGTCCTGAGCTGGCATACACAGGCGCACACACACACATGCACAAACACGTATGCATACATACAGACACTCACAGGAAAGATAGAGAGAGAGAGAGAGGTGGGGGAGGGGGCGCAGAAGAAAAGAATGCAGATTAAGGATATTTTAATGCGTGGGATAAGGAAAACAGGCCACAGAGCACTTATTACAAGCTAGCACTGAAACTGCAAGGGAGACAGTTGTTCCACCTTTTACTACTAACCCATTTATTTGACCATGTTTCATCAGTCACACTCACTCACACACACACAGACACACACACAGCACAACATGTGTCTACAGTCAGAAGCTGGATGGCATAAAAGATGCATTTTCTGCTTGCCCAAGCAATCTCCTGAAGTACTTAGAGTTTGGTCCTGGGCCAAGGATCACCTTTTGGAGCAACATTTGTTTTATGTCCCTCTAATGTGGACATGATGGACTGATGTTGTCACAATATCAGAATTCTGGCTTTAATAATGTGGAATTTTACTGTGACAAGAAGATATTTTCTCGATTTTGGAAAAGAAGTTTGGTTACAGCAGTTGATTATCCATCAAAGTCAGCATTGTAAGCAAATTGAATTTTTTACTTCTGTCATCAGCTCAGTCGGCCAGTTTAGGAGGGCCTGGATTCAATTCAAAGTGCGCTGGGCTGTTTGATGTTAGTACCATATCCTCAGTGGGATGTTTGTCCCCATTCGAGATTTATTTGTCCCGCTGTCTGGCACACAGCCAAGCTGAAGCTGCAGGCTTCTTTTCTTAAAGCTCCACCATCACTCTCAAGCTCAGAGTGCACACCACTTCCACTTCCACAAAAATGCATCCGGGTTTTGAAATTGCAATTTCAGTTTCATACCCACCTTTAACCCCACATTCATTAACTTAAATGCGAATTCAATAAAGAGATTATAGACTTCTATAAGTCCACATTGCGGTGTGGAATATAAACAGTCTGTGATTTGTTCATTTTGAACAGGGGGATGGCCCAACCCCCAACCCCACTTAATTCTAACCCTATAATAAAAACTATATGTTGTCATGTCTCCCCTGACACATTTTGTTACAGAGGTGGTTTGGTCTGAGGTTGTACATTTAGCCAGTCAGACACCACTGAATAATCATAGGAATATTATAGGAATACTAACAGACAGCAGTGTGTCTCTATGATCCCCTCACTCATCCGTGACTACACTTTGCTACTTGTCACTTTGAACATGAAGGTGACACGACTCTATATAGTATAAAGGCTACACTATAATATAGAATTGGGTATTGATAGTATATAGTTTTGAGAATGTTATAGATCCAAGATGAAACTTGACAGTAGGGACTGAGAGAAAACGGTGCAGTTACAAATCTGCCTGCTACTTCAGCACCACGGACAGCACCATGGATGTATCAATACACCGCACAGTTAAGCTACTGATATTTCAGAGCCATGGTCGGGGTATATTATCTAACTTGCACAAACCTCAGTCAGATAAAGATCAATGAGTCAAACAGACTAGACTAGCATATGCAACCACACAACCCGTCTGTCCCTGCACTCTGCTAGTAGAGGATGGAGAGGGGGGATAGCTGTTAACGCGGGGGATGCATTCTGGTGATTTTGCTAACAAGGGGGATGGCATCCCCCCTCATCTCCCCTAAGATTGCCTGCTGAGTATAAATACGACAATCCTGGAAACACTGGATTGTTTTTTTTGTTTTTCAAATGGGAAAGTCAAGGGTCAAAAAAGGGACACATCAACATCATGTCAGCCACCTACAACTGACAGACCAGTGACAGGCAAGGACCACACTCCTGACATGTTTGGGGCATGTCAAAACAAAGGCCTGACAACAGATGTGGATTCACTGATGCATATTAAGAATGTGCGCTGACAGGTATGTACTGTAGTCCAACACAAGGCGAAACACATGCACGCTGAAGTGCACACTCAAGCACAAAGACACCTGGCACTACCAACAATAAAAATCTTAAATGAAAATGCCCGTAGCTCTTTCCTAATTGGATGTGACTTGTCACACAGCTGACAAACACACAGTGAAAACTCCTGTTTCACTTCCATGAGTGTCTTCTCACATTTCTCCACTTCCTACCCTGCCTTCCTTCTCCTTACAGTCAGATGAGAGGAGGAGATGTACGGAAGAGATGAGTCGGGAGGAATCGAAGAAACACATTTTCTGAAAATGAGACACTTTCCAGTCAAGCTTCCTCTATGCCAGTGACTTATGACGATGCACAGCTGGATCAGCTCTCAGTGAGTTTGCAGATAAATGTGATGCACAGTTACTTCTTTCTTCAGTCATGTCCTTTCCACATGAAAAGAGGACGCCCTCTAGAAACTACTGGTGTGGACCAGAGGAGTGTGAAAAATTGTTCTGTCATGGTTTTGGTCATTCACAGCTACTCTCATTCCATGTTTTTAAGTAGCTGCTGGAGTAATGTACACCTACGTGTTATTTGGCTTGTTTTAGTTAGCCCCACTCAATCAGCTGGTGTATCCAGTGCAGAGCAGGTATTCACAAATGGAGAGTGACTGTCCACACAGGATGCTCTTGTATTTTCCCGCTAAAGCCTCCTCTGGAAAGCTTCCTTGCTTCTTGCTCCTTTAAGAAGAATTTAGGGTATTAGAATATCCTTACTGATGGTGGAGCTGATTATTTTCTGACTCACACAAGGGTAGCAGATGAAACAGATACAACGCAATCACAGGTGATGAGCTGTCAGCTAAATGAGCTCACTTCCTGCGTAAGTGGTGAGAATTCATTAAAATAGTGGAAAGGGGGTAAAGAAGGCGGTGGGCAGGGTGGAGGCTCCAGCCTTCACAAGACAATTGTGCTTAAAAGACTAGGTGGCAGGATGGTCGTGCCACACGGGTGGATTTGAGTGCATGCACAAGTGTGTGGGCACTTATGAAGACAGGCATGTTTAAATAACAGGAAAAGAGCACAGTTGAGAGCAGGCTGTGCGAGTGATGCAGTAATAGCTTTGACATTTTTGCAGCGCCATTTTTATGTAGCTCTACAAAGTGCCAGGTACAAAGGGGTGAGACGCAGAGAAGAGAGAGGAGGAAACTTTTAATGCTCCCCTTGTGTGAAAACTGCAGTGTAATTACAATAAAAACGCTCAGATGAGGAGGAGTAATTGTTAAAATTGTTTTTACTCTGTTTAATTCAGTCCCCTCTCTCTTGAGTGGCCCACCTGTCTCTCTGTGTCCACGAGGCAGGTGGAGCTCAGGGGAGGGTGGGGGAGCTGGTGGTGCTTGGCAGGAACCATGCGGCCATGCTCAGCCCTTCATACTTCATTAGTGTCTCCCGTTTGCTTCCTGCCCTTTTTTTCTTCATCCCCTCCTATTCCACAGTCATCCCGACCTCATTTATTGCCACAGTCTCGCTGGGAATTAGCTCTCCCTTAGGGATGTCCAACAAAGGAAAAGTGTGAGTGTGTGTGCTTACACCACGCACCTGAGCGATACAGCAGTGCTGCAGAGCGCTGAAACCCATACACCAGGTGTTTGCATGACCCCCTTGATAATGCCTTATACTCTGTATATCACCCTTCCTCTTAATTCTTCCATTCTTCATGTGCAGTACACTTAGTCACAGGAATGAAAGGCATGACGCCAGCAAAGCTTGGAATTCCTCACTCAGCCACCTCATCACCAGCACATCACCTCACAAAGAGAGTGGAGCCATTGCTGCTATCCTCTTGCTTTGATCTGCTGTGTGAAATAAAGTAAAGTAATTTAAAGCATGCTGCACATTCACACTTTCACACACAGACACGCACACATTGAAAGAGAATGAGCATGCATGTGCAAATGCACCTGCGAAAGCTCTCTTGAAATGTGGATACTCTGAACCTGCCTCTGCCCTGATAAAAAGCAGCAGGTGCACACACATTCACACCTATATATAACCAGGAAAAAAGTGAATAAGTGGTTGTGCATTGCAGACCAGCTTCAGTGACCCTTTTAGCACCTTTCAACTCCCTTTTTCACTCGCAGTACCTCAGTTTCTCATTCTTTTCCTCCAACAAGCTCATCCCTCACTCCAGGGCCACAGAAAGCCTTTGATTAACCAGAATCATGTGTGTGGGCCACAAATACAGCTGGATTAGTAGCAGGCAGAGATGGAGAAAGAGTACCAGAGCTGATGCAGTAGCAGCTTGTCAGGGGGTCACTACATTACGCAGGAAAAGGAAACACAATTTAAGAGAATGTAATACATATAAATCATATGAAGGTCAAAGAAAAATAGTATCTTTTAATACAGATAAATAAATGAAATGACAATTTTCTTTATAAATTACAGGCAGTCCTGGCCTGCTGATATTTCTATTCCACACTTAATTTCCTGGATAAACAAGTTTTTAAAAAGGAAATACATCTCCACAAGGAGCGTTATGTATCTATGTGTGGAAATCACATTTACACCAGCAAATTGGGTAGAAATTCACCTGCTATCTCACACTGATTGGATCCAATGTAACGGTTTTCTTGACCTAACTGAGCTTGAAAAGGCTGATAATTGAATGAATCTACCTACTGTTCTCTCCACACAGGAGACAAAGGGAAGTATTTTCTCACAAAGACAGATAATGGTGCATGGTGTTCCCACAGTTTTGTTTCAGGCAGGTTGCAATATCCACTCTTACTTTAAGTCCTAAACATAGCTAAAGCCACATCTCATAATACTTGAAATGTGAAAACTTTAAGTGGTTTGTTCCCACAACTTTCCCAGTGCGTCTAACCATGGAAAGAGGCTAAAGACATGAACCTTTAAAGAGTAGAAAATAATCCTACTCTTTGTCCCTGTGCCCCAAGAGAAAGTGGTCATGTTGGCCTCTGTGTCATATCCACATGGCACAAACATATTCCCACGGTCCCCCCAGGAAAACGACCACACAGTAATTACAATGGGGTGAAAGGCATGGTCAAGACAACAAATGCTTACTTGCCATGTTAGCTGACTGTCACCAGGGGTGCATTATGCTGGCCGGGACTACGAAACGTGAACAACGTATTCAATACATCAGGTTGCTTTTAACAGCTAGTACCTACACCGCGGGACTCAAGCCAAGGCCTTGTCACAGAGATAGATCTGTGATTACTGTATAAAGCCGACCAAGGAGGCTTTGCCCACAAGAAACAAAAGCAGACACAGAGGGAAGATCAAGGATCAGAGCAATAATGGAGAGGGGAGAGAGAGAGCTGAGAGGGAGGGACGAACGCGCAGCCGAACAGATTGAAAGTGTCAGCGCCCCACTTTACAGCAGATGGGGATTTCACGATGCACAGCTCTCCTCTCGTTCTCTATTTACTATTCTCCCACTTAGGCTTAGCGAGAAGCAACTCTTTAGTGAGACTGTCATGGCTCTTGTCTAAATACATTCATATTCTGCTGCACAAACAAGCGCAACACAATTCAGCGCGGTGATATGAATTTGTCAGGAGCGATATATGGTTACTTGTGTCTATAAGAATAAATAACAGCAAACACAACAGGCGCAAAATATTCTCTTCAAGCCAAAGACACCAGAGGCATTAGAGTGTAATTGGCTTGATACGCACACACAAACACACATCCTGCTGTCTCCATCCTCAAGGACTGCTGTGGGTTCAGGCGTAGAGCACCCAGCTTGGTAATGAGGGAGAAAACTAATATTTGGAGTGCATTAATATTGTTGATCTGAGGTGGCGCTGGGGCTAAGCACACCAGCCGACGCTTGTTTGTGAAATATGCTGGTGTTTGTGTATTGGAAGTGCAGTGGCGGCCAGGCGGAGAGCATCACTCAGCCATACGCCGGGCAGCTGAAGCCTGCAGATCCACTCGTACGCACTCAACAGCAATCCATCCTCAACCCTCCATTACTCGTTCCGCACACGTGCAGATGTATGTGGAGTCACACATGCGAGCACCACCAGATGCTCACTGACCAGGCAGGTGAACGAAGACATTTATGAAACTGTTTTTGAAAATAAGATCTCATTTGACCATTTTTCTGATTAATATTTAAAAGTCCATTCTGTAGTCTCACAGTTTGCTTTAATTACTGAACTTTGAAGAACGCTAATCCTCAAGTCTTTTTTGTTCATCAGTTTATTTATCCTAAAGCATTTTCTGAGCCGTCCTTGCCACGAGAGGACCCTTTTTACTGTTTACTGCAATGTTTCTCTGCAGCAAGAAATTATACAAATTAGTTCTTTCAAAGGAGGTATTCGCACATCCAACCACCTCAGATGCAGGTACGTATGGAAGGCATCACTTCAGCCTTGAGAAAAGAAGATCCCACACACTGCTCCTGCTCAGCATCAGAATTTATTGATCATGTCAGCATTTCGGTAACTCTGTACCTTCGTCAAGGGTGTTCAAACACGTGTTTAAACATGCTGAAAACACTCATACAGCCTGGTTCTCATACACCATTGCGGCATTAACACTAAACTTCCAAAATCAGCTATTAAACAGCATATTTTCAGTCAATTTTAGCAAACAACAAACCAAGGCCAATGTTTTGGAGCTTCCGGTGTAGCTGCCAGATATCCTGATGATGGATATCTGGACCAAGACTTCCTCTTCCTTGCGCCAATCATAATTTACAGAATGACTAGCAGCTTCACATTTCAGCTAATCTCCATAAACAGATATCTGCCTATGAGATCAATTAAAACAAGGCTAATAAAAAGCTAAATTATCATTAGACAATAGCCGGTGGATTCCTACGTTAACCTCTCTCCACAAGGACTGTTTGCCTGCATGCAAACAAAGCCCGCTCAAACGTGATTGGTCAATACAAGTCTGACTACAAACAGACAACAAATGAAACCTTGTCCCTTTCTGCATTCATATGCAAATATCTGTTTATAGAGATTAGAGATACAGCAACAAACATGACTACACTCTAGCACCTTCCCGACACACGCAATAGAATCACAATGACGTGAAGACGCTATGCTAGCATTTCATGGCTTTTCTGTGGTCTTTTAAACAACAGAGAGGGTTTAGAAAGCTCTCAAGTGCAGTAGCTTCCCTGCTGTGGCAGGCAACAGAGCAGTGGAGGTGCGGATAGTCTGTAGGGAATTTGGCCTGAGGTCAGATGGAAGAATACAGAAGGATACATGGGGAGTCACTTCCATTTATTCCTGGCTCCAGCAGTCTGGTTACAATGTTATGCTGAATCTGCTGAGCAGAGGGAGGGAAGAAAACTGGAAGGGAAGGAGAGGGAGGGAGGGATGGACGGTGTATTTGAAATGTTGAACCACAGCTATTATCCCTTTGCCGGAAGAGTAAATGTGTGTGACTCAATTGTGACACAGCTTCTAATGATGGCCTCTCCTCTGACGGAGAGGAGCACACAGATGACCCCCTGATCCCATTGGCTCCTTGTCTCAATCACTGGTGTGTCACTAAAGCAAGTGCCAGGTCACGCACACACACATTTGTCTTGTGCCTGCGCCAAAGCAAAGGTGACAGGGATGACACCGTAACAAGGATGACTCACCTGTTCAAGCTGGGCATAACAACATCATCAATTTGCATTTGCCAGCCTTAGTTTAATTTGTTTTGACTGGAGAAATAAAAAAAAGTGGCTAAAAACTTAATTGCCTCCTGATTTTCTTTTTTTTTGTTTATGTTTTGTTTTTTGTTTTGTCCCTGCTGTAGGACATCCAGATCCTGGTGGACAGCGTGTGTCTCTATTAATAACTGTAATTCCAGCTGCCTTACCTCACTGGACTGCTCGTTTAAAAATGTAATGAAAACTCTAATGAAGCTGATATCTGTCTGGCCACTAAAATTTCCCCAGCGTACTAAGGTGGCCAAATGTGGCCCAGTCCCTAACCTCCTCTAAACCCCCACCCACCATCCCACACACACACTCACACACACACACACACACACCAGAGAGTCCAATTCCTCGGTATCTCACCAGAGCCTCCTGGCAACCACAGCTTTCATGCAGATTGTATCTCCAGGTCGGCGGTGTCAGGCTGCATCATGGCCTCGTGCAGGCGTTAGCACATGTGGCTAACCAGGGAGGCTGCAGATTAAATTACCATTCTGCCTCATGTGGGCAGAATGAGCAGAAACACATGTGTCGCCGTCGCTGATTTAATGAGCACATTAAGCACATCAGCACACTCACCATAAAGCGTCTGCACAGACATCTGCGTGTTGTCGGAATAAGGAACCCTGTGACTGGATGTGAGTGAAACCAATGCATCTCACTCTGGTTTTTCTCTGCGAGGAGATGTCAGTTTAAGGTCAGGATCTCTGGAAAAGATCAGGACTAGGTCGTCAGTTTGGAAAAACTATTTCCCACGCCCGCAAATGTATGATTGTTTTCAGATGGAGAGCAATTTAGTTAACCTACATTTTGGACGTTAAAAGGGCAAAAGGTTATAGAATAGATGTGTCTTCATGACTACAATATAGGACCAAAACATTGGTTATTTTTTCCTCACTGTCCCCTGCAGTGGGTGATGATGGACTAAGATATAAAGTAGGTGTTCACATGCTACACCAGCACAGGATTTTCAATATTTCCAAACAAACCATGTAAAGTGAACTTCTGAAAAGATCTAAAATTCACATAGAATCGAATGCTACACACCAACAACAGGGGCAAGCGACAAAGGGAGCAGTTAGCACAATAGCATGTTAGCTAGCAAGCTTCAGTTGGCCCAAATCAATAGTTATTTACTCCCTCCAACTGGCTGGGGACAAAAAAAAGAGAAAGAGAGAGAAAGAGGGAATATGTGCATGAGTGAAAGAGAGATGCTGAGTCGCAAGGCAATCAATTTCAGTTGTAAAAAAAAAAAAAAACCTAAGTCCAATGCAGCAAGGAAATGAGAAAATATCTGATCTAAAAAGCAACTAATAAATGTCAAACCATGTGTTCTTTTATAATCACTCCATCCATCTTCCACCATGCGTATCCTGCATATACTGTATGATATGTGCCGGCAGCCTGGTGGAAACCAATCAGGTAAAACCTGTGCTGTGGACCTGGGTGATGCTGCCCGGTGATAGACGGCTTTACAGATGTAAAGCCAGGGTTATTCTCTGCAGCAAAGAGTGGGAGGATGAATGGGGAAGGGACGTCATCTAAAGGCGTGTGGGTTTGAACATGTGTATGCTTCCATGTGCAGGTGTGTGTGTATGTGTGTGTGTGTGTGCGTGTGCGTGTGTGAATGTGATTGTATCAGTGAGTCTGCTCAAAAACCTGCGTGGAGAAGTGTGCTGGAGAGGTGAAGAGTTGTACAAATGAGGGACTGTATTGGCAAGCCTGGACTGAGAGAGACTGAGATGGCGAGGGCAAGGAGATAAGAGAGCCACAGCAAGCGGCAAGTCGGACCAAGTAATGGAAAAAGGAGGGGCTGAAGAGAGAGAGACTGAAAGCGGTGTAGGGCGGGCAGGAGTACCTGGGAAATTCAGAGAGGAAAAGCAGGCTGTCGCGCCCTGACATACGGTCTACCAGTCGTGAAGCTTAAACCAGTGTTGCTCTGTCGTGCTTGGCTGTATAGGCTCAGACAGAGACAGCATGGACAGACATTAGGGGTCACATACCATCCTACAACACGGGCCTTGTAACTGAATATAAATTAAAGCCAACGCTTAAATAATCCATCCCACAGATCATCGCTGAGTATGTTACAAGCAAAGCCCGAGCTCTGTGCTGCACAGTACATTAAAACCCTTCATTACCATGAATAAATCGTCTAACAAGATATGAAGTGCCACTCCACATTGGATTCTCCTCTATACAAGGAGAGCCCAATGTACCCTGGGATATGGAGGGAGAGGGAGAAGGGGGGTGAGGGGGTGGTGGGGGAGCGAGATAGTCCAATCACTGTCAGCGACTATGAATTATACATGAGTTGTAGTTTTAACACTGTCTGCTCACTCCCCCACTTTGTCACTATTAAATATTCACACCAACATCTTTGTAGGCCATTGTTAATTACTCATCACAACAACAAAAGGTCTCAACCGGAAATTGCCAATGCCAGCCCCCATTAGTATGTGTATGAAGCTTACAGATAGCACTATCAGATCAGATGGGTGGCTGCACGTCTTCCTTTTCCTTGGCAGAGACTGTCTGGGATTTGTGCACTCGCACACACGGTGCGCTACCTTCGGCAAAACATTCCCTCGTTCACGTGAATGGAAAATGCACAAGTATCACTCTTTTAAACTGGCACCTTGTTTTGTGAGGTTTTTACGCGCACCTTCCTGGTTGACCCAGAATACCGAACCGAGTAACGGTGGGCACACTGCTAAACTGGTGTGTTTGGCATGTGTGGATTTACTTTTGGCAGGCAAACATTCAAAAAGGTTTTAAGAAGAACAGGAAAAAAGGGATTGAGAAGTTGTTGAGATGCAGGAGAGTCAAAAGTCATTGTTCATATTTCTCTGCTAGACTTCACCGATGGTGGCAAACTGGCAAAAAGTAGCAAGGCTAAAAATTGAGTTTGGATTTTCTCACTAATGTCCAGTGCAGGCAGTTTCATGTGCTAAAGTTTTAAGATATCCACCTCAGAAACTTCTGCTGCCATCCCATCCAATCCAATCCTGAACTGGAATGAAATAGTAGTTGATTCTGTTTCTCAGGCTGCTTTCACACTAATACGTTTTTATTTTAAAACAATGAATGAACTCCATCCAGACAAGCGTTTCATCACCGTATCAGAAATAACTGCTGTCCAGATTAAGACGCCCGAAAACGCACATGACACATGACCGTGGACTGGCCATGCACGCGCCGGCGTTTAGTGTTAGCCTTCTGCATATTTAGGCGGTAGTAGCATGATAGAATGCAGAATTTCACTCCACGCCAGCTGCTCCACGACAGCAAGGCCAGCAACACCTGTAATTTTAACCAACCTCGATAGTCATGGCTCATGTTGTTTGATTTCATCCAGGAAAGGGTCGCATGATTGGGGCGTGATCAATCAGTAAGTGAACGTGGGTGTCTGCGCTATTCTATCCAGACTACAAGACAAGTTTTCAAAAAAAAAAAAAAAACAAAGAGTCAGCAGCCTTTACAAAAGTCTGTGTTTCAGTGGCTCTAAAACGCTGGAGTAGTGTGGATGTGAGGCGCAAGCATAGCAAAAGCTGTAATGTACTAGTGTGGGTGAAGCCTCAGGCTACACATATTTGGTCACTCAACAGCTACAACTGGTGTTGCTGCCAGCTCTATTTCCAAAATGATAAATGTATAAACTTCCTCAAATTAATATTATATCCTCACACTAAAGTCAAACTTGCTTTTGCATTAGGTTTACAAATATAGTAAGACTATATGTGTCATCATGCGCACTTACATGTACACATACTGCAAACACCAACACAAACAAGCACAGACACACCGTATATATAACCTATATATTGACATAAGCAAAATCTTACTGCGACTGGTTATGTCTGGTAACTTGCTGCAGAAAAAGCAGTTCTTCCTTTTAGCCATCCGGCAACATCAGATGGGAGGCGCAGAATAACACCCGAGTACTGACAAACACCCTTTGAAAAACATTGTTTTTCACCAAGGGAGAGAACAAAGTGAGCAGGCAAGAAGAGTTTTGCCCCCAGAAGCTGAAATTTTCACACTTTAATCCTGAGCTAAGCACCAACACACAGGAACCTTGGGCTGTGTGGCTTTACTCTACTGGCCTGGCTAACAAGGCTGCAGGGACATGCTGGAAAGTCACAAGGCAGAAAGTGCAGAAATGCCTATAACTAATGCAATCTGTATTTTGTCACACAGAGAGCTGAAAGTGTATCCACACATGCAAATTTGGATTTGCACGAATGTATGATAGTGTTTAATAGAGCCCCGGCCAGATTCCATTTCTCCAGTCAACCGCTGACCAAAGAGAAGGAATGTGTGAGCGTTCATGTGTGTGTTGAGGGTGGTGGCAGTGGGGGAGGTGAAGGGGGTTCGATAGATGGTGTAAACACACCAGCCTACATGGATTGGGCTAATATCCAGTTTGTTCCCTCTCGCCTCAGCTCCACGGTGGCTGCAACGCAATTTCTTCCAATTGACCTCCCTGCCACCGGCACAATCACTCTCCACCGGAGACACAACGGCCCCGGAATACGGAGCAGCCAGCAGCGCAGGCCTGGCGCTGGAGGAGCCAGTACAGAAAGGAGGTGGGGACTGAACCGACCACGAGGCGGAAATGAGATGAATTAGAGAGCGGGAAGGAGGAGGCACAGGGAGGTGAAAGAGCAAATTTATTCTGTGGTGTAGTGGCAGTGACAAAGCACAAACATTTAGAGATCAGCTAAGGAGGAAATTAGAAGCATTACAGCCAGCCCTGGTTGTTTCCATGCTTTCTGTCTGTCTGACTTTTAGTTGTTTTGGCCTGAATGGCGTTAATGAAACTGTAGAAGGCACTCGAGAAAAAAAAAGCAAAAGGCTGACCTCAGCTGAAAACTTGTAGGTGAATGATTCGGGCATTATGATAGTTTCAGGAGAGCTGGATTGTGTCAGTATACACATGTATATAAGTAACAGCAATAATACAAACATGAGGGAATTGCCCAAAGGCCAGGAACTAGATTTATGAGAGCAATAGCCCAGCCAAAGGCTAAAAGGCTTTATAACGGCAAAGGATTTCCAATAAAAGTGAGGTTGGAGCCCTCTAAGAGCAGCACTCTCGAGTAATAGGATTAGTACAAGTCAAGAGCACGGCCATCTTAACTCTTTATGTTGCAGAAATCGCTGAGAAGCATCTCTGCCACAGTCGGTACAGCTGTGCTGATGGTGCAAGAAAAATCCTGAACCTGCTCCGTGACGCTCGGCCCTGGCCCTTTGAACCCAAACGCACTCATGCACACGTGTTGTCCGCCATGCCAATGAAGACCAGGAAACAAGCGCTCAGTGTGATTTGCACCCCTCTGGATCACGTCCACGTCCAGCGGGGAGGAGACCAAGCAAGAACTGACGGACCAGAGTTCAAGAGATGTAAAGGGATAGCTGAAAATGAGTAATATGTGGAGTAATGAATTTATAGCTCGCGGCTTATCTCTCATTCTCACTCCATTCAACACAAACTGCTGACTGCACCATGTTTCCCCCAGCGCCCCCGCCCCCTCCACCTGCCCGTGGCAACTCTCTGGTGCTCGTTCTTCTCATTTCTTTAAATGTTAAATGAAATTAGCGCAATGCATCAGTGAGTTCATTTTTCCCACTGAAAATCACTTGGTAATCTGCTCTGCACATGAAAGGAAGGCGCCGGGGCACCTGAAGGTCGGCCACATCTCTGCGCTCACCATGCACTTCCCTTTTTTCAAACATAGGAGTCAAATCATTGATTCTTCTTTTTGTCCACCTCTCTCTCTGTATTGCATCCTGCCCTGCAGACTCATTCCTGTGTTCTCCCTCTCCCTCTGTCTCTCTGTGCTGCTCAGCTGAATTTGTAAGAGGCATTGTGTTTGGCTCTCCATTAAACTCAGTGAGCCAGCAGATGAGCAGGGCATCCTCGCTGTGCCAGTCGTTATGTGAATGTGTGTGTGTGTGATTGGGAGCATGTTGCCGTGTGTGTTTGGGAATGTGCGCATAGGTATGTTTGCACACATGCATCTGCGTGTACACAATGGGCATGCTGCTGTTTTCCTCTCTGTCCTGTGTGTATCCTTTAACTGCAGCCCGCTTCCTTACCCACAATGCCTAGCAGGCTCATTTCTGCACCTTTCCCATACTCCCTAATGGCTTGATGGGTCTTCCAGTCCCTCAATCTGGCTGTCTAAATCACTGTGCCACAGAGTCCATGTGTACTAGTGCAAAAAGAGCATCCCCTTAGCTTTCTTGGAGCATTCACAATGCTGACGGCTCTCTGCTTCTTTCCCCTACAGAGACAAACTCTGGTGCGGAAGTGGTAACCACCGCTGGGAATTGAGCTGCAGGAGGATAGAGCAGAAGAGGAGAGCGGTGGAATTGTGCAGAGATTTAATTCACCTCTGAGAAGATGGCAGCTTAATGTATATAAATGCACTATAAGGAGAGGAATGAGGGGAGAGAGGCAGCTGCTGCATGGGGAATCATCACGGTTATCTCAAAGCTAAGGAGTGGAGACATAGAGACAAGATAATTCAATATATTACTACCCGAGCATAAATGGACAACCCCAAAGCTTAAGTAGCACGGGCTTGTTTGTTTTCTGCTGCTGCAGAGGTCATAAAGACTTGATTTCTTGTGACAGGAGAATATAAGCGGATGAAAAATAAAACCATTCACTCTTCTCTTTGTTAGACCTGCTGTTTAGAATGTCAAAACAAATAGGTTGTTGGACATGTACCATCTGCTGTGTAGGCCTCAAACACAGGGGTCAAATCCTTTCGGATTCAGAGGTGAAATCAAAATTAATTCTCATGTTCAAAATAGTTAAATCAACCTAGACAGCGCATACTCCTTTGATCATGTACATTTAGCATCACTTACTTTCCAAGTCTATGCATGGCCTGTTAGACCAAGATGGTTCTATCTTTTTTTTTTTTTTTTTTCCTGTGGAGTAGCTCAGAAGTGATGACACTCAGGCAGGGGGCCGTGGCTTTATGGCTCTCTGTCTGTCTGCCCAGTCAGTCTGCCATGTAATGCCCAGACAGTGCTCACAGCCAACAGGCTAAGTCTACCCTGACCACCTACTGTCCTCACATCCCGAACGGCTTTCCCCTCGGCCCTCGTGAGGCTTATGGCTACAGAGTTTGGTTTCATCCACATCATGCAGAAAACTAGCCACTGGTCCCCAGCTATGGGCTCCAGAGTGTCAGATCTGGGGCATGGTATGACACTCGGGGCTGGCTTTCATTCCAGCCTCACACACTGACACTTTGTTCACTGTCACACTCCAGCAGGACGTGCTAAGAAAACAAAACTAAGACTGTTCAGTCACTGCTCACCCAATGTGCAAACAGACACACATGTAGGCACAAATATATACACTCTCTACATGCAGCTGTACACACACACACGCACGCACGCACGCACGCACGCACGCGCGCGCAAACACACACATACCACTCCTTCTGTAAACTACTCAGCTGGAAGAATACTGTGTCAGCTATTGCACAGTGGGAGAGGGAAGCAAAAAGATAGACAGAGACCGAAAGAGAGAAAATAAGCCCAGATAAAGAATTGAATATGTAGGAGAGGATTCATGAGGAAGGCAGCATGAAAGATGCACGGCGACATGGAGGAATATCAAGAACGAGAATAGAGTGGGAGCTCGGAAATAGAGACAGAGCGACAGACAAGGGGAAAAGAAGAGAGGGAAAGACGGACCAAAAAGCAGAGCGTCAGTCTTTGCATTTAGCATTCTTCTCGCTGTCCTGACTGTCTTGTCCAGCTACTCGACTGTGCAGCCGAGCTAGCCATTCAAAAGCCTCTCACATAGCCTTTCACACTGGGCTCCAACATTTTCTTACACTTCCTCCCACTCCATCTTACTCTCCCCGTCTCTGTCTCTTAACCCCCTGCTGCCACCTCAGCTCCTCCGAGTGCGACTCTCCAACAGCACTCTCGGCACAATAGTTTCTCCACGTGCGACAGCTTTCACTTTCCCCTCCCTCCTCTATTTTACTTACCTGTTCACCTTACTAGAGTCTGCTTCTCTAAAAGTTGGGCCACAAGGACGGATTGATTTTAATATAATGCAAATACTGCAAAAATGTCTAATACTATTGACCTTACTAAATGCTAATCATGCATAAACACACAGCGCTCCTGTCCGACCGTCATCTCTCAATCCCACTATAACCCCATCCAACAACATCTAATGAAGTAGAGAAAGAACACTCCTGCGTTATAAAAGGCATGGGGTGAGTTTAATTAAACAATGCTAATGAGCAACTAATTAAAAGCTTTCCGATCAAAACAAGGCAGTAATTACCTGGAGCAGAGATGGATAATGAGCACACTACAATCACTGGCAGACAGGCAAACCCATGGAGACCTGAGTTCAGATCAATTCCCTTAGTATTAATGGCCGCTCTCTTTTCTCTGTCTTCCTTTCCCTGATGTCTTCCTCCGCTTCAACTCCTGCAATACGTCAGACTGTAGAGAGGATGAGTAAAGGCTGACATGGAGCCTAGGAAGGAGCTCTTGAGGAAATGCTGTTGCCGGAGTGTTGACACAAACATCAAACATGCTTCTTATGCCAATGTCACTCACTCACTGTGTCTCTCACACACACTTCCTCTATCTATTGATTCTAATCTCCCCGTCTTCTTCTCAAGCGGTTTCACTTTCTCACACCTTCACTCTGAATGGCAATTAGCTTTGTGGAGGGAACCTTTTTCGACTGATTCCTCAGGGTGACGCAATGGCCTTCGCTTTCTGACCACATTGACAAGTACGCATCCATGACTGGTTTCTCTTTCTGGCACTGCAGGAAACTCCTCGACTTGGCTGACAGGGTCGCGGCCACAGAGACTGGAGGAGTCACGCCATCTCAACCGCTCTGATGCCATGGGATATACCCACGGCGTGCCTCGTGCAACCTTCCATGCCAGCTGAGGAGAGAGTGAGGAGGAATCGCAGGTGAGAGGAGGGCGGGATGAAAGACTGGGAGTGATACAAGTGCAAAATTCAACTGATAGTCAAAGAAGCCCAGAGGCCTGTTAGATAACACGGTAAGACAGGAGACGGCGAAGAAAAGAAGAAAAGGAGTACGATACGAAGACAAAAGAGCAAGAAAGTGATCAGAACGCAGTTGGACACAGGAATACGATGAACGGCCAGAAAGAATAAGGCAAGACATGGGGGATATGCAGAGATAGATCCAGCGATGAGGAAGAAAGAGAGATAAATAGATGGATAGATACCAATGCCCTCTCGGCATTTTTTCTTCCTTTGATCCTCTCCTCACAACTAAAAAGATTATCAGTTTCTCAGAAACGCCTCAGTCAACAGGGAGCAGCCGGCATCATCTGTTTCCTCCGCTCTTTTTCCTTCAAACAAGCCAACAGAAGGCTTTTGAATGTGTGTTATTCCAAATCTCTTTACAGTTAATATGGTACATGCTAAAGCTCAAAACACACCGCCACCGAAAAGCGGCGAATCATATGATACGTGTCAAGTATGGCCTCAAGCACCAACAGGAAGTGTCGCCCACACACAGCACAGGACCACAGAATGGGCGTGTTACCTATTGTAGTTGTCTATATTTGATTAATCGCTTGAAAAATTAATAATCTGAGTAGTGATATTATGTTTTGAAAGCAGCAGATCAAGCAGCATAGCTGGTTGGCTATACAGTCAGAGGCTGCAAACGAGGAAACAAAGGGTTTGTGTGCACCTCATGAATGAAAGGATGTAAGAACAGGGGGCATACCACAATCTAGAGAAAAAATGGGCCCAGGTCTCCCTTGAGAAAATATTCTTCAGAAAAAAAATGATGAAATATCATAAATTCTGTCAAGTTTGAGAACTTTAAATGTATTTGTTTCAAATAACCAAAATTACATCTGAACAAATGTCAACAAAGGTTGACATTTAAGCATCATGATAGCTCTATGACTGAAAATGTGGGGCTCTGTGCTCACTCAGTCACTCAGAAAGTGGTTCCTTCTCTGCAGTTGGCTCTCCCATAGACCCGGGATAAGGTGAAATATTTAAGGATTGGAGGCAAATTATGTGTTTTATGTTTTTTTTCATACTAAAATTAACCATACTATACAGCTTCAACAACTGGTTTCTCCTCATCCATTGTAATACTGACCTACTACTATAGAAACATGGCGGGACCACCTCCATCTCTAGATATAAAGAGCTTATTCTAAGGTAACGACAACACAACAATTGTTATTGTCAGGTGATTAAACGCCATTTCTGCTGATACATCTCCCATATCCTACACACTGGACCTTTAAGACAGCCATTAGATCACATTATTAACAGTGATAAGAACATATGAAAGGGATTCTTAATGAAAAACTGTCCATCTTCTGCACATCAAATGAAGGTTTAGACTCTTGCAGATAGTAATTTAATACTTCTGAGGCCACCAATATTACTGGTGTCCTTGATGTATTTTATGCAATTAGCCATGACCTATGCTCTGCAGTACACACACACACACACACACACACACACACACACACACACACGCAGAGCTTGTGGCGTTTATTGCTCTATCCTCCTTGCACTCTTCACCCATGATGCATCAACTATTTTACCAGGTGGGCTGATCAAAACAGCCCTGGCTGTGGGCTATGTCTCTAGCTCAGCCAATACACTTTACACACTTATTCTACCATGCATTTTAGCTGAAATATTAACTGAAGAAAACGAATAAAAAAGCATTTGGATGAAGAAAGTAAGGTCAATTCAAGGTCCATTCATGCATATATTCCTATATCGTTTCAAGATTTTCATAATTTTCTCTTATTCAAACCAGGCATGAGGTCATGAGTAGCATGCAAATCGGCCAGCTGATACTGACGCCTTATGTAGCTTGATGATTCTCCCTGACAAAGCCCGGATGATGAAATCACATGGTGAGACATATGAAACTGCACAGACCCTAAATGCTAAACGCTAACTGAACGGAAGTAAGCTGCCATCTAAATGAGAGAGGTGGGTTAGAAAAAACATTTATTTATCCTTTGTCCAGAGCTAAATAAAATGTTCCGGGCATCAGAGAATCTCACATACAATGACCTCCAATGGAGGGAAAATGTTGAATGGTTGGACCTCTACGCCCACAGCTGATACTACACCCAATCTCACTCCAGCAGAGAAAGGTGTGAAGAGACAAGGTCACTTTCAGCCTTCCATTTTGAATGTCACACACTCAAAATGCAAAAATGAGTAATTTAGTGGATTTTTTTAAACCAGTGCACACAAACCTAAGCCAGTTACACTTGGCTGAGTGGTCAGGTACTAAGTACTGTATTAATACAGTAGGGCAGATTCTGATGACAGGTCTTAGGTTGATGAACTTCAACAAAGCCTAAATTCTTTACAGACAGGCATGTAAATGGACAATGGATTAGCGTCAGTCCATGTTAAAGCAGAGCAAGAATGTGAGCATACAAATTGGTTTGCACATCCTCAACTGCCAGTATTACTTTTCACCACCGATACTGTTGCAGTGTCTGTGTTCCAGCTTTAAAGCAAAAAGGGCAAACGATCTATTCTGAGCTTGTTACATAGTGGGTCACAGAGTACGCTGTCTCTCAAACACGCTCACCAGAAATTTGAATTAAACAGAAATGCTTCACCGTGTCCTTCCCTAAACCATCCGTCCAAATAGATCCATAAACAAGGCAGGAACGGTTTCACAAACAATTTAGCAACAAGCTGCGGCAGATGTTCACTCGAGATGCTGTGTGGGCAGCTAGTTCTTTTTTTAGTTTTTAGCAAGAGGAACAGAATAGAGCAGAATGCTTTATATACAGGTAAACCCAGACATACACTCAAATATGTAATAAACACAAATCCCATCATGCCTCTTGTTTCCTGACAATTGTAAGGGAGCACTAAAATATTTTACCCATTTCCCATCATTTCCTCTCCTTTCCTGCATCCTCCCCTAAACACTATGGCAGATACATAATAGTTCAATATTTGAAATAGGGACAAATGCAGATTCAGTGTACAACCCTGTGTTTGATATAAATATATATTGGTGAAGTGGATTTGTGCTTGCAGCTGTACAGGGTTTCCTACATGGGTCTGAAGCTTCAGCCTCTGCAGGACAAAGCAGCAGACTCTGGCAGACAGCTACCACAGATCACACCACATGTATCTACCTCCTCTCTCGACTACTCTCATCTCCTGTCCACACTTTTTCCACTTTTCTCTTCTTCTGTGAGGAAGGGGAAAGAGAGACAGATAAGGCTGCTTCCTCAGAAATTACCTATCACAGCTTGGCAATGTGTTCAGCACTGCTGTCTGAGAAATGCTGAATTTGTCAATCCAGTACAACTGAAAGGAATATGTGAGCTCAATTTTAGCTGTCGTTTTAAATGAGTCAAGAACTGTAGGTGTATGGATATCACAGTGCACGCTGCATAGCTAAAATGGGAAACAAATCATGCTCTGCAGCTTTTATTCCCATTTTTTTTCCTATACAGAGATTAACCAAGAGTGAAGACCTTCACTAACTACGATCAGAGGACATTCATCACCAGCAGCAAAGCAGGGCAGATTTGTATCGAGGTAAGATTGCTCTCTGGGGCTGTATGGCAGTCTCCCTCAGCTACACACTACAGTGGATATATAACTGCTACAGTAATTCTCTGCAGTGGTGCTATGAGAGGCCATCATAAATTATAATAAAACAGCATGGCAAGACCCAGCGCAGTTATTACCAAATCTGCAGTTATAAAGCACAGAAGTAATTGTGTGTTATGTGTGTTTTTTACTTACACACTGCAGGGGGAGTGCCTATTCATTATCCCCCTGTGAGAGAGGTGCATTTCTGTGGGAGTTTGCGGAGGATGCACCCCAGTTATCTGCAGACCCTCCACATGAATCGTAGACCACCACCAGCAAGCACTACTCTTTTAACCCCAAATACAGATGATAAACAGCTCCATCTTCATATCCAGCTAATATCTTTTTCATATGAACCTTGGGCGTTTAGGGGCCCCTCGTTCACAAAGGCAATTTCCATGATGTTCAGAGGCTGCAGTCACTCTCCCATCCAGTGTAGCCCTTACCTTGGTTGACTAAGTGTTTATAAGAAACGTCTGTCTGCTCTACTCGGTCTCTACTGTGTATGCCTGGGAGAGATGTAGCACTGCTGCCTTGCGTTGATGTTTCATGCTCTATCTGGGACATGTCTCTTAGTAACATGCCACAGCCTAACTGGATCACAGACGAAAAGGACTATGATTGGAACAGATGGTTCTAGGTTCATTTGCTACCACTCAGGCTCCCCGTGAAGCCCCGAGAGCGACTCGAAAGGTCAAAAATGCCGAAGGTGACCATTTCCGAGGTGTTATGCTGGAAATGCTGAAATGTGAGTCATTTGGGGTGGCATATATTCAAAGATTATGCAAGTCTTGAGAGCAAGACATGGATGTGTAAAGCATGAGGTTTGGGTTTACCACTTGTCCTCTTAACATCCTCTTGTCCTGACAATATAATTAAAAAAAATTTCATCTGAGAGAAGCAACTGCAAGAGTGGAAATAAGTCAATGTGGAAATAAGCCACTTCCATACAATAATCAAATCTACAATCTGCATCAACTTTGACACACAACTATCCCTTGTTACCTTACAGAAAACACACATTGTGCACTACTGAGTTTATTTTGAGTCTAATTATTTGTTTATATCCAACTGGTCTTTAGCGAGTCCAGGCTAGAAGGAAGCAATCACAAATTCTCTTCATCATACTCATTACTGATGAAAACCTCCACCCGGATCAACAAGACTGCCCGGGAGTTTGCAGCTTCCCTTCCGACTCAAACAGGACATGAAAACTTAGATGTGCCGCTGGGGTGAACAGAGTGGACAGAGCGACTAATGTAACATCTGGTACTACAGGACTGATTGTGACACCTGGGAAAAGGGCTGTGCCGCACACGTTGCCCCTCTCCAATCAGCACGACATTCCTCTCATCACACGAGTGAAATGCAATTCTCCATTATTATCCGCCAGCATCCTAAATGTCAGGCCTAATTTGTAAATGATATGCTACTCCTAATTACGCTGATATTTCCAAGAGCAAAACAAACCTCTCTCGTTCGCTCGCTGTCTCTCCTCCCGCTCTACCTCTCTCTCTCTCTCTTGCTCTCTGGGAATTTTTTTTCTTTCTTCTTTCTATGTTTGAAATTTGACTGCCTTGCTAGGGAGAAGAGCAATTTCATTTGCGCCGCGAACACTTAAATCTAACATTTAACGACACTCCCCTAACAGGTGTCCTTTCACATCCTGGGGTACTAATGTCCTAAAGGTTAGAACAGCCGTCTATAAGAATCAGAGAGTCACCGACTTAAATCCCCAGACCCGACTGTAAAACTAGGTGCTGGAATAAATGAGTAAAACACACCACTCTCTAAAGGATCTGAGCAAAGCATTAAAACTTCAACCGCTCTAATGGAGCTGGCAAATGTTCACCTATACTGCGCACATTACAGCAAAGCAGCAGCATGAGAAACAGTATGCCTGAAAGTGTGCAGTCCTCCCTCCCTGCAATTTTGCACAATGTGGATGAGCATATAATTCAAAAACTAATGCCGAAATGTTGCATTATGCTTGATTTTAATTGCACTTTCAAGCTTTTCCACTGTAATGGCCGTGTTAAAACACTAAAGTACCCATTACCCTACAGTGTCAAAACGTCAGTGGAAGAAAAGTATTTAAGTGCTGTGTGATAATAAAGTATTCTGAGGATGTGCGATGGTGATATACGAGTTTACCACAGGGGTTAAGACAGCCTTTGAGCTATGTCAAATGAGTCTTCTGGCTCCAATAGGCAGCATTGGCCCTGGGGGTCAAAGAATAGGTCACGCTAAGACATCTCACGGGAGATGAAGGATCGTCCCAACATCTTAACCCACTGGGTATTACTATCATCATTAGAGATGTTTTTCACAACATAGCCTTGGGATAGAATAAATGAGCCTTTAGACAGAATAAATGACTGGTCTGAAAAAGGCCTTGCTTTACCACTGTAAGGGCAGAACTCCATGAGTCCCCAGCCGCCATTAGAGGAGACAGTGTGATTCTCCACTGTGGCCTCCCCACGGCCCTCTCACAGTGTGAGATGAGTTGGTTCTTCAGCTGCAGCCACCGGAGAGACACGCAGACAGCCATGCTGACTTCAGCTACTACCATTCAGATGTGGAGACTGAATGAAAAAGTTGGCACATTTGAAAGACGCCGCGTCTGGAGAGAGAGCACATTAAGGCTCCAGACGGTCTGGAAAAGGCGCATGGGCTAGTCAGTCCTGATCTGAGAACCCCGACAAAGAGCCAGCAAGCGCAGGGCAGACTCAGGCATCCCATTAGCCTTTGAGTCTAAATGTCAGTGTCTCCACTGGCCTAGTTCAGCAGGCGATTCCCCTCTCCCCCCTGAGACCCACAGTGCAAAAATACAAACAGGAGCAAGAAAAATAAGTCAAATGTCATGTGAGACTATAACAAGGAAGCACAATCTTCGTGTTATTTAGACCTCCTGCTGATCATGCAAATTTGTCATTTCTGAGAACACCGGTTGATTTGCAGAATAAAAAAAAAAAAAGTATGCAGTTAAGATGTTGATTTCACACTAGCTTGAAGACAGAGGGTGTACAAGAGGAAAAAGTCCCTGGCTTTTTAAAACTGCAGCATTCATCTTGTCTGTAACCTCTTCAAACTCAAACAAGCCCGGTTGGTGCTGAGCAGATGAGCAGAGAGCTTTCAGATCGATTTTTATATGTTACATCACACAACCTGTGACTAAGTCCATGTAGTCCTGTGGAACATCTGTGTCTGCATCTGTGTATACATGTACAGGATGTATGAGTGCATAAGCTAGCGTGGGTGTTTTTGTTCACTACATTCGTCATGGTCGCTGCAGCCTGAGGCCCTGCCCTGAGAGTGGCCCTTGATGCCTGAGCGCTTTGTGTGACATTTCCTGGTAAAGGCCATTGCAAACAAAAGCATCTCCACAAGGAGTAACAACACAAATTCTCTACCTTCCTCAGTGAAATGATAACCTCATTCTAATCCCTCCTTTACAGATCTTTCTACAGCACAAGAAAACCTCTTCGTCCTTCTGCCAATTTTTCCAGACTAAAGAGTTGACTTGAGATTCTCAGTCTCGTATTACTTTTCCTGTAAGCTCTATTCTCAGTACTATTAACTGGTGAAAGGCTGCCCAGGCGTTATGCATACTTGACGTTAAATAGACCGCTTAAAGGGGAAAAATCTTTTTACTTAGCTTTAAGTAAACCTCTGCAAAGCAAGCTATTTAAGATAGATGCCACAGTTGGTCTATTAAGGAGCCATAAAGATGGAAACAAATGGACACTGAGGAGGACAGTTTGTGAGCCAACACACAACTGCAGACCAATTTTACACTCTAAACATGGCAACAGAAGCTAACTGGTGCCAAAAGACTCGCACAGCACGCGACTGGCATGCAAAGCACTTGCACTCTTACTCTCTGTCTCTACACTAATTGCATGCGTGCTGTTTTAGCAGGCATAAGTATACTCTGGCCAATTTGTTGGACAATAGAATCGCATTAACGGCATCTGCATTGTTCTCCCAGCCCCAATCCATACCCTGCTCCCTTTCACTGTAACACTCTCTCTTTCCATCATTACCAGTAGCACGCATTGTGTGCACGGTTTAAATGTGAATTCCACACCTACCTTCTGCTTTGTATGTACCACCTTAAATACTCTCATTCTCCTCATATATACACTGATATACACATTACATACAATACAGAATCTGTTAATAAAAGAAAGGGCAGGAGAAATTAATGACTGGTGCTGGCCCATGTTTTTGCCATAGCAGTATATCGCTCGCTGGGTTTCCATCCACATTCAGAAAGGGCAAAAACAGTTGGAGCCGACTTCCATCCTAGAGCTCAGAGGCCATCCATCGCGTTCCGTCTTATCTCATCCTATCCCAAACAGCAATTAGCTAACCCAAGCCACCACGGTCTAAATCACATCCAGCAACCCTGGCCTCGGTTCACCATCCCATTACACACATTCCATGCAACTAACCTCCTTTAAATGACACACTTCCCATCCCCTCTCCCCTCACACTCCACTCTCACACTCCAGTGGGGTTGCCTGGGTTTGAGGCTAACCTATTCACCATCGAATGTGCTCTGCAATGCGGTGTGAAGGTTAAGCATTATCAAAGGGAGTATGGGTTTCAGAACAACTGGCAGTCTCCCGTCAAGTCGCCAGCGTGGCCACGGCGGTTTTGGCTTCAGCGCAGTTAATGGTAACATTTCCTCTCCATTTCAGCAGCACTGGGACAGAGTGACTGTACATGCAGCCAAGTGGAGCGTGGGATGCCTTTTTTTAAAGATATAAGCAGACACAAAACTGACTGTTGCCATTTCAAGTCAGCAAAGAAATATCACTTTAAATGTTTAAAATCTATTTTGAAGTCTAAATCTATTTTGATGTCACTGAGATGCCTCCTAGCTGTTGTTGTTCGGAAATTAGATTAAGCTGCCGTTCACAACTTTAAATAGAGTGTGTGGTTCAAATTAAATACAGAAATACATACATGGAAAATTGGAAATTAAATAACACTCTTAGGCCCAATTACCCCTGGTAGAACTCAATGGGATGTGGAAACAACAATCACAGACACAAACACGCACGAAAAGAGACAGAGGCAGAGCGAGAGAGAAAAAGAGAGACAAAGGACAAACTGAGACACATTGAGACTGATAAAAAATGCAGGAAGCTGGTTTAGCAGTGGCTGCGATGTCGCCAGGGAATTCACACAATTGTTGACTTCCATGTAGGGAGAGACAATGAGTTCAGCTTCATTGACTTCTACAGAGGCAGTGAAGCGCAGTAATTACCATGGCTCAGACAGAGGAGGCGCTACCACCACAAACACTGTGGAGGCACAGAAACAAACACGCGCACGTGAAAACAGGCTGACACACGTTAACCGTAACCACATTTTAAAACCAGTGCGCGCAGGCACACGAGGAATAGACACAGAAAAAAAGGTTGAGATTATTCTTCAGCTCAGGAAGCAGAAAACGAGTAGAAGTAGTTGCAATTGCAAGTGATAGAGGCGGATAAACAATATCACAGGGGTAGGAATGTGCTACAGAACGGGAACACATAGACCAAGAAGTATGAAAAAATGAGGAATGAGAATCCCCAAACAATCTAATCTGTCCTTGAGTGCCCTCCTACTGCAGCATTGTTCTGTCAGAGCCAGATAAGTTGGGAGGCGCTGCAGTGAGTGAACAGAGGAGAGGAGAGAAAAGAGAAAATCAATGATAAGAGTCTCCACTTGCCACAGTAAAGGACTGAGGTGGGGTGGGGGGGTTACAGGCTGAGGCGGGTGGAGTTGGGGCAGACTTAAGGGGGTGGAGGGAAAGAGGGGTGGGATGCTGAGAGTCTGACTTGCATTGATCTCGGCGTGGGCAATTTTTTTTCATCTCCGCAACGACCAATCAAGAATATCGTAATGTCACAACACAGGAGCGTCTTCACTTTCTGTAATGTTCAAACACGCATTGTAATTCCGGGGCAAGTTCTCTCTGCGGCCGAGTAACGGGTGACAAAGAGAAAAGGAGCCCATTCTTCCAAGTCCAAGATAAGCAAATCCCTTTTCCCCCGATGATGACATGAGAATACTTTATGCTTAATGTGCAGACGTCCCATCAGATAGGTGTAATATATACAACCTCTTTGTCTTCCACCTCAGGTCACCCATCCAGGCCCTGCTTAATTCATTAAACGCTATCTTAAGTGGCTGAACTGATGGACTTCCATTATTCAAAACGTTTCAGAGCGAGTCCTCCAATACAATTACCTCTGAGCACTGGTATCTAAATTAAAGTTAAATATTTAGAAAATCTCCCTAAAGCTGCTGGAGGGATGGGGCTAGATGTTTTATGTGTTCATTTCCAAGATAAATCTGACTGCAAACAGATGAAGAAGAAAATAATTCGCTGTGGGTCTGTTCTGAATTTCCTGAGCGCTGTGGTGTTCTCTGTCCAAACATTCAGTGGTTAGAAAAGAAAGCATGCTTGTACATGCTCACATTCAAAATCTGAGACACACACACACAGAGAGAGACACATCAGGATCTGATGGTGGATTTCCAACAGCATTGAGACTCCTGTCACTATTTCAGGAGAGAATATGAAGGTGATCCAAGCATTTGGATGCAACAAGGCCTGTACTAGTCACAATATCAGTGAAGGAGGCGACGCTCACACTGGCTGAACCACTTGGCAAAAGAGGCCAATTCTGATACTCAGTAGAGTCTAAACCAGTGAATGTCAGATGGCGACCCGCAGGTTCACATCCGGGCCGCCAAAGCTTCCCATGCTCAGAACAAGAATGAATTCAGAAAATGTGTGCACAGACGTAACTCTGGAAGAGATCCAATCTGTCCTGAGAGTGATCGTTGATTAGCTTGCCAAACCCTAGCAACAAGCTAAGAAATCTGCAATTCAAAGTTCACCTGTTCTACAGAATCGGATTATTCTCCAACTCCGCCGTCTCTACTCTGTGGACCCACGATGAAACCCCTCGGCTTCTAGGCTGGCCATTCCCTGGCGCCGACAGCAGCAAACTGTCCATCCAGGAACTGTGAGAGGTAAGTCTGGACAAATGAGGACCCCTGGTCTAAGCCCTCTATACATGGAGGGTAATGAAAAAAAAATACTGGAAAAAATAACAGGGATCATTCATCAATCCGTTCCATCAATTATGCTAATTGCCATCCAGTTCCTTACTTGAGTCAGCTGGGTAGTTGTTGACAGCTTCATGTAGTAAGTTCATAAATTTTGCTTTGTTCACTGTGGCCGGACAAGGTTCAGGCTTTGGAATGGCTTAGGGGCACAGTCAATGTATAGATGAAAAGTACTCGCCTACACATTGGCACTAAGGTCAGCCTTTATCCCGGCTCTCCAAATAACTGTTCTGTCCTTGACTTTTCCTTCAGCTTTTTAAACTGGCAAAAACAGCAACAGCAAATGCAAGGTAGGCCGTCAACGCTCAGTTGTTGTCATCATCATTCTAAACAACTCCTCAAAGCTAGCTCATTGGCCTGGCTGGCCTGTTATGAAATTTTGGACAGGTATTCATGGGGATGACAATCGAGAGCTTGCACTTAATTGGTACCATTGTTGTGTTTACATATTTTTCATTATCTTTATGAACTTTTTTCATAGGTTATTTTCACCTTTATTGGACAAAGAACAACACAAACAGGAAGATGGGGGCGGTTGGGAGACATGCAAGGTTGTATGCGTGGCAGTTACATGGTATGCACGTGAGCACGTGGCTAACAAGGTGCTCCATGAGTGTTGCTTTTAAGTTACTATTCAGAGAAGCTCAAAGACTTGGTCATTTGTAATATTTTTAAAGCTTAGCTTCTAGTAGCGAAGTGCTGCTAAGGCACAGACCTCACATACAGGAAATAACTTGTTATTTCTGCAAAAAAGTAATAAGAAAATAACTTTCAAATGTTTTCATGTCTTTTCTTATATTTTGCATCAATTTGTGGAGAGGAGTATCAGTAAGTATCATTATGGATACCCATCCTTTGACATTCATAGTCCATAGGGGATGAAACCGACTGACCTCTGTGATCTTCTGACCTCTCCTCTAGCGCCACCATGAGGTTGACATTTGTAGTCTTTAGTGAAATGAAAGCAAAAGCAAGGACGTTTGATACAGACATTGATGGTCCACTCAGCTCACACTCAGGTTTAAAATTTCAGTTCCTATTTAATGTTGGTTTATGACAAAATACCTGCAATTCATGACATTTCCATCTGCCTCAACTGTACTATCCATCTATCTGTAACACATTCACACACACATGCAGAGAGACATGTTCTGTTAAGCGGAAGGAGTTTCTTTGTTTTTTGGCATAGATTAGTGCTTCAGCTGTGAGGAAAGGACAGCCCAATTTGTCAAGAGAGTGCATGGAGCTAATCACATCAAAGGAACTGCTACCCAGGCTAATATCAGCCCACGAGCAGGACGTCTGATTCATTAGTCTGCATCTGCGGGACAAATCACTTCTATGCTGACATACAAAAGCAACACACACGCAAGCAAGATCATCCCTGGTAAAACTTGCAAGGGGCTATTGACATGAGATAAACAGCGCCGTAAGTATTTGATTTGATGAATTCGATGTGACATCACATATAAGTTCGCGAATCGTTTTCTGTGCAGCGGCTCGCACCGTAAATCTCTGCATGGTAAAGCCGTGCTGCAATGCACACTGCACCAATCATGTGTATGCAAATGTGTGCATGCTTCAAAGAAAAATGGCTTTTTCCTCCGTGGCACAGTTCCATTTAGCCTCTCCCCTGCTCGGGTGGAAATATGGATCAAATGGATGAAAGATGTTTACACCTCTTCTCTATAAGAGGGAGAAGGCGTATATGAAGAATGTTCTGCATTCTTAGCTATAACAGAAGAGAGTTGTGCCCTTCAATGCAGTATCATTTGTCTCTATTTTCTCTGTCCAGTGGGTATCACATCCGACTCAGCATTTCCACACCCCTGATAAGACAAGCCCTCCTCTAGGGCTTTTGTTGCAAGAGGAGAGATTACAGTTAAGGTAGATCACCACAGCTATGCAAAATTCCAGACCAAAATGCTGCCAGTTGCTGGGTCGGAACCAAACCACTAAGATGCTTATTTACTTAACAGAGTCATTACACTGCAGCACATCAACCACAACTACTTAACAGTCAAAGCTAGCATCAGCCAGCATAAAGGTACTGGAAAGTGATTCTTACACGTCCTGTCAACTCAACGGTGGCCTTAATTTAAATAAAATGCCAACAATGCTTTTTACTGTGGCTGAACTGAGTGTGTGTACAGTGTTTACATTGCTGCATACCAAACAAGGTGATCATCAGTAATGAGGATGAGGATGTGTGAAGCTATACAAAGCCCCGCCGACTGACAGCAAATTCAAGCTCACACATGTTGCTTGTCACATGGCTGAGATGGTGTTACTACACTCCCCCTCTGTTCCATAAATCCTTTTCATCATCGATACCGACAACGTTGTTGTTGCGAGGTGCTGAAGCAAGTCTTTTATCGCCGTCCAACTCAGTGTCCTTATTCTGCTTTTCCATTTCATTGTGTTCTGCTCATCGCGTTTGGCGGGAGTGAAAACAAACTCTCAAGTTCAGTCTTCACCAACCAGCGCCTTCGATTTTACAAACACGTGCACTTGCACACAAACAGACATAGGCACACACTGGGATGTGTACAAAAACGAAGAACACATACCCTGATTCCAAACCTATTTTCTTAAAACACAACGGGAACTGTCAAATTGCTGTCGCTAAACTTTGTGATTTACCAAACTATGAATAATTTGTGCATAAATTAAGTGAAGGGATAATGAGAAATGCCACGCTTCTGTGATGAGAGGAAATGGAACGCAGCAGTGGCCAATCAACTCATGAAGATTGGAAATAGAATAGAATCAGCAACCTCACCTGACATAAGAAACACGCAGGGATTAAAAAAAAAAAAAAAAAAACCTGACTGGATAGTCAATAAGCTTTCATGGCTCTGGTGTCTGACCAGCTGTAAACGAAGGGGTAGAGGCGTCTGCGCGGGCATGGGGAGATGTGCCGCTAAAGATAAGATGCACTGCCTCCTTAGCAGGCTCTCGTACCTGGGGAGGGGGGTTCTGTTTCTCTGTTCTCTCTCGAGCTTTGAAGCTCTAATGCCTCTGATCTGTCATCTATCTCTTGCCTCCCATGCTGTCCAGCGCCCGTCTGCTCACGAGCAGGACAATGTGACAGCACTGCAGCCAGCGCACAGCGGGAAAGGTGGCCGGGCCTGTCTTTTGGAAAAGGCAGACTATGCTAATGCAAATTCATTAAAGAACTCAGTTCTGATGCGACAGTGAAATATTAGTTGGCTGCCGTGTAAGGCTTGTCATTTCGTCCGGATTACCCCTGCCGCAGCCGCCTGAAGCGTGTGCATTTATAAACAACAGAAATCAAACGTTTTACAGCTGGGTGGGCTGACGCTTTTCATTTAACGCTGGGCACTGCCAATGGGCTGCCAGCTACTTTATCGTGTGGAAGGTATTGGCCACAGCCTGAAGGATCAACAGTGGATCCAGATTTTGTTAGGTGGTGTAGCTGGTCAGCCAGCAGTGGTTCTCAGGTGCACCCAGTGAAGGCACCCAGACAATATCACAATAATCTCTTTTCGCTCCCGCGGCCCCTCTCTTTCTCCACCACAGCCCGCGGGTGTCTGCCTGGGAGGCACGACAGCCTGTGTCTCCCTCCGGTCTGTCTCTCTGCCACCGTGGCGAATCAATTCTTAATAAACCATCTGAAGGCTTCCTCTGCGATACCTTTCATTTCCCCTCCTCAAAGCTGCAGGGCAAATTAGCCTGCCAAGAGGATGAGAGGGAGCAAGCGGCAGAAGAAAGCGAGAGAGGGGAGCGGGGGGGAAAAAAAAAAGAACCAACACCTACAATTAAATTAACAAATCACTGTTCTTAATTAATCGGGGAATTACAAGTAGAACTGTGGGTTTGAGACGTGACTGACATGGCTAGCGCTCCCTGCATCTGCTTTTGTTAGTGCTGCTGGGGTGGGGAAGCGGAGAGAGGTAAAGGAGGAGAGGAAAGGCAGATGAAAGCTTAATACAAACTCTCCGCAGAGCCCCCTGAGCAGAATAGCGAGGCTGTTAGCTCTACTCCTCCTCCCCTCCTTTCTTTGGTTTCCTCTTCCTCCCACTCTCGTACATCCTCGTCATTCCTCCCTTACTTTGTTTCTCTCCCCTCCCACTCCAACTATTTCTATCCCTTGCCTATTACCCCTTATCCACTCCCTGCCCCTCTTCTCCCTCGCTACCTTTCTCTCGTTCAGAAACTTATGTTGGCTAATGAGGTGTGATTGACAGCTGGATTACACCATCAATTTGTAATCCTTTTATTCCTGTGTATGGGATAATCGCCCCCCCGGACCAGGGCCTTGCCTCCTGCCTCTAGGGACAGTCAACAATGTATGTGTGTGCTTGTGTGCGTGCACATATAAAAACCCATGCGTGTGCAATATTTAATTGTGTGTGACTAACCTTTCCAAAAGCCTAGGCAATAAAACATTCATTATCTCCACTGCACACTGAGGCCAACAATATGTCAATCATCATGCAAGACCACCAAGACTCTGCTACATAGTTCATAAACCTTTGAATGGTCCAGAGCGAATCCATCTTTCTGTCCAGTCGTAGCTTCGAGCAGAGAGAACTAGCCCATGTGCCTCCTCGCCAACCTGTCTGCAGCTCCTCAACCCTTTCTACCCCAGAGATGAGCAAACACTGTCTTCTCTTCTGAGTGTGGCTCCTCCAGCCCTCCTCCTCCGTCGCTCCTCCCTCCTTCCCCTTCCCTTCTTTCCTCCGCTCCCTCACAGGAGCTCGCTCCCTCAGCGGCCACAGGATTCACTTTGTTTTTGATCATTCTCAGATTCTACATTCTCCCAGGCCCAGAGGAGGAAAGCGGGGCCTTTTATTACCCTCGCTCTTTGCCTCTTCCTCTGATGTGCTGAAAAAGACAATAGACAGATCAGGAGAGGGAGAAGAAAGGGATTCTGGCCAGCGTACTTTTAAAAGTGTGTTGGTCCCAAGGCTTAAAAACTGCTGGTTTTCTAGCCTACATGTAGTCATGGTCTGACCAATAGTATTACAAGGCCTATTTAGCCTTACAGAAAGAGAAATGATGCAGTGTCACATACCAGTCTTCAGCATTCTGCAGAGAACCTGCCTCACAGTTGTAGAGAATATAGCAAAAGCATAATTACAGTACTCCACAGCAGTCATCCATTGTATTTTAGAACAAGTGTGCAGCTTTCAAATTGAAATGAACAACAGGTTACGTTATGAATATTCTGCAGGCCTCTGATTCTTCAGGTTCTCAGAAGAAGCAAATCCCACAAACATCAAGGCACGTAGTTAAATGCAACAACAAATTACTGTTCACACTCGGATTGTTCAAAATGTATTCTGCTAATTGTTTTGCACAACCAAATTGAACGTTTTTAGGCTTTTTTACAGCCCAGTATATTTGAAATGACAACACTGCAGTTGAAATCCAGTCTGTGGATTGCATTGTAGCCCTTAATTCAATAGTCATCATCAATTTATGAGTGCATGTATTCATTGCTTAATGGAGCGCAAAAGTTAAATGAGTATGTGCAAGTTATTAACACCCCATGACAACCGTTGCCACAGCTATGATGATCTGTCTATGCCTTTTTTTTCCAGTTTATTGAGAAAGAGGTGTACCACAGAGGTTCGCTCTTAAAATATGTGATTTCTTTTGAACATCCCTCGCTGCCTCCCACAACAACGAACAAGAATTTGGCCACCATCTACACTGACATATGTAGCTTGACAGATAATTAACCAGCAAAACAGACAAAAACAGCAACAGCAATTTGACAAGAGAAAAATGTGTTTTTAGTTTGGAAGTGACCGTTTCACTGTGACCTTGCTTCGAAAATTCAGATGCGTGCAGCATAGGTCCACAAGCTCAGCCTCCATATTAATGACAGCGATGTAGATTTTAAGTAGAAGCATCAGCTAGTGATCAAATAGCGGCCTCTTATGAAGCTTGCACAAACATACTGCCTGTAGCCTTTTCTGTGCTGCTGTGCTGATTGTTGGTACCAGCATGCTTTGCAACACCACACACAATATAAAGATGTCCACGCCCATACACACTCACACATAGAGATCTGTTAATGATTCGCAACAATATGTAATATTTTTAAGCATTGAACGATGGATTAAAGTTGATCACAATGGACCCTGAACTTTTGAAAAGTTTTTTTTTTTGCTGCCATGACACTAAATAATCAGTGCAGTGGAGAGTAAACTACATTAAGCAATATCATACTTGCCAAATAAGGACTCTTGACTCTTGTCATGTAGTGTTGAAACAAGGTCAGTTAATAATTAGTCAATCTACATCTAGTTTTTGGTTGTTTGAAGACAGCGTGGACTCAAAAACTTCAAAAATTTGAAGATCAATTTGTTCATCGGAAAAATATCTGGCAATTGCAGCCCAATGAGGTCTAATGAAGCTGTTATTAACTTTTATTTTGGTCCTCTAGGTCTAAACTTAATCGTCCTTGCAACCCACCCTGCAAAAATGTCCTTGAGCAACAATTCAACATTCAACCACAACCTCAAAAGGCCTAACGAGCCGGCGAACTCTGAGGGAGGATATAAAGTTTCCCCCTTTGGGGAAATCAATAAAGTCTGTCAAAAAAAAGCCACCGTCTATCTTGACATGAATCATTAGACACTGCTTGCAAAGACCAGAGCTCCTCTGGAAGCGGCTTTGTTGGCCCCGTATTAGTCTGCTGAATAACATAGGCCAACACACCACGGGACTCATCATTGTCTTCTGATTAATTAACATTACTGGCACTCTGTTTGTCGACCCCCGACTCCTCCATCCTTTTCTCCCTCTGTCCCTTGTGTTCCTGCACGGCTTCCTTGTTCCGAGGCGATGATTCGACTGTGTGCTGAACTTAAGAACTTAATGGGGAACATTCACAGGGAGTTCAGGACACAATTAGTGATTACCAGACAGCCATGTCTTCTGAGGGCTTCCATCCTTCGTTTCATCCTCCCTTAACAAAGACGAGGGATCTTCAAGCAAAAGGAATAGCATATGAGGCTGTAATGCTCTTGGATTTGTCCTGCCCACATTCTCAGAGAGATCACACACTTCTGCTGGTTGATTAGAAAAGTGTGAGAAATGGACAGAAGTCTCTTTAATTAACAATAACAATCTGATCTTAGTTTGGGGAACGGAGGCAGGGTGGAGATATAATTGAGGTCTGGGTTAGAGGTAAGAACGCTGAGCCGATGTTCATATTATTTCTTTATATCATTGTTATGAGGACTTTTCATAACAGCGGCTGTAAATGAGCTTTTATTCCGCTTCTCTTTAATTATTTTTTGCTACAAGAAACTAGAGTTAGGAGTTTTGAGGAGAAGAGGAGAATTATCCATCTGAGCTCATGCATTTTTAATTTGCTTTCTATTCTTAAACGGTAATAGAAATTGAAAGTTGAAATAGTAAGACCAAAAAAAAAAAAAAAGAAAGAAACAGCAAAATGGTGTCACCATGTCTCTTCCGCAACCTCCGACTGTCTTTATTGCAGCACACCAACAAAATATAAACTAATGGAGCCGGGAAAGCTGATTCATCACTTTATTGGTTGCCTTCACAGTGGCGTTATTTCTAATTTAATCAATTAGGCTATAATTAAAATGCTGCCGTAGACAAACAGAGGCAGTGGAGGAGTTAGGAGTGAGTGGGCAGGAGGAGGACCCCGCAGTGTTTGGGCCCAGGCCAAAGCTATACTGGAGTAGTGGGCGGCCTGCAGGAGGGGAATCTGGATCCAATTTGTTTTAGAGTGCCATAATGGGTTTTCGTGTTTCTTTGTCTCGTCTATGTGTGTGTTTGCATGAATGTAAAATAACAGCCAGCAGCACCGTATATGATAATGTGCTTGCTGCTTTAGGAGACAGAGCCTTATCTTATACTTCCTTTTCAGCCCTGTTGAGAGGAAAGTCTCTCTCCCTCCACTCCACCCTCTATTTCACCCTCCTTCTGACGGTAGCCTAGCTGAAGGACATGGTCAGTGTGACTCTCGAGCAAAGAGGAAACGGCCTTGTAGGCTTATCGTTATCCTGCTGGTGTAATCCCTGTCCACCACGTCCCAGCTAAAGAACAGCCCTGGGAGCGCCTTGCATCGGTCTTGCTCCTCGCAACAAACTATTTTAGCAAAGACAGCAGGGACACCTTACAACAGCCGCTGTGGAGTCTTAATCTGACACCACCAACCAAAAAAACAAAACAAAACAAAAAAAATCCTAACCTCCGACAAAATGTGCATGTGTGTGTTTGTGTGTGTGTGTATGAGAGACGGAGAGGGAGAGGGAGAGGGAGAGGTGGTGGTGGTGTCCCCTTGTCATCTTACAGCCTTCACAGCCCATACAGACCATCTGTGCATTAAAGAGCCGGAGTCCAAGCAAAGTATTTAAACGGGTTTAATGTCTTCAGGAGGGCCATAACCTTGGTCCTGTAAGACCCCAGAAGGCCCATCATACCAAGGCAGGAGGTCTCTTAATGTACCAAGCAGATGACAAGGATGCAGAGTTCACACACACACACCGCAGAGTAACTCAATCTGCAGGAAGTCTCCCACATTTGTTCATCCACTCTTCTCTTCCCTCCCTCCCCGTCTCCTTTGTCCCTGCTCTCAAAACAAAGGGAGAAGATGTCAAAAATCTCATTAAAAAATAATGGCCTCCACCTGCTTTCTTTCTTTTCTCATTCTCTCCTGCTTGCCTTTCTAATGACCATCTTGGAAAAACCTGGAGGATACCCGCCATGCACAGAGTGCCAGACGACTACCTCGGTGCACGCAGCACATTCGACCACAGTATGCACACCCAAAAGTACATAACTGTTTCTGCAGCATAGGTTCCCAAGCCTAAAGGTATTAATCAAAAGGAACTCCTGCAGGTGTAACGTCTGCCCCCTTTGCTTATCTCATAAACCACTCATGTCTAGACCTTAACAGGGAAAGAAACGTGTAACCATGTGCCTAAATCATCTATATGAGCCTCTCTGGAAAATCCTCACACAATTCTTTACAACAGGTGAACACATACATCAGGCCTGAGGTTACACGTTAAGTAAATACGTGTCAATCGTAACAGCTCCCTGGGGTCAGATTAGCCTTTGGCCTGAGGAGCATAAACCGGCACTTCAGTACGTTTGTAGTGTCTTCACGAGACATCCAACAAATGTCAGCCTCATGCGTTTCTGTAATTAATAAGCATGGAAAACGGATGTGTCTGCGCCTGTCTCCATGACTGAATACCCTCACAAAAATTAGCCATAAACCATGTAATATTTCAAACAGATGGCGGAGAGAGAGTAAGGATTTATGTTGTTATTTTGCATTATAACAGAGATGAGATGGTTATACAGGAGGGGGTTGCTGAGACAAAACATGAATGATTCAGAACAACGAAAACAGAGAATCAAAGAGAGATAGGACTTCGCAAAAGATTAGAAAAAAGTAAAACGTCGTGATCCAAAACTAATAATGAGAGAACACAATGAGAGTGATTTAGGCAGAAACGGAAAGAAACAAAGGAGGCTATATTCCAACAATGTCTAATCTCCATGAGGACGCCTGTCTACTATCGACCCAGATAACACTGCAGGCTGTGTATCATGAGATTTGGGGCAAAAGGTAAACAGGAAATCAAAACAATCTAATTCTGTTTGAGGTTGAAGGGAAAGAGAAAATTGATGTGTTGTCCGTCCCTGTGTAGCGTGTGAAAAGAAATAGCATCCTTTATTCAGGCTCCCGTGAGTCACCCCTTCGAAGCTGACTTCTGTCCCCACATCACCAGCACTCTGAACCACTGAATTGTGTGTGTGGTGTGTGTGTGTCAGCTCTGATTTTGGGTAGAGGGGAAAGTAATTTCACTCTAATTCTTGGTCTATTATTAATATCTAGCAGAGGAGGGGGCAGAGGATCCTGTAAGGTTACTTGATATTGAGCCATTTTTCCTATGAAAACACTTCTGTGGATTAAACTGGGGGTGAAAGTGATACTTACTGTATATCAACTGCTGCGCTCCAAGTTGCAAAATGATGTTCAGAATACAAAGCCTGAAGCGAAGTAACAGGCTGGCTATTGGATTTTGAAAAATTCCTCACAGGAAAGCTTCACCAACCAAGGCAAGTGAGACTCATCACCCGGGGCCTTCTGGATGCCCGCTGGAGGAGATTTTTGGAAATATTATCCTGGAGAAGAATTACAGCTCTGAACAATTTGCTTTATTCAAAATGCAAAGCTCTCTCATCCATTTCTCCTGGTTTCTGGTTATCCTTCTAGTAGGCAACAGCCAGAAAATGCTCTGAAAATGATAGAAACAAGGTGCCACTGAAAGGAGAGAAAGGATCTGGGTCAGACAGGCAAGGCATTGATTTAAATGCCATCAACTGCACGGTGAATCTCTTCTGAATAGCAGCATATAAAGACGCTGCCATAGACACAAAGTGTGTGATTACGCACACGTGTGTTTGTGTAAGAGGGTTAGAGAATGTGTGTGTGTGTAGGGTGGAAGAGAAAGAGTGTTTACAGTGAATCAATAGCAAGCAAGTGTTGTTACAAGGGTTCAAGACAGAAATTGTCACCTTAATACAGACATGCACGCCATTCATTGTGGCTGATGAGTTACTGGAGGCATTGGATTTTTAAAATAGAGCCAGGCATCTATAGAGTTTCAAAAAGCACAGTGACGTCTACAGAGAAAATCTCCTGTTCCCTTTGAGAAGCTGCACTGTGGACGTCAGCATTGTCACAGCTCAGGTACTGACGTGACCAAAAGAAGCAAATGCACACATCAGAATTTACCAAATCCCCCTTACCTCGCTCTCTCTTTATCTCGCTCTCTCTCACACACAAACACACACACATGCTTACACAAACACAACCGCAGTCACACACACAGAAAGTGAGGGCCGCCCAAAACCACCAGTAACCCAAACAAAGTCCAAGGTCAGCAGAGTGGGCTCACTGAGCTGAAACCACCAACCCTGGCTTTCATTACCAGGAACAGAATCAGCAGAGGGATGCAGGGACACATGAGATGAGGTTACGTTAGCCGGCTCTGTTTATCTCAGTGAGTCTGGCTGGGGCCCAACTCATACTCTCTCGACTGTGGGATACAAAACACCCCAAACATCGTAACAGCATCTAAATATCAAACCTTCAAATTATTTTAACAACCGAGTGCTTTTCTGCGCCGCTGAAACGGACTCTGACAAAACAGAAATTTTGCTACACAGATTTTACAGCAGAGGAAACTGTTTTGTTTTTTTTTTCCTAGTGCGTGTGTGTGTGTGTGTGTGTGTGTATCAGTCATTCAGTGCGTAATGTTAACCAGGCCTGGCGGAGCTCTACCTCTAATGATGCCCAGAGTGTGTGAGTGGTAAAGAAGCTGTCATAGCTCTAATGAAAACCAGGCGTAAAAGACAGCAGGCATCCTCAGCACTGACTGTGTCGTACATACAGTACATGTACGTATATTACCCAGAGACACACACACACACCTCTCACCCTTAAACCCATCATCTCACCTCCTAAACCCCTGCTGTTCGTCTGATGTTTATATTACAGATTGTTTTAGGGAATTTAAAATAGCAGTTAAGTTGCTGGTATAATATAAATAACACCAACATGATCAATAATCAGTGCTTTAAAAATTTGCAAGTCCAATGTGAAAACAGCCAGTTAACATCCACCTTGCAATCCAACTGAATAGTGCACCAACACAAACTAAGCAGTGTCCTGTTTTTATGTGTTTCAGCCATTAACTTTGGTAACTGGCAGGGGTTTCCACATAAATAGAGAGCTAATCAATTCTCTCATGCAGGTTGTTAGAATTTATACTAACAAATGTTTATTGGACAGGCTGTGTTAATCAATGAAAACGCCATGTTGGCCTGAACACCCAGAATTTTTAGGAAGTGATCTAAATACTGCGCATTAAAGGAGGATTAATCAAAAACAAAGTCGTGGAAAGCAGAAAATGACTCATGAGAAGGAGGAAAATAAGGAATGACTCAACTAATGGAGAAGCTGAAGAAATTATGGGAAAAAGTAAATCTGCAATGTGGCAAATGCTCAGCTTTAGCTTTGTTTTTTTTCAAATTTGCTCTTTTACATTTTAGGCATTTTGATACTTCAGAGTGACTCAAAATGATAAAATGTGAAATGTTACACCCTCCTCCCCCCTGCTGACCTCCTGTCTAGACCAGGCATCCTCCCCATCATGGCCAAGGTCCTAGTTCTGTCCTTCCCATTATTCCCCAGTGGCTAACATGAATATATATATATATGTTTGTGTGTGTATGTGTGTGTGTGAGTGGGCGTGTGCATGAGTGGGTGTCATTATTCCTGACCCCCATCTGACGGTTTTGGGTTAAACAATGTTATTATTAAAGCCTTTCCAGAGTAGCTTCCTGCCTCCCTCCACTGACACCCTTACCAACTATAAATCAACTGCCTGAGCCCTGTAAATCACATACGCTGTATGTGTGTGTGTGTGTGTGTGTGTGTGTCTGGCCGCTGCAGCTGTGCTCTCAGACGCACATGAAGACGACACTGCAGCTGTGAGTGTGTCGCGGCAAAGACGAGCACATGTTACTTTTGCGAGATCCTTTCAAACAGCACGGAGAAAACAAATGATAAATGTTAAATTAAAGCATATGCTTTGAATGTGACTGGAGGGAATACTGTAAATGAATTACAAGTCTGCATGCTTTATGAGTGGAGACGGTTCATTTGGCCTGATAACACAGCAGTGTTTGCAGCTGACTTTTGTGTGGCTCGCGTTATAAAAAAAATAACTAAGGGTACAGTAAAATCACAGTAAAGCATCTATTGTCTGTGTTAAATTGAATTCCTAAGACTAAAAACAACCCTGTTAGACCACTAAAGATTAGTTTCTGTCTGAAAGGAGACACAGAGACAATTTCATCTCCCCGAGACCCAACCAGATAAATAATGCTCTCTGAAATAAATGGCTCCTGTGCAGTAGTGATGGCTCATTCTGTGATTGTTTGTGATTGTGTTGACACCCCCTGCTGGGCTGAAGACATCACTACCGCACAGAGAGCAAGCTCACTACCGGCTACAATGTCCCGTATCCAATCTCACATCCAGCCAGGCTACAATATACTGAAGTTAATGAAACACTAAAATCAAGCTGATGCCTTCTCCAGACTTATATCACGACACCAAAGGACAAACACAAATATAGACACAAGAGAGAAAACAACCAAAAAAATAATATACTGCACCCTATTGTACTGTATATCCTTTGCCTAAAATGCCTGTGTGTGTCTGTGGGCACGCACACACTGAAGAGAGAGAGTCTAGACGGCTGTGTCCCCGCCAGGTCTCTCCCTGCTAAGGAGAGTGAGAAATATATACTGTGCAGCTGCCGAAGACACGGTCGACCCACAAAAGAGCTATTGTGCGCCTACAGCAAAACAATACAGCTTAGCTGAGCTATGAGAAAAAAACCATTGGGATCAATAGAGAATTGCAATTAGCCCACATTGGCAGGAGCAGTGCCAGATTAGACACAGGATGTCGATTCCATTTCCTGCACTATCGGGCCCTCAAACTTGGTTGGCTCGCTGTGTAATTGGAGCAACACACACACAACTTGCTAAAATGTCGCGGTGTGAAGGTGACGGTACATAATATTACAGTGATGAAGACCGTAATCATAGTAGTGATGCTGAAGAGGTTGAACAATGTTGGAAAACGTAATCTAGCACACGTACCCAAAAGAGTGACAGAGGGCATTTATCATGTCCAAGCATGCTTTTGCTTAAAAAAAAACAAAAAACATCAGAACGTTTTTGTGTGGTGTTTCGTCTGAAGCCCTGATTCACTACGGTGCGAGATCACGTTACACCAGCGACACGACGGCCCGGCACTGAAGCTGCTGCTGATCAGATCATTTCTCTAATTCACAGCTGAAGTTGTTTTCAGGCACCCTCAGCTTTAACGCACGACTCAATTTCCAGAATTCAATCTTTTACCTTGTCTGAGATTTCTACCAATTTTCCAGATGCATAGGTGCTATACTTGACTAATCTGAATTACATGCATGGCCTGGCATTGAAAGAAAACTCATCAGTGCATGCATTTTCTTTCAGCGGCCTTAATGCAGACTGGGAGAGGGGGGGGGCAATTTTACTGACACTGTAAATATTTTTGACCAAACATCAAAGATCAGGCTCGGCAGTTAAAGGTCCTACCTTTAAGTATGCCCTGGCCTTGCAGTACATCCCTTGAAATCAGCACAGAGTAGAAGCTTTGTGAGAAGCCAGCTTGGCAGGGACCTTTGGAAGCGAGCTCCCCATTATTCCTCTGGAAGGAAGAGAATACAATGTAAGACATTGATAAACATGGATTCCATTGATTTCTTGCTTCTCTTTGGCCTCGGGCCTCGAGCCTCGCAGGAAAGCAGCATATAGCACAGCAGTTAGCTGAAATATATTCAACAAGTTCATCAGCTGCACACTTCTGGGCAGGCACACTGCTGATGAAACACTGTTTAATTGCTGTCCGACATTGTCTGATAAAATGTGCTGTGTGACTCGCTCCAAAAAAAACTGTGAGGAAATAAGCACTGGGGTTTTATAAGTATGGTGTTTGAGGTTAAGTGAGGCACACAAAAAGAAAACTGCATGAATGCAGCAGAATTTTCTCAGCGGGTCTTACACTAGCAGAGGTCCAGAGAGCTGAGGGGGGGACAGATCAGTGCAGTGCGTGTGCGAGAGAGAGAGACTGAGTGTGTGTTTACTCAAACGGTCTGCAGAAAACTTTGCACCCAACATTTGGTGCTCGAGGCAGGTTAAATTGAACGATCTGACCCACTACCGTGCGTGTGCCGCGCGCGCACGCACCGGTGCCAACGCTGGAGCCAGGATGAGGAAAGGGCCACAAAGCACGAGGTCCTCCCGTCTTCGGAGGGAATAACGCCGGAGTAAAATGTCTTTCTGCCACCCTGCTTCATTTTCTGAGCAGAAGAGCAACGGCTTGAGTCACAAAAGCGGCAGAGAGAAAGATTTAGCAGAGCTGCTCGATGCGCCGCTCAGAGGAGCCCACAGGCGCCGACTTAACTCAGCTTCTATTGATTAAACGACGAGAACAGGTTGAGCTGCACCTTCCAACTATAAGTAAAGTTAAACTGAATGCAGCGCATTGCTTTTTGATCGCCGGAGCCTCACAGAGGAAGTTGCAGCTAAAATAAAGGAAACGGCTGCATCAGTCTGATAAAGAATAAAGCCATCACCCTCGGCGGTTAAACTGTGCAGTCATTTTAACTTGTGTAGGATATTGCAGCCCCGCGCTGAACCCGCGGCGAGCCAGAGATTTAACCTGACGATGATCACAGCGGACAACACCGGATCGTTAACTCTTACTTTCTACTTTATATTTTTTTTCCTCTCCCGTGGTGAAATTCATTAGGGAACCAATTATCTTACTTGTAGGGAAATAACGACCGGCGCTGCGCTGCTGCAGCAGCACGCTGGACCGACACTGGACTCCATCCGACTACATGACTTTATCCAAGCTCATGCGCTACTGCTCTCGCCGCCTGCACGCTGAGCCGCTGCGCCTCGCACTCTCACAACTCCTCCACACAGAACGAGCCGTGCGACCAAAAAAACCAAAATGACAAATCTCACCCAGAACGTGTCAAGAAGAAGGGCTGCTGTCAGGACCAGAGCGAAGTCAGTTCTCATCGTGGCGAGCGAGCGAGCCAGGGCTGCCTGGACGAGGAACCAGAAAGAGGGTCGATTCGCAGTTCTTCTCCAGTAATTGTGTAATCCCCCTCTCCTCGGTCGCACTGTTCGTTACGTCCCTCCTTGCGCTCCGCGAGTGTGCTGCAGCTCTGCCCCGAGTTTCCCCGGCTCTCTCATCTGCAGGTGAGCGCTCCGCTCAGCACCAAGGCGCAGCCAGCGTCACTCTCCAACCCCTCCTATCACCCGGTGCAGGAAAACTCCACACACGCACTTAAAGAAACACTCGTTGGAGCTTTGGATCAAACAACCACACCTCTGACGTCTCTCCGAGGACCCCGATGTTTTAATCCCTCTCCTATGGCGACCCGAGGGGCTTGGCAGTTTTTATGGTTGCGCATGAAAGCGTCTGGAAACCGCGTTTCGAGTCTTCGTGCACAAATGCATGGCGAACACATTAACCATTAGAAACTTCCAACGCCGCATTACAAGCATGTCGCCTCAGCGTCTGATATGCACCTTAATAGATTTGGAGAGTTAACTCACAGACTTTAATGTCTGCTTTCCATTAGGAAGATTTAAAAAAAACCTGTAAGGTTAAATTTAGACGCCACAGAGACTGCAGGTAGACCACATGACCTGCAGGTGATCAGCACAAGTGACAAACACTTAGGAAAGCGCGCTATAATCCCCACCCCTCCTGTATACTTTATCACTGAGAGACTAGTTACTTAATTCTGAATGGCAAAAAAAAAAAAAAAAAAAAAAAAAATCCTAACAGCAGCTCATCACATTGATGCGTTCTTAAGCTTGTCCCTGTATGATAACGCCATAAGATGAAATAACATCAGTGGATTTTGAGGTATATAATATTGGATGGACTTTTTTTTATTATAAGTTATTTAAATAGGACATGAATACAGAGCTAGATGTTGATGTTGACGCTGTTTTGATGGGAGCTTTTGTATCCACTGACAGGCCTTGATCATTTTGATGGCGTTCTTTAACCAAGCCGCAGCAGTGTTGTTGTCATGAATGGACTGGAATGGATGATCACACAGGCTTGCCTCACTGGCTCCCACTTCATGAACTCAATGCATACTCAGCCTACTGTTTTCGACAAGTCTAATGCTGTCTCTCAGACTGTAAAAGAGGAATTTCATCAAAAGAAAAGCTGAAGGTCAGTTCTAAAGGTTTTCGATGTGAATCCCAGTGCCTCTCACAAAACCGATCATAGCTGAGCTCCCTTTGCCAAAACATTGTTTTTGGACTAAAAAGGGTTGACGAGGCCATGTCCGAGTATCAAGTTGCATCTGTGTTAATGCAGTTCAATGCTACCTCTTGCTGTTCGCAGCTCGAGTGCTTGAACAGGGTCCTGTGGCGACATAAAACCTTTCCCTGTGCAAAAGCACAGAATAATACGGAGGTTGCCCCGTCTGTGTGGCCTTTTGAGCTACTAATGACCTTTATACTCTGCCGCCTCTGATTGGCAGACTGGCCTCCATATCTGCTTAGTGAGCCAATGGGCTCTAATCCTATCAAAAAGAGTATGACTCTGCATTAGTGGGCGGCTGCTCAGCCAATTTCCTCTGTGTGACATCCAGGCATTTTACCACCTCTCTATATCCCAGTCCCTCGGCCCCAAGGATGAGCTGCAAACCTCCCATCCGCAGGCCTTTTTATTCCTGATAGGCTCTGTGACATGGTTATGATTTTTGTCCTGTTAAATGCTGTGAGTGGCAGGTCTTCCTCTGTCTATCTGTCTGGAGTGTGTGTGTGTGTGTGTGTGTGTGTGGCCCAGAGTAGGTTTCAATATGTCTTTCACCAGTCAGAACTTGATACTGAACCATATTGCAAAATCCCAAATTACATTCTGATTTATTCCAGTGATTTATTCCTACAATATCCGTACTTTGCAGCTCAGTGTGGTTAGTTGAGATTCAACTTGGTCAAGTCTTGAGAAAGTTTGTGATAATGGCAAATGCTGATGTAGGGATACAATACGGTAAAGAACAGGGAAAGGAGGGTGGTCGTGGTTTAAAAAATTGATTTTTTTTTGTTAGGCATGAGGATATTTGCACCGAGCTGAGCCGTGAGCAACTGCAACTACTCAAGCCGTGCTGGCACAGTGCGAGTGGTTTACAGAGGACAGCAGATAAAAGGCGTTGTTTACCTTGATGATGCGTTGGAGATGTGCTGGTTCACACATGCCACAGTACGGCCCGTCATCTGCATCTCTTCATCCACCGGCTCACTGTTCCACTGTTCTCTCCCCTGCAATATTAAGAAAAAAATCCACTGAAACTTAAGAACTGAGCTGAACTGAACCACTAAATTGGTGAGAAATATATTGCATTTCCTACACCTGCTTGACAACAAAAGCTTCCTGCTGGTTCCCGGTGGAGAACAGCAACAGCAGGAACTATTCACTGTTGTTCCTCCACTAGCTTACTGTTTGCTGGACACATAATGGACACACTATTATCACTTTGCTTTGCTTTGCTGATTCAAAGTGTTTCCATAAGTTCAATGCAGAAGTTTGTAGTCACTCACTATAATCAGTTCACTTTAGGCATATACAATAGCGTTAACAAAATTACAAGGTCAATAACTCAACAGCCATGCATTTGCAACAGAGCTATCACTTTTGAAGCTTTAGCGGTCTTTCAGTAAGCTTTTAACCATGCAGTAGATATTGTTAATTGTAGCTGAGCTGACAATGGTGCTCTGAGTTACCTGTGAGGAAGGCTCCACTGATAACAGCTACTGATTCGTTCAGTAATAACAGTTGGAGATCTTGTGTTAAAGCGCAACACTTAACAATAGGGGACACAAAATTTTGATTAGTTACCAGGGAGGAAATGAGGAACGAATGTCCGTACATGTGCTGAACACCTCTATAATGAATGTTGACGTGTGATGCAAATTGAATGCTGCAGAAGCTGCTCAGTATGAACATAATTCCTTTGGACAACGAGCTGTTAGACTGTGACAGCGTTTGCAATTTCAGCCAGAAGTTTTCAGTGAAACAGTGTTTTTCAACTAAGTCAGTCTCTAAAAAATTCGAAAAATTGTGATATAAGAATATGAAAAGTTCTTGGATGAATGAGTTTGTTGCATTGTTTTGATATCCTGTATGTACCCAGGAGTCCCTAGAAAGCAGCTGAATTTATTATCCTGGTTAAATACCCCTTTAAACCAGTTTGGTTAAATTAAAAATGTTCACGCTTGTTGAGCAAATAAAAATCCTCTTATGTCTTATAAACATAAGACACAGTAATATTTTGTTTTTGTATTATCTTCCTTTTTAATCTTATTCTTTGTTTAATGTTAAGCACAAGGCTTTGCAAAGACTGCTGGAAACATAGATTCTCAGCCCAAACAAAATTACTCCCTCACAAAAAAAAAATTGCGGTCCATGTAGCTGCACAAGAACCACATGAACTAACTACAGTCATTACCATCCCGTTAACTACCATCTATTAAAGACTGAAGATTGCAAATGCTGCTCATTTTTGTTTTGTTTCAGGGAAGTGCAGATGTTACATTTATTTTTTTCCATTTTCTAGTAGGTACAGAGAAAGAAAACTTGACACAGCTTTTTTGTTCAAAATCCAGTCCTGCAGTACATCATTTCTGAAAAAAGACTAAAGCATGATCTTTGATTGATGATTTCACAGCTCTGCTCCTCCCAGTATGAACATGGATACGTTATACTTGCTTTGAAATATCTGAAGCACTGTGACCCCTCATGGCGTTCTTTAAGAAAGAACAGAGCAAGCTCACGTACAGTATGGCTAAAGTGGAAAAGTTTACAATATAACTGTTTAAACATGGCTTTCGAGTGATTCTGGACAGTTTCTGTCGTACAGCTGAGCCTTCACTACATGGCTCAAAAAAGAAAACAAATCCAAATTGACTAAAAAGTCAGATTAGCATTTACAGTAATATGATTGGGGAGGATGGTGAGGATGGTAATTATTGATGTGACTTTCATACCATCAGACATGGAAAAATATTTTTTAAATCACTAATAAATAAGTTTCCAACACTACAATTAAGTTTTATTAAGTGTACTTTGCATAACATTAAATCAAAGTAATTTATGCTTCAAGAGAAGGGCTTTAGACACTGACAGAGCGTTGCTCATGTTCAGAAATAAGCACTGAATTGCTGTGAAGTGGGTACAGCAAATCATTTACTGACAGCAATTAGACACTAAACAAGAGTTCGATATAATAATAATAATGTAATTTTACATTTCTTTACTCTTCCCTACAATTCACATAAGCGATGACACGCTGCATTCTCAACCCACAACCACCTAGCTAATCAACCGCTAACATTAGCATGCTATTATTTGTGTTAAAGCGAGGTTTTCCTAAGAAATGTGAACAAGCTATTGCAAATACTGTTTCACAAATACCACAATCAAACAAGAGGTGTATTTCAGTATACTTAGCTAACTCTCAGATAAAGCCATCAAAAACATTAGTTCAGCAAACTAGCTGTTGTTAGCAGCTATCTAAGCTAGGTTAGCAACATTAGCAACTATAGTAGCACCAAAAGTATCTTTCTAATTATCTTGTGGCATGAATATAAAACAATTTGCTGAGTCACTCAATAGTCAGCTGTTCTCTGCTTATCTTTTGTGACAGATTTAGCCGTTGTGCTGACCCGTCCAAACCACCTCCGCTTTCATCTGCAGCAGAAGGCAAAACGACCTGTGTTGAAAGTGAAAAACTCTGAAATTGTTTTGATCTGCACTCACGTATCTGGACCTTTTTCACAACAGACGCTTTGACTTGACGTGGCAGGCGAAGCACAGGTGGAACTAAAAACATTAGCGATGACTCAGTTCCATTTAAGTCTCCCAGTAAGCCACTGAGCCAGCAGGCACACTTCCAGGGTCCTTGAACTTGAACACCTGAATGGAACACAGCCATCATTAATTTCATTAATTCAAGCTGTGCTGTTCCAGCAATGACATGTGAAAATGTCCAACATAAAAAAAAAAACACTTTCAACTGATAGTGTGTCCTAATACCATACTTGCACAATAATTCTAAACAGGTTTTGAGTATTTGGTGTGCTTATGACAGAAAAGTTACTAAATCCAGTATATTTTAAAAAGTTTGTAAATAATAAAAGAAAAGCTTCGAGTGTGCTGTTTATTGATGTATAAGAATGGTGCACCTGATGTACACTATTGTCCCATAATGCATTGCACAAAGGAAATGGAAGTGCTACTCACAACTGGAAAGAGAATTTGAATTCTGCTGTCTTCAAATGGGTTTGTGTTTACAATGCTTAAGGCCATGGAGGTCCATTTTATGGTGGATGCTAAGTTTATACAGTATATTGTCATTTTAGCCCTATAGAGTTTTTATTCCTATTTTCATAAGTCTGGGGAAAATACTGAAATTCCCAACCTTACCCTATTCCTCGGTCAACGTGCAATATTTCCTGCATTTTGTTAGCCACTCAATAGCTTGCTCTAAATTGTTAGCCTTGGTGGCTTCTAGCCAACAGTAACGTCCATGCTGCCATAACCACAAGCTCATGATTTCCATTTGAAGGCAGCATTGATTTAAAATGGTGGTGAGAGAGCTTCAAAAAGAACTTGGAAAAACAGAAAGATAAGCATCTTGAGAGAAAACTTTTCAATCTCTTTGTGAAGTTTGATTGGCAGTAGCCTTTCAAAGTCACATTTTGATTGACTTCCAATGGCGCGTGCCGTGTACTGTACGGCATCATTTCCTGTTAGTGGCGAAACAATCAGCAGGTAGTATGGAGCGGGGACACAGCTTTTGTTTCGGATAGGTTTTTGTAAGCACTGCAAAAAAAAAAAAAAAAAAAAAAAAAAAGAAGAAGAAGAAAAGAAAAAGAAAAAAAGAGATGTTCACATTGCCAAAAGAGTAAAACAAAGTTTTTTGCTGAACTTTTCAAAATTCACAGACTGTCTGCCAGAGATGCAAAGTAGGCTGGTGGACAGTTTTCAACACGTCTTTCACAAGAGTTTCAAAAACACACATTTCTTGTTGTCAAGGCTGCTAATGGAGTGTTAGCAAAACAACAATTATACAGAGATAATGCTGAAACTTGTGAGTTTTTTTTTTTTTTAAAAAGAACATTTTGCAACAGTTCAACAACAGGTGAAAAGACATCCTTTCCAAATCTGGCTGCTTTGAATGATTCGGGGATCCCAGCAGCAGCCCTGCTCCAGAATCTGGACTCATTCGACAACAATGAAAAGGAGTCTAAATTTGATTTTATATTTCACGATCTTTTCGTCAGCTCAAAGGTTTTCTTGTCTTTCTGAAGGTAGTGGCTGCTGCTCTGTTACTGAGTTAATCCTGTCTTTGCAGTATATAGATGCCTCATTTGTATTTAAGAATGCTAACCTGACGAAACTGATCATTCTCACTCACTCACTCACTCACTCACTCACACACACACAAACACACACATTGACTCAGACCACGTCTTGAGTAGCCATTTTTAAAGCAGGAACTGCAACACAAACACATGGACTGCAGTTATCAAAATCTGTCAGCAAGTTAGAGGAGTTGGGAGCAATGGGAGCCCCTTATTCCCCCCATAAACTGCATCCATCTGCCAAACCCCCACTGAGGCTTGCCACTGTACTGTGTACAGGGTGCTTCATTATGTCATCTCATATTACTGCATTCAAAATACTCAAATAAACTCAAGCCCAGGGAGTAGTAAACAGCCAGACAGCCTGGGTCTAATGGCAGTAAAAGAAAGTAGGGGAGACAGGCAGCCTCGCTCTAAGTCGTCTGTAAGCATATTGTAAGCAGCCCAGTCATCGTGCTCTTCTGATAATGATGCTTTCATTATACATTGGGATGCCAAGCATGTCCCATTCACTAAAATCATTAGGGATCTCCCTCCCTCTCTGTGTCTCTCTCTCTCACAGTGAACTGATTTGGTCACCATTTGGGTTTCGCGATTGTATTCCTGTCTCCACTTCACTCTGAGCCCATTAATGCAAATTGCAGTGAGAAAAGAAAAAGAGTAAAAGTGCAAAGGGTAAAAAGTAAACCCGCTGAGTGTGGCACCAATCTTTCTAAAAACTATTAAATTATTCCCTCTTTATGTGCCACCAGGGACCTTCCTCTGTGTCTGAAGAGTCACTCAAGACAGAGACTCTCTTGTCACCTGCTGGACTGGCTTGTTAAAAAAAATAATAATACGACCGATATGTTTTTGGAAAATTGGATTCTTATAGAGGACAAGGATATGATCCCATTCGTTCCTTCTGGATTATGTGGCCGCTGGGGTTTCCTCGTCCTGGCCCCAGTATCCTGTGGTTTTGCCCACGGTTGACACAGGAGGCAGGGCCCTCAAAGGTTGATGATGGATCCAAAGACTCGTTGACAGCTCTGGAACAATGACCCGGGCAGAGATCAGGGAAATTCTGGGCTTGGAGCAATACAGAGTACTATTGTTTGATTTCCCATCTTTGATGGAGACACAGTGGAAAGAAAATGCAGCTGGATATCCCCAGTGGCACAGCAGTGGCATGGAGCCGTATGATATTCAGACATCACAAAGCCAGCTGCAAAGTGGCCGGCTGAACAATGTGGAGCAGCGGGTCCCGCAGCCTGTGAAATGCACATGGCCAGTGAATAAAAATGGTCAGGGGAATGTGCCTTTGTGCCATTCAAATTTATTTATCTTTCAAGTGAGTCATGCAAATCTGATGCTGTGTTGGGAAGCTTTAAATTCCCAAATGTTTAGTTTTTTTCACATACAGTATATAATGTGTGGGGTACTATATAACTGGAATTCTAAATTTAAAGGCACATACTTTATTTATCTATATTCTTTGAATCCTCTTCCCTACCACCTTCCCACATGCATCAGAATGAAGGGACGAGGCAAGAAATCTGATATGAATGGGATTTCATTATCTACCAGAGTTTAGCACTGGCTTTCATGTGCAGCTGTCAATCAAATTTCTACCTTTAGCCGAGTCGAACTGGGAGGAGAGACCATCCCACCTACTGCAAAACCATCCTCCATTCTGTTTCATTAACAAAAGCCCCATCATATATTGTTGACAGTGTGGGCACATGGAAACCTGTCCAGGTGCTTTCATGTGCAGCAGGTATGATGCATGTGCTATTGCCTATGAATGGACAAATAGGAGAGGGCTATGAGAGGAGAGGAGAGGTGGTAAAATGATTCCTAGGCAGGGAGAATTTTTAGCAGCTATGGGAGGCACTCAGTGGAGATGCCCCTAAGGCTGATAGGACGCTTTGATCAGAGATGGAGGGACACGCCTGTTAAAAATCAGCAGCCGCCCGTTCCCCCTCTATATCTTTGTATTCCTCTCTTTCTCCATCCCTCTTTCTCCCTCTCCGCTGCTCTGTCTCTCCTCTCTTTATATCACTTCCTCTCTCATTTGCCCTACCTTCTCTCTACCTCCTCTGTTTCTTCTCCTCCATCTCTCTCCCTCCCTCTCTGTAACTCTCTCTTATGCAAACATACAGTATACATACCAAAGGGTCAGAGCAGCCGTCTTGTTTCCAGCACACTCCAGCTCATTCCAGCCCCCCCAGGTGGTTGCTTAGTCATGCCCACAGGAGGCAGCAGCATCGGACAGATGGCCCATAACGCCCCCTGACACCCATCATATCCATAAGACGGGCAGCATTAACAAGCACACAGCGCTCACAAAGGCACATGTGTATGACTTCCTGCAGTACACATGCACTAATAAATCGTACAAATTCGAGCCAGGTACATTAAATGCACGAAGGCAAATACAAATACACAGAGGTACAGTACCGACTGACTGCACCCAGATTTCTGTGCTGCTCAGTGTGATATTTCAGTTGCTTTGATTTCACGGCAGCACATGTATTTCTGAGAACACTTTCCCAGTGATTTGGTTTAGTGGTTCACTTTATGTCTTTTCCAGGGTTGGTGCGGTGTGGGGATTCTCTGACACTGAGCAACAGTAGTGAGTAAATTATTCCATTCAATTATCTGAGCATTTGCTCAATATAAATACCATCTGGGTGCTTGAAATAGATTAGTTTAAGGCCATACTAAATTATTAAACTATTCCCAGTGAACGAGTCCCCATTCCCCTTTAAATGAGGCAGACTTATGGGGTTCATACCAAGCCTCTGGTCGTCTGACGCACTCGCCACTTAAATTTGAGTCTGCTTGGAACACTGCGACAGGATTCCCAACAGGAACATGAAAACGGGGTCCACCACCACTTGACCCTCACTTCTTTCCACTGCCCAAACCGTTTCCAACATTTCCCAGCCTAACAGGCCTTGCCTAACTAGCATGCGGGTAGAAAGAGAGAAAAGTTTGCTTGGACTAACTATAATTCAGGATAGGGTGGGAGGAGATACGAGCTCTCAGATATTACTCTCCATGATAATGTATTTGGCAGGGAGAGTTCTGCACCACATTACTCCACACTTCAACATGACCTCAATCACTCTCTTTCTCTCTCACACATGGATTCAGTTCTGTCACACAACAGACCTACAGCAAAGTATTTCTCATTTATTTGGCACACTCCCGCCAGAGGTCCAAATCAAAATGTGAACATACGGCTGCACTGCAACGTGCAGACACTACTATCCTCTAAACCGCCTGAGCTCAGTGCTTTAGGGGCCTGAACGCCTCGACAGTGCACACACCAACACACATGCAGTACACTTGATATTCCAAAAGGTTTTAGCTCTCTGTTAGAAGACGTTTAACCATCTTATGACCTGTAAAACATCAATAAAATGTCCTTGCCAGGCACTTTTTTTTAGCCATTTCACCAGACAGCTAAATTAATATGAGATTTCATACCAGAGGGCAGGGAGAGAATTTAGTATCTCAAAGGAAACACTCAAAGACAGAATTCAAGACTTCTAAAAGCAAAAAGACGTTGTGATAACACTGAATATGTTGTGGCTAAATATGTACTCGTGCTGGATGAACAATAAAATGCTAAATTGCTTCTTTAACTTTCCAAACAATGGAGGCACAATCTGAAAACTCAATTAACAGAATCAGCATGAAGGGTTTTAACTGACATCGATATGCATTGTAATTGGATAAAACACGCAATCACACCGCATTCCCACGCCTGTTCAGGAAACTGACACCCTCATCGTCAGTGACACTTGCCTCCATCTGCTCGTCAATCCAATATTTTACAACTTGCTCTCGCATTTATATGTAGGATTTAGAATCAGATACTATGACTTACGCCGACTTACCTTGACTTCGAGATGAAATGTGTGTTTGTATTCTGTGGGGTATTTGATTAATCAGTATAACCCCCCCCTTCACCCTCTTCCTTGCAAGTACTTTGGTCAAAGCAAACCTTTTCTTTGCTGCACACAAATAAGATCTGGGTGATAAGTGTCTCCCTAGTGCAGCTTGGAATAGTAGCTGGGGCTTAGATCAAGATATTATATCAAGACTTGTGTGCTGTTGGATGCTTTTTCAAAGATGGAATCTCACAGGAGAAGGCACTTTATCTTTTCGAATCAATTAAGTGCAACTGCCAAATTTATTCAGTCGCCACAATGGTTTGTTGTACATGTTTTCAATAAAGACAGCTGCATAAAACAGCACCACTCAACCAAAGCCCGCTCTTTTTCTACTTGCAGACACACGATCCAAATGCTTAGCTGGTACCTTGAACGAAGCATTCAGATGCTGGAAAAAAAGCTTGTCAGCAGGCGTAGCTCTCTTCATTGCGCTTCTTTTGCAGATCATGGGGCTCAGGTGTCCCCAAGCAAGGCCTCTTCACAATAAGATCCTTCATTCATCACTTGCACCTAGCATAGAAATGAAACACAAAAACAAAGCGCTGTTACCAGCATTTTGGAAAGCAGGGCTGAGACACTCCATCAAACAGCACATCATCAAAACACACTTTGAAAGAAAAATAACTTCCTCTATCTTACCACAGATTGTGAGAGCCATTTTTCAAAGACCAAGTATAATGGAAATTATGAAAAGGCAATTTCACCCTTGGGTAGAATTGGGGCGACCGAGCGCAATTCTGGCATTGTGCTCTATAATGTTGGGTTGTAAACACTGAGATACATGCCTGCAAGTTATTGACACATCTCCTCGGTGCATGGTAATGTTAGCCATGGCACCACAGAGTCCACAGTCCAGAGAACAGAATAAAACTCCTTTGGTTTGTGAGATGACAGCAGCATCGAGTTCACTCTGTCTCTGACCCGCAGCGCTTTATCTCCTTTACTTTTAAAACGAGTGAGTCCTATTTTTTAATGTCCGTGCTCTTCTATTACACCAAAGCGCTGAGGACAAGCCGTTGCATAAGATGGTTTGAAATGATATCTTGACTCGGCTCAGTCGCTGTTGGAAATATGTGAAACACAATATTACAATTTGTGGCATTTGCACACAATTATCGTTCCTGTTTTGATCACTGGCAACACAAGAACCACAAGAAGGCTGTCCTGTATTTGCACCGCAACTCACAAAGTGTTATTTTTGAGCAATCGCGTGTGGCCATAACTCAACTTGTAACTGCGACATCCTGAGACGTCAAAATAAGGTCGATTTTGTGAACTCACGGATTCATTGGGCAGCGTTACAATTTAGAAAAGTGAATAAATAAATGAATGCATGTCAGCTTTAGAAAAGCTTTGAATTTTAAAAGAAGAACCAGTTTTGCCTGGGCAAAGGGGAGAAGAAGAATTTATTGTGTAAGACGTGAAGAAGCCACTGAGTGACCTGTGCTTTGTGGAAATGTTCTATTCTACTGAGATAATATCATGCTTGTTTTGTGTCTGATTTTGCATTTCAGTGGAAAAATTGAATAGACTTTTAGGTTTCAAAGCAGTCATTTTCCATAAGCCAAGAGGATTAGAGGAATTCAAGCTCAAGTCAGACTGGATGCAAGATGTCTCAGCTACATAGGTGGATACTACTCTCTGTAATATCAATACTGTAAATAATATATACGTTAATAAGCCACGCATTGTTTAAATCTTGATATCAAAGTTAATTCAGTGAATCCTGTAATTCTCATGTTTAATGTAGAGTGAATTTTACTGGCTGATTGAAACTTGGGCAGCAACATCACAGCATGTGTCTAATTTCATTTGCCCAGCTCTCGAACTCTGACTTAACATGATTCAACTTACTGCTTTTATCCTCCAATCTCCTGCTGGGGCTGTTGGATTTGTTTATCAGCTGAGCCATCAAAGCCTTGGCGGTAGTGAGACGGGTGTAGCATTTATGTCAATCCCTGTTCCGCAGTAGGAATATACAGTAGAAGTATTGGAGAGGTATTTTACAAAGACTCTACTGGAAAAATAATAGAGCAAAATTTATGCTACCAACTGCGCTTATGGACAATTTATTCGCTCCAGATGCTGCGGGCATTTAGTGCACAGAAAACGTATGCAAACACAAAGAATGTACATTTATTCAAACATTGCTCACCATTCGCTCAAAGTTAATTCAGGATGCTTACAAACAGTTTGAAGCCATTCTTCACTGTCATCACAGTTCATCCCACGTATGCAGCTACGGTTAGCTGTAAATGTAACCTCCTCATCAACTAGCACAAACAACTAAGTCAGCTCAGTTTAGGCAGTCATTCTTCTGGAGTCAAGAGGCATTATGGTCAGCAAAATGGGCTATATTTAATAAAAAATGAGGCAATCATCAACCAGATAATTGAGAGTGTAACTTAACATTAGGCATTTAACACATTGCAAAGAATACCAGCAGCTGGCAGCCACTGTGCAGTATTAATTCAGTCAATAGTTCAGTCAATAATACACAGAAATATGGATGAGAATTTTTAAAAAGTGAGGGTTTATTTATTTTCTTGTCAGATTCTCGAAGTCTTATTTTTTCCCCCGGAAAACAGTTTTTTGTAGCGTTGCCCCCTTGAGGTGAGAATGCGCCGTGTCCTCTCTAACCTTTGGCTGATAACTACTCTGGAATTAAGGAGAAACTTCGCCTCAGCCCCGGTTTAGATTTGATATATCCTACATAAGCTCCCACCGCTCATATCCGTGTGCATGTACACGTATGTAGGGATGTATTTACACTTTGCAGATCCATTCCTATGAATTATGCATATGGTTGTGCAGTTTTAGGGCACAGCCAGTGATGCTGAGTGAAGTTAAGCATCTGGACCTGGCTGGTTTTCCTCTTCTGCACTTGAATATGAGAATTATATTTGAAAAAATAGTAGAGATGAGTTGTACTACAGAGTGCAGGGAACATGATAAACTCTCATTAACTGTAAATAGGTTTTACATCTGTTTCAGCCTTGGCAACTGCAACAAGATACACTTGAGCTCCTTTTACCTTGCTGTGATCACATTATGCATTAAACCTCCCCATTTGGTTGATCAGTAATTAATCTAATTGATGCATCAATTAGTAAACATGTCTATGTAAACATTTTTGTGTTCCAGCAACAGTTTAGCAATCAATTTCCCTTTATTGATATGCAAAAACGTGCATCAAAGACCTCTGGAGTTAAGACAGACCCTTCACACTGAGCAGCACAGCGCTGTGCAAAAAGGAGGTGTATAGTTTTTGAGTTACTGCATTTATAACAATGCCGCTCTACACGCACAGACACAAATCGAGATGACACTCTGGCGCATTTGGTGGTGGGCGGGCACACAGCGTGTTTATGGCAACTCGAGAAATTCTCACATGCTCACAACAAGCTTAGCTCAGTTATGCTGTCACCGACTTTTGTAGTGTGAAAGCAGACAGGCCAGGTGTGCGTAAGGTCAATACTATGTCTCTTTGTTGTGCTTGTGGTGTGATTAACCTGTCTGGCACCTGTAACTCTGGCTGAACTCAGGTCAGTGACACTGTTGGCAGGGATTGTTAACCCAGCTGGTGTCTCTGACTCCAGCTACTTAATGCCTGAACTTGGTTCGGTTAGACTTATTAGTGCATGGCAGCCCACCTGGGAAGTTGAACTTAGGTCAGTTGGACAGTTAATAGCAGACTAAGACCCATTTCCCTGTGTGCTGTCATGTAGCCCTGACACTTAGTATGACCCCATACAGTGAGCTCTATGTGTAGACAGCCTGGACTTCTTAGTGTTTAATGCACACAGCACTTTTTTAAGACCAGGAGACAGGCTGGACTCCTGTTGGACCTGCACTGCAATGTACACGTACACACACACACACACACACACACACACACACACACACTTACTGCAACTATACAAGGGAACAAGTGTACAGAGTTGTGTTTAGAGATGTGTACTGGTAAGCTGAAGGAATGCAAAGGATGCAGTAAAAATAAATGAACTCCTGTGTGTTTGTTAGTACAGACACTGGTACTGAAAGTGCACGTGTTTGTGTGTATATAAATTATATACATATATAAGTTCAAGGTCTTATTAATACAGTCTTTCTGTAGAAGAATCCACTCTCTCTCTCCTCTGTTGATACCCGAACTTGTTTTAATATTAAGGGCATGAATGTTAAGTAGCATATCAAATATAGCACTGATATTTTCTTATTACTTTTTAATATGTTGTTACCTTATGAATAAAACATGAGTCACCCATAGAATAATGTTGCTTCATAATGATATCTTTATGTATTCATGCACATTGTGCAAACTACATTAAAGGAGCACGCTACAAGGACACATAGTGTTAGAGATACGAAGCAATACTCTGAAACTGTGGCATCTTCCAAAAGGGGTTGTGCGACTTTGTTGTGAAAACAGAGAGTTTAACAGATCATGTCTCGTGATTGTAAATGAAAGTAGGCTTTTTACTGGTTGACTCGCTGTATATGTGATTTACATAAGACTTCAATCTGAAACATGTCACTGTGCTCATATTTTCTAAAAGCACGGTTGTTAGTGCCTGTGATCCCACTGGAACTCACCAGCAAAATCTAGGTGGTGCTCAGCTCATGACTTGCATTATCGCTCCATATATTGAAACATTAAAGCAAGTGCCATCATACCAGCATGCAACTGACAGCACAAGGCAGGCCAGCACAGAGCGCTGCAGGATGCATTGGTATTTCTGTTTGTATTTGATAGTGGCAGCTGAAGAGAGACAGGGAAGGCAGGGGAGATGACATGCAGCAAGGAGATGGCTGGAATTGAACCTGGGCTGCTGTGGTAAGGACTCAGCCTCTATGCATGGTATGAGCTCTACCAGGTGAGGCAACAGGGAGACCCAAAACAGCGCAGACCCGATGAAAGGAAGAAGCTGTCGGAGCACAGGCAAACCTCCAATTCTCAGCCTGTTGATTCATATATTGTATGTTGGGTCTCTGTAAGTTTCAGTGTCACCTCCACTGTAAATACTGCTGCAAAAGCCTCAGTACGTTTGGCTGAGAGTGCAGTAATAAATCACAATGCTCAAATAAAGACACTGCAGTAATTTACCGCAGCGGACAGAATACATCAGGAAAAAAGATGCAAATACATGTGAGAATGGGTTACGACTGGGTTCCTGCGTGCGTTTGACGGGTTAATGAGAAAGACACAAGAAACATGAAAGACCCTCTTAATATCATAGATGAAGTCACAAGTACAGAATTTTCCATATTCCCTGCTTCATTCTTAACGGTTGGCTGAATAATAATAAAAAAAAGGCATCAAAGAAACATCTCTGATGTGAAAGTTGAAGAAAAGACACTTGATGTCCATATTAATGGTTATAATCTGCAGTCCTCTTGAGAATGATCTTCTCTTTGATTGTTTCATTTTCAGCCGTGTAAAGCCGATTCACTCTTTGCCTTAACAAATCGATTCACATGAAATTCTTTACTTTCATGGAGATCAAAAGTCAAATATTACAAAGCAAGCCTCCCGTTTATGGAGAAGGATGTTGTTTCATGGAAGAGTGAACGAACATGTGAGAAGAAAGGAACAGCGAAAGAATTGAACAAGCACATGCTGAATGCAGCAGCTTTTCTTTGTCAGCTATGAAAAAGATGAATATGACACAGGATTTGTTGAAGGCCAAAGTTTTGAGGAGTTTATCAAGGTCTAATATCATCTAGAGTTTATATCTTTGTTGATAAAAATGCATGTTCTTTCCACCACTACTTTAGAAATCAGCGGCCATTTTATCTATTTATATAGACACAGTCATGGTCAGAAGTCAGACCATGACCATGTTGTGTACTGAGAACGGTTATGGTAGTTATACTATTACCAGGCTTTGTTGCATTTTAAAACAACAACAATGTTCCTACAGTTGTATGGTGTTTTAGAGTTGCATAAAAGAGCATAAAATCACTTCACCCTTTATCAGCAGCAGAGGCGTCAAACCCTAATAACAAATTCCAGCAACCAATTGTTAATAAAAACCATGAAAAACACGAGAATCACTCGCATATTAAGAGTACTTGAGTTTCCAAGCTTTTAAATTACAGATAAAATTCATCTAAAAAGGGACAGAAATTCTGAATGAAGAAGGACAGATTAAATAATTAACAAAGATCCAGAGAAAAGACAAACGCATATATGCAATCAAATTTTGGATAATTGAATAAAGAGACTTCCTGGAACTGAACTGTGATCAGATGCTATACTGCTCCTCACTACTTCCAGCTCCCTCGTGGTATACTCTCCAAAATGCAGACGAACATGGAAACGGAAAAGTAAAGAGAAAGTAAATGAGTAACATGTGATCTGCATCACCCGAGCTGTGCTTTTCTCCACTGCAAACTGGAGTTAAATGTGCAAGATATTTACAGAGCCAATAAATCCAACCCACGCTCACATGTCAAGGCCCTCATTACAGAGCAAAATAGCAGTTATCATTAAGTGTCTCTTCAAGGTGTTCTTGTTAACTGAAGTCTAAAGCTGGAATGAGGAACGGCCTCATACGCTGCGAGCATTTCTTCACGTACGCCCTGAAAATCCATCTACTTCTACCATCCTCTCGAGGATTGTAAGCTTTCTAAAGGTTAAATGTTTTGTTCTCTTTAGAAAAGGAGATTGTTCTGTCCTCTCATCCAAAAAAACAAACAAACAAAAAAAAAAACGAGGGAAGATTAAACTAAAAAAAGAAAAGGAAAAGGTTGCATTTAATGTCACACTTTGTTACTCGTCCTTATTTTGTCCAGACAAACACAGATACAACCTGCAAGACTTCACAGCTATGTCATGCAGTCTTCTGTGTTGGCTTTTTGTCCTAACCCATTATCTAAGAATACTGAAGTAATGCTAATAATTCTATTAAGGAAATATTAAGCAAAAAACATGCTTTGACTTCATTTAAAAGGTAAATCATAACGTTAGCTTTATGGTTACATTATTTTTTTCTGTGCTAACACTAAAGCACCAAACTGCCTCTACATACTGATACAGTCATCAAATTCCAGGAACATATATTTGAAGAACACAAAATAAATACTTCACAACGCTGATCCTGATCTTTTTTTTTTTCTAACCTGGTCTGTGTTTATTGGATGCTGCCTTACACTGACTCTTTGTACCTTGCTTGCCTGGATTTTTGCATCCTTGTACTTTTTTTCAAGTACTCTTAAACATCTCTAAATCTTGTGTTGTATACTGGGTTGTATTATGTTTTTTAAACTGTGACAGCTGTGCCCATAATGCTTTTGAGTTAGTGGTAATGTTTGGGTTTATAGTGGCAAGTGCATAGCACCAAAAACCCAGAGGCAACCAGAAATCCTGCACACGCTTTATGTAACAGCATCTTGATCTGGACGAAGTCACTGATCATGTACTTTGTTCGCTTTTTTTTTCAAAGCTTAGGAGTTGCATCCCCATTTAAATGTACATCAGGACGTCCTACAGTATGTGAATGCATCGCTGTTTCTTCAGCCCCAGCGTTAAGCGCTGACTGTCTTAAGTTCAGTTATTCGTTCAGACTATTGCAGCTGTCACATTCAGTCCTGTACAAAACTAGCCTATACAAGTTCTGCACACAAGGTTAATTGCTCAGCAGCCAGTCAGTTACAGCACAGCTAAAGGATTATGGCTGTTTCTGTGGCTTTCACAGTCTGTCAGTAGCTGTGCTTTTAAAGAAGAAGTAATAGCTGAGCTGACCACGCCGCTCGCAGTCACCACTGAAGGGAGCTCCACTGCCAACAGCTAGAGATGCTTTCAGTGACACTAGTGATTTAGTATTACCAGTTCTGATTAAACACTTGTTGTTGATGGTGGACTCTTACCTGGTGATGATTTGGTTCCATCACCAATCAGAGAATGGTACACATGCAGTCTGTGCCTGTTTCTTTTTAAATCATCTTTCAAAGATTTAACAAAAAACATACATTTTCAGAGAAATAGAAGACCCAATGCTTTATCGGTTTCACATGCAGTGAGATACAGGGGACCTTAAGGTGCACCTGAAGATGAAAAATCTCCAGGCACTCCTCAGTGCAGCACAGAGAAACATTATATCAAAAGCCTTTATTTAGTCAGTTAATTTTGGTTGAAACTTGACCTCACCAGCACATAAGAATGAAGCTCTTGTGAGGTGGTCATGGGTACCTGAAGAACTTATCAAATGTGCGACCATGAGACTATGAAAAAGGCTGACTTACAATAAAATGGTAAGAGACACATATTTATAAGCACAGTTTAGTCAAATGCCATGATAGAAAAAAAGGCTTCTCAGTGAACAGAGAGTAGCTGAAAACTGAATTAAGAGAAAACAAACTGATTTGGATCACATTCCTGTCACAATCTCAAAACACTGATTGGATGAACGGGAAGTTTTCTGTAGTGATTTGTGGCATTACAGTACATGCATATTATTCTTCTGACCTGTTTACTGTATACTTGGGTTTCCGACATAGAGGCTAATCTGCGGGTGCTGGCATCACAAATCGGGGAACCCAGGCACACACCATTACTGACTTTCCATGTCGGCACCAATAACATAAGGATGAAGCACTTAGAGATCACAAAAGAAAAGATGGATGGATGCAGTTGTTGAGTGCCTATGGTCTGATAAAAATTGTACCAGTGACTTAAACAAAGCTCTTTCTAGTCTCCTGGATTCATTTGCACCTCCAACCAAAACAAGCTGGTCAAAGAAGAAACAGGTGCTCTTAAGCAGTCCGGCAGAAGACTCGAGCACAAATGGCTTCAATCAGAACTTTTCCACTTCTTTTCGCACAAATATGTATTGAATTACAGGTGTGCTACTGAAGCAGAGTATTTTGCTCACTTAATCAGTAACAGTAAGCACAATCCTTTGGAGTTTCTTTTGGATCCTGCAGCCAAACGCGCTGTACGTAACAACAGCAGTCTGTTTTTTACCACGGTTTTTACACTGTCTTTTGCGGCTCATGATGTTGTAAGATTGTCTTCTGCAGAAAAATAGATAAGACAATAGATAGAAGATTAATTCCTCATCTCAAGCTACTTCTGCAGAATCAGCAGTGCAGTGTGCACTGTGCACTGTACTGCAACAAAGCAATTTCCCTGCTGGGATCAATGAAGTTTTTCTGAATCTGAATATGAATCTGACACCACTATGAAGTCCTAGATCGCCAGGAAAATCACCTTGGTGTCTCTGGCTTGGCTATTGTGCAGTTTAAGTCTTATTTATTTGAGAGAACACTGTGTATTTCATCTAATAATAACTTTATTTGTATAGAACAACAGAGGGTTCAAACAACATAAAAATATGGGGAATAAAATAACGTTACAATTATAATGGTCATAAACATATTCCCCTAAAGGTCTTTCCTGTAAAAGACATGGATATATTCTGATGTGAAACCTGGACCTCAGGGCTCTTTTCTTGGCCCCTTGCCTTTCAAACTGTACGTAGTCATGGAATTAATTTCCACTGCTACGCCGATGATACTCTGCTGTATGTACCTTTAAAGGCAGATGACCATTCCCAAATTATGTAACCAGAGGTTTGCTCCTAAATTCTGATAAGTGATGTTGGACATTGGTCCTGCTCAACATGGATCAAGTAACAGTAACTATAAACAACTGTGTGACATCTGAGAATTTTTATTCGATGTATGATCCTACCTCTACTTTTGACCGGTATATTATAGAAAACACCAGCGCTGCCTTTTTTCACCTATGCAGCACAGTTAGAATTCAGTCTTCTGTCCACTGCCGATGCACAAACCGTAATTCACCTATTCGTTTCATCCAGACTAGATTATTGTAATATTTGTTGTCAGGCTGTCTGCATGCTTGTACTCAGAGACTTTAAGTGGTTCAGAATGCTGCTGCAGGAATTTCAAATGATACTAGAAAACTTGATCATATTACACCAATTTTAGCTTCCCCTCATTGGCTTCCTGTCCGTCAGATCAGACTTTAAGGTGTTTCCGATGACTTCAAAAACTGAAAATGGGCACACCCCTCATACCTGTCTGATCTCCTTAAACCTCATAAATATGCCAACCCGTGCTCTCTGCTGTCAGAATACTGGGCTCCTGTCAAACTTAAAATGAAGTCAGCAGACTGCAGGGCCTTTTCCTATCATGTCCCATTCCTCTGGAATAACCTCCCTGCTGATATCAGACAGTCTGACTCCGTCAGGCATTTAAATCTGAACTTAAAACTCATGTTTTTGCCTTAACTTTCAGCTAGCTGCTTATTCGTTGATTACCTCAGGCCTTGTACCTGCTAACATTATCCTCCTGGTGGATCGGTCTCAGTCTCAATAATCTACTAAGCCTACAACTTAAGGGGAAACTTCGACATTTTTCAAACTGGACCCTATTTTACAATGTTTTTCTATGTAAGTGACTAATAGGGAAAAAGTTTTTTTTTTTAATTGATCCTGTATCAAGTGATAGCGCTGCAGCTGGCAGCAAAAAGGGCTGTTGCCTTCCAGGCAATTGCACACTGTCAATGTACATCCACTAAAAGTGCTTGTTTTTGCTGCTGATATGCTCAGATGTATTTGACAACATTATGGAAAGGACCTTAGCTAAAACATTTTTGATTTGGTGAGTTATCTTGACTCATTCTGAAGTCTCGCGAGAGGTGTCGAGAGAAAGAACGAGACTTCTCCTTGAGCGAGACTTGGTTAGACACGATAACAAACAGAGCGGATCAGCGTGAGGCACCCATTTGTTCTGGTCTGAGATGCTGGTGATCACGTGCGACATCTAGTGACGTGTTGCATATAGAACCTTAGAAGTCAAGTCAAGTCAATTTTGTATATATAACCCAATATCACAAATCACAAATTTGCCTCAAGAGGCTTTACAATCTGTATCATACAACAGCCTCTGTCCTTAGACCCTCAGGTCGCTGTCATTGTCTGTGCCGACGAGATTACGGTGAACTAAAAGTCATGATAATTAGTAAACCATTGCATCGCTAGTTGAAGTGATCTCTCTATCCTATTTGAACACGAACAAATGAGCATCCAAGCTGTGCTCTCTCTCTCTCTCTCTTTCTCTCTCTCCCTCTCCCTCTCCCTCCCTCCCTCTCCTCACCCCTTTTCCTCCTCCTTGTCCTCTCTCTTCACTCAGGCCATCCTGGGACGTCTCTTTCTCCCCTGGCTGTCGGTGCCTCATTCCAGATGTTTCGGATCTGGATACTTGTCCTCCAGGAGATTCGGCTCCTGTCTTTCTCTCTCTCCCTTGTGCACATGTTGTCCTTGTCTCTCTCTCGCCCCCTCATCCCTGTTTGTTTCCTTTCTTTTATCTGTGTGTGAATACTGTGCTTGAGCTATGCCTCTTGTGAGTCATAGAAGACGGACCCCTCCTCGGTTGTTCCTCCTGAGGTTTATTCGATTTTCTCCCTCTGTTTGGTTTATATTGGGGAGTTTTTCCTTATCTGAAATGAGGTCAAACGATAGAGGGTATCATGTGCTGTACAGATTGTAAAGTCCATGGAGGGATATTGTGATATTAAGCTATATTAAGTAATATTTAAAGCAGTTTCCAATAGCCAATAGGAATGTATTTTTAGGTGCATTTGAAGAAAATGTTGATAGAAATGGTTACATTCGCAAGAACAGCCTGAATTTTGCAAAAAAGGTTTTACACTCGCTTGAGTTGGTTTTTGCCTTTTACGAAAAAGTGTTAATTCGCTTAATAGAAGTTTCTGCAGATTAAAACGTCTGCTCGTCGATCCGCACAGATCATATTTCCAGCATGCTTTCTACATTTTGACAGTTTGAGGTTCATCTGTTTTAATGAATCATCTTGTCGGGCCCTCTTCTTCTGCAGTGGTATAATGGTCTTTCGACTGGAGAATTGGTGCCACCTCCTGCTTAACTCAATGAATCGACTCCTAACAATCACATGACAGTAGTGGGTGGAGACAAGTATTCAGTTTTGTTTTGCCGATTTTGTCAGTTAAAATTTGTGGTACATTTGGATGGAGGTCCAGCTTGTGTTACACCCATGATGCCATCCTGATCTTGATTCAAGAGACAGCGAAAAAGAGAGGGAGAGAGTGTGGGAGACAGGTGGGTGGTGGGTGAGGGTGCTTTGATGTCAGGAATATGTCTTTGAAGCCTGTTAGCTTTGTAATGTGCGCTAAACATTTCCATACCTGAGCAGAATTTTTACCTCTTGTGGTCTTCCTGCTACCTGTGCCTAACCCCGAAGTCAATAACAAATACCCATAAGTCCTGTGATTGCACAGGACCAGAAGATAGCGAGAGTACGGAGGCAAAATTATATCTTCACACTGATGTTGTGAGGAAGTCAATTTGCCACTAAACTGTAAGCTATCTCCTCCTTTCACGCCACTCTCCTGTCTTATCAGATCTCTGCTTCTCTAGTCGCAGGTTTCAGCAGACACCGACAGCAAAACGAGATGCTTCATTTCTGACATATTTGCAGCTGAGGAGCACCACAACACGCTGCAGCGTCTGTGCCGCTTCCTGTCACCTCCCCTCCCTGCGACCTAAACCAAACACAGTGTCACACCTGAGGCACAGGGACCATAAAGAGCACTAATCGACAGATGCCAGGGTGTTCTGCGCAAAGTGCTCCAGTATGACAGTCCGTTCCCCTTGTAATTACTGCATCTTGGTTGGGATCATTAAATATTCATCCGCCATCGGCTGGGAGCTGCTCCAACTCGGCTAAACCAGTGGCAGCTCTTTTCACATACAGATTGCTAATGCACCCTTTTCTTTTGTATTCCCTTGTTCTCTTTTTCACATTTAAACTTCTTACTTTAAACTGTGAACACGAGTTTCACCACTTCCACCTCATATTTCTAGTTTTGTTCTTTTTGCACCTTTCTGAATGTTCCCTTTTGGTAATTTTGGACCTAATTCTTTAAGAACACTTTAACATCCATTCAGTTCACATACAGTAGAGCAACATGATGTAGTTCAGGACACTTAAAACATTTTTAATAGTTAGTTACATTCACAGTCTGCAGAGGGGAGAAACAGATGCTATTGTGATGTTGCAGACAGACATAAAGAGGAGATGGGAGGGAAGGTGTGAACTCTAACAAGCATTAAGGCAGCTCTCCTCTATGAATCACTCTACAACAAAGTGGGAGAGGGAGCTGAAAATCACCACTATCCCACAGGATTAAGTCTGAGTATTACTAAAGCACGGGTACCATTTGGGTTAAATCTGTGTGAGGGAGGCGCATTTAATATTAGAGATGGGTCAATTCAATATACTCAGCTTTATTACTCCTGTGTGTCTTTAAAAAACAGACCAAACGCCTACACTATAAGCCAGGGGACAACCGGACGTTAAAGGTCAAAATGGTAGTTTAGAAAATTGCAAATTCTAACCCACAACACTGCATTCAAGACTCAGAAATGCATTGATATAGTCTAACAGCGAATGAGCAAGAGAAATTATGTTGCTTTCTGATTTAGAAAGCATCTTATGATCTTGTACTGGCAAAATATGGTGCGGGTACTAATATTCCTTTTTATTTTCTTATCATTTAAAGCTAGTATGTGTTATTTACCAGCATGTTTGAGTAGCATTTACTCTATTTATTATGAACAATTATAGTGATTTTATTCACAGGTACAGCAGATATAAATGCTATAAAGATGTGCTATATGTGTCAAGGCATTAAAGTCTAAGCCATTAAAAACAAAAGCAATAAGAAAAGACTGTCTATCATTAGCTGTTACTTACTTTTGCTTGAGATAAAGGTGTTGCAGCTTTTCTTTAACCAACTGATCAATCATTGGAGCCCTTCAAAAGTCATCTTTATTTATAAAGCCCTTTATCACAAACAAGGACTGCACTGCTCGAGCCCACTTAAGTAATCAACAATGGCTGACAAAACAAAATTATGCCACACAGTATGTTTACTTATTAGTCTGACTGGAAAAATGTCAAAAAAAAAAAAAAAAAAAAAGCGAAAGATCTATTTATTCTGGAGGGAAATCACAGACCAGTATGCTTACAAGCAGCTCTGTCATAACTTGTTTTAGTCTGCCGATGTTGCTGATTGCACATAATGCACAAGCACTCATTAATATCAAGCTTCCAGCTTGATATCATCATTCTGATGTAACATTGCAGAATGTGGTTGTTGACTTCTCTCAGAGTTCTGGAGGTTGCTTTTCGGCCCATTGGCAGCGGGGCCCGTGAATGGGGCTGGCAGCTAGTTGGGTGGCTGCCCCGTCCATTTGTGGTTCACAGCGAAATACTGCGACAACCACCAGCCACACTGCCATAACATTCAGTATGGGTATTTACTGTATGGTTACTCTCAGCACTCTCACTCTAGTCATTAAATGGGCATTTTTGAGGATAAATTGTTTCTGTTTTAAGACAAAGACTGTGGCCTGTAGTCTGTTGCCACCCTCAGACACAACAACACAACACTTTTGAACCTTACTAGGCCCCCTTTTTCCACCCAACACCAACACACTCATTACACCATTAATACAATATCAGCGCAGAATATTTGCTTTCAATGGCAGGCTTGAGGCCAATGACCTGTATTATGCACTGGTTTATGAAAGACTCTACTAACTCTTACTAGACTAACCCTAACCTTGAAGATAACAACATCGGTTTGAGATACACCAGTAGAGATTCTATTCAAATGCAGTGTGGTACTAAGCAAGGAAGAAGTCCACGTGACACTATGTCATGTAATAACAACATTGCCACAAAGCCTGCAAACGGCAAAGACTTGGGCCAGCTGACTACCACAGATGATGCTCTGCTTAGTTCTACAGACAGGAAGTCACATGCTTTTCAGCTTTGATAACATGGCAGCTGAAAAACTCAAACGCAAAAAAACCAGTGACAACGAAACAGGGATTTTGTAACAGGCTTACTTACAAACCTTGGCTACATAATAGGTTTATTCATATGCATCAAACCACTCTCCGTTAGTAAGAACACAAGTGTGACAGCAGCCTACGCTTAATCATAACAAGATAAAGCACAGCACTGACAAAGGTTTAAAAGGTCACAAAAACTACATGGCATGCCAGCCGACACCGAACAACACGATGTAAATAAGAGCGACTTGAGCGTCCTGTTCGGAGGTTTATTAAAACATAACGCCCAGGCTCTTGTAGCTTCAGCCTTGGCCTGTAGTTTTTACCCATCAATGAGACCGTCCAATGACAAGTCTGAGCGTACATTTTCATCCATTTTAAAGACTTTCTTATCATCAACAATTCCTCTGAAGAGACCACAACCAGAATTAATTTATCCTGCAAAAGTCTTGTGTATGTAGCTACAGCCTGATGTCGCTATGCAGAGGGGAGGGAGTTAGTAGGAAGGCAGTTACAAAAAAGAGAAATGTAAAGAGAAATGTGGCTGCTGGTAACTACAAAATTGTCTTTTTCACATATTGCACGTAAGCAAGAATCAGTTGGTTTTGTTCGAGGTAAACCCAGCAGCTTTATTGTGAGAGCAGGACTTCAGGAGCAGGGTGCAGGAGCTGGACTAGAAAGAGCTCAAAAACATGGGTTCTCAAACAGATCTCAGTGTGGACACTGGAGACACATATTAATACCAGATGTAAATGCATATCAAGATACAATCTGAGATGCATTATAATGCAAAGTGTAAAGGGAGCGAATGCCTCATTTTCTATTTCTACACATATTAAATACTGAATATGTGACATGAGACTGGTGAAGGCTTTGGAGTTGTTAAAAGACGCCTTTCAGAGAGCTGGGCTGTATGTCATGGAAGGAGTAATGGGACTCATTACTTTTGCTGGTGCATAGTTAATAAATATCAAATTATTTTTTCGAAGAGTAATCTGTAATGATTACTGGATTAAATCTTTTAAAAATAACTTGCCAAACATTGCTGTGCTAATTTCTGTCTTGCTCACCTGCTGCCACGTGGTATTTTAGCACGTGTGTTACATTTAAACATCCACAGAGCACTGACTATCCAATGCGTCGTGCAGATCATTGTTGGCTGACCTTTGTCTTCGCAAGATATTTATTTGTTTTCCTTCTGTTCTAGAGGAAAGGCCATGGGGTCATTCAGATCAAAAGGGCTCATGGTACAATGACAGTTTTTAGCATGTTTTATGGCAATCTGCCGTAAATGCCTGGATGGTGGCAGTGGACCAATGAGTTGTTTATATTATGCCTTATATCGGAAGTATTTCTTCATAAATATCTGAAAAAAAAAACACACTACTACACACTGTGACCCCGTTATCCTGCACATGCAATGACCTTTGCGCCTGAAACATTCAAAAGCAGAGAAAACACACAAACTCACCTCGTTTTCATCCGTGCATCTGGGCTGACATCAACTTTTGGTACACGCATGCATTTTTCAAATCAAACATGCATTAATGATGACAAGCGTTACAACATTTGTCATTTGTAGGTAAGTTTGGACAGCACAATTACCCTCAGCTTTTTGCCCTTGCTTTGCCATGTAAGGTGTCAGTTACACTACAGCTCCAAAGCCTCTAATTTCCTTAATAGTTTAACACAATTACAATCACTCGGTGTTGCCTTTAGTGACAGATTTAATCTAACTTTAAACTGAGATTTTGCACCATATCTAGGATCACACACACAATCCACACCTGGGCAAACCAAACTCAGTGTCACCTTGGCGCTCGATATTCAAATCCCTCTTCCTCCTATTTTCATACATTTCCACAGTAAAGGGCCGCTCTGTTCCTTTCCTGGAGTTGGTGCACAGGTATACCACAGACACTCCTTTTCTGTCATGGATCTGTGCAGGTGGGATAGCTTGTACAGGGTTAGGATATGCGTAGTGTCAGAGTGCATGGCTGTGACTGAGATGTAATCAGATGGGATGGATTTTAGGGTATAGTGTACACGTTCTTTTAATTGCTGATGTGTTGCATGGATTCATGCCTTGCCTAAGGTACAAAATGAAGCTCTTGGTAAAAACTCAGTTTCTTGCTCAAACTGAAAAAATTGCTTCTTTTTTTTTTTACTCTTTATCAAGAAATTTCACTGCCTAGTCCATATCCTCCCCATACCCAAGGGATCATGTGGTACCAATGCAAAGCAAAATTGTATTCTTACTCATTTCTATTTGATTAATACTGTTGGCTGCTAAATAAACATGTATTAAAGGAATCCTCAGAGTATAAAGATAATAGCTGTCTTCCACTGGCTGTTGGGAAATGAGCAGAAAGCAGGAGACTGCAGCAGCGTTCAGCAAGGAGCTCTCTCTGAGGAAGCACTGCTCTGCCAGCTGTAATAAATTGGCTGTTTATTACGTTACAGGAAATTAAACAGTGGCCCAGGAAAGGCTGCACGTTCAATTTAAACTCCTGAAGAGAGGAAGAGGTTTAAAGGACCAATAAAGTCATTCCTCCAAAGGAGAGTGAGATCCCTCTGAAAAAAAAGCCTTTTGTCTTGCCGATTGCCTTTGCTGCCTTTTATTTCTTTTAATGTCAAATTTGCTCTCTTATCTTAATCCTCATTAACAGAGTTCTCCTGCTCAAGTCTGATCTCCGCTAATGACTTAAAGGAGCCAAATGAAACACTTAGACTCACTGTTGAGCTCACCCCTTCATCGCTCCCTTTGAGGACTCATGTCAAGGAGAACAAACAATGTTCTGATGATAAATGATGATGATAAGTCACACACCCTCAGTACTGCTACTATAGTAGAATTACATTTTCTCTACTGTCAAGGGCACAAAATTTAAATATTTTCAGAATTTTGACGCACATTATAGGGACACTGAGACTACTGCACTTAAACAAGATACATGTAAATCTTGTGTTTTTCTTAAACATAAATCAGAATTTGTGTCACAGGTAAAAGCTGTAATTTTACCAGAGGGTGAAAGAGAGACAATAAGTGGTCAGAGGAGGCATTGCATGAGCATCATCGGTCAAACTACCCCCCTTACACTCCAATGCCTCAGCAGCAAGGTGATTATCTTCATCTGAAAGTCATTATTATTGTCACATTTATCTGTTTCTATGCAAGTAACTCTGCAAGAATCTCGAAGAAACGAGAGAGAATGCGGGAGAGACTACGACTGGATACGAGACAAAAGCAGGCGGCTGGATGCCTTCACATCAACACCGTCCAGGTCCAAAGTTCTGGCAGGTGGACTTCTGTCACTGCGAACTTGTGCATGCGTCACCAGCCGCTGATGACTTTGGGCTTGGGACAGTGTGGACGAGGCTGTTCAGCATGCATGTCCAAGATGGGGAAGAGCCTCGCACGCATGGGCAGTTAAGTAGTTTGACTTTTTGGTTCATTATCCATGCTATTCAACACAACACCTTGCTTATTATCATAAATTATTCACAGTTTGTGCCTTAAATAAACAAATTTGTAGCACAGATGCAGATTAAGTTGTTTACGCCGTATAATCACACAGGGAAATAAGTGGTTGTGTTTCAGTGTGTTGTGCTAATCATTCTGAGTGCGCTGCTTTAGCAGGCAACACAGCACAGCAGTTTCATACTACATTATTCAAACCTCGCTTACACACACTCCAGCCTCTTTGCAAATGTCCAGGATGTAATAAATAGACCTAACTGGAATGTAAGTAAGTGACCAGCGAAGGACAAAACGTTAAGTGAGCATTTCAAATGGCAGACTGGCTGGAATTTCTGTGTGTGTGATGCAGTGGATGAAAATTAACACACTGTGTCTCCCCTCTGCTTCTGGCCTAAGCTCAGTTTAGATATTAGGGTACAATATGGTGGGTTTTTGCCTCAGAGCTTTCCATATTTATTCATGCATTTCACTTTAGAATAAGAAAAAGAGAGGAATTACATATTGATAAATTAATGTTAACCCACCAAATTACCTCCTGCTTGCAGTTCTATTGTGAGAGATTAACTTTAAACTATAACTTAATGTATTTGCATTGTCTTTTTTTCCCTTCCTCTGTCTATTCCTCTTGGCTCTTTCATTTGCTGTCTTTATACCTCCCAGTCACCTTTTTTTTATTCCATCCTTCAATTTTCTGTTAATATTCTCTCCAGTTTTGTGCATTTTACAATTTCCCATTTCTCTTTTCTCTCTCCATCCTCTCCTGCTATGATGACAAAATGATTGCCTATCCACAGAGGAGATCCTCATCTACTTTATTACACAGGTGAAAAAAAGGGAAGGTTATTCCATCACCGTTCTCTCTCTGCTCCTACGGACCAAAGCAAAAATAATGATGACGATTTTGTTATTTTTTTTAGTCAGAGTAACAAGAAAGCCATTCAATATTAATCCGTCTTTTAGGGCGGTTGTAGAGTGGGCTGTACATGCAGAGCCTCAGTGGAGGACGGAAGAATGTAGAATTGAAAAGCTGGTCATGAATAAATATGACACCACATTTTTCCTTCTCCTTATCGAGGTTGCCCAGAGAGAGGTGGAAAAGGAAGCACGCTGATTACTGCAACTGCTGCTGACTCTCTGACAGCAGATGTCTTGTTGATGATAGGGCACGTAACTACATGAAGGCAACATACAAATCTGTTGAGAGTTAGCACAGAACCTCACAGCGCTGTGGTTACAGTATTAACTGGACATTTAGGCCTATGATTCTTCTTAAGTGCAGCCGTAATGTTCGGCATCTCAATGAAGACCTTGAATGTCTTCCTTGGGTTTTTGGCCGCTGGTTGTGAACTTGCAGTCTGTGTATTTTTGATGGTATGACCGGTGCGTCGCTGAGAACGTGCAACATCATGTAGCGCGTTTGCTGTGCTACGTGTTAGCACGCGCCACTGGGTGCGATCTCGCTGAATTTCAATTAACATAATCTTTTCATTTCCCCCCACACAGATGCCAGCTCAAAAAGCAGAAACAGACAGATTTTAATCGTCCACGTTTAAAAACGGCCACCTTTCAAAAAAAAAAAAAAAAGCATCAAGATAATGCTCACGTGCGTTTGCCACGATGATCTCCTGCTGTGTCCGAGAGGCTTAACAGGAACTAACTGTACTTTGTGGAATTGAATGAATGAAAAAGGATACAGCTAGACACACGGAGACGGGCTGCCACTGGTGGATGAATTGTTTGAAATAATAATGGTGTTTAATGCTCAGGCAGGTCCTTTTGTGGAGGGGGGTAATATAAACCCTGTCAGGCTTTGCAGTGTTCCTCTAAGGGCTATTCTCAGCCCACTGTGACGCTCATCAGCTCCTTCTGCCTCTCTGCACACCCTCACAGCCACACACTCGCCGGCACTCCCACGCACCAAGCCCATGCATCCTCTCGCTTTGTTTATGTTTTTGTTTTTGTCGCCCTTTTTTTTTTTTTTTACTCTGCCCCAATCTCTCCCAGGTGATTGAACAAGAGATTACAGATTGCCGTCTTTAGCCGGGAGGAGCAGAGGGAGCGCTATGCAGCATTCACCACAGCTTAAAGAGGTCCAACAGTCACTGCAAACTGGAAATTGTGGTATTTTTATACTATGCAGACAAATCAAGTCAGAGTCAGTAATGGTAGCCGGAACGTATTCCTCGCTAGCGATCATGCAGACAACTAAAGTAAGGTGTAGCGTGTGCTGGTGGCTTTCACCTTTGAGTGATGTTTGGCAATCGGATAACATACTGTCTGGAGGAGGGACTGCATGAATACCAAGCAGACGAACTGACATCTCACTTAAATCAGTGTCGATCTGAGTAACACACCTGGATGGTGAGACACAATGTGTATGTATTTTTTGCCAGATGAACTGCAGAGGCATGTCACAGTGATTGACCTCATCTGGAAAAAAAAAAAAAAAAAAAAAAAAAAATCTCCTCTCACCAGCTCCGTTTTGCTGGAGATCATAAATAAGAGGGAGGCGAGTATTTTAACCCTCGGCCCTGCTGATGACCACCACCACTCCAAGCCGCTACTCCGTCTTTGTTCCTGGTCATCTAGCTGAGCCTCTGACAAGAATGATGTCTGTCTCCGCCCAGGGAGATGAAAGGAAGAGATACCAAAACTTATTACTAATGGGAAGTCAAGTTATGTAATGCCAGGATCAGACTATAAAAATAGCCCCATTTTGAGACAATTTTGTCATGGCCGACGAATTACCAGCATCATGTTGGATTACCCCGGTCATGAACTTTGGGTCATGACCGAAAGAACGAGATCTCGGTTACAAGCGGCTGAAATGAGTTTCCTCCGCAGGGTGGCGGGGCGCTCCCTTAGAGATAGGGTGAGGAGCTCTGTCGCTCGGGAGGAGCTCGGAGTAGAGCCGCTGCTCCTCCACGTCGAGAGGAGCCAGCTGAGGTGGCTCGGGCATCTTCACCGGATGCCTCCTGGATGCCTTCCTGGCAGGGTGTTCCGGGCATGCCCCACCGGGAAGAGGCCAGGGAAGACCCAGGACACGCTGGAGGGACTATGTCGCTCGGCTGGCCTGGGAACGCCTCGGGGTCCCCCCGGAAGAGCTGGAGGAAGTGTCTGGGGAGAGGGAAGTCTGGGCTTCCCTGCTTAGACTGCTGCCCCCGTGACCCGGCCCCGGATAAGCGGAAGAGACTGGATGGATGGATGGATGGATGGATGGATGGATGGATGGATGGATGTCCGATTACGAACGTCGCGCGTCTGTAACCGTGTAGTCTGACATACTAAACGACATCATCAACGACAGCATCTGGAACACCCCGACGAATAGTCAGCATGTCCGAATTTTTTGTCTTGGCACACCTAGTGTGACATCTCCCATGATGCGTTCCTTAGTGTTGGCCAATCAGGTGCTACCTCCAGAGAGCAGTCAGCTAAACATGGCGAAGAGGAGGTGGAGGAATGCTGAGTTCTCCATATGTGTCATATGATCAGTTAAATAATGGGATTTTCAAATGCCACCACACAGGTCCATGTGGTAAATATGAAATGACAATGATGTGCTGGTAACTGATGGTATTTTCAGTTTTCTCATGGTATGAATCTGTGTGGTATAAATATGGGGATAACAGCAGATATTTTCAAGCTGCCTCTTCTGGCAAGCAGTCAGGCTGTTGCCCTCAATTGTTCACGTGAAAAGTGACTGACTGTAAAAGAGACGAGTTCAAATCCAGAAAGTGAAGTGGGCATGAATGTTGTCAGGCACAGCTGAGGGGGTGTTTGAAGCTAATCATAGTATCCGCTTGTATTTCTTCTTGTTGTGTTTGTGTCCACAGCTTTAAATACGCTCACACGCACCACAGGCTTGGGTGTGTTGTGTGCACTGAGGCTGCTGCTGCTGTAGCTCTATTAAGCTTTAACTTCAGCTTATGCAATTAGGCGCATCACTTCTTTCGCTTCTGCAAATTCTCATCTCTACTTGGAATGCAAATCCATACATCAGCGCTCCTAATCCTTGATCTCAACACCAGTGTAGTGAGCAGGTATGTGCCATATCTCTGATCCTACCAGGCCAACTCAAAGGACAGTTTCAATCATTAGCCTGCTGGCTAGATTAATACCGCTGTAGAGTATTACCATCCCGAAACTCAGATGAGAGCGAGAGGATGGTTCCCGTAATGAGGCATCCATCTAAGTGCACCAGTTACATCTGTTTTATCCATTTTATCTGTGGACAAGAGGAGAAGGGGTATTTCTCATGCCTCATGTGAATATGGCAGGTAAGATTCACTGGATATGTGTCTGTCTCTGCCTCGTTAATGGGCAAAGTCCCAATTAGGGAAACCGAGGCTCATCAAAAGCTAGATTTAGGACTGAACTGTTCCTTTCCTCAATTGCTTCCACTTTCTTTTCCCCGTCTTTCTTCTTTCATTGAAACCCTGGTATCCCTCTTATAGACAAGCACCAACACAGCAGCATTTTTTAAAATGCCACACTTGCATCAAAGTGACACTTTTCTTTACAACGTGCTGTTGCGAGTCAGCGTTATTTGGATTTAGCCGAGCACCTGAGGCTAATGCCATCACAGTGGAGAACTCTGTCACCGAGCACTTCTGGACAAGATACACTCGGCTGGATGAGTCACCTCAAGATTGAGTGTAACAACCATTTTATTCTCAATTGCTGTCCTTCCTCGTACTGTGGTTTATGCACACTAGAAGATAATTATTGAGAGGATCTTTCAGGGGAACATGCTTTATGAATACACTGTAGGCGCTAATGTGCACTTAAACAATAAAGTGATTTCCTGGTGGTTGTGCTGTTTATGCGTGTGAGATTTAGTGGCGTCTAGCGGTGAGACTGCAGGTCGCAACCAACTGAATACCCCTCGCCTCACCTTTCCCTTTCAAAGCATGTACGAGAACCTACGGTGGCAGCGAAACTTGCCAAAAAATGGCACTCTTTCGTGCCAGCAATGAACATTTCTTATTTTCAGTTGGTTATAAACTACTGAAAACATACGTATGAACATGATATATTCAAATTTTGCCAAATTCTGCCAATAAATCCTCCATGAAGCTCACTCACTGGTCCTTTAATTCTAGCCTTTTGTGCATTGGCATAAAACCTATAAAAACAGTCTTTGTGAGCAGTTTTCAATTTTTTAAAGGGGGATAAAACTGTTTCTGGATTTATTAGCGAAAAAAAGCTTCAGGCCTTTGTGTTTCCCAGCAGCAGCGGACTGAAAGCCAGTGTTGTCAGTTTCCACGGTGCACAACGGGAGCGCGTCACGGCCATATCGATTAGTTTTGGTAGTGGCCTGGTACAAAATAGGGAGTTGTCTCTGTTTCTCTAATGATGCCATATTTGTATTTGATTGTCTTAAAAGAGCATTTAGTAATTAATTACTTGTATCGACCTGGATCAGCTAATGAGGCACATCTACAACACTGTCCAGGTTCTGGTGGGTGATTGGTTGATCACAGCAACTGGCGGGGTAATTGTGAAGTTATTTGTAATGAGCAGCCATTGGTTCTCCTCTGCTAATGTCCAATATAAATGCTACTTTTCAAACAGCGAGAAATGTAGAAAACACAATGGATGGGGTGTCATCCACCGCTGAAATGATGTTGTTCACTAATGACTTTTAATTGCCTTATTGCTCACACTGATAATTCTCACTCACATTTTTTTCGAAAACGCTGTACATTTTTAATGTGGCTCCGGCTTTGTGATGGACTAAATCGTCACAAATTATACGCTAAATAACATCACATCTTACAGCGTGAGCAAGACATAAAAGACCCCAACGTGGACATGAGTTTCCACCAGCGCACGCTTCTTTTTACCGGTTCCACTGAGCTTGGGAGCTGACTAATATCACTGCAGAGAAGGAGAAAAGAGAGGGGAAACAGGAGGCTTTAATGCTAAGGCTCTGTGCTGTCACCTTTCCGAAAAACCTCCAATGACAAGGCTGGCTCATGGTAGGCACGAGAGGCCTAGTTTTAACACCCCATCCAAAAACTTCAGACACTCTTAATCATTTATTGACTTCGTTGTTTAGCAGCGGCTGCACTCCTTGCTCTTGTCTCGGTGGGACAGAATTGGGGAGATGGAGTAAGATCTGCTGTCTCGGAGAAACTGGATATTATTTGAACAGAGCAGAAGCCATCGGCAGTGTCTGGGAAAAGGGGATGAGATTACAAAGTGCTGTGTGACTTGGACAACTCTTGTCCCGAGGCTTGTTCAAACTGATTTGTACTGCACAGTGCTCTGGAGAGACCGGGCCAGAGAGAGACACTTCTTGTTTCGTCCAAAGTCTGTGTGTGTCATCCATCTCAAAACAGAGCGCAAAGCTGTGGCATGCGAGAGAGAAATGTGTTTCGTGCTATTGGTGTGTAACAAAAGCTGTTTCTGAGAAGCATGGCGCAAACGAACGACCATTAGATAGTAATAGATGTTGGTTTGGAGGGGAGACAACAGGAAAACATATTGATACAGTGTCTGAGTGCAAGAGAGACTGAAAGTAGTTTTTCAGTGCTTTTTTTCAAGCGAGCATGCTGTCGATGTGTACAGTATGCTAATGAAAATGAATCAAATTCTAATCAGGGCTAAAGAGAGGATCTTATCATAGCCCAATGAGAGGCTTATCAATATCCCAGCTTCAAAGAAGAGGGCTAACCGCATGGGCCTGAGAAATATCTGCAAATTACCGCAGTTGTATCAAGGAGCAGCCCTCCTAATGAAGGAACGAGGCGCAGGGTAAATAATAAAACCGACTGACATCAAATAAGCCTGGAATGGATTTTCCACCCTCGGCGCGATTTTTGGCATTTTTCCTACATCAGAAAATACTATGCCTGACTTGCAAATGTGTTTGGGCTCGTCAATACTATCAACTGATTTTTCTCGAGTGAGCCAAGCTCGCCGTCGAGTAGTTTTGAAGAAATTACATATAGTATCTTGCTCGCACCAGACTCCTCTCACCGCTCGTACACACACTCTGACAGTCACACAGAGATCTGAGGATAGCTTAATTGAGCGTACTTGAGCATACCGCAACATACTTGAGCTCCAATTATGCCCCTTTTTTGTTCTGTCAGCTCCAACTGTTAATAGCTCAAACTTATTGTTCATTATAACCACAGGTTCAGCTTTCACTCGAATTTAGTGAAAAGCAGATTTAAACTTCTCACATAAGTGCATAAGTAAATTCACTTTGAAGCCAAACTCTGATCTTTTTAGCAAGTGATATTTTTGATTTACACACACACACACATATTCCGGTGGAGCTCGCGAGATGAAAGGAAAGGTAGCTGCTTGTCAAAAACTATTAATGTGGGAGTAAAAGTAATTATATTGGCATGTCTTTGAAAATCAGACACATTGTCGTGAAGTGCTTCCAGTAGATGCAGTTGCCTGTTTCTACTTGCAGGGTGTTGCGTTTGGTTGAAAAGTTAATAAAGGAGCCAAGCTATGCGTATGAAAAAGAGAGTGAGAAGAAGGTCAAATAGCTCTGACTTGAATACAGAAGCATGATAGAGTGGGATCATTTACTGGTTTCCATCTCACATGAATACAACCTACGTTGTGAAAACAGCTATTTGCCGTATGTCACTAAATCCACATCAGAGATGAATTATTTTGCATAGTGTTGCAATCAGGAATTACATTTCATGTTCCATTTCAGATAAGGCGAGTAAATCAATAATCCGAGACCTGCAATAGAGTCTAAATCACACATATCATAGCTCAATCACCGGCAATTTAAACAGACAACTGCAGCACTTTAAAAATGTATAAGTGCCTGCTGAGAGCCAGACTGAATGTCCGGTTGGTTATCTTTTCCCACAGCACACCAGGAAGCAAACAGCAAAATCAGGTCAGGCAGTGACACAGGCAGCCGCCCAATGGATATTTACTGCTCGTTGTAAGTGGATGGAGTTTGTGTGTGTGGGATTGTGTGTTCAGTAAATCTGTTATATCTCCAGGTAACCACTTCTACAGCTCATTGCTATTATGCGTCCTGTAACCACAGCTAAAATTCAGCTTTATCATCACCTAATTTTCTCTGATTGTTCTGCATGATGTTTAAATCCATGCAACACAAATGAATAGGTAACATTTTGTTGCATATCTCAGTCTGCAGACATTAAGGATAATACTATGTGTTGCAGGTTAGACTGGGGTTACATCTGCATGTTAAATGCAGTTTCAAGACTAACTTGGTAGCAAATTGTGAATTCAGATGCATCACCTGCTGCCTGAAATACCTGAATTTCCACGGCTGGGGATTAATAAAGTCTATCTTATCTTATCTTATCGTATCTTATCTTTGTTTAAATAGGAATTCCACTAGAAATGGGACTCAGGAAAACAGTTTATTCAAAATTTAGGGAAAGGCTAAAAAATCAGCCAGCACCTCCAAAGCTCAATAATTATGTCATTTGTGTAATAATTGTGCAAATACGACACATTCTGTTTTGCAAAGTGGGTGCAGCACTATTTCTTGGCCTGGACTATTGATGGAGATGGCAGGAAGTCACTGTTAGGAAGGCAAAGCAAACCATCTCCCAGCTGTAGCTTCTTATTTAAGACAAGAATGAGGGTGGTATTGATCTTCTTGCTAAACTCTCAGCAAGAACGAGTAGTTTCCAAAATTTCTAACTATTCCTTTCAGTGTAGAATTTTAACCCAAAGATTAAAAACTTCATTTATTTAAACAATTATACAGCATCCATATATGAATGCTTCCCATGCAGAGTTGACTTTAATTATTCACTGTGAGCACCTTCCTCTGAGAAGAACCTTCCTTGAGAAACCTTTGAAGCTCATCGATCAGATAGACAGAAAACTCTGATAAGTTCATTGTTAGTGAGGTCACACATGCACACAGAGGAGCAGCTGTCTCATTGGCTACTTATCACCGTGACATCAAGACATTCCAGTGGACAAGACTGCTGTCAAGTTGATTTTGTCCACGTTGACATTGTGCAATGAGGGACGTCTGCTGCAAAACAATCAGAGGAGGAACACTGGCTGAGGCCCAGAGAAATAATACCGTTTGAGGTTGTTTTTCATTCCGAGATCACGGAGCGTGTCTCCTCTGATATTCCCTTCACTCATTCACTGATGTGTTCATTTATTTATGGATCTGGCTAAGCAACCGACAGAGAATTCACATCAGCCTTCCTCATGAGGAGACCTGTCACATCTACATATTTTTAATAGCTCATAACTCAAACAGTCCTGGCTTGACGTGTCCCATCAAAAAGATGCAACACTTCGTCTGACGTCTAACTTTCTCCCCAAAACCTTTGGATGTGCGTCCCATTAACTCTTCACTTCCCCCTGTCCAGGTGTTTGTCACCCCGGTGTACACTATAATGACCTTCAAGTGCATTTAAATAAATAGCCTGCCATTGATCTACACAGCAGCCTTTCAAAACTTCTTTGAGGAGATGGAATTAATACAAAAAGTATTGAATTACGCTGATTGGTTCCCTATTGTCATTGATTATTAATTGCAGATACAGGCTTGGCTTGGACAATAACAGCCATATGCCATTAATTGTAAGCTCAAGTAGGCGGAGTGTACTGTCCATAGCCATCCCAGCATAGCTGGCTGGTTGCCATTTACATATATTCCTCCTCCTCTGGCCTGGAGGATAAAACAGTTTTAACAGCCAAATGACTCAGGGATGCAACAGCTTCCTGCCAGCTTTGATTTCAAGTCAATATTTACTCCCAAGATTGAGGGAAGTGAAAAGCAGCAGCAGCTATTAAACAGAGGATTTAGCATTGGCACTTAAGGCACACTTGGTTCCTCAAAAATATAGGGGCAACAAAAGAGCTGAATATGCAAAAAGTCACAGAGACAAAAATGAAAACAAGCTGTATACTGTTAATCACCAAGGGCGGTCGTGACCAAAATAAGACCTGTACATGTAATGTAATCTAATACAACAGTCCGATATTATGGAGGTCTTGTTTGGTTTATCCTAACAACCAGCTCACATCGAGGTTTTCAGCTTCAAGACCACGGCAGTGGGCTCTGTACACTGTGTGTGTACAATATATGCACTTGAATTAAATCTTGTTTTTGTTAAAGTTGATATCTATGGATGCCATTTTTGGAATAATCATTCACTGTATTTGCACTGTATTTATTGTAGTTATCTCACAAGACAGTAATTCTTATTGGTAGTAGCGGAGTCTGCCATTCCCACGCTAGATTCAGATTGCTAACCAAAGCACATAGGGATTCACAGAGAAATGATGCATGTGTGCAATACAGCAAAAATGTGTCTCATTGATAACAGGCTGACTGTTCGCAGTTCATTCTTAATGCTATCAGAGCAGCATTAAGTTACTGCTAATGCAACATCCCGCTGCTGTTTTAAAGCATTTGACAGGGGGTGGCTGTTATTGTGCAGCAGCGACAGGAAACGCGGTGTTCGTCAATGCTAGTGGCGCTGATTGTAATCGTTCATCCAAAATGCATCTACAAACGACGACGGTAATTTTCTGCATGTTTTCGTCAGCAGAAAAATTTTGCAAGGGAGCAATGGGAAAAGAGGGAGCAGCTACAGTGAGCAGTTAGATGGAGAGCTGCAGGCGACAGGCTGCACACCTCCAACTCCTCAGCAAGGTAACAAACTTTCCTGTGAAGCGTACCTGAAAGTTCTTCTCCCTCACATTTCTAATCTATTTTTCTGTGGGTACATTTTTGTTATTTCTTCCTCTTCTGATCTTCTCCTTCACTTCCACTTTCCCGCACTGTCAAGGTCCATACAGTTAAAATTCTGACGTCACCACCGATCTCACGCCAGGCAGTTCTTGAATGTTTTTCTCTCAACATCATTGCGATTCTGTCAGCCTGTCTTTAAGAACCGGAGCCCACCACCTCCCCATCACCACCATTAGCCCCAGGATGTTCCAGGAGATTCAACCGAGGTTTTCCATCAACCACCTGCAGGCTTTACTCCACCGGCACCAGCATCTAGACTCCAGGGGACCCTTTCCTATCTCTTATCTTCATACGGGCCTATGATTAATGAAGAAGCTTCACATCAATGGGTCTAATCACCAAAGCCTTTCTCTGTTGCTAACCTCAGTACTGTAACACAATTCCAATTGATTTCTCCTCGCTGTGCATGTAAGTTAATGTAGCCTCTTCCAAAATGACAAAAAATGATGTATGTGTGCATACATACATACACACGTATACATATGTGTGTGCGTGTGTGTATATATATATCGTTATTTAGTTAGATTTACGTTACATTAACATTTTACACATCAACTTTTCTGTGCTTTTATATGCCACTAATGCCTCACTGCACTTGCACTACCTCAATGCATAAGTGCACACACGCACACGCACACACCTCTACAACATCTAACTACATTATGGAAACAAGTCTTGTGACTTTCTCGTGTTGTCCTCGATGTGCTTTTAATTGTGCGCGTTAAAATGGATTGTCAAACAAACAAACAAAATTTAATTACTGACACATCCGCATAGTGATATACACACAGCCTCGCAGCAGAAGGCAAGTGTTGACAGGATTTATGACGAGAGTGAGTTAAAAGTGATTGATCTAGGAGGAACAAGGCTTTATTACCTCATCTTTAATGTCAGTAAATTGCCACAAGCTGGCGAAAAAGCTACAGAGAGCCTGTTTTGCTGTGAAAGCTTTTTTCCACAAACAAGTCATGAAACACTGTAGTAATAATAGTCAGTGTCACATAAACATCGTCCACTTACACTCATAATACCCTGAAATTGTTCCCTTTCCATCACCAGTCTGTTTTTTTGTGAGGGAGAGAAGCAGAAGGTGCTGCATGGGCATATGTGGAATATGTCTAAGAAAACACACTCGGAAATTGTTGCTAATATACTGCACATGCAATTCATATTTTTACTCACACAAAATGAGTGTGTGGTGTTACGCAACATCTTTAATTGTAGCCTGCTGATTAGAAGTCACAATCACAATACATATGTATATAAAAACATTGTGTGTGTGTGTATGACTATTAGATTATAATTAATGGTGTCCACAGAAGAAGACGCTGACAACCGCTGTCACACATACCTGCGAGAGGATCATCCATCAAACACTATGGACGAAGCCAGTCAAGATGTATGACACTACATCATGTCACCCTGACAACCTGTGAGCGTCGCACAGTTCAGGGAATTACTGGTAGCTCGTACGTCATGTGACCATGCCGCCCACCCACCATCCCACTGCATGCCTCAACAACCGTCTCCCTCTCTGCACTGTTTAATCAGATCAATACACTCTGTCGCTGTTACTTATGGAAAGAGCACAAATTACTTGCGGTGCTATTGAACAGCAAACAAACACTCTTCAAACGCGCCGCTGTCCCAATGCGGCGCCTCACATTGTGGCTCCGTGGGGGCGCAATCGTTTCATCTCTGCTCAAAGAGGCACCTTATGTGAGTCTGACGGGAGTGAATTATGAGATGCTGTGACTTTAATCTATTGCAACCACACAAACATCGGTTGACCTTAATTTCTGTGCTTATAACGCTCTGCGCTGCGAGGTATTCGAGCTGCATCCTTGTTCTTTTTGCTCTCGCTCTCTCTCCTCTCCTTCTGACTCTATGTAACCCATTGCCCATCATTTGTCTTGTCAAAAGTAGAGGGTAGACAGGTTAATGGAAGAATGCTGGTGGGTGGTGTGTTTGTGTGTATGATTACTGAAATTGTGTGCAGAAAGTGTCTGACCTGTTTCATACAGCGCTTTGTGTGTTTTTTCAACACTGAAGTATGAAGTCAATAATAGCTGAACCTCACATACAGTAGTAGGTCCACACACCTTTGAGTCAGTTACTTTTATAATCGTAGATGTCCTTCAGAATGCAGAGATGAGAGCAAGACTGTCACACAAAGAATAGCAGTTTACTTTCTTTAATATTTTTCTCAGGTGAGCGTCTGCTGTTATTTGACATATTTACGAGACAGCCGATACAGTTTAATAGAAAGGCAGAGGTGGTAAAACTGCACCTGGTGTCTTTTTCCTGTTTTCTTCACCACAGAATGAGCTGGTGCACAAGAGAGAGGAAATTGGCTGCAACTGACAGAAATAATGATCTGAAATGAAAATTTAAAACAGAAATGAATGGAGTAACACCTGGTATTTCAAAAGCAAACTGTGCACCGGGATGCCAGTTATGTCCTCGCTGGCGTTAACAACTTCAGAAGGATAGCATTAGAAATCACAGCTGAAAAACAATAATGCGCAACAAGGCCGACGCCTAGCCAGCCATCAGCAGAGGCTTAAACTGAGGGCCAAGTGATTTGACAGCGAGAATATGAGCTTAATTCTGAATATTTTCAGCGTTCTGGTCTACATCACAGAGATACATAATTTTTTGTGAATGTCAGCTGCAGGTGAAATGCTGCATGACATTTGCAGACATTCCAGAAACTGACATTTTTGTCCTTGTGGTAAATAACCGCTAAAAGCACAACTAAAGGTTGTCAGGGAAACCTGCATTTGAAGTTTGGTTTCATGAGCACGTCGGCCTGGATGACTTGTCCTCCTTTTCTGTCTGAGTGACGGGGAAAAAAATACAAATAAATCGGTGCTCCAGAAGAGCTGATTTGAGGGTGGCACAGCGAAGCATGACCAAAGTAGTCAAAGTACTGGTTCGTTCCAGCTGTGTTTGTGGAATCCGGTTTATTAAGCACGCCCTCGTCATCAGACAATACCTATCTAACATAGACAAGAGGGACAGTGAGGCTCCTTGACAGAATATTCAATTCTGAATAAATAACAAAATTAGTGAGCAAAATAGCCGGCTGATGTGATACAAGCTTTATACATTTTGCAAGTATTGAGTGAAATATGCAATTACAGCAGCACTTGGCTTGATATCTGTCACAGAAGAGAGTTTTAAAAATCAACAAATTCTTGGCAGCGGATAGCAATTCCTCTCAACCAGCCTATTGATAACAACATATCACACTGAAGGGGGCTGAATTAATTATTTGGGTGAATTACTCACAAAACAAAATCAGATAAAATCAGCAAGCGCATCTGAGGAAAAAAAAAGTTCCTCCTAGCTTGGTAGAAGTGTTTTTTTTATGTTTGCACTATTATGTGTGTTCTTCAACTGGCGCCAATTTGGCCTTGATTCTTATCTAAAGCAAGTTTATTGCGCTTTGTCTTCCACCCAGAATCACTTGCAGTGAAGGCGTCACACTGCAGCTGCAGCTTCAGTGCTATCCAGATACAGTATATGATAAATTAGCTATATATCGATGAGTGCGGGCGTTCAGCTTGTTATCTGCTTTGCCCCCCCCCCTTTTTTAATCATCAGCCAGAGTAAGCACAGCAGCAGCAAAGGTGTTAACCTCCACTGATCTGTGGCACTAGAACAATTTGGATATTCCCCGTGCCACTAAGTGCAAAGACTGACAATTCATTCTGTTCACCGGGAAAGGAACATCGATGTGATGATAATCACTGAAGTCATTTATTTCCCTTAAACTCTGGAGCCAGCTGGAGGCTGCAGCAATAACAGCACTCTGATACCAGTCTCCATAGCTACTCAATCAGGATATTAATTGCCCAGCTATGTCCCCCTGTTATCAATCTCTACCAATCACACTTTATTAAATAAAGATATGACTGCCTTCTGGCACACGCTCACACACAACAGCGGGCTTTATCGTCGCGTATCTGCAGTCCACAACTCCGCAGCTTTGGACACATACAGATGATCAACTCAAGATTGATGCAGCGCTATCAATGCTGAACACACAGTCCAGGCTTTCCAATTAAAATCCCCTCTGTGTTCTTCCTTCCACTGGCATTTGGTGTGTTTAAGTGTACGCGTTCATACACTTATGGTGCAGCATGATAACGCTTAAGGTTGAAACCAACACTTCTAAAAGTGGGGGGGGGGGGTTTGGTTGAGAGTTGACTGTTAATTTCATGCATTTTGGAGTTGTGGAAAATGCTTCAGGTTTCAGGCTGTTAATTGAAAAGTGCCCAAGTCGTGTTTGCAAAGAGAATATTGAAATAATCTGAGGAGCAGCACAGCGCATTAGCTTTAGTGAACATTTTGTACAGTAGAAGGCCACGGCACAGACTCGCTCTATCAACCATATATGGCAGTTGTCACAGTTTCATTGTGTTTGTTTTTTTTTTTTTCTGGCTTTTCTCGCTTCATCCACAACCCGACACTATGAACATCACAGCGGCCACAGAAGCAGCAATGCAACAAACAACAAAGGAGTGATATCAAAAACTAACTGATGCCTCGGGGTCCTCTGGGTCTCACACAAATCATACAGGGGATTCCTTGGATGCAAGTTAAGACTGCGCAACCAGATGGCTTCATTTGCGTTGAGTATGAGGGCTCATCCAAATGTTTTAATATGTGGAACACTGCAGGCTTGGAAACATAAGGTTAAATATAGTTTTTTTAAAAAAAGTTTTTGTTCAGTTTGTCAACTCTTCTGACTGAAGGCTAAAAGAAAGTGGGACAGAAACATGTCAAAAAAAGGTGAGGATGTTCACATCATTATCAGTGAAATTATTTCACTCGATGTTTCACATCGCCTTTGAGCACAGACAAAATTGAATGCTAGGATCAAATTAATTGCCTTTGTGCTGTTATCATCCTCCCACAGAATGGCTTTTATCAAAATCATTATCTAATGGCTGAAAAATTCTGGTTAAAGCTCGCGCAGCTAGCAACAACTCACTCATATTCTGTCTCATGAAAGCTTAAATGACCCACATCCATTTTCCTCCCACACCCTCGCCTTCCTCACCGGCACTACAGTTAACATAATGCTGCAGCACATTATCCGACAGAACCGCGCCGCAGAAAGAGAAAAGGAGCAGATTTGTTCCTAATAGCAATGTCAAGGTTCATTCATCATTATGCTGACCCTCCCACTCACCTTGTATCCATAGATGACCTCATGTCAATCACTGACCAGGTGCGTTATTACCCACTGCAGCCAATCACAACGCTGCCTTTAAATCACTCGCAGGCTGCCCTGCCTTTGAACCTAGCAATAAGGTCATTTAATATGTAATATACTTCTGAATTATGAATAAATGTAATGCCCTTGTCTCTCAGAGTACCATCATTGAAGTGCTGGTAGTCCGGCTGAATTCTCAAATATTTCTGGTGTGGTAGAGTTTACAGTGTGCCTGGGCCTTAGGAATTAACACAATAAATGCTGTGACTGCGGTCCACAAAAGAGTAAAAGGGCAGGAGTAGCACTCTGTGGGTTGTAACCACAGGTTAGCCTTATTACTGTAATTCAGCGAGTGTAAGTGCAGGCGGTTTACAGAGGCCTCATATAATTTATGACTGTGATGCACCTGCATTGGAGTGGCACAAAAACACAAAATGAGAGTCTTAGAAACACAAGGTCACTGATTACAGGCTGTTCCTGTGTGTTTAAGGACCACTGGAGGCTTTCTGAACCTTCGTGTGACGCAGATTCTGAGCACATTCTAGAGTGGTAAAAAGGAATAATACAGTGCACGCTCCGTTAAGCTTTCTCACACAGGTGAGCACAGTTGTCATATTTGACTGTGCACTCACAAGCGTATCCCCTGAGTTCGTGTACACCTTGTGTGTGTGTGTGTGTCTAACAGTGGAAACGTAATTGCTTACTTTCTAACAAAGAAAGTCAATCAGAATCAGGTTTTTTACCTGGAACATTTTCACTAACAAGGAATTCACCTTGGTGTTTTGGTGCATAACAACAAACGTCATGAGAGGAAAAAAAAGGAGTTATTCAAAAGTAGAGAATCATAAATGCAAAATAAAAAAATATAATGGGAGAAATTTGAAAAATAGATTTAAAAACAGTCAAAATTGTCTGCAATTGAGTCTTTGCTAAGTCCCGCCCCCGTTAGTTACTGTTGCTATGCCTGTCAAACAATAAAACAACAAGTATCACCATTTTATACAAAGTGTAAGATTTGGCCACCTGACAAAGGCCACTCTAAACAAATAGGTGGCAGTGTATCCCCTCTGTACCTGTTGGCTGCTGTCATTTATACTCTTTGCTGTAGCTATCTCTGGCTGCAGCTAATATGGGGACTCAATTGGATGCAAAAAGAAGTCAGACTGTATGTAAGCTTATGAGGCATAATGCTACTTCACACTCAGTCGACTGTTTCCTAATGAGTTTCTGATCTCAGTCGCTAGTTTGAGGTCGTCTTCAATAGAGCATGATGTTCATTTTGTAAATTATGGTCCCATTGAGAGTAAAACAGACCATAAAGCTGGGTATGCTTGCGGTCTTGCAGAACTTGTGATTGACAAGGCCTCGGGTTCTCAGTCCGATGCAGTCAGGATAGAGACGTAGCAATGTGTATCCTCCCCAGCTCCAACCTCTCATCCAAATACGGTCACTTCTGGTTCAGTAAAAACAAGATTGCAGTGGTCATAATGCTAAACTTCCACAGTCCACAAACCAGTGGGTGACATCACATCAGCTATAGAAAATACAGTTCAGTCTATGGAATTCCCAAATTCCACTGTCACTATTTGTACTGAGCTGTACAGTTCACACTGATACATACGTGTAGTTAAAGGCAACAAGCTGTGAAGTTGGGCAATAAGGGAGTAACAACCTTGGATGCTAAATAGAACTTATGTTGTAGGTATTTTTAACTGCTGGGTACCTTTTCCATCATTATGGGGCACACGAGCGTGACCGACCTTGAGAGCTGCACACAGGTCATGCACTGGGACACGACATAAAACAAAACCGACCATCTTCTACAACGGCGTTGGCTGTGAAGGGGACACACTGCTTTTCAGTTCAAATGTATTTACTGTGGAAACCTCACCATCATCTTGCAACGACAGTGCCGGTCCTCATACCTGATCCCACCTGACACTGAGCGAGAGGCTGGTCAATCACAGTCATTTAGAGTCGCAAATTAACCTAACCTGCATGTTTTTGGACTGTGGGAGGACGCTGGAGCAGCGAGAGAAAACCCACACCGGCACAGAGAGAGCCCGCAAACTCCATAATCAAACACAACCAATCAAGCCATGCAAAATTACAATGCAAATTGGCCATATAATAAAGTATTCCAGAACAATGCTGCTGTATGATTCAATTTTTAGCTACACCTTAAGATTATAGCCTTCTCCTCTGAGAGCACCATTATATTGCTGCCCCGTAGGGACAATTATACTTAGTGTTGAAAGGAAGGGGCTGTTTTGAAGTGGACCAGACAGAAATAGGATAAGTGACTGGTGAGTATATGTATTGCTATTCAGTGGACTCATTTCTCACTTAAAATCATGACCATTAGGGACCTCATTTAAGGCTGACTAAAGGTTCATAGTCAGAATCTGAACTTTAAGCTATTATCATGGTAATGGCCAAAAAATCAGAGCCCTGCTTTCAAAAGTCACCAGAAATGAGAGCTTAAAGGCAGCTTTTTAAAAAATTGCATCCCACGGGAATACACCAAGTGAAAAGAGATGACGTAGAGAGAGAGAGAGGGGGAGAAAAGCAGGGAGATGGAGGGAAAAAAGGAAAAACCAGATGTGTTTGGTGCAGATTTTCGCTATAACTTTAACCTGTCTCTGCTTCTGACTGTTACGGACAATGGGACGTTAGGCAGGCTTCTGCCGGTGTCATTGGAAGACTAATGAGATGGCACCAGGCCCATGAATGGCTCATTGGCCTGATGCACATTACTGTCTGTAAGTGTTTCTTCATCCCGTTATGGCCGGTCATGCAGCAGATCTTCTACCTGTATAAGAGATTGTGATGAATAACAAAAATGCACAGCGTGATGGCCCACGGTATACCATCATTACAACCAAACGTAAAGGCCTTGAAGCCATTCTTCCAACGTCCACCTGGTGCATCCAACTGCAACCATTTGCTATTCCAGACACACTCATTTAATTCATTCGCAACCTCGGTCTCAGCAAGGGGTGGTGTCATGTTAAAACTCACTGCTACAAGCAAAGTAATTCGGTGAAAGAAAGGAATTAATTAACAAAGTAGGCGACTGATCAATCTTTCCTTCAGTGTTAGATATTCTCTGGGTGTGACCGCAGTAAATATTTAAACAAATGGATATCGGTGAGTATCCATTCATTTGCATACTCATGCAATATTGACTTCTTGTGGTTTTTAAATGCAAAGGTTTAAACTGTGGTCACTTGCATGTTGTGCATGTATGATTTACCTCCTAATTTACCGTATCATTTTTAGTGCCATATGTTGACCTACAATGTATGAAACTTAACATGGGAGTTAATGTTTGCTGTAGTCACAAGTGAATATCAATACATTCAAATGGTTAACCTTTTTCTAATTGGTGTCAACCTATTTTGCTTCATGTCCACTGAAAGCCACAGAAACATTTTGACCAATGGACTGCTTAATCCAGCTGTAATTACCTGACTTCTAAAACTGAATCTTTCTACTGTAAATAGAGTTTGTATATAATATTATTATCCAGACAGTCTCAGGATCTGGTGATTTTCAGTGATTTTGGTGCCTGGAAAAAGGTTTTACTGTTTGCTAATTTCTATAAAGTCAGGTGAATTCATATCTCCAGCCAACTTAGGTTACATTCAGGTTCTTTTTCATGAATAATCAATGATATCTTCCGACTTCAGCCTGTCCCAAGAGACCTTTTACCACTCGAGTTTTTAATGTTTCTAGATTGAATATTCCTCTTCCATTTTATGACGTTCAAGTAGGACTATGATCAATATTTGCCTCATTATTAACACACCAAGCTGGATTCCGAAAGGAAAAAAAAAGGAAAAGCATGCATATTAATCAGATACAGTACCATACATTATCCATGGCACTCCAAAAAGGGTGTTGCCCAGTCCCTGGAAGCGCATCTCGAGGCTAGATATGCTCCTTGAATCCACAGGCATGGAAAGGAGGGCAAAGAGAGAGCAGTGTGATGCAAAAAATGGGAACACACAGCATTGGGTGGTATTTCAGCATGGGATGCCCAGTCAGACTTCGGGGAGGTAATTAATTAACAACAACAACAAAAATGTCCAAGCCGAGACCTCCAGGGGCACCCAAAACTTCCCTCAGATCTCTGTCCAGGAAATGGAAGGCTGGGCTGGGTTTATGTGGAGCGAGGATCCATCCGGAAAGAATAATCCCGGAGATATCAAAAATGCTTCCAGGCCTAAAGGGCGTTTAACGATTTCTGTCACTTTCTTAACATAACAATATCAGAAAAGTGTCTCATTACCAATATGCACTTCTGATATGTGTCATGACCAATACAGATGTATGACATCTCATTTGGATATGCGTGTCTGTGCATAATGTCACAATGAGAATGTAGACCAAAAGCACTGAGAGTCAATGACAAGGTCTGGAGTTTAATTAATGAAAGGAATACTGTAACTCCTACATGCTCTGAAGATATTGACATTGAGCAGAATCTTGCTCTTCTTCTTCTGTGTCATGAAGTGTCGGCCCTGTCATCAGCCGGTCTTATAAAATACGCTTGTCACACATGGAATGGAGAGTTAAGGAGTATAGAGACAGCCTGATGATGTCTATCTGACACAAAAGGAGACAGAGTGCAATCCTAAGCACGCAAGCCTTAGCTTGTGGCATCCTTTGATGCCTGACCAGCTCTGTAAAATAACAAATCGCTTCAGTCTAAGGCTGCATACTGAGAACCTGTCAACCACCATGTATCTCTCTCTCTAGGGCTTGGGCATTTTGTATTGACACACCAAACTATTGAAATTGTGGCAGCGACATTAGTGAGAGCAGTAAGAGAAAGTAATAACACCACGTGCCTTCTCAGTTACGTGTGATTTGAAAGCAAACTTTTAATATATGGTGCCCTTTGTGTAATAAGCAAAAATGGATCACTTAAAAAAGTTTTGAATATTGGGAGCCAAATGTGCAGTAGAGACCTGACAAGAGAATTTGTCTTCATAACCATGAAACACAATGTTTTCCCCGCTGCCTCCGACCACATCCAGCCTCCAGCGTGTGCAGACAAATTTACGAAGAGCCATGCAAGAGCAAGAGTCATATTGCTAATCAAGAGCCACAGCGATCCTTTAGCATGTTTCCCATCATGCATGCATTGTATGCTAAGAGGACATGGTGTTGTATGAGGGTGCTTCTGCTGTTTTATTAGCTCCCTCAAACTCAATTTCCATTTAATTTGTGAGCTGGCTCCCCGAGTCTGTGCCTGGCAGCTAAAGGTATAAATCTGGCCTTATCTGGCCCCGGCATGCACAGTTCATATCCACACACCCTGTGCCAACAACAGATCTATAATTCATGGCCAGGCACACCCACGTTATTGGCTGCCCATGTATTAGAAAATACAACACAGGAAAAAGAATTCAATGTAGTGTCATCCAAACAGTTCAAGAGGCGAGAGGGTATGTTTTCTCTCCCCAGAGACAGACCATGTGACACAAACTTCTCTGTAGTGCTATTACACATAAAAGACAGGGCTGCATTGCATGGAACTTTTTACATTTATATTCTGCAGGGTGGCTTCTCGTGTCGTTATGCCAAGGTGAGGGTTAACATCAATGTGACCCCACGGGTGAAAGAGTGCTGTGTTTGACAGATGGGGGATTATACCTCCAATTAGGCTAATTGGATGAGACAGGTCAGGCCACATAAGCGGTTGAATGAAGTCAAATAAACACAAAGGATGGTGGTAAATTATCTTGAGGAATAGCTCAGGAAGGACCGAACCAGGCCAGTGTTTCTGAAAATCTATATTATATAAAAAACAATTTGGCTACAATGGTGGCTGGCCTTGTGAGCAGTTGTCCGCTTTTGATGAGTTGGATCATTATCCAATCATGCTCTCTCTTGTCTCTGTCTTGTAGTGCTCGCCTGCCACATTTCAAAACCGCCAACATCAGTAGCACAAAGTACTAACAAAGTTTGAAACTTTGGTCAAAGGAGTGACTGACTCATGAGTCATGAGCACATTCGGTATTGTGGAAATGTGAACGCCGTGGACATCAAAATCTCCAAAATGAGGGAAGATAAAGACACTGTCAGAGAACAAAAGGCGCTTAAAACGTACACGGCGATGCACATGTTAACGCCTAAGCGTAAGTGAGGTAGTGTCAATGAGTGCCTTGCGCTCCCTGTGTGAACAGGGGGCTTGGGGCTGTGGCGTGTGGACAGGTGGAACTTCCAACTGGCCACTCCTCACCAGGTCGTGGGAAATCGAGAGGGGAAATGTAGGGCAGGAGATGAGGATTGAGGTCCAGTCCCTCCGGTGTCCTCTTTAATGAGCATTACTGTGCCTGCAGAGGCTTCAGCACAGCAGCATGACATCATGGTCAGCCCGGCACTAAGACAAGTTCGTCAGTCCACCGAGGGCCTGCTGTAGCCTGGAACAGACAGCGAGATGAGAGAGACATCAGACACCGGGTAATTAGGACCACTCGAGAAAAGAGGTGGAGGAGGATACCACAGCTAAACACCTCATCCTCTCTTATTCTCTCCTTGCCGGATTCCTTGGGGTCACGCTTGTTTTCGCCTTGATATCTCTGTTAATGAATGAGCGCGGTGTCTATTGCCCAGAGGGGACCGATGTTTGTGTCTGAAAAGGGAGGCAGGGAGGGAGGCGGACGGTTATGAAGGGCCATGCGGGCGTTTTGTTTGTGTTGTTCTGGAGCAGCTGGAGGCAATGACGGGGAACACAATAACAATTTTCATGCAGTGAGTGAATGCATAAGCACCCACTCATCACAAAATCATAGGCAGACAAACAAAACTGTAAAAGAACACCTGCTGTGATGTACAGCATATGAAATCATTCATCATAAATACTATACAGCATGTCGTGGAAGTGTCGTCAAGTACGCTTCAAACAACTTGAGACTGTAAGTAAATACAATCACAAGTGCAGATGAAAGACAGGCCTCGTGGGACTATATAATTGAATTTTATGCTGTACAAACTAGCAATGCATGATGAAATATCTCATAACTAAATATTAAGTGGATCAGGTGCCAACCAACCAAACATCATCGATCCAAATTACAGTTTTCTGTTCCACTCCGTTCATTTGCAGCACGAAGCTAACACGTGTAACACCGATACTTTGCAACTTCCTGCATGTGCTTCACAATAAACGCATATTAATGTAAAGGCAGTGGTAGGCCTTTACTGTGAAAATCAAGTTGGTTTTGGTTTGAGGGGGAAAAAAATAGAGCTAAGCACAAATGAAGTGGTTTGATGCGAGATGTAGAAACATGTGAGCCGTCACATGTAACCCAGTGCCCCCCCCCCATCCTCTATTTATTCACCTCTCCAAGCCCTCCATCCAACTGTCCAGATGTTCCATGTACTCCTGTATTCACACCCGGCCTGCTCTTGCTTGGAGCCACTCAGGCCCCTCCACAGATGTGTCCTGTCAATCTAGATAAAGAGGAACATGGCCGGCTAATTACCATGCTGCTGCGTAACAGAATGCCGCCGCTCAGGGACAGAAATGTTATTTTAAAACATCCCTCCTTTCTAAAACCCTCTCCGCCGGCATCAGGATATGTCTCCATAAGGTCTGTCCGGTCTGCTTTAAACATGCACAACACCTGAGAACGTAATGGCATCATAAAACGTGTTTATAGGTGTAATGTTTGCGGAGATCATTTGAAATGTGAAAGCTGTTATACTGTTAAGCAGATTGTGCTATAAACACTACAGTGCTGGAGTCAAGGGGAAAAGAAGGGGAGGGTTTGAAGAGCACCCATGGGGACAATAATGTGTTGTGCAGTATATCATAATACTGTAGTTGGCTGAGCAGTGTAAACAGTGTGATTAATATTTCATGTTCTGAACATTGCTTTAATGGATTATTAGACTATAAACAGGCAGGGAAATGAGCATTTAAAGTGAGTCATCGTGGTAGATTTATTGGCAGGTCAGTCATCTGGAGATGATGGGATCATCTGTTATTATATTTCAAACTGGACTAAGGGTATCAGAGGGTTTCTTCATACAACGTAGGAGAAGAAAATGAAATTCAATGGGCCAAAAAAATAAAAAAAGAAAGGAAAAAGCTCAGATATAGAGGACCAATTCAATCCCGTCCTTCTACCATCTGAAACCCTCGGAATGGACAGAAAGATGATGGCTATCTCAGCTCAGACAAAGAATCGGCGGAGAGCTTTAAAGGTGTTCAGTCCATTGTCCTCTGAAACGCGCTTTCAGGACTTCTCCAGGGAGCACTTTAAGGGCTTACTTCAACTTCAGCTGATGAGAGATGGCTAACTGGGCGCAGACAAACATACACAACCGAAGACTGTGGATTCACAGGTGCCCCTCGTGTCTCCTCCAACCATATGAGTGGATCTAGAGCTCAAGAAATGCACTGCAGCGTGAGCGGGGAGGGAGTGGAACAATGACCATATGTTGAGCTTAGTGCAGCCGCAGGGGGATCGATCGGTGAATATTTCATTAGAGCTTGAGCTAAATTCTTTCCAAATGAAAACATACATATCTCCCTGAAGGTGGGGCTCTACCATATGCGCATGTTTATTAATACAGCAGCCTCGCTCCTTGGAAATAGGTAATAACTTTTTTTAATCTGATCCCATTACCTGCTCGTACTACCGTGGGTTAATTGTCGCTAAGTTGATGAATTCTACACTATCATAAGGTCTTCTATATTGTCCACAACATATGTACTGCTGCTGTTTTTGTTGCTGTTGTTTGTTAAGGAAGCAGAAAGCGCCTCAATGAAAGCGATCCACGTTTTCCATTATATCTCGTTAACGCTAACTTGAGTCCTGTTTCATGAATGAGTCCTGTTTCATGAATGCAAAACGCGTTCATGCGTTCATGTGAGGAGTTACTTCACCACTGCAGGTCCACTAATTCCTGCAATTCTATTGGATTAAATGATATAAAAAATGGGCTGTTTTAAATGCTGTTATGTCTCATTCGAAGACGAGGTGTTTAATCTTGGGTGTATTAACCTGGTGAAATAAAAATAAATGAGAGCCACTAACTGCTACAGTGTGCATTATGAAACGTGCTGAAGACGTGCAGAAGAAGTGTCAGGTGCTGAGCTGCCGATGACACCGATGTCATGACAGGAGGGATTTATTGCGGTTTTGTCATGACACATTTCTCTCATGTGACAAGGGACAATTAATACTTTCCAGCCCTCATCTCCTGCAACAACTGGAAGAAGTCGAATAAGAGGAGACGGAAGAGAAGGGGGGGCAAGAGGGCAATAAACCCTAATCAAAGCTCTTTATCTTTGTTTTTCCACTCTCATCTCTCTACCTGTCTCTCCTATCTGTCCTCTGTTGTCTCCCTCAGTGAACCTTTATCTACACATTTGTCTCTCAGCTCCGCAATATCTTTCTTCTTCTGTCATTATCTGCCTGTCTTTGCTGTGTTTCCACCTTGTTTCCACCTTCCACTCTCCACAAACTGTTGTCCTCCCTCTAAGTATTTTATCCTCCTCCCAGAGCACTGCTTCATCTGTTCACATTAAGGATTGTGTAATTGAAAAAATAAAGAGGCTGAACTTCCAGCTCTTTCAGCTTCACATAGCCTGCAATGATTGACAGCAAACAAACGACTTTGTAGTTTTCACTGGTAACACATCTAATGCTGCAATCTGGCATTAGAAGCATTATATTACAGCAAGTGTTTTTGTGGTATTCCACTGGTGATAACTCATATTTGCATTTTAATATAGCACAGGCAATACAGTTTCATTACATATCTTCAGAAATTCACACGGAATAGAATCATGATCTGCTTTCTTGCTGCCTTTTTCCTTATAGAGCCTTTCAATATCATGCAAACACATTCAAGCATCTCATTGTGTTCTCATTATTCTGAAAGGTCAATTTAAAGGTGCCTCCAGTTGTCTGATTAGACTAAAGATCCTCCATATGTTGCTTTTACCCTTCCTGTCGGTATGTTATGACAGGGCCGATGACATATTTGCAGGTATTACAGCTGTTGGGCAGCAAGAATAGGGATGTACATTAAGCTAGTTAAGCCTCTAACTAAATTTCTTAAAGCACATACAGTATAGAGACCTCACCTCTCTGACATCTATTCGACTTTCATGCCCACTAAAGATGAATTATACATTATACACAGCATTCATGCACTGTGGCCTTATAGAAACTGAATAATAATGTGACAGTGTTTCCTTCAAATTCAATTTTTCAATAGATGGTTAATTTTAGATAAAAAATGGGTTCACAATCTTTTCCGTGCACCGATGGAACATCTATCTCTAGATCCTAGAAACTCACTTGCATTTTTCTTTTTTTTAATTCAAAAGTACAGACCCTCTAGTGTAACATTTAATTTCATTATATTCTGTTCTTCCTCCGACATCTTCATTTTTGCATACTCCTTCATTATGAGCTGGATTTGATGCCCTCCGAGCCTTGGATGTTCCACACCTTGCCTCCCAAATTTCCTGCCATGAAGACACCAAAGCCCGACTGGCATTATTATTAGCGATTTATTAAAAGGATACGAATGTTTTATTTACAGCAGTCTTGCCAATACACCAAAACAGGAAAGAGCTACATACAAAGAATGTGTGGCAGTGAGTTCACTGGCAAGTTCAGTCCTCTCAAACATCTGAATCCTTGACCATAGCTCGTTACTTAACTAACTAATTGACTGGCTGACGGAGGTGTGGCAAACCACAGAGTAAATTCTCAAATAGTGACCCTTAATTTACCACACTGGCAGAGAAAACCAGGCGTGAATTATTATCGTACTTATATTTTATATCATATCCAAATTTCCCCGGCTTCCCAGTTTGTGCAAACGTCCTCCTTCGGTTTCCACTGGGGTGTTTTTCTTTCTTTCGTTGGGAAAATCTGCTAAAGTCTGACATATTTAAATCCCTCCAGTCATAATGTCAGGTGAAAATAATTCCTGAGATAGATACGAAAATATTACACTTTATATACACTTACCACCCTCTCTCTCGCTCACCTGATTCTGTGAATAAAGAGCTTATTGAAACCACACCTGAGTTGGTTGTGATTGCTGGAACAGTGAAAGATGAACCGAGAAGGTTTTAGCGAGTGTTATTTTGTTTCTGTCGAGTTTTGAAGTGTGTTTTACAATGATAAAATTGTTGTTTCTGTAAATGAAGTCTGGTGGCTTTGGCGAGTGCGGTACAGCTGTTTCTGGTTAAAAAAAAATGGATCTTACTGTTTTACAAAAATGTATCTCTGTCAGGATTCTCTCCATAATGTTGTCAGGCGCTTAGAATAACAATCTGAGCCTGTCACTGGCAAAAACACTTTTAGTGGCTGTCCACTGAAGGTGAGCCAACATCCAGAGGGATTACATTGCAGCCCGTTTAGTGACTGCCGCGCTCTCGATCAGTACTGGGAAAACTTCAAAAAATTTTGTCTCCATTAGTCACATAGACACAAAAACATGAGAACATAGGATTCATAATCACAGATAACATGTGATCAGAATTCCCCTGTTTGTCAGGGAAATCGAAATCTTCCCGAACACATGGCACAGCGCCAACTCTAGGTCAAGCTGATAGAAGTAATTCAACAACATGGTGTAGGACATTATTTTGTGTGTTTATTTTGTAATGTGTAGCTATGTAGATCTGTTAAAAGACATATATATGTTGAAATAAATATACTTTAGTAGTATATCTCTCATTGTATTGGTTTGCCCTCTACTGGACATAATGCGTAAAACTAGATATTTGAACGATTTGACCCTTTGTGTTTTTTCAGAAGGAATCATCGAATGTCAGTTTTAGTCAGTTTTGACAGCACACGTTTCTACAGCACTAATTCCATCAGTACAACAACAACCACTTTCCTGCTCTCAGTTTCTCAGAAATGCTGTTTCATTCACCAATCAGTTCCAGTCTGTTCACTTTTGTATTTTCCTGACTGACGTTAAGTTAACATGAATGCAACTGGAATTAATAGGTGATGAAACAGTTATTTCTGTTCAAATACAAACTCAGAAATGCCCCCGGTCAACCTCCAATGTTGTTTTTAACCAGCCTGCAGGTGCCCCGTCCCCAGCTTTTATTTGAGACTCTGCCATTATCTAAATACCTGCTTTTATTAGAGAATGTATGGAATGTGTTTTTCTATTGCTGTGTAACATCCTTTGCGGAAGGCGGCAACTTTAGCATATAAACACACAGAGAAATGCAGAGGTAGTCAAGTGGGTCCATCTGAGTCGAGTGAAAAAAAATCATCTGTTTTGCACATCACAAGGGCTTAAGCTGTTTATTTGTAAGTCAGTTTGCAGCGATAGCAGTGTGTGTGCCTGCATGTTCCTGTTTGCTGACGGGTAAGAGGAAAGCAGTTTTAATCACCACGAACCCTCACACCCTGCTGACAGCATCAGAGAGGACCAGTCTCACCCCCTTCCTATGATCAGCCTCATCAGCTGTCTGCTTAGCTCTGCATTCATCTCTTTATTATTTATTTACCTCCACTTTGTACATACACATTCCCCAGGGAGCACATCCTTTGAGCGTTTAAGCAGGGCTCCTGCAAAAGTACCTCAGCGAAGGAACTTTTCCATTCCATTTGTGTTTCACATGAAAACCAAGTTAGCTTTGAGTTATGTGCTCCTTTCCATTTGACATATTTTTTAAAAACGATGGAGAAGCTTCATTTAAAGTAATGCCTGTAGATGTTTGGATTGATTTTCTTTTGACATATCTCCTAAACCGAAAACAGACAGCTCATTTATAAAACATAATCACACTAATGGTGGGCCAATTAGAAGTACCAAATGACAGCGTATTCGGCCACGCTGGTATTGATTTTGTACATACCAAATCAAATTAACACAGTCAATAGACAGTCTTGCTCTTGTCTTTGCCTGTATAGCAGCGGCAGATCAAACCAGTCTTCGCTGTTTATCCTTCCATTTTGATACATTGATTAACCCGTGTAGCCACCAGCAGCAGACTCTGCTACATTCATTAGATGAGGTCATACTTTGTGGGCACCAAGGTCAGTTTCCTCCTCGCTTTCTGTCAGGGATCCTCAAAGTCTGCTGTTGGCCGTGTCATGTGACACCAGCTTTGGGCAGGAAACCAGGGTCCCTCCAGACTGCATCATTGTGTCAGAGCGAGGGCAGGTTTCGGTTACTTTCTTGTGACAAAATACTTTTAAAAGGCAAATTATGGAGCATGGTCGTTAAGCGAAAGTGAACAGTTTCCTATAGTTTCAAGATTGGAATTTGTTAGGTATTTCACAGTAGATATGTAAAACAATGCTTTTTGTCTTCATATCATCATAAGAGGTATTTTCTCTTTGTGTTTCTGAGTATAGCAATTGAGTCTATAATTGCCTTGAATTATATGAGTCTGTATATTGTCCTACATTGTACATCCTGGTGCAGACAGATGACCTCAGACCAACAACCACGAGTGAAATGAAATTCTCCCATGGAGAGAAGATATTAAGACTTCTGGATGTTAAGGTCAGGATGATTTTGGGCTGTCACATTGTGAAAAATCTGGAGGGGCCCTCATGCCCCTAGAAACATCAAATCCATTACCTTTCAAGAAATTTCCGGCAATATTTGTCATCATTTTTTTGTAGTATGGCTGTGCTCTAAAAATATCAGCTGACATAAACAAAGGCAGATGACGAACAAGGGCACGCATCAAAAAAACAAAACATACCACGAAAAATCACAGAGGCGGAACAGTAACACTGAACATACATTCACTTCAACACATTGAGCCACCGCTCTTTATCTGCCTTGCAAAGAACCCGGGACCAGGCAACTATCACCCCAAAATTAGCCTCACAAGAACGGACCTTGATTTACCTCTGCCGTGACAACATCTAAGGGGAATCGGCTGGAGGATGGCACGGCAGTGCTGTGCTGTGTAAAACATCGAGGCAGGCAGACAGACTGTTCTGAGGGAGAATTGCACAGAGGAAATCAAAATGAAAAAGGTCAAAGTATGAGCACTTGGAAGTGCACAACACTACAAGACAAGAGCCATTACAACCACTGCAGAGGCTGAAGAGCACGTTGGCTTTGGATCGCTAGAGAAGACAAACTCCTGCAACACATGCTTCTCTTTTACGCCTAATTGGTGGGGTCGCGATTGGACAGTGAGAAAACACAAATGTGGGTGCAACATCATCCAAGACCCACTGCCGGTTTGTTATATTTGGCCACATTACGAGAAAAACAACCAAAGCAGCAGGTAATAACTTGGATGCTAACTTGTGAAAAACATTCACGATGCTTGTGGATAGAGAACAAAGAAAACAAGATACTCTGTTACGCTGTTTATTAAGGACATAAATATTACAAGGAAAAAAACATGCAAACTAACAGGCAGGACAATCTTCCAAAGCAAGGGAAAGACTAAAACAAACAATGAATTGATCTTACTGACAAGTATTGTCTATGTAGTGAAAGTGTGATATTCCTCTGTGCCAGAGAGCTCCATTGTTGTACAAAAACTATTTAAAACACATCAACGTGCCACGTCGTTGCACTGGCTGACATTTTCCTTCATTATGATGAACATGGGCACCGTAGTTTATTTTGAGTCTATCCCACATACACCTTCCTGGTGTTGTAAATGCTCACAAACACAGCAAATCTGCAGCTGAGAATAGTCCAAAAAAACACACTGTGTGCTCTTGCTTGTTTTAAACTGCTACACACAACTGCTTCAGGAAATTATTTAACCTTGTTTACAAATGAAAGTACATATTCATGATCCATTTTTGTAAAAATTGCATTAGTGGGAACAAATGGGATTTGCTTTAAGACCCATTGACTCTTTCTGGGGAGGTTCACATTCTCTCTGCTCTCGCTTTCATTGTTTCTGTTGTAAATGTTAAATTACTTACACATGTTAAGTCAGTGTACGAACATTATGTTTTGGAGTTGCATTTCTACGTTTTTTCCTGCATAAAGTGTGTCAAATCTTGTGTGATGCAGGGCTGCCGAGTAGCTTGTCAAGCTCGAGTGTACTGTTGATACTGTGTTTGCTAGCATGCAGCATTTAGTCAGTTTGCTCATGAGCATTTGTACAAGAGAACCACTGTGAATGTTTTGTTTCTTCACAGCTACAGCTGCTGCTGCTGCTGGCTGGAACATAAATTGCTCAGAGACAGTCCCGGGAAGTGCAGCCTTGCCTTTTACACAACACGATGCAGAGTCAGACCAACAAATACAGCAAAGAAAATGTCAGGTGTGACATTCCTTGGAATTATCAACCTGTTTAGTGTTTAGTGCTGAAATAAACAGAGCCAGTGAATCTAGGTTAGAACTACATGTTCAATCTACAAATTCACTGCCACATGATGGAAATGCTTTATCTCAATGAAACAGCAACATATTGTAGCACTGTAGCGCTCCTTCTGGATCAATACACAGGGTAGAGGACCGTTTTGAATCTGCAACATGCAACAGTTCTTTACGAGTCAATGCATTTGACCATATTGATTGAACTGAGGAAGTGTGGACAACGCACACAGCTTGCCAATAAGCAGAAAGAGACGTGCTAGCATTGATGAAGACAAACAGACCCCCAGACACTTGGACCACTGACTACACGTCTCAGTGGTCAATGGGACATGGATCCTGGAGACGGAGGCGCCGTGCTTCAGATCACACATGAATAAGTCAGTGTAATGACATCAGCGGTGGTAATGTACAGAGGTTACGGCACCATAAGCAAGGCACTCTTGACAGTGCCAATTAAACAGCATGCAGTTTTGATTGATGGTGTGTAGCGTGCATGTAATTTTTCCTGGCCCTGGCTCTGGCTAATCCACAAGCAAGTTGCACCTCAAATCAGCTCTTGTAGTCATCTGAAGGGATTCAGATATTGTTGTAAAATCAATCAAAGAGTTAATCAAACCTGTGTCTCTTTAAGGGACCAAGTGCATTACTGCCTGCCAAATCGATAAGACTTCCTCCTGGAGGAAATGTTTTGAATGAATGTGTGTGCAGAATGTTCATACCAAACACATTTTTTATTGACGGTGTATACATTAAAGCAGGAGTTGGGAACCTGTTTCCTATCAAGGGCCATTTGAAATTTAATGAAAGTCCTAATAAAGTCCTTTGAGGGCCATACAAAGTTATTTAAAACATATATCTCACTACACTCTGTGATGGCTGGAACTGCTGCTATTTGGCGAGGCATCTGATGTCAGATGGTAGTGATGGTGATGATGATGCTACTCGCAGCTGGTTTTCCAGGTTTCATTTAGTCAGTGTTGAAAAGAAGTAGCAGCTCCGCAGCAGCAACAAGGCTCTCTCATAAATACCGCCATGAGGTTTCAGCTTCTTAGCCATTAGCTCACGCACCACAAAACTCGGCCACATACCACTGCATCTGTCACAATGTGGTGTTACGAAAGCTGCTTGTTGGGCATCCAAACTGCGCCGAAGAGCGCTAACTTCATCCAAGCTCATCTGTCCTTGCAACTCATCTAGTTGAGCATGTTTCAAGATGTAAGAACACTCCAGATCAGGCTCTTTCATTACTTCATGTCTCACATGCCAGATGAAACGGTCTCAGCCCAGAGGCCGCAGGTTTCCCTTTCCTTCATTAAAGCTTGATTCATGTTGTATGGTTACTCGGTTAAAGGAATAGCTTGACAGTTTGGGAAATGCATTTATTCTCTTTCTCTCTGGGAGTTAGATGACCATCATATACCACATACTAATACAAACACAGCCAGCAGCTGGATTGCTTAACTTAAACATTAGAAATACGGGGGTAGGAGTGCCACTGACCCAGTGAGAAAGCCAATACAAGATATTGCCCAAAATCCTGAACTTTTCCTTTAAAGTCAGGGAAAGACTTTGGTCTAAGTCAAATAATAAAAAAGTCAGCAGTGAGAGAAGATGGCAACATGTGCACTTTCTCTATATTTAATCACAAGCACCATCTTTACCCAAGTGAAGTGCTTCAGTAGCCTAAACCTAGCTCCATACAGGACCCAGGGCCTGACCTCCTGTCTCGGGTCTCAAAAGTTCTGCTTTGAACAACCATCTTGTCAACCTCCCTCAAGTTCTGTGTAGTGTGGTACAAAGACATAGTACTCCTTGAACTTAGAAAACATTTTGCCAGTGATAACGATATATCCAGGGAGCATTTAACTCCCTTCAAAGCATGTTTGATACAAAGCACTTTAATAATATCTTAAGGTGATTTGCAGGAGAGAGTTGCATTAAGTGATGAATATCCTAATTATATTAATACTTAGAGTACACATAAAATCTTCAATTTCTGGTTTCAACACAATAAATGTGTGTTTTTCTGTGTCAACGCACGCTTTAAAGCACTGTATGTAATTGTCATGTAATCAGAATTTGTATGCTGAATAATTCAATATGTCATTGGAGAACAAAGGCTGTGATCAGCAGCTGTAACAGTGGGGAACATTGTGAAAGTCGTATGCATCACACAGGCTGACTCTCTTGATAGAATCCTACACGCCTGACAAATAATCTCCCTCAGTGCTGTTTACAGAATGCCTAACAAGTGTTAAATTTGTACCACTAATCGGGGAAACTGTGAAACCACAGCATTGTGTGCGGTGCAGTAATCCATTACAGAATTCCATCATTGTTATTCAGCTCCAATCTCATTACCGCTATTCAACATTTAAGTACGTCGAAGATGAAGACTGGCACTGCTGCACAATCGAAGCATTTCAAACACGCAACACATTGGGTGAAAAAAGTAACACTGCATTGCTTTCATTTTTAAGCTTGCTTCTTCCATCGCACAGTGGCATCTCTCTGATGTATGAATAATACAGCAATAAGAGACATAGTCGAGGCGTTTCATATTCATAACAACTTGAACAATGTATGTAAGCACCTTTGGATTTCATGCATCTAAAATTACACCTTCCCAAGGTTTTTTCTCCCCCACAGCCAGTGAAATTCATTCACTGAATGTTTCATCATGTCTCTGCCAAAGATGTTATTGAGAAATTACAGTACAGGCAATGAGTCAGGAAGCACTATGACAGTGGCCCAAGTGGAATCCAGGGGAGATGTATTATTATGATATTTTCTTGGAGGAATCTGGAATTGAATTCTGATTCAGCGGAATATGATTTTAAAGTGAGGTTATGCTATCCCCTGATAGATGATACACAGGCAACAGTCACGCTACACAGAGCTCGCAACAGATACACTGAGCACAGAGCTGGCCATGCACAACACTGGCGGGCTGCATACCGATGAGCTCTGAAGGAATGGGATCACTGGGGCATAAACACAACAACAACAAAGGATGTAATGGAGGGTTTACCACCCGAACTCTGTTAATCCACTTTGTTATCTGTGAAATATAAGTTTTCCATAAATTTCAAAGGGCTGGAAATGTTTATGGTAGGAATTTACTGGATGCATTTAAGAATCTGGCTTATGGAAGTTGATGAAAAGTGTGACTTAATGTACTTCTGAAGAAATAAAATTGAAAGCCTTGGATGCCTATTAAAGACTAAATTTTACCACTGGCATGCATGAAATACAGATACATGAATGACTTTTTTTATGTAGCATCTTACTTGTATGCCTCGCATTTGCAAGGGTCCCACTTTGCTTTTTAGAGGACATCTTGGTCTCACTATAAAAAGCACAAAAAAGGGTAGTGTGACCTGAGCAGCCATTGTGTGAAAGCAGGATTGCACCATGAGAGCTGGAAATGGAAGTTGAAACGATTTTTCGCTCAAAATAAGAGTGAAAAAATGTCACTTTTAAAAAGAGACAGCAGCAGGATACCACAAGAATTGTACGAGAATTCTTTGTGAAGTTTCTCATGTGAAACTGGGGCTGTGCAATCATTACAAACACTGTGCTGTATTGTGTTGGATGGATTTCTAAATGGAAGAATGCAGTCCGGGCAGGAAATTTTAAGGATAAAAAATGTCTGGTTGCAACGCTGAATCCATTCTGTGTTCGTGGTTGCACCATGGGATCACATCTGTCCTCCAGGGGCAGATTCAGCCCTGATAAATGACTCCACAGAGATGAGGAAGCGCACAAAGACTCCTTGCTTCCCATTTCATTGAACAAACACACACCTAATCTAATCTTTTTGTTTACTTCTTTATCCCTTACAAAATCAGAACACTCCATCCATGTTCTTCAAAAATGCAGTGTATTGTTAGCAAGCGACTGTTGTGATGAATCACATGTAGTAAAGTAAGCGGAAGCAGTTCTGTATTCATAATAATGGGGTCACCGCATCAGCAGAGCTCCAGGTTACACAGACCTGAGAACAGTGCTTGATGGAGGATTTCATCAGGTGAAAGGTGCTATTTATGGCACACCTATACACTATATCATGACCAGTGACTCACTTGGTGGTGAATGATAGGAGAGCTGCGGGTGATGAATCTGTGGTCTGTATCCTGGGAGGTCATCCACATGACATCAAGAGCGATTAGGGGCCTTGTCCCCAATCTATCAGGGGACAATCGGTGTATTTCATCATCACATCTACCCCCTTTTTCCTTCCTCCCTCCCCCATGGGGAACCGCTCGTCAGAAACATGGCCATTTAAGAGTGTGGTCATGGACAAGGTCGCAGCCCAACTGTACGTATGTACAGTTTTTTTCCGTGCATGTGTGTGTTTTTACCTGCAGACGTATGCACCACAAAGACAAAGGGAGACGAGGAACAGCTCAGCCGTCTCTTGTCCCTGAGGAGTCATCCATCAGAACTGGATCTGACCCTGGAGGACGGATGTGGTCCTGCGGTGCACACAGTCACCCTGGATGGATCCAAGGCTCTGCTGCTGTGCTCAGGGAGCCGGAGGAGTGGTTGGACTCATTAGGCATACTGTAAGGCTGACAGGTGTGGGACTCGGGGGACCCTGTGGTTCTGTCCTTTAGTCTTTAGCAGGCATCAGTCTTTGTGACTGCCTTTTTGTCTTGTGGCCCGTCTTAGTGTTTGTGTAACCCTGTTGATGCTTTTCTAAGACGATTTGCTGATGCTTTCAAACAACAGCAGCACTTTTAGAAAGTACTGTATCATGAGAATTCTGATGCTATGATAAGCGAAGCAGGCTAAAAATCACAAAGATTATACAGATTGATTTTCCAAGGAACAGATTGGATCCAACAAACCTAATGTATGCATGTCTATACACACCCATATGGCAAGACACTGTAGAGAAATGTCTCATACATAATCTCACATAAGCCTTCCTTTCAAGTGTGTTAAGATAATTCAAGTTCAAGGCAAGGGCAGCAAACTTATTAACTTAGCGTGTATGTCCGGACTTTTCTCACCATTTTGAGCTTGTCAAGATACATGTCAAGATGTAATTCAAGCAGTGCAGGAGCTGCGTGTTCAAGGACCTGAAGGCGAGATGAGAGGGACAAAAGCAAGTAGCTTTCGCAACGCGCCAGCCGAGAGAATGGACGAGCAGCCACTGCACGTCGTGCAGCACAAAGGCCTGGGCGAGAAACACATTTTAACTCCATTTTAGATAATCAAATATTGATTACACGAGTTATCACAAATTGCTGTGACTGGAATAAGTTAGTAGAGTTGACATAAAAATAATTGGGAGCAAACTACTTGGCCACTGTGTGCCTTGTAAAATATAAACAATTCATCCACTCTCCCTGATAGCGACAGACTATAGCATAACTAAAACACTAGATTAAAATGTGTGTGTTTTATTAGACCAAACAAAAAAATCTAATAATGGCATTGCCGAGAAAGTATCTGAACCCTGTTGAAAAGCTGATTTAGCCTATGAGCCTTGGTACATGAAGCGATATGGTGTGAACATAAAGCTAAGGTGCTGTGTGCAGGCTGATCTGCATGCTATGCAGGATAAAGACCTGGTCACTCCAGAAAGTGGCACAGCGAAGTTCAACAGTGTGTCTTCATCCAACGTGCGGCCCTAGAAGCTTGGTGACATCAGGATTACTTGCAGGGCAAACTGCCGGTGAGCTAACCGCTAACCCGCTAGGCTAGCACTAATCAGACAGCTGTGTAAGCTTCTGTCTCTTTTGTGCTGGGCCGTTTAACTCCCTCCTGGCATTTTGTTCACAGGATTTTTTCTTTGATCAAGAGTTACTGAATGGGCGCTCTGTTCCCTGAGCTAGCGAGCTCGCTACTGGTCAGTTGGAGAGAAGCGAATGTACCATCAGCTTCTGTCGCTTGACTCTCTGCTAACCTTTCCCCTTTTGTGGAACAGTTGGAGGTTAATTTGAAGTGAATAGTGCAACGAAGCTATGATAGCTTCCTCTCTGGCTCATGGTCGCCACTGTCAAGATGGGCTGCAGTGCAACATGTGCGTCAAACTTCACCATATTTGACCTGGGAATGTAGCCTACTTCTTCCCCTTGAGTCAATCCACTGATCAAAATGAGCTGCTTGCAACACAGACATCTGCTGTTTTAAATGCTGGCGTGACCAGACCTTTACTATTTCAAAGGACTGCATTTTCAAGAAGCATTTTTCTTTTTCACACTATTTTTAAAATTGTTCTAAAGCAGACGAACAAATAACAGTTTTACACGCTGTTAACCAATATGCCCAGCCTACTGCACTGACAAGAGCACAAAACCTTGATTCTTGCTTTGTGGATTAAATCACAATGGCTTCTCGTGTGTGATCCTCGTCCACAAGAAACCGTCTTCAGGTTGTAAACAGCATGAGCTGACCGCTCTGCTTCTGTGTCCTCTTGTGTTTCTTTCCTCCCCTCCTCCCTCACAGACTGAGGATCTACAAGCACAGCTCATGGCTACTGAAATGGTTGACCAGCAGAGAAAAAAAAAACCTCCACAAAGAACATCAACGAGCTCCACATTTTGTGTGTGCAATGTCTCTCTCCTTTTGTTCCTCACTGTTCTGTCTCTCTTCTCTTATTCTCCAGCAACACAACTGAATGCCATTCTGCCTCTGTGTTTCTCTCGCCGCATGAATCCCTCCACCTTTCTCTCTCCCTCTCACTCACTCTCCATCCTTGGCTTCACAGTATCCATCCCTGAGGGCCGATCGATAGACTGCAACAGCCTTTCAATGAAATCTCCCCTGTGCTACTGGAGAAAAGAAACGTCGTTCAATCGAACGATAACTCACTCTCTCTGTTCCTTTTGATCGCTCCCTCTCTCCCTTTCTATATATACAATCTCCCTCACTCTCTGTTTTTGTGCTCGGTGCGAGGAGGATGATAGGGAGGCAGTATAGGCAGCGGTCAGAGGCCATGACTGGAGGCTTGTTTGATGATCAGTGGGGACAGATGCGGGGGAACTGTCACGCCACAAGCATTGTAAATTACCTCTGAGTAATGCAAAGGAGGTAAAGTAAACAACAGAGACAAGAAATGGCTACCAAATAAAACAGGACACGGGCGTATCACCCAACCCCAGGCCTGACACAGCTGCACCATGTCTGCATGTGCATGTGCCTATGTGGCTGACAAGCATACAGAAAAGCTGATGAACAGGTTGGTGATAAAAAAATTTGTAGGTGTGAGGCATTTCTGGAAATGTCAGCATGTTTATTTCCAGACATTCATAGTCAACATCCCACTAAATTCCCATCGGGACCTATGAGCTAAACAGCGGCTCATAAAAATCAGCTTTAATTTTGGGGTAAGTGGGCAGCTGTGATATCCGACTGTGAAACATATGCAGTGTCCACAGCAGGACCCGCGCAACTCTGATTTGTCAATCACAGCTAATTGTGATGAATCAGCAAAGGAAGAGGCTAAACTGTTCGTTGATGAAGTTAGAGTCACTTGTTTTCTTGTATCAAGCAAGCTGTTAGTACCACATGTGTATTAAGGGGGAAGGTAACAGGATGCTGTGAATCCACGCTGTGGGTAAACAGGTCTGACGGAGGCTGCTTTTACATTTGGGAGTGTTTGCAATGCTCGACCAGAAACGGACGTAGCTTTTCCAGTTTTTTCCGACAGAAAACCTGACTCGGTGCATACAGCCACAAGGTCTTCAACAAACTCAGGTCTTGTGTCTCCTGATGTGGTTGCACTCCTGAGTTGAGGCTCTTCCTAGCACGCTGCTGTCTTTGGCATCACTGTGTGTGTGGTGTTTTTTTTCAGTTCATTACATTTAAAGGTGCTGTACAAAAAACAAACACGTATAATGGTTGAGAAAACCTTGATTTGTATATATTGCATTCACAGTTCTAATATCTGCGTTTTACAGCTGATTTATCATCAAATTCAACGATTCTGACGTGTTTTCTGCATCATGTAAATCATAGGGTCTTATAAAAAGTAACCAACCAAATAAAAAACAAAATCAGTCGGGCTTTACATGCACTGGATCCCAAAATGCAGTCCAAGATTAGGATTTGTAACTTTTAGTTTAGTTTCCAAATTCAGTATTTTATTTATTGAAACATTGTTTTACATTTATTTCTCATTTCCGAATCTGTGATTTTGATCTGCACCTCTGCCACCTGCTGCTGTGATATCCAACTGTGAAACATATGCAGTGTCCACAGCAGGACCCGCGCATCTCTGATTTGTCAATCACGGCTAATTGTGATGAATCAGCAAAGGAAGAGGCTAAACTGGTCGTTGATGAAGTTAGAGTCACTTGTTTTCTTGTATCACGCAAGCTGTTAGTACCACATGTGTATTAAGGGGGAAGGTAACAGGATGCTGTGAATCCACGCCTCTTCCTTATGCCTTGCCCTGTGTGTGTGTGTATGAGTGAGAGAAACAGATTGAAAGTACATGCATTGATAAAACGATATACAATCAGTTGCTATGGCAGTGTAGCTTCCTTCCTGACTTGGCTTTGTGTTCACTGTTGTTAATTAATGTTCAGGTCACCGGTGACAGTTGATGGCTGCTGGGACTCCTGTGAGATTTACAAGTGTAAATGTGAACAAATGAAATCACTTCGAGACATTTTCTATTAGAGAGGACACCTCCAACCACAAAAAGCTGGACAACCACTGCACAAAACAACAATAGCATCAAGCTACGCCTTGAGCTGATCCACTGACAATAAAAATATGACACTGAGCTTGTGCAAGCTTGGAATTTGGGTGACCTGTCGTGAACTCGGTGGACAGGCACTGCAGGGGATCTTTCAGCAACAATAACAATTCAGTAGCCATTATAGTGCAATTTTGATGTCAAGAATCTGCGGGATTTGCGCTATTGCGTTTGCCATTGGCAGGCAGCCAGGGGAACAGTTTGGGGTTGAAACTTGAGTGATTCAGGGGGCCCAGAGCTTGACAGAGGCCCTGTAACACGCATGGGATTATAGCGTCAGAGCTGATGCTGAATTGTTAGCACTGCCCCCTCAGAGGCGCAGACCAAGACCAATGCACTGCACTCAAATTCAATTCATACAATGCACAATGCCTTTAGCTCCGTAGTAGCTGTTTGGCAAGTGGAAGGGACCACATGGCAAACACGGTCTGACAGGTGTTTTAAATCAACAGCAGTGACCACTGACCAACTCTATTAGGTGCTTCTGCCTTAGCAATGCGCATGTGGCAGAGCTGAGAGGACAGAGTCTGTCAGCATCAAAGATTTTAAACGGCAACAAGACGAACTGCATTTTTCATTCACTCGATTTGAGGTCTAAGTGTTAACATAAAATCCCATCTATGCTTCTTTCCCTTTCGAGAGTCATATCCGCCTTAGGTGGCATTTCCATTACTTCTCCAACCGTAAATCTGAGAGAGCCAACATCGTGTTTGTGTCTGGCTACTGAAGATTTAACACCATTATTTCTAATTGCAATTTTATGTTCACTTATTCTGATCTTTAGCTCCCTGTTGCTATCCAGTTCAATTAAAAAAAAAACAAAAAAAACCACACACATTCAGCATCACACGTAATGGTGCCATTAGGGCACATTTCTTTTCTGTGTATGGATGAAAGCAAGAGCCCGATTTTATCACTGCACCGCAATTCATACAGTTGTGACACATTAAGACCTTAAGGCCTAAGCTCAGTGGGAAGGGTGTTAATGCTCATCGATACACCCTACCATATTTCTCCATCTTTTATGTTAACAAATGTAAGTTTATATCTACATACATGACCAAGAGGGTCTGGACTTCATGCAACATGTCCTTGGGTCCTCTGAAGGTTCTACAGACTATATCTAATTTATGTTGTCTTCCTTTAATGTAAACTTGTTCAAACAACAGCCATAAAAAAAACACACAATTTCAAAAACTGAAAGTCATCACTGACTTATTTTAGCTTAAATAAGTCACATATACGTAACAGTAAGGCACTTATTTTAAGCCAAAGCATGACCTTTTTCTAAACTAAACCAATAGTTTTGTTGCTTAAACCTAACCAAGCAGTTTTAATGCCTAAATTTAAGCAAACTGCAACCGTTTCAGTAACAGTAACAAGCTTCTTTCACCCAAACCGTCATCTTTTTCTAGCCCTCACCAAGTAGCTATGTTGCCTAAATATAAGCAAGTGCTTTGGTGGCTAAACCTCAGCAAGCTGCTACCGTCACGTGACAACGAAGGTCCGGTGCACCTCTCCAACGGTCATATATGTCTTTTTGTGTGACGCTGGAAATCGACCTCATCAGTCGTTTAGGTACGGTGATGCGTTATTCTAGCCCAGAAAAGAAAATAGATATCTGTGTCCCACCCTATCAGAATCTTGCTTTGGCTTGTTTTTAGATTTTAAAAAAATATGCCAGGAAGCTCTGTGATTGGTCGTTCATCAATATTCTCGTAGAAGGCCTTGACTCTGTCCTCTGAGGGCCACAGCCTGATGTTCTCCTCTCTACCTCAAATGTAAGCAGCCGTATATTCATGCGCACCTCTTCAGCATGAGAGCAGAGCTTCCTCTGCATAGAAGCAGTGGATCCACTCCAGACTGTTCTTTCCACCATGAATCTTAATCAGTCGTCTTGATGGATACCAGGGAAGCCGGGGTGCTAAATATTTTTAAAAGAAAATTAAAAACTTATCTCTTTAGCTTTTAACTCGCTATGACTTTTCATGATACACTCCTGAAACTTTCTGAAACGCTTTGCCCGACACTTTTTATTTCAGCATATTTTCTGCATCTTGTTTTCATGCATTCTGTGTGCTCTATTTTTAACTTTATGTTATTACTAGTATTCTGTGGTTTTATTTACATTTGGGAGTGTTTGCAATGCTTGACCAGAAACGGACGTAGCTTTTCCAGTTTTTTTCCAACAGAAAACCTGACTCGGTGCATACAGCCACAAGGTCTTCAACAAACTCAGGTCTTGCGCCTCCTGATGTGGTTGCACTCCTGAGTTGAGGCTCTTCCTAGCACGCTGCTGTCTTTGGTATCACTGTGTGTGTGGTGCTTTTTTTTCAGTTCATTACATTTAAAGGTGCTGTACAAAAAAACAAACATGCATAATGGTTGAGAAAACCTTGATTTGTATATATTGCATTCACAGTTCTAATTTCCATGTTTTACAGCTGATTTATCATCAAATTCAACGATTCTGACGTGTTTTCTGCATCATGTAAATGATAGGGTCTTATAAAAAGTAACCAGCCAAATAAAAAACAAAATCAGTCGGGCTTTACATGCACTGGATCCCAAAATGCAGTCCAAGATTAGGATTTGTAACTTTTAGTTTAGTTTCCAAATTCAGTAGTTTATGTATTGAAACATTGTTTCCAAATTCAATATTTTATTTATTGAAACATTGTTTTAAATTTATTTCTCGTTCCCGAATCTGTGATTTTGTTCTGCACCTCTGCCACCTCCATACAAACTGTACCTCAGGCATGTTCATGCCGGGTCACAGCCCAATTACTGAGTGTGAACTCTTCTTCGTCTCCTGTAGAGACCAGATAGACAAGTCAGGAAGGTTTGCTTGGCCTTAAGGGGCTCTCATAATGCATGAGCAGGACTCTCAGCGCCTGATCAGCACAACGATGACATTGATGCTCAGGCTTGCCATCCCTGCTACCCCGGCTCCTCCTGCATTATTACATGTCCAGATACCATCTTTAATTCTACTTCCTTTAAACAAGGTTGATGTGAGGGTCATTAAACCTCCATTCATGACGTTAATTACCTGATAAGGCCTGCTGAGGTAAGATGGACAGAAAGGCTTTCAGCAGAGGAAGAGTGAACAAAACAGCTGATTTTCTCCAACAGTGAGCAGCTATACGCATTATTCTCCAGCCTCATCGCATGTGCCATCATCCCATATCCGAAAAATGCCAAGAGAGGTCCATTTAGTTAGTGAATGTGAGTCTCCACGGCAGCAGCTATGAATTAAATTTAAGCAGCTAGTTCAGGTTTGCATACAGCACTTCATTTTTGCTTCCCTTTTCTTGGCTATAACAAAATAAACCGTAGAATCCTCATGACCCCTGCAAATAGAGAGTTGTCATGTAAGTTTAAGTATCAGTTGTAAATTATAAGCACAGGAATTCAGTGGATTCATTCATGTCTAACTTAAAGTAAAGAGCATAAAGGGAGCTTCACATTGATCGTATGGATATTATTCGATATGCCTGTAGCTAGAAAAATACTTTCTAAACCAGAAATGTACACGGAATTATGAGAATTATTTTCAGGACCACGTCTCCCCGAGTGGAATCTAAGAAAACTTTCAGAGCATTCAGTGTGGGTGGATTGTTTGAAGCAGCAGTAAGACTCAAATCAATCAATTATCAAAACAGCTGCAGACTGTTTCAACGTAATATTGCTCTGATACAGTCCTGAATGTGATGTAGTAGAAAGCATATAAAAAAGGGTTGAGCCCTGGTTTAAATGAACTGAGTTTGAGCGGATCTTGAGTGTTTTGGGAGTTTATGCCCGACGTGTGGTGAATGCTGCTTCTCCGTGTTTTGAGTGTGGAGGAACATATCACCTAACCCTGGTCTGTGCCTACACCAAGATCTCTGGCTTAGTCTGTGGCTGTTCTAATGTTTAACAAACTGAGCACTGACTTCTAATCATTTCCGTTGCCTCCAAAAACAAAAGCTGAACTGGAGGAGATGGTGCCATAAAGAATCATTGATTTTTTGAATGCTGTATCAGACCATAGTCACATTGTGACATCACATAAATCCCTGCGTGCTCTCCAGATCCACCTTCCTTGTCGATGCGGCCAGTAAATGACGACAATTACTATATAGAGAGGTAATTACAAAATGTCAATGCATTGTGAATGGCTATTGCAGAAAAAGTGCTGACCATAAAGGTTACAAAACTGGGTTTGATAGAATGAAAAGATAACAGCGAGCCACAAAAAGTTGTAAAATACTGTCCGCACTTCCTGCTGTCCCCTACTTCCCCCAGAACACCCAGAGAGTTGACTCACAGGGCTGCAATAAACGTTAACGAAACATAAAGCTAATTCACTTTAAACTCCATCAAGCCTTTTCCCCCGACGCCGGTAACGCTGCAGTACAGCGCCTGCATGAGACTGGCTTCCTTGCATGTCAATAGTCAGCCATCTGCTCTGGCTGCTGTAGCGGACAAGGGCCCAACAGAGAATTTCACCCATAGGAGGCTTTACTTGGATGAACGCGGTACAGACAAGATGGTCAGAGGCTCGGCGATGGTCAAATCCCTCAACTTTAAACAGAAAATGATATATTGCTGTCTTTTCAGCTCTGACCCGGATTTGACCTGGAAATGACCCAGTTCTCTGGAGTGGGAAGCATCGCAAGCAATCGGAGTTTCAGGAGGGACTGCAATATGCTGCAGGCATTTCTCCTGTAAACATAGAGCCAAGACAATTAGGGATTTGTTCTGTTCTGTTTATGGTAATTTTCTGAGACAATCAGACACAAATCCATCACACACACACACACACACACACACACACACACACACACACACACACACACACACACACACACACACACACACACACACACACACACACACACACACACACACACACCTCAAATCCCACCTACAAATCCAACACACAAAACCACGCTGACTCTTCGCTACTTTTTCTCCCTCATTTGTACACGCCCACATTGATTCACACACACGCAGAGGAGCACACACACACACACACACACACACACACACACACACACACGTACTCAAAGCCCAGCACAGTGTGCAGGTTGAGTAGAATAGAAATAGTTCAGGTTGAAAATGGGCTACGGTGCAATCAGTGGAAACGCAGGGGGAGATTCAATTAAATTTCTCTCTACAGAGGAAATGCCATACACACAATGCAACCGTCTCTGTTCAGATTCCATTATGTTGTCACCAACCATGAATCACAATGAAAACAGCTTCACAACAGCTTAAATTTTCCCGAAATGTTGAGTATAAATTATTTTTCTAACCCCTGGCTATGCTTTAACTATGTAAGCACTTGCTTTGAATCATCAGCCCACTGAGGATTTATTGTATCTCAAGATGAAGAAATTGAAATAAATTTTCCATTACACTTTACACTTTCAGGAATTTTCAATTAGTTTCGCAATCATGCTGTTCATGACTTAAAAGTTTCCTCATTGCAATTTACATATGAAAATTCCCAATAAAATTATCATCAACTTGATGTCCACGGGCACATTATTTCCACCTCAGGAGTCCAAGCCCTGTGCTTCACTTGCACCGCACCGTCGCGGATTCTGATAGAAGGTGTTTGTGTCCGAAGATACACTGTTAAGTGAAGAGAGGATATGAGAAAAATATTTCAAACGCAGAGTGAAAAGTCCCTGAGGACCATCAGTCAGACAACTGCAACACTTAGGAACTAAAATAGAGCCAGGCAGAGAGCATAATTAGGCATTTTAAGTGCTTTACATAATACAGTCAGTCATAATGAAGGCCCTGTGGGATCCAGAGGCTCAGCGGCTATTGTCACTCTGCCGCAGGAGCAGCATTCATAAGAAGGCAGGAAGAAAGAGATGGAAGGATAAGGGGAAAGGGGGAGGTGGAAAGTAATAATGCATAAAAAAGCTATAGTTACAAAACATAAAAATAAAATAGTGACACAGAGTTAACTTAATTAACATACAGCTCCATTACCCAGTCAAGAAAGGAGCCAAAATCAATGATTTACATTTTTAACTGTCTCCCCAGAGTGCACAGGCACGTCAGGACAAACATGATCAATAGAAAATGTGATTTTGTAAAATACATAATAAGGACGCAGCAACACTGTGCCATAACAACCCTCTGCTGTCTTTGTCCCTCTCTCTCCCCACCACTCTCTGCCATACTTTGATGAGTGAACCACTTGATGTTGACAGCAGATTGATACAGGCTCTTAATGAATGATGTTTTATTAATGGTCCCATAATCAGATTACCTGCAGGCGGACAGGCTCCATCCATCTTTCTCCTCGGAGGTCTAACAATGAAAGAAGAATAACACATCTGGGGGAGCAGAGGCACTCGTCTGGTCCACGTTAATCGGCACATTGGATGCAGGAAACAAGCGGGTAAAGCGTGTTTTTAAATAATCACGACCAAGAGCGCTGTTGTTACTGTTGTTACTACATCTTCTACTTTGGAAAGGACTGTTAAGCAGTTTGGAGAGTCGTGGTCCCCAGAGGACACATTCTAAGGATTTCATAAAAATCTAAATTTAAAAGCTAAATTTCCATCTCATGCCACCACGAGATTTACACCAGTTTATGACTTCTAAAACTAATCAACTAACTGCTCCAGCTATTGAGATTCATGATAATATAGGAAGCATGCCAACGTTACTCCACTGACTTGTACCTTTACATGCTAACTAATGTAACTTTATCGCTTGTTTCACCGTTGCGCCAGCTGAAGCTGACAAAATTAATCTTGACTATGAATGCTGAGCTAAGTCTAACTTCTCGATTCCAGCTGTGACGCGGCCTCCACAGCTGTTCGCTGACATTCTGGACGATGCTTGTCGTTCCACTAGGTGCACGTCTCGGAAGCGTCCCTGAGGCAGCTCCCCGCTCCACTCTGCAGAGAATACGTGGGCGGGTGCTTTGTTTTAAGGAAGCTACATGAAGCTGCACAGAAAAGATCAAGCCAGGCAGAAAGTCAGACAGAGGAACGACAGAGAGCATCCGGTTGATTTTCAAAATAAAACATCCTGTGCTCCTTCCTCTCATCATATCACTTCATTAATAGACAAAAAAAGAAACCACATAGCTCAGTAGCCTATTTACCCATGGTAGAGGCAAATCAACAAAATCTGATCGAGTCAACAAGCTAAACGCTCCAATTCAGAAACACAACCAGCGGGGGATGAAGCCACGTGGAGGACGGAACAAAACCGCGACAAAGAGCCCTGCCTGGTGGAATCAAGAAGCAACGGTGCAGACCAGAGCCTCACAAATGGTGTCCTAGATGCCCTAAAAAAAAACAGCCACTCTGCAATCTGCTTTTTATTTGTGCAACCAAATGACCTTTTTGACACCACCAACAGGCTGGTGCTCAAGAAGGGGCAGTGATCACTGTCGCCACCCACAGACGTATTCTTTTTATAGCGGCTACATGAGACAGCTGCTTTCCTCTATAGGCTTTGACTGGCCCGGGTTCATTTCGTCACAGCTTGTCGTTCAAAGACTCCCTTTATCCACCTCACCGAGGAGGAGAGGCCCTTCCACACTGAGAACATGTTCGCTTGTTTAATAGTTTTCCTGGTCTCGTCTCATTGAATGATTCAAGTAATGCGACTTGTTGCCCCCCACACTCAGGGGCAATGGCAAAGACTGTTCATCCCAACAGTTACAAATAGACAGAGCAATGAAAACTGATAGGGGGAGGATTTGCTTACACTTGCAAAAGTTGACATCCAAGGTCGAATTTGATTATCTGGCTGAGCCCATTAGTAGAAATCTGGAAAGAGAGCAGCCCGCTTACTTAATGTCATTAAACTCCATTTTCACCCACAAGAGAAGCGGCACCTGGAAGTAAGCCTACAGGAATATGAAAAATGAGTGGCACAGTGTTCAAGTTCTCTCCTCCAGCAGATTTCAGTTAGCAGCCAGGGCAAAAAAGTGCACATCAGATGTGAACTTTTTAAGTGTGATTTATGGAGCTGCTATGATTGAGGTGTCAGGATTTATGACCAGACTCGCTGACAGCAATTACTCCCCAAACACTAATGCAACCGAAAACTCCCCTTTGATAGATCTGGTTATTAATGCAAGTACACAGGTACGCAGCCACTAAGGGCTCCCCGGAAAGGTTAGATTTATCATGGTGACATTTTACTTGTATTATGCACCCATATTCTCCCAGTGTGGCCAAGGGACAGGCAGAGGAGGTGCACGGTGATACCCCCCAACAGTACACCAACCACAAAAATGATTAAGTAAGAGATAATGCATTGCATTCCTAACCCAGACGTATGGATTTGTTGCTGCGAGGTCACCTCCAAAAATCGTTTTTACAGGAAATAAAAGATCTTATAACGAGGTTACTGTCATGTTAGCTTAATGCAGATTTGCAAAGTCGTTTTCAGCTGTCTCTAAAAGGGAAAAAAAAATCAAACAAAAGGTGCACTGAAAAAAGTTGTTTGTCAAAAGACTGAAAAAAGACCAAATGTTCTCATTTAGTTATTCTGAAGTGCTGCCAGGAAAAAGTGTGGATGAAATAATCATTTTTGTAATTTATTTTAATGCTGTTTGAAATTAAATCACCAGTTTCTACCTCAGGACATCAGAGTGCTGTCATGTACTTACTTGTCACATTATTTATATGCAATGGAAAACCTACTTCTGCGTGTGTGTGTGTGTGGGTTTGGCAACGTGTTCTTTGCAACCAGATAGAAGCCGTAATACAACTAACAATTTTAGGAAACATTAATGGGAGGTTCAGAGAAGCGATTCATGTTTCCAGCAGGAGAGCATAGAGAGCGCACAAAATAACAAGTCATCAAAGGTCTGCTCAGAGGCTTTCTGATTACTTGATAGTGCCAACCAAGAAGAATGTCTTCACAATCCCATTCAAATTCACTCTGAAACCAGTACAGGGCCCCCCACCTCGCTGTCCAGTGACCTTGACAGATACATGTTTGAACTCATGTGGTGGGCCATGGCCAGTGGGGACAGCGCTTCTTGTTTCCTGCGCCTCCTGCTGCATCCAACGAGTTGGCGTTTTAATAGAGTGCGGGAGGCAGACTCCTGTGTTTCTGCATGACAATCTGGACTCTCCAGAGCTCCGCGTGGCCTTGTGTGTTGACTGCTAACGCAAGCTAAAGAGGATGCGGCTGATTTCTGCACTCCACCAAAGATGCATTTGTTGACACTTTCTGAACTGAGCTGACTTGAAGATGCGCCGCACGTTTCGGAAGCCGTTCGGAGTAACTGTTATCCTGTGGCACATGAGCTGTCTTTGTCAGCCGTGTAAACTCGGCTAGTGGCTGAGCTGTATCCCCCCCCACAACGTCTATCTAACTCGAGATCGTTATGCAAAATGGGAATCATCCAGTGTACAATGTTTTTAGCGAGCTGAAGAGCTCTTTCAGCGGCAGGCTCGTTATGCCCAGGTGCTCTTCAGCGAGACTCAGGAAGTCCTTTGCAGCTGCTGTGGTGAACTTTTTTAATGAACACTGTTGCTGACTGTCAGTGCTGATGATGATGATCTGATGTTGATGACTCGGATGGTTGATTGTACTGAGGATTGTGGTAACGTTGGTGATGAATATGTTAATGTTGATGTCATATATAACCGTCACATTGCTGTTTACACTATTAATTATGGCGCTGTGCTCTTCTTTTTTCATTCGTTCTGCACTGCCTTAAGATGTGTATACCTTTTCCTATTGTCCTCCCTATTGTCTGTCCATGCAGTGTTTGCTCATGACGAGTCATAGGAGAATAAAGAAAATCAGCAGGTATAACATTAAAATCAGCTATCAAACAATGTCAAAGCTCAATAAGGAGTGTTGTGTGTTTTTTTTTTTTTAACTCCATGAGATGTCTTAACTGTCCGCAGATGATATGCTGAGATGGCTGCAGAGCCCACAGGGAGCTCTACATGTGTCGTGTGAAGATGTGAAGATTCTCCAGAGACTGCTCATCCTTATTCCCCACAGGACTGCACACTATACACAAAGAGATTCTCACGCAGGCCCGCACACAAAAACAAATGAAAAATGCAAGTAACACATTTGCAATCGTGTCAGGTATGAGAAAAGGAAAAAAAAAAAAACTGGGAGAACGTTACTGCTAAAGTCACCATCCCCCAAAGTTGTCACTCTTCCGTGTAAGCATTTATGCAGTTAGGGAAGAGAAAAAACACTTGTGAAGGGATCAGGCAGGCACAGGAAAAGAAGGCGGGGGAGGGGAGACTGTTGCAGGTGAGAGTCAAAGCATCCAATAAAGATTATGGGGGCACGATGAATTATAAAGCTCCAAGGCTACGGCACAGAGGGACCTGACAGATCTACTGTTTTCCTGGCTCAGGCCACTCCACTGCAGGCACGGCTGCATTAAAACCTCAAGAATGACGAGAGAGGTTCCCCCACACCCCCTCTCTCTCCCTCTCCACTCCAACTCCGTATTGACTGTTTGGCAGGAACCAGGTTGAGCTAAAGAGGCGTTCGACCCCAAGAGCACATTTTCATTATTCAAAGGTGTTGGTGCTGCAGTGTCATCTTTTCAGAAAGAATGGGGGAAGAAAACAGAGTAAGTGGCTGGTGCCGGAGAGATAGAAATATTCTGTTTGCGGCTGTGTCTAAGTGAGAGAAATCTTCCGTTTGCATTCTGCCTGGTAGCCACTACAGATGCATGTGCTGCAGACTGTCATCATCAGAATTTAGTGGAGGTTTTTGAAATGGTACCGTCTCCTGCTCAGTGGAAAAGTCAACATCTCTTTCCTCCACTCCCGGTAAAACTTCTCTGATGTAACTGTGGCGTTAGACATATCGTGCGGGGCGCTGTGTATACTCACATAATTACATATTCTGACTGAATGGGGCGGACGTTCTTTACATTCTATTCGTTTCTCTTAAACCCTCCTCTCATTTCATCATTACGAAGCAGTCAACAGCAAGGATAGCAAAGTTTATCCCATCTTTTTAAACTACTCCAAAGAAATATTTCCTTACAGGAAGAAAGCGCTTCACTTCCTACATTGACTCTTTAATTTTCACATTTGCTGGCTGTTTTGTCCTTCACCATGTGTGGTTCCATCATTGTTTTGCAAAAACTGCATCTGCCTCTTGGACAATCATGTCTAACAACCAGAGCATTTGCAACCAAGGTCCAGTTTGTCCAATTTGTTTCATTTATCTTGATGGTTTCCAACCAGTGGAAGTGTCATCCTGAGATAGCCACAGATCATGGAGGCTGACAATTCTCTGGAAGAACCTACAGTATATCAACCCCATTCAGCTGCTACACAGCTGAAAGGTGGGCGTCTATCATTGTCACATGAAAGAACTACAGCATACTCTATATTATTGTGTGCCATACTGGAAATAAAGGTCATGTCATGGTGGAAATGAATTAAACCTGAGAATAAAATTCTAGTACACACAATTATATTTTTATATTTTAAATTATCTGTGTGTTTATCTGTATTTGTTTTAAGAATTAAAAACAACTGGGGGAAAAAAACAAGACGTCTGCAGTCATGCTCTGTGTGGCTGTACTTTGGTGTCGCATGCTTTGAGCTAAAAGCTACTGTCAGCTACGTGCCAGTGCTAACATGCCTACAGTCATAATGCTATATGCTGATGTTATGCCAGTTTAATGTTTACAATCATAACAGTTGTATTTTAGGATGAGAACATAGTAACATTTGCTAATTAGCACTAAACACAAAGCATAGCTGAGGCCGCTGGGAATGTTATCAGTTCTGCAGGTATTTGGTCATGAACCAAAGTATTGGACAAACAGAATAATAGCACTAGTCAGGGGATCACTAAGAACCCTGAAGGGACGTAAATGTCTGTGCCAAGTTTCATGGCAAAGAAGGACGTCAGGTGATGTGACAGAGAAACAAATGCTGTGTTTCCATCAGTGTAATTTGAGTGCACATTTTGAAATATCGCATTAGAAAAGGTTGATGGAAATGGCAAAATTAGAAAAATGACTGGCTTCTTCCCTTTTTCAAAAACTATGTTAATGTGCTTAATGGAAGAGGTTCTGCCGTAGCAAACATTTAACTCACAACGGATCAGCTGTTTCCACTCTGAGGGCAAAAGAAGATGACGAAGACGAAGAGGAAGAAGAAGCTGTTATTTAGTCCATTTTCACCATTTTAGGCTCGACTGGCGCTTTTTTACGTCATCTTCAAACAAGCATTCATTCCCACTTTCCTCAAATGCTAAAATGCACAACTTTGGATGGAGACCCAGCTAAAGTCAGATGATGACAAAGGTCACATAACCTTAACAAAGCAGTCATTTTAGTCCAAACCTCAACCCAAACAATGATCTTTCCGTAAACCTAACCGTCACTTAACATTAACAATGTCATATCAAATAATCAACAGTGATTAGTCACAGCTTTGGCAGATGAACAATGTCAGATCAGGGGACATGAACAACAACAAATCTGTCAGCAACACAGTTTGTTGTCTAATTTGTTGGACTTGTGGAACAGACATCCGCTATCCTGGATAAAAATCAGTAATACCAAAATCTCATTTAAAAAAAAACACACACTAACTCACATTACACTAAATATCATTCCATTAAGGGCTCAGCAACTCACGGGAATATATTTTATTAACTTCTCTTCTGAGTCTATTAACTTAGCAGCTGGTTTATAGACCTTCTGCACAAAGTTGGGAGGCAAATGAAAGAGGCCAAAGATGTAAAAATAAGAAAAAAAACACATTCCACCCTTTTCGTCTCACCATACCACGTACGCACTGGAGGAGTTTTTAATCTGTACCAAGACGTAAAGTACTACTGCAGTTTCACACCAATGTGGTATCTCAGGACTGAATCGTCCTGTGTCTCTCTTTTGTTGTTCTTTTTTTCGGTGTATGTTCAAGTATAGAACTCAGCCCCTGAGTGTTTTTGCTACAGATCTTGTTGACTGCTACCATACCTCCCCTGCTGTCGACTCCCCTCCAGTCCTCCTTTTTTCTGCTCTGTTACCCCAACTGTGATTATTTAAATCTCCACTGGGGCAGTAAAAAGAGGACTGACCACAGACGGACAGAGAGAGAGAGAGAGAGAGAGAGAGAGAGAGAGAGAGAGAGAGAGAGAGAGAGAGAGAGAGAGGGGGGGGAACACGCAGCATTGGCTTACACCACATAACAGCCATAAAACACACATGCAATTAGGCTTACTGCTGATCTACTCATGGACTCGTTCAGGGAATCAGTGGTCACATTTTTGAGAAGTTGACACTTGAAGGGCCATATTGTTAATTGTGGTTGATGATACTTTTGCATCTTTATACAAACTAAAACTGCATCTTAATTGCTCTAAAATGGCACAGCATGAATACAATCAGTGTTTGGCTGTCATGTGGATTTCATAAGGATCTTTACACAGAGGTTACACTGTGGTTACAACAGTTTCCACAGATGTATATCTGTGTGTTTTCATTGTTTGTGGGCATTCATTGTAGTTAGTAATGAGCTGTTTACAACTGACAAATGTGTTTGTTCTCCTAAACAGGATAAAATCAGAAAATAATATGTTTGCCTTATCAAATGAAATAGTGTGAGCAAACTGATGCAAACACAGTTTATGTATTTTGTATTTCATCTTATTCAAATGAATACCATGTTTTAATCTGATGGCACCCAAGAGCAGCCAGTAAACTTGTTTTTATAGACCAAACTAAGTCCGGCAATGACAATGCAGTAAAATCTACTGATGTATCAAAAGTAAAAATACTTATATCAGATATCAGTTATGTTATGTAACACTTTTAACACAATTAACACTATTTTTAACACTAGTTTTAAAGTTGAGATGAAAGTAAATTCAACAAACTATCCAGCAAACAGTGGAGTGAGAAGCACAACATTTCCCTCAAAACTCTAATGGAGCACAAGTAGCATGAAATGGAAACACTTCAGTGAAGTACGAAGTTTCATTCTGCCGCTGCCAGCAGCAGCAGCTGAAAACGAAGCATGACAAAATTAATATCTAGTCAAAGATGCATCCTGCAATATATTGGTTGAAGCAGTAATAATCATGCTTTGAGGTTTACTGAAGATATGAATCAGTTCACACTGTTCAAAGCAGCCTGACTCACTGAACGGTAAAATAAAGAAATCACGAGCAGCGATTCGCCGGTTCGAGGACTTTGTGCTCAACAGAAGGAAGCAGCTCGATCGGCCAAAATTAAAGGGGCAAGCAGCAGCAGCGAGCAGGTTTCAGGCTTCGTCAAGGTGAGCAAAGTCACTTCAGGTAGTGTCAGCGAGCGAGACCAATCACATGTTTCATCATCACAAAGCCTGCAGCATTTCCAAAACTACGCACTCAATATTCGGAGATTCACTGCAGTTGGACGGAACTGTAGCGTCTCCAGTGGGATTAATCAGGATTGCTCGCAGGCATCTTGGGTTATGAGCAAATATGCGATAGGCCACGCTCAGTTGCACTAATCAATACGGCACTTCAGAATTTGGTATATAATTGACCGCGGAGCATGCCCACTCATACTGGTTAAATTCTGTCGACTAGGTTTCAAGGTCCACATTTTTCATATTTGTGGGGGTCTCCGTGGGTCGTGCGTCTGTGGGCCAATTCCCAAACATGGCCTGAAGATTACTACCCAGATGCATGATGATTGAACACATCTTTAGTGAGTTATGTCCATTTTCGCACTAAGCTCTGCCCCTCGCAAAGTGTTCTGCTTCATGTTGTTTGACCGACCTGGCTCATTTTTAATAGAGATATTTAAATCAGCCTTCTGATGCTGTATGCACATTTTGTCGAGCAGACTGAGCTGTACTTGTGCGTCTAATTTCAAGTCAGTCGAACTGATGGTGTGAGGGGCGTGGCCTTTTCAAAATTGAATTTTTGGGCCTTATTTACAGCACCACCATCTGGCCATTTGGGCATATTTCTTCCAGTTATTGGGCCAAGTTTCCCGTTTCTAGATCATTGCAGCTCGCAGCAATTTGGGTAGCAGTAAATAAATAGTAAAATTAATCAGGCACAAACACAATAGGGTTCTGCCCCGTTGGGGGCTTGAACCCTAAAATGCATTAAGAGCTACACCTTGGATGCATATTGGCCCTCTTAATTTCCAGTTTTAACAGGTTAATCAAACAACAAACAGTCTCAATCCCACAGTGTTTTAACAACATGACTACATAAGAATATTTCTGTACTATTTAATTAAGCAAATGTCAGAGAAATCGATTGTTTTATCGTCCAACCAACAAGAAGTGTGAGCTGAATACACTAACTCACTCACACATGCCCAGATATTAAAGTTTCAGAGCCCTGTAAATTAATGTTTAATCCTGGAAGTGTTAGGCAGGGAGAGCAATATGTTCCTTGTCCCCCCCTAGGCTAGTTGGCAGCCATGAAGCTCAGTGTAGCTTGAGTCGGGGCCTGTTTACTAGAGGGGGAGGAAGTGGGAGAAATCACAACAACACAAACGTCAACCGCCTTCCACAATTATTTTCTTACCTCGAAGGCAGATTACAGGCTTGGGAGAGCAGCTTCTAAAAAATGTGAGGAACGAAGATGACTTTGGGTTCGCGTACTTGAAATCACCTGCATTGACACCTGCAGTACATGAGGAAGAGCCATCCAAAATGTAACTCAGCTTCCTCTGAGCCGAGACGGACCGAAGCTGGCTGAGTGCATCCCGGGATCGTTCTCCCTCATTGTTCGGATGATATGCTCTGCTAGACTCGCTGAAGCTGATTGACGCTGACGTGCACAGAGACAGATTAACCGCTAGAGACTGACAGAGATTGATGTCGACCACAGTAAATTAGCAGAGACAGGTGGGGTGGACGGACAAAAGGCGGGGCTCCGAGAAGTTAAACAGAGTCGATATTTTCAAAACGACATTTTGATTCCTTCCTGTTTCACTGATGTCTCATCATTTCCATCAACTCTGATGTTACAAATACTGCACAGAAAACTCAACAGCCTGGAGTGCTGTATGTTTACACATAGCATGTGGTGAAGATGAGCCTGACACTTCAACCCCGTCACCTGGAAATGATATGCACAAACAGCTAATGCCTTTAAAGGGAAACGGAGTGCTATCTGGATTATGGTATCACCATAATGAGAAAACATTAACAACGTATCTCACAAAACTCAACTCACAAAAGTCTGTTGCACCCCAGCATCCTTCGCTGTGTATCACACCTTCTTGTATCACACCTTTAAGCTCTGGCATAAGACAGGCGACATGCCAATAGTAAAATCCTTTTCACTCCATCAGAACAAAGGCAAAGAAAGGTCAACCTTTCGTCCTTCAAAGACGGCTTGGTGGTCATCAGAGGCTTTTCAGGTCACCAGTGGCGCCATCTGAAGAGTCCAACAGGTGTTGCATCAGAGGATCTACGCAGCCTTCCCTGCCACTGTGGGGATCTGTCTAACCTTAAATCCAGGATCGGGTCCAAGCTCATACTCCTTCTCAGTTTAATTTATCGACTAGTCACACAAGGGCAACTTCAGGAAACTACGCTATCCAAATCCTCCAATACACTTAATTAGCTTCCTAAAGCGAAACAGATGAACTCCTTATTCCTGCTAGCTGAACAGCTAACAGCTAGCACATCTTCAGTATCTCACAGACTTCTATAACAACACAAACACGAAGGCTGAGCTGAATTGAATACCAGGTAGGGAAAAGTACATGTTAGCCTCTTAACCAGCTGTTACTCCATTTCCTTACCTACACTACTTCTTCCTTTGCTCGCCCTCTCGCTCTCTCTCTCTCTGCTCTGCACGTCTGCTCTGCCCGCCCTCTCCAACCACAACAGCTGTCACTGACTGACCACTGACAATGACCAATAAAAACCAAAAGAGTTCAAACTAAATGTGTCTTCTTTTTCTTTATTGAGTTTGCACGGCGATAATCACTTCTGACACTATTAAGAACCGAATAACTCACTCTTTGAGCTCCTTATTTTATTTTTTCATTTAAAACTTAATGCATCTCGGATTTGTTTTTACCAAACTTAATTTGGAAATAAATTATTTTAATTCCTACCAAGACTACATGTTGCTAAGCGGGTCATTTAAATGTTCACTGATTAGTTTTCTACACTGACTGCAGCATACTCATCACAAGGAGCAGCCTGCTACTTATTCACGTGTGAAACGCTTGTGTCATGTCAGCTGTGGTTTTGGAGGGAGCTTTCCAATGTCTGAGACAATGACCCTGATGATGTTATTGTGATGCCATTCGCTTGGCTTTGAGACTTTTTTTTTAACAGAAAGCCTTTGAGGTGTGGCATTTGAAAGAAGTTGCAATGCAGGAGGATGGGAAATGTAAAACCCAGTGTTTTTTTTTTATCTTACATTTCCCAACAAGTGACTAAAAGCCAGGATATCTCTTCAGTTTTAAACATTATTCTTTTATCTGTCTCTTGTGATGACTCCATCTTTATGAAGTGCCCCTTTAACTAGAGTGCAGCTGGTTGCAACCAACTCCTAAAAGCTAAAACTAACCTAAACAATGCTGGTCTCCAGGGTCAGTCTGACCACCTCCTCACAGCTTGCTTCTGTTACTACAGGAGACACTGCCACTGAACATAATCAAGGCAACAATCTTCCTTGAAAATTTGGCAAAACAAATATGCAGTCTATAAGCATAATTCCAAGGAGACGGGGGTCATGCTCACCAAAGCGTTTTTTCCTGAGGACAGCATGTTTTTTGAACTATTTGCGATGGGAGCACCATGTTTACTGCACGCTACAAATGCCAGCAGCATGATGAGGCACTGAGCGTCCATTCTGTGCTGATCACTGGCCGTCTCTTTCTCGGCAAGAGTTGAAAAATGTTCCAACTTTGGGTAAAATGCTACACCAGTCACGGTCATTTTTTACCCAGCGGTCCAATCCCAGCGGAGAACACAGAAAACTGTGTCCTGCTCATAGGAAAGTACTCCTTAAAACAGGCCCCATCCAACTTCAGCTCTTGAATTAAATGATGGTACTCACAGAGATAATGATAATAACAAACTTCATAAAATGCATTTGTATAGCACCTTTAATACAAGAATTGCTGCTCAAAGACAGAATGAGATAAAGCCCCCTTTACAATAATAGCAAAAATAAGATTAAAATAAGGATGGAAATAGAATAAATCGAATGTATAACATTTGAAGGAAAAGAAAACCCAATGAATAGTAGTAATAAAATAAACAGAGTTACATAAAATCAAGCCAAATACAACATTTTAAAAGAAGTGCAGCAGTGCCAAAGTGCGAGGCAAAGTGCAAGAGTTTCAGGCCCGAATCAGGAAGGTCACTGCGAGTCAAAGGCTAAAGTGAGGTGACAAGTTTTTAGCTTCCTTTTAAAAATATGTAGCGAGCTGGCTCCCCTGACATCTGCAGCTAGCTTCCATAGCTTTGGGGCATAATTGACAAAGGCGCCATCCCCAGTTTTCTTTCGGTCGTTGCTGCAGCAACTGAGATGTTTCCTCCCCCACAAAATCTCACGAGCCTACATAGACTGGCCTGTCCGTCCTCGCTCCCTATGTGCTTTAACTTCATGCAGAGCAACCCTGCGCTGCCACTTTCACATTCAGAATTTGTTGACAACACAAACTATTTGCGAAAATTAGGCACTTGTAAAACATGTCAAGTGCTACATCCGCAGACATTCCGTAACATAGCGACCAAAGCATCTCAGCTGAAAAAAACTTAGCGCCTCCAAAACACTCTCAAACGCTGTGGATAGGAGCGCACAGGGTTTAGTCCTGGACACTGCCACACAGGGCGGGAAGAGCTGGCAGAAACTGTGTACGTTCCCCTAGCATCAGGCAGACATGAACTGTCCTTGGTTTTAAAATGTGAGCAAACACGGAAAGTGCTGCAGCCAAAGTGAACGAGACAAAACAGGCAAAGACCAGAGACTGTTGTAATGCCACAGCATTGATTCGCCTCCACTTGCGTCGCTGGTAGCTTGAGATTAAAGACCAAAAAAGCCGATGTGGGAACCATGACCAATTTGACGAACTGCAGAACATTGTGTGTGTGCCCACCTGTGTATCGATTCATGTGAGCATGCATGATGTGCAAGGACGCGTGGATGGGTCCAACAGAATTGCTTTCACCTGGCCTTTGTACTCCAGCTAGCCCATCTCTGTGGCAGACACTTTCAACCTCTCACATACCTGTGAGTGTTTATCTGGTGCAGTCACTGTACACAGCTCCTCACCTGCTAACACCTTTCTGCCGGGCAATGTGTGCGCTCCCTCTGCCTCAAAACACCCCTCTGTTCAGCTAGAGTGCTCTTTGTATAAAAGACACCCCTCTGCGTCCCTGGAATGGTTCTTATTTGCAGTCCATCTCTCTTCTTTTTTTTTTTCCTGATTCTCATTGTCTCTCTGCAGCCAATTTTGGCCCTCCAAACAAAACATGAAAAACACTGGAATTGAAACGACATGATTGTCTTCCATTGAAATGCAATCAAGCTTTTGATGAGTTCTTGTTCTCTATGTTATTGCCATTTCCTCCTGTTTTGCCAGCATCTGCCATTATAAATACCAGGTTAAAAAATAATTGAGAAGGATGAGGAGATGTTCTTAAGCTCCCGGAACGTCTGACCCCCGACTGCTATTTAAAAACACACAATGCCTGATTCCTCCTGATAGACGGAGATTTATGTTGAGAATTTTCCTATTCAGATCAGTGCTTCATAAGCGATATTGAGAGCTTTAAGAGGATTATATCAGTGATGCTCCATTTTCCATCTGTATGGTAAACCATTTAACATTAAGGCCACTCTACTAAATATAGTGCTTAAAGTCTGTTAGCCGGGCTTTTTGTCCTGCTTCCCCGTGATGAAATTAAGGATAAAATCAGCGAGTGAAAAGTGTGTTCTTCTCCTTGCTGTGTGAAGAATGGGCGTGGAGATGTGATTTACAGACATGGCTGTCAGATTACTGGCTCCAGCTGTGGAGACGGAGGGGCCACGTGCTCGTGCTGCGTTTTCTCTCGTAGCACAGCGCAGTGTGGTGCTATGTGTTGTCATGCAGCAGGGTGGCGAGGGTCAGGACATGGGCTGTTTCCCCTCTCTGCTCACGAGAAAGAAAGCCACACACCGCAGTCCAAGACCCACTTTGTCTTCTGCCTCCTTCTTGTTCTACCCCTCCTCCTCGTCCGCCCATCTCTGCTCAATTAATCTAGGATGCCTAAGTGACCCTGAGAGAAGCCACTGTGCATGACTGAAATTACTCCCTGTTCACTCCACTGCAAATGACAGCCGCTGAAGACCCATACACCATCCACCATTTTCAGGCTTTGTCTCTCACTCTCTCTCTCTCTCTCTCTCTCTCTCTCTCTCTCTCTGTCTGCCACTTGCCCTCTGTCCTCTCAAGCTGACCACCACGCTTCTCCACAGGTCACGTGATTTAATTAGATTCCTCGTCGCCATGTTCTTTACTGCTTTTGTCAAAGGTCGCTGTTGTCATTGCAACTGAAACTGTAAATTAAATGCGTGGTGAGCTGCCATTCGCATGCACGCACACACACACACACACACATGCACAGAGACAGATCATTAAACTCACACCCACACGCATATTCAATAACGAGCAGCGTAATTGTAAACAGTAAAATGTTTACTGGTACTTGGCAAATGTTACTGCTGCCTCTTGTGAGAAAAATAATGTTATCTTAAGACCTTGACATGCACTAAAGATGACACTCGGCAGTTATGGTCCTCATTAGATGCAGAATGTTGCATTTTTTGGGTTCAACTATTGCTAAACAGTGAGTGAGGGGAGAGTCAAAATAGCTTGAACAACCACCTGTCCACAGGTAAACAGGTTCACTGGTAATAGGTGATAGTCTCACTGGGTGTGAAAGGGGCATCCTGGAAAAGCTCAATCATTCACAAGCCAGGGTGGAGCGAGGTTCACCACTTCCCGAAACGATGCAAACGATTCTATAAAGGAGATTACTATATAGGCTCAGGAACATTTTGCAAAACTGTTGTCGGAAAACGCAGTTCATCTGCAAATGATTGCATCCTGTTTTCATTTGCCTTTCACCCAGAGTCCAAACTTTTTTTGGAATGTATGTTGGAATTTTTTATGTTGGCCAGGGTGAAATTGTGTGTCTGGCCTGAGCAGTCAGAGTTAAGCTGTCCTGGCTGCTCCCCCGGAGGGCCCGAGGTGTCCTGACCCTCCACAGACTCACAACAGCAGAGCATTTCTTGCTGGACAGCCTGAACTCACCAGCTACAACCTCTCAGCAAGAGCCCTCCAGGGTCTGCAGAAGACCTCGGCATGGCGACAGACACGGCTGATTTATCACAGAGGACCACTCGAGGACAAAGAACGACGCAATGTTCAAATTAAAGATGTCACCATCCAGGCGTTAACTCGGAATTAACAAATGCGGAGGCTTATGGAACCTCGCATCTATCTCTCAAATCTACTCATTTGAAAATTTCGAGAGATGGCACTGAAAAATTAATGAGGTGTTTTATTATTTTCCAGCTTCAGCTGGTCTACCTCTACAGTTAATAAAACTGTCAATATTAAAATTCCCTCTCACGGTGGATGGAATTTATTTCACTGTTTAGTACGTGGTTATTTTCCATGTGTTATGTCTCCTGTTTTTTACACAGCAGTATAAGAATGCAGGCCAGATATGGAGATGTCTGTGAAGCAGTCATTGTGTCAATGCAATAATGGTGCTTTTGAGTTATGTGTCTGGGGAACACAGGATGGCAGCCCCCCCATTACCTACACTCCCCACCATCTGTGCCACATCTCACTCGGGGTAATTCTGCAGCGCCTTTCTGTCTCATTCACTGTCTCTCTGTTTGTCTCCTCCTATAGCTCACTCCCTCTTTGTCTCCTATATTCACACACATGTTGATTCATTTTGTGTGACGGAGTCCGTCTACATTTAAACTATTTATAGAACATGAGTGGGATTACATTAAACTGCCTGCGGCGAAATGAAGCATTCCGAACTTGTCTAGATTATTCTTCAATAAGGTAAAAATTGATCCATGCCATGTCAGTGGGTTCAAGCTGCACTGCATGTGTGGAACAGCATTGACGGATTCTTTTTTTCAGACCGGGGATTCGTTGTTGTTAAATGAGTTCTGGTGTTTGCTCAAAAGAGATAATGGAAAGACTCAGAACTGATGGATGTTACTGTCGAAAATGAATATGAATGCGTTAAATCAGCAATAATTATTTTTCCAGTCATTATTAATTCTAGATTTGCTTTGGCGAATAGATTTGTTTTTTGGATTGATGCCCAAGTACTGTGTCATGAAGCATTCATTATTCAAAAACGCAACTGAAACTAGGGCGCTCCTGCTGGAAACTCTGCAAGAGAAATAATGCTGAAAGGTTTTAGAAAGCCCTTTCGTGTCCCGTTTATGTTAAAGGGTCTTTTTTTTTTACTACTAAAGTGCAAGAACTGGTATTGTAGCAGCTAATTTAATTGCCATGGGTGTCAGCGTATATTTCAAGTGTGTCCTGTTCAAAAGACAGAGAAAAAGGGAAACTCTGCAGTGTTTATGTCATACTCAAAGATTCCTTTGGCAAGAAAATCAGTGATTCGCCTCGCACAACAACAGATGCTGTATATAAATTATGTACTGAAGTCATTAGAAAATAATTTCCTCAATGGCTAAAAAAAAAAAAGCGATTGCGTGATGTGGTGCATAAGCAGAGAGCTCTGAGATTTTTTTATTATCATGAATGTGCATGAATGTGTGAACAATTTTTATTAACTTTTTGCATTTCATGCTCCTCGGCACAAGTCCCTCTGAAAAGACTATGTCTTTGGTGTTTGTTGATCCTAGAGTAACATGCTCTGCATTTCTGATCATGTTTCAAAGGTGGTGATTGAAGTCATGATTCTCATCTTGACTGATGTCGTATAATTGGGCTGGGTATCTGTTGTTAGTGTCTGATGAAAGATCTCCTCTCATCCACAGCTGGTCTGCTACCTTTGATGGCGCTCGTTTTAATCTTCGTGATGCATCCCCAAAACTCATTTTAAAGTTTAAATTTACTGATGAGGTAACTAGACAAAGTTGGAAAAACAGTTGCTTGTCGAGCTTTTCAATTCCACAGTGCAATCACTTCGGTGAAGTAAAGTTTTCAATGCCAAATCCTGCGAGTAAGTTGAGAAGAGCCTGAATGTGAACCTCGCAGTCCTCAAGAACAGGAGGAATCCTTTGCCATGGCCGGGAGCTGAGTGGGGATTTGTGTGGGCAGGTAACTCCTGAGAGGTCATATGAGTCAAATATCCTCTGACAGCTGAAGATGCAGTTTCTTCATTAAGACAGCTAGTGTCAGCATTATTCTGGCTACATGATGGGGACTAATAATTAATCCGAGGCCCATGAAAAAAATTCACTGGGACAGGCAGGTTACGTCCAGCGATGACCTTTTCTCATCCGTCAGAGGAGTAAATAACTTAAAGGCTTAATGAGTGAGAGAGCATAGCTGTCCATCACACCTGTCCATCACCAGTGAACTACAGTACACTCAACATTTTTCTCTCTTACAATCGACCTGCACGACTGAAGTGATGTTGATGTGAGTTGAGCAGAACAAGAGCGAAAGCAACAATGCCATGTTTAACTGCGTCCCACATCTTAATTTTTTTTTTTTTTCGGCAATTCAAATAGGTCTGGTGTTGTGCCCGTTGATGGCTGTTTCCCCAATTGGCAAAACAATTGAGCCAATGAGAGCTTTGTAGTTGGGTGAAGTCATCGTCCTGTGCCAGAGCCAGGAACATAGCAACAATAACAGCAAAAAAAAAGGCACAAAAATGGGAGCAAAAATTATTTTTTATAATTAAACATCCAAAAATAAAAGATCTTTAGTTGGCATATTTCTTTCATTTTCTGCTCCTAGCAACTAGTGCAGCTTCCACGCTGACTGGACATTAAGTCATCAGGGCAGGTACGTCCCTCGCTACTGAGGGATATTCAATGAAAATAACCTCCAGCTCCAAACAGAAAACAAACATGAAAACAATTTCAGGCTGAATATTAAAGATGTCTAAGTTATGCTTACATTTAGTGTTTTACACCAAAATACATCCTGGGTAACCTCCATAAAACATTTGCAAAGCTGATTTTTGAGCATTGTAAAAGGTGCAATTCTTGCCAATTAGCTAGCTTGCAGTGTTAGCTCCTTCCTTTTTAGTCAGCTGCGCTTTTTGCACATTAGGGCCACTAAACGTCCTTCAGTCGAAAAACTCACTAAAGACCATTAAAACTACACAGGGAAGCTTTATGTGATACAAAATGTCAATTCTGATGATCAGGCTAAAGGCAACACGTCAAAATACGTAAATGACAGAGTAGATCACATTCACAACAAATTTGGGTATTTCTGCGGCCAGCGATCGATAAAGATACAGCAGAAGTTTGCTTTGTCAAGTTATTAAAAGAAAACAAAAACTTGCTTCCTGGTTTTCTTCCAAGAATATACATGCTGGTTTTTTTTTTTTTTTTTTTTTGTCCATCCATCCAACAAATAACCAGTGCTGTTGTGATGGTAAAGACTCTTAACAGTGATGTTTGTCAAGGATGAGATGGCAAAAATGTGTTTTTCACGGCAAATTATGCCATGGTCCTGCTCTGTCTGAAGCATCACTCAAACTGTAAAATCCAGCAAAACGTCTGGACTCTTGCATGAGATCAGACTGTGTGGTTTTAAGTTTCTTTATTTTTCCAGGGCCTTATAGCTTTATAGAATATTTTACTAAACATACATGTGACACGGAGTCGAGTGATCGAAGAGCAGCTCAACAAATGAAAGCTGAAACTGTTTATTTCAGAATAATTTATGGAAGCTTTTAAATCCTTTTGTCAAACATACTTCATACTCATTAGAATTACCTCTTTAAATGGTTGAGAGCATTGGGTGTACTTACATTGTACAGGCATGTTCTGACAACCCATTACAGCTTCCTTGCCCTCATTTTGACATTGTGAGACAGAATAAAAAAAATACTTAAAGGAATGAGGATATTGTAACAAAGAAAACTGCGTGAAAAGGTTTTGAATATAGGTTGTTGTTGTTTTTTTTAGATTTCTGCATTTTGTTGGGTGTGTGAGCGTCCCTGCATCTGCATTGTTTAGGCATTTGTTGCATCTGACGTTGCAAGCCACAATTGTTATCTTCTGGTTAAATGATGCGTGAAAGTGAATATCCATCTTCTGTGATCAAAAGCGTTATGTGATGGCAGTACGATACATGCATTATAAACAACCTGGCTGCTGGTGGAAGTGAGAGCACCACACGGGGCTCCGTACCTCAGAGAGAGGAACACACTCTTTCAGGCTTTCTTTCATGTTTACGACTTGGACAGCATATTTTGAAATCCCTGTAAGCTCTGTATTCTTTTGTCCGATCCATCAATTCCACCCTACAAACACAGATACCTTTCCTCACAAAGAAACCTGAAGAAATGGACTGTGTTGCGACCCCAGGTTTCACGCACACGCACAATTAAAGCAAGCCGGCAAATGGAAAGTGAAAAATCTGTGCAACATTTGTTCACATTAGCACTTTGAACCAAGGAAAAATAGCCTGCTGCGTGAGGAAAGGGGAACATTATGTGATGTAACAAGCTTATTTGTGAAAACACAAGTGCTGAAGCAGAGGAGGGGGAGGGCTTGCAGCATTTAAGTGCACAGCAAGAAATCACTCAGCCTACGTGAAAAAGTCTCCAGGCAGCCAACTCGGCTGACTGGGGAGAAATACCACGGCCATTAAAGCCCTCTCAACACCTGTGTGGATTTCATAAATTGAAACTGTCCAAGTCTGGAGAGTAAAAGAGCGGGAGGAGGGTAGGGAGAGAGGGGGTGTACAGACAGATGCCGAGTAAAAGGTGGGATGAAGAAGAGCGAGATGGACAGGGCAGCCGACAGAGGAGTGGGGGCAAAAGCGGAGAAACGCTCACTCCTGTTTCCGGTGATTACAGCGCTATTATTTAAATGTCAGCGTCCGTCTGTCTGCCTGTCAGTCTGAAAAAAGGGCTAAACTCATGTGAGCACTGGACAACGTGTTACTGGCGCCTTTATTTCCATCCATTTGAACCAGAGAGAAAACAATGAACTCCAAATGTTTAATCGCTTTTGCATTAATCTGTCCGTTGAAGTACAACCTTACAGTGTCGAGTGTGTATGTGTGTGTGTGTGTGTGTGTGCAGCAGAGAGAGAGAGAGCAGGCTTGTCTGAGTCCCTCTGTTGATGCACACAGAACAAGGTTAATTACTTTTCTGACCTTCTCTGGAAGCTTAAAGAAATATTCCAATCATAGCCTGAATAGATAGCACAACCAGAGATGCTGAGTCAATGGCCAAACAGTGAAAAATGAAACACTGCTGATTCTTTTAAGTGTAACTTTATTTACCTTCACCAATACTTATCAAATGTCTCAATAAAACTGCCTGTGTCACTGATTTTAATGTCACAGAGGAAAGCGGATTGATTCCCCTCCCCTCATCTGCAGCTGCTTGCTTGCTTTGATAAAAATATGTATGCAAACCATCCCATTTTTCAACATTAGGTTTATAAAAATGATTCTTTTGGATATCAATGATCGGTCTGCAGGGTGCACTCACTGCAACAGAGCATTTTCTGCTTCATAAATATTTCACAGAATATATTGTATGTTTCTGGGATGCCATTTTTTTTAACCCCAGCAGAGTAGAAGTCCTCCCCGCTGTAAGATTTTCTGATCAAAAGCACATCAACATTAACGACATGTTCCACATCATACCATTTTCTCTGCATGGGGTAAGTCCATTTTACAGCTATAGCCTAATGAATATGCATCTTCTCCATAAATGCTTTAACTATAGTTCAGGGAGTTGTAGCATTCAGACGCATCTGAGAGTCACTGGAGACTGAACCCATTAAGCATGAGAGAAAATAAGTAAGAGAAATAAATGTGAATGCAATCATTTTCAAGTCACGATTGAGAGTGGAAGCAGAAATAAAAGATTTAGTTATTTATGTGGCCCCAGCCGTGTTGTGCAGTTTTTAATTCTTACCTTACAAAATAGTAAAAACATGTTTTCTGACTTAGAAAAATTCCACAAATACTCAAACAGCGTAACGCTTATTTGGATTTACGCCGTGATGAGTTGCATCGTTTAAACTGACTGACTGAGACCGAACTAAAGCGATAGCTGGAGTAATTTTACTTCACCTGCAGGGAATGTCGTCAGAACAGAAATGAATATTTGTACGCTGTGTTCGACTGGGATTTTTTAACCACATAGTAGAAGACACAAAGTTAGTGCGAACACATTTTAGAAATTATGTAAATGTGAGATGGTCTGTACGTGAAAATTTGAAAAATACTGCGATCATGAGCCGAGCCCCAACCCCTGACAAAAATTAGACTAGACACCAGAAATAAAGCCCTGAATGTGAGCTACACTTACACTGTATTCAGGCTTGTACTGGTAGGTACAGTGCTTTAGTTAGAAATATGATTCCTCTAGGCTGTCAAACAGTAGAGAATCATTCTGCTGCCATTATAGAAATAACAGTTTCATAGCCAACAGCACTTTAGGCTATTAAATGTAATGTAAAGCAGATAGTGGCCCTGCTTGATGAGCAGCTGTGTTATCATTTCTGCAGGTCTGAAACTCGCATGAAAGCCCTTTTGAATAGAGCTATATTAGGTTCATGAACGTGATCACACCACCAATACATCCATTAAAGTCGGTTATACTGTCAGTGTGTCTCACAGTGGTCCCCATTCTCAGACTATTTGATATGCATTCATCTGTCTTCCTGGCTGATCTGTGTTGGCAGCCACCCACAATCTCTCCGAGCTCAATTTGATCTCCAGGATAAACAAACCCACAACAATTAAAAGAGATATGAGGGTTGACAAAATAATTAACATGGGGCCAGTGTGACTCTGGGGGGGGGGGTTGTGCGCAGTCAACAAAAGACGAATAAACAAATAATCATTTGGGTGGCTGAGCAATGAACTTATTAATTGTGTGTACATCGGAAAACCTTAGAGAAAATAATCTTCACAGAAATAGATGGCTACATTTTTCTCGCCCCTTCCCCCAACGCATGCATCTCGTTAAAAATAAACAGCCATTCTCGACTTATGCGCTTATTGTCTTATCTCTGATGATAAAACAGAGTAGTAGTCACTGTTCGGTGGGAACCGAAGCCGATCCCAGCGGTCTGGTCTGCCGTTCAGATGCGTGCGGATGCATGCATGGATTATCACTGCTGAAGGTGTCTTTTTTTATTTAGAAGTCGAGCCCACGGCCACAGCCTCCTCAGGTGAACTCGGCAGACTTCAGCTTTGAAACGTCACTGATTTGGCTCCAATCACCCCAGGCTTTGAATGGTAATCATAATCCTCACTGGTGCAAGTTGTTTAAGCGCAAATCTTCAGTGATTAATTATATTAGTCATACAGTATGTGTCGGAAAGCAGGTCAACATGACCCATAAAATGCTAATGTCACTGTATATGTCTAAATGCTAATACATGCATTTACCAGAATATCATTTCAGTTTCAGTAAGGAGATCATCTTGCATGGTTGGTGTGCTATTAGTACATGCACACAAAACACACACACACACACTCAGCTATTGCCTACTGAGACTAAAGCTGGATGTTTATCTGTGTTACCCAGAGGTGAGAGTCAATGGGGGGCAGCTTTTAGCAGCTGCATGTATAAGTGCCATGCTGTCCCTCTGCTGCATCTGGGTAAAAGCACTGAAGAGAAATTGAGGGTACAACCACTCTGGCTATTATGGAGGAGATGTGCTACTGGTTATAATGATGAGGTCAGAAAAATAACCCTAGACTCTCAGACAAATTTCATATACACACAAATGGACCACATATGGTGTGGGCTGCAAACGATACACACATTCAGATATTAGGTGCATACACACTGACACATGCACATTCCCAGCTGCACTAATCCATATTTTTCTATTAACAACTGATCAGACAACTAATGCGAAAGGTGACGCCTGTAGTGAGGAACTTGTCATCAAACTCTGCAGTTCCCCTCAGCTCTAAAGAGAATTTTAGCACCTATCAACACATTTTTTCACCTCTCATTAATCCTGTTTTCAGCATCAGCAAACAAGAGCTTGATACCTGCTACCTGTCCATCACCACAGAGCAGGAAGGAAACACTGACTACTACCTGAGGAAGAAAGTCAAACATCTTGCAGGTTCAAGATGTTTGACTTTGTCTCAGGCATTGGTGGAGCTCTAGACAGAACTTAAAGGGGAGAATGTGTAAATAGGCAATTATTTGCTAACATGTCTGCCCCCAAGTGGCCAAAAAATAATCCTGCAGCGCTAAACCAAACAAAATGTAGCTAAATGCATTTGGATAGATATCAGGAATTGGATTATAGAGGTCAATCAGAAGGTCCAATCCTAACAGAGTAATGGTGGACAAGAGCAAATTACACACAGATAATGCTTGCAAAATGTTGTAGGGTGGCAAGAGTAATGTGGCAAAACTCATGGCAATATATGCCAGATGCAGGAAACTTGCCAAAGAGGGGTGGACAGAAGAAAACTCTCAATAATGACTGAAAGAGACTTGGCCTCAAAAATGGCTATTAAATGTAATCACCACCTCAATCTCAACAAAAATCACTATGAGCTTTACTAAGTTCATGCTGACTGCACGGCTATTTTTGCTATTTTGTCCGCTCCCTGTGGAATGGAAAGTGAGGCTACTGCTTCTGAGAACAAATGGCTTGTTGCGTAACTCTCACTAGCTTCCCACAGGAACTGCCTGGTTCTCGATAGTGTGGCAGTGATTAGTTGATTAGTCTCCCCTGTGTTACCTCCAGGAGTGTAGGTATTGCACATGGAAGCAGTTCCCTGCAGTGCCGAGCCTGCTCCTCATCTGGCCCCGATTTTCCCTCCAAGAGCCTGCTGACTGTGTTGCGCCTTTACAACACACACACACACACACACACACACGCACACACACAAGACACAAACATACACTTACTCACTCACACACAGAGACCAACATGATAAGAACACAGCCTCCGGGACAAGGACTGAATAGCCTTCCTTTGTGTTGATAAAGACAAAATGCAGGGCTGATTATGATTACCAGAGATTATCCCTTTTATAAAAATAAAAATCCTACCGGCCCCTCAGGCAGAGAGCACGAAGCTTCACATCATGATCAATAGCACAGATTAAACTCCAAAGCGTCTGGTAACTCCTGACGCCTCCGTTTCAAAGTTTATAGCCAGCAGATGCAATGCATCCTCTGTTTGCTATCCCGTCTTAAGTTGGGCTCTTTCGGCAAAAGTGAGATATTCATTTTACTTCGCTATCTCCATGGTAACGATGCAGCCTGTGAGAACAGCAGCGCACATCTCCTTCATACACCTTAAATGAGTTAAAGGCAGTGCAGTCCAACAGGAGGCTGAAATCAAGCATCAGAATAGGTCCAATAGTTTACACATACACATGCACAGACACACACACACGCGCATGTGCACGCACACACACATACACACACTGTTCAAAAATGGCCTCACTAACCCCGGAACTGTGTTCATTTATAATTCTTTGTTTCAATTTAATTACTGGGAGAGCTTTTTATAAGAGGTCGGCATTCAATTGAGACTGCACGACCTTGATTTTTATGGAAAACAAGTGTTTGTGTATCAATTTAAGTACCCAGCGCATATTTACACATTCACTTTTACAGAAGTCAACACATGCATGCGTGTGTGTGTGTGTGTGTATATCAGCAGTGGTGATGGTTGTGACACGTGTGTACTTGTGTGTACATATCACCCAGGTCCTCAGGTCCTCTTGTCAAACTCTGAAGCTTTTCACACTCTGTTGTTGTCTGGGAGCAGAGTCGCCACCCCTTCTCCCTGCTCCACCGCCCCCCCTCATCCCCCGAGGGTGTCAGACCCAGCTGGAGAGCCGGAGATCAGGCGGAGCCATGAGAAATGCCCCCTGAGGAGCTGTGAGGTGGACCGGGGTTCAGCTGGGGCAAACACCGCTAAATGCCCTGGGATGGCTCAGATCCGACAGGTTGGGTCAGAGGAAGAAGGGAGGCCGGGGATGTGTGTGTGTGCGAGTGTGTTTGCAGGGTGGGATGTCGGGGGCCTTGTAGCATGTCATAACAATGTAGGTCATGTATGACAGAACAGATGGAAAAAGAGTGATGAGTAAATATGAGAAAAAGCCTGAATTACCACTGTGGTGTTCTCGATGTAAATATAAATTTCAATGTTAGATTCCTGTAAATTCAGGGGTATTTGAATAGGTAACCGAACAGATTAGCATTAGGAGTATACAATATGTAGGAATCAATCAAGCCAGGGAAAAATGTATTCGCGTATGAGCACTGTCCAAAAAGACAACAGCAGCCTACTACTGTGTAAGCAGAAATGTAAAAATGAAGTGGCAGAAGAGAGGACAGATGTGAGCAGGATGTCTCAAAATCTGCTTGTGCAGCAACACAGCAGAGACTGAGACTGGCCAAAAGAAATTAAAATCAGATAATCAAAAGATTTCAATGCGTGAACATTTTTGAATCATCCCATTACCTCAAGGTAATGTAAGTACAGGAGAAGAAATACCATCAGTACAGATTTCATTTCCCCAAATTTACACTTTGATCTCTAAACACTCTGCTCTCACAAATGAGATGAAACTATTCAATTTCACACATTTTAACCGCTCAGTATTGACTTGCTCATGGAGAAACCTTATTTGTGGGAACAGGCCAAGTACGAAAACTTGAGCATGCTGTGTAATTGAAAACATGACAGGATTATTTTTAAATCACTACATCAGTCGGTAGTTTGTAAACAAGATTTTGTTATAGGCTACAACTGTCAGTGAATACGTACAATTCATAGTCTACAAAACTCTTGTTTCTAGAAAGCATGATGCGCCAATGCTGTGTCACCCTTACGTGAATCTTAAAGCCAGCTCTCCATCAACACTATATGGTATGTGATTACTTACTCAAAGGATTTGCTGAAGCAGCAATTGCCTTGTTCTAGAAGATGCATTGGCATAGATTTCAGGCAGGACTTAGGGGACATGTCCCCTTCAGTGTAAAGAATACATGCATCCGTCCCCTCCATGGAAAACGTAAAAGTAGCAGAGGACCTTTACTTTGACGAATCATTCGACTCAGAGATGCAACAGCGCCTCCAGTAAAGTAAGTGGTAGCAGTGTGCAGCCTCAAAAGCAATGTTGCAATCTGCCTTAAAACGGAAAAACAGAAGAAGCAGCTAGCCCAGCTGAACCTCGGAGGAGCCAGAAGGAGACTTTTTTGTTGTAATGGCAGCCAATGAGCCAGGTATTGTTTCGTGATTTCACTTTTTTTTTTATGTCGTCTGCTTGTTTTCTTATCTTATGCTGCCTGCCCATCATTAAAGCTAAGATAACGGCAGACAAGCTAATTTAACATTAGCTTCACAGCTGCTCAAAGAACAGCAGCAAGGGCTCATTTGAATTTGAATTTCATCAATTGAAATGCAAATAAAGCCTAGAAATTCATACAACAGTGTTAAATAAAAGATGATATACGTGAATCTACAGGAGAATAAAGTTTTAAATGCAACAGGGAATGCCTTAATGCAGTATATTTCATTATATCCTAATATATAATTGTCACTGGGCACCTGAATTTTATTTTCATTTGCATAAAGACATTTCCACCATGAGCACAAATGGGTGCATAAAAAAAATTACCCAGAATAAAGGAAAAGAAGTGTTTGACGCTCACAACTGATCGAAATGATTTTTGCATTCCAGGGTTTGCATTCAATTGTTTTATCAGCCGTAGCCAGTTAATTAAGCTAACATTAGCTCCATGGGTTGTTTGAAAATGCTACGTCCAGCTGACTCTTTAATGCTTCCAGCCGACTCATTTGAAAACAGGAACCCTGTTAAAGAATCTAAAGTGTGACGGCTACACAGGCTAAATGATATAATGCTAAAAGACTGAATCCTCACCAGCTGGTGATCCATGTAGCAGACAAGCAAATCAAAATACAGCATTATTCTTGTGTTGAAGAGTAGGTCTTGTCCTTATTAGTACACAAAAGTCATACTTTTCCAATTTAGCACATAGTGGATTTAATATAACTTGTTTTATTACACTTGGAGCAAGAAACCACAATCAGTGACATTTTGGTATTTAGTGCTTCAATATTCTGTTGTTGTAATTATTGTGCAAGTGCTTCATGAATGCACAAACATATTTTGTACCTTCTATAGTTGTTATGATTGTATATTGATTCATACTGCCATGTCATTAAATGTATGCACACACGGTGCTATCAGATGATCTGGATAAAAGCATTCACCCAATGGCATCATGTTGTTTCATACTGGCTATGGGATAACCTCCCCTCCTTTACTCAGACTGTAGCAGTTTTACAGATACTGAGCCACTGTTATAAGCTCAGGTGGTAAATTGCATTGCTTTAAATTTGAATGTGAGTGAGGCTGCACCAAATGGAGTCAGAGATACCAGGCAGCCACCTGTGTGTGTCTGCCACAGTCAGATGCGTGGTGCTATGGAGGTTATTTTAGAAAGCTGAAGAAATGCAATTTGGTTTGACTTCTTTTGAATCACACTCCCTTGTCATCCTGCAGTCAATTGGAACCTTTGTAATGGTGTTGTCATGTTGTGACAAATGAAGCTGCCCCACTCTGATTATTTTAACTTCCAGAAACATCTACTGTGTTCTTTTTATTCCTTTAAACTTTTACCAAGTGTGCATTTTGTCCAATTTGTGTCAATACAGGCTTAAACTGTAAAAACAGTTACAACATTGTAACAAATAAAGCTGCTGACAGGCAAACAGGAATAAGGAACCTCAAAGGAAGACGCACAGTGGTTTCTGTCTCCAGAAGGAACGACTGCAGACTGGGTGTCAGCGCCTTGCCTCTGTACATCACCTGCTTACTTTTCATTTCGACACGGCACTACACGGAGAGGCGGGGAAAGAGTGACTGATTAAAACATGGAGCAGGATTTCAACCCTCCTTGTGAATGTGACTCTGTGTTGGTGGAGAGCAAGTGAGGCACAGCAAAACACAAAGCTCTTGACAATCATTTCTCCTTTCTTCTTTGCCTTAATTGTGAATGCAATTATTTCAAAAACAAGCTGAATCGCTTAACACATATCATTTTCTCCAACAATACGCCACATAATTTTTGACTTCTCTGTTACATGTCTGATTTACTTTGTTCTTCTTTTGTCATTCAAAATCATGGCTACGCTGGTTAACATAGACACTTTAACCTTGCAAACTCCAAAATACAACAGGGACGAGATGAAAGTGATTTCTACCTTACCTCAAGGCAGTAATTTAGCATATACTCTCTCAGATATATCAAAGCAAATCAGTACGACACATAAGGGCTTTTCAACTGTTTTCAGATCTTTGGGATAGATGAGTGGTAAACATGTGTTAGTAAGAAATTAGTTTTTATCGCTGCAACAGAATGATTGCAAAAGCAATGATTCGTCCCATTTTACAGCATAAAAAAAACAATTCAAAAGCACAATGCAAAATCAGCGCAGCAGAAGCTCTAAACAACACAAATCTTGTGTAAACGACACAATACACAAACAGTTAACAGTGAAGATGAGCGAGTCCAGTCAGAGAAGAGAGTGAAATGGAATGATTTCAAGTATGCTCTGTGCTTTCATACTATATAGCAATAATAGCAACAAAATCAAGCAACAATACCAATCATTTGCCTTTAATTCATTTTTCATTGGATAGCTCAGTGCACACTGGCATAGACCGTCAACTGACAGAGCAGCCGACACAACCGATGTAGTGCAAAGACCATAAAATACTGCTCAATATTGATGAAGAAAAATGAAAATATCTGTTGTGTAAATGGCTGCAGGCACCACCGCACAGCCAACTTCATCAGATCTGTGGCAGCATCCTTCCTCTGCATAGTCCGGTAATTAGTCTGATTCGGTCTTTGTATCTTTCCTGGACCACAGTAACGAGTGCTCAGGCTCTAACCGTCGTTTTGCATTCTGCCCTAATCAGTATCCAGATATCAGAAAAGGTCTGCGTCCACTTTTCTTTCACTGTGATCTCGCTCTCGAGCCCAGACGTGACATCAGACTTATGTCAGGAGGCCGATGCTTTCAAACTTCAAGCGGACCCTCACCTCCTCTTCCCACAGTGACACAGAACAGAGCACTTAGCCGAGGGACGCGCAGCCAGCAGCAGGCTGACCTTGTAGCGGCCCCAGCCTGCACCTCCAGGGGACAGCCTGCTTTGGAAGGCAGACAGACCTTCTCTAACCTAACACCCCTGGACGCTCTCGCAGGCCTCAGACGCACAAGGCTGTTCCCCCCGTAAGAACCTGTGACACCGCTAAAAGCCATGCCCTGACTCGAGGTCAGTGCGAATGGGAGTCTTAGAAAAAAGAAGTCTCAGTGAGGAGAAATGAAGCAATGTTACAGCATGTTGAGACCTAACATCACTGCTTAGCATTTGTGAGACAGCTGTCAGTGATGATTGGATTACTGCTTTATCGTATATTTGAATAGTTTTTTCCATAATACTAAATATAAACCACTTCAGACTTCTTCTCCACTTATTGTTATTTCTAGTCAGACTAAACTGCAGTATTCACAGTTTCAGTCTCTTCAGTAGAAAAATTAATGCTTTTTTTTCCTTTTTTTAAATGCCGTTAATCAAACCTTGAAAGATAATCTTCTCAAATCCGCTGAGGGTCATTTTTGGGAATTAGCCAGATACGTTAAATTGGGCCTTCTAAAACTATTTTATTATATTGGGAGTCAAAAAACACACATACAGTACCAGAAGCAAATTATTAAAATTAAATAGAATTTAATTTTTTGTTCTTTGCATGACACAAGGTTGCACACAGCACTGATTCTCCACCAACATTTCTACAGACTTGACAGCCTACAGTAGCTTTGAATAAATAATTTGAATTTGCTCTTTTGACAGATTTTGCTTCTGTGTCACGAGCTCATTTTAGCTGTTAAAATGTTCTTATTAATATTGTTGGCAATGAATGGGAATTCAGAGAGGAAATTCAGACACTGAATGAACACAGCTTACGGTACTTTGATGGCAAGGTAGCCCCTGATGACATGGTGTCTAATTATGTCTCTGTAACATTAAATGACTGAATATGCAAAAGTAAAATTTTAAGTTAAAAAACAGATCCTGATGTATTATTTAGGCAAAGTTTTACACTAAAAAACTCAGCTAATCGGCTGTCATCAGATTTTGGAGAAGAGATCAAAAATTGTATCAGGTGCTCTTGGAAACCAGGAAAAAAGTGACCTACAAAAACCAAAAGGCAACCCAGGCACTTCAAATATAAGAAAATGTTAGACTCCGATTGGTGCACACAAGTACAAGGCATCATCAACTTTATCCTACTGAGCCCCACCCACTTCAAACCACCTCTCAAGTGAAATTCACAGCAAGAAGGTGATTAAGAAAAGACGTGTTCTTGTGTATTTGTGATGGAAATAGTAATGAAATATTTTCCTCAAGTAAAAACAATGTTACTTTAAATACAGTCTAGTAATCAAAGTCAAGTAAATATAAAACTACTTGTGCAAAACTTAACTTAGATAAAAATAAAAAGTAGCTCAGCAACTAATTTACATCTTTAAAAGGGGGTTACAGACAAAATGTTACACGATGATATTGCTGAATGATAGATCAATAAATCTGAAGAACCTTAAAGTGGGAACGGACAAATTTGGTGGTGTTATTGCTGTTGCAAAGATGATCGCATCGCTTTCCACTTTCCACAGGAAACAGCTTTTGCTTCCAAATTTGGTTGGTGTCATGTTATTTTTTGTTTTTACAAAAAGAAGCTGCACAACAGAGGCGGTGATGACACATTTTCTGTCTGTTGATTTTAATTTGAACAAGTAGGTCGATCCAGCCAGCCTGGACTCGACTACTAACTATGGTTGAAGCACTTCCTGTGTGCTGTAAACGAGCTGCACAAATAAAACACCTACATCCATGTAAGTTATTTTTGTATCTTGAACCACTGACATTCTTATCTTATTGTGTTAACAGAGAGAATCTCAGGAGAAATCTCAAATGAGAACAGGTATCATAGGCTAAATGTGAATGTATGGTCTCAATAAAGCTGCTTTGCCAGTGAACATGCAGACGATGTAGAAAGTCATCTCCTCCATCCTTGCTGCTGTGATTCCATGCTTGGAAGTGGTTAAGATGATAATGAAAACAGTCTGGATGTCTGACCACTATGAATTTGAAAATGTTGGAAAATCTGCATGACAGTCCTATGAGTCTGTGGTTGCTAAGGAGGCATTTATGTATATTAACCCTGTAAAGTAGCCTCTTTAAATTCATGAGAATCAGCTAGTTTACCCCCCACCCTCCCCCCTCCACCCAATCCAAACTCTCTGCACAACAAATAATTTCATCCCATCCTTCACTGGCACTACAGGTTCACTTTCACTTCAAATGGAAAAGTTTCTCACTTCTCTGCCAACTTTCTGTTTATGTGCCTTTATTATAGACAATGTGTCTTTGGAAAGACGGGAAATAACCCCTGTCATAAGTGGACATCCTAAAAATCGTCAAATTCTTGACAGATATTTTCACATAATTTATCCCTCCTTTCTATATTCCCGATGCTCCTCCAGCTTTCGTTTTTGCGTGGTTCTGACAATCCATCCAGGTCTCTTTACCCAGTGGGTGTGTGATCTGCAGTAATTCTAACGATCACAAATTGTCACGTAGGTCGTATTTGTTTGTGGACAAGAAATAATGAGATACAACAACTATAATAATAATTAAAAAAAAGCAAACAGACATAGCCTATTGTTCTGGCTTCTCTGGTGACTTTAGCAGTGAGCACTGCCAGAGGCTGCTCCTCTCACTGCTAATTACAGTGGTGTGACATCCGTGTGGGCAGTGGGGTCGCTAATGCTAAGAGACCTGAGGGGCTGTTTTCTTTCCCTGCAGAGCGATGTGTTAATGATAGACGCAAACAAACACTCAAGCAAAGGACAACTTTTCATGAGAACTCAAGGTTGCATATATGAATAATGCATGACAGCCAGCAATCAATTGGAAATATAACACGATAAGTGGATACTGTGTCGGAGATATTGAGCTCTGTGCATTTTCAGCCGCTGCGCATGTCTAGGAAGAATACGTAAAACCCTATTAGTGGAGGTAGAGGGTTTTGTGTGTGTGTGTGTGTTCCATGAGGGAGGTTTGGGTGACCTTCAGGGAACAGGTGTTGGTGTCAGCATTTACTCTGTCACGGCACATTGAGCAGCACTGTACAAACACACACAAGGGGGGGATAAGAGAGATTGAGAGATACAGAGTGTGTGTGCTAGAGAGAGGAAACACATGATAGTGTATCAAGAGGATTTATGGCGGGAGATACTTACTTGATATCAAAAGATGTTGAATACAAGGCACGTGAGGCAGAGGCACAAACACACACACATAGTCTGAAGATCAGTGAAGAGAGCAACACACATCAGCAAGGCTGGAACGTAACGAAGTATATTTACTCAAGTACTTTTTGATGTATTTGAATATTTCCATTTAATTCTACTTCATACTTCAAGTCCACTACATTTCTCTGTAAAACACTTTTTTCAGCCCTGCATTTATTTGTCAGCTTTACTTACTTTTCAGTTAAGTTTTACAGGAAAACAAAGTTTGATAAGCTCATAAAATACAAAAAAATGGTGCAGATCTGGTGTTGTTTTAGATGTCAACCAAAGATGGATTTCTGCTTTAAACATCTCAGGGATTTTTCTTAAATAAGAGTTTGAAGATTCAAGAAGTGTCTGAAAAATTAAAACAAGTTTGTGTGACTCGCGATCCCTCAGATTTATCTTGTGACTTTCGGAGGGACCCGACCCTGAGTTTGGAAACCATTCGCCAACTGTGTATAAAGCATTTAAAACTAGCTCCACCTCAAGCAACTACCACAGTAAAATCCTTCTTCCACATTGATGCATCAGTACTGATAATGTCATTCATTATAATATTGTAGTGATAGCAGGAGATTTTTTTTGCAGAATTAGTATTTTTACACTTTAAGTAAATGTAGCTCATAACTCCTGACTTAGTAACTGAAGCAGGGTTTTAAAAGGAGGACTTCCACTTCTAATGGAATATATTTAGAAACTGTTACTTATATAAGTAAAGGGTGTGAGTACTTCTTCCACCACTGCACATCAGTAGAAATTTCCATTTTTGAGAGACATATTTCTGTCAAATGTGATGTGATGTAAATATCACAGAGTTTTCCTTTCAAAGACTGAATATATCAAAATATGTAATTCATTCATGCGAATTGCTGATGGAGCGTATATATATATATATATATATATATATATGTGTGTGTGTGTGTGTGTATATGTATATATACATATACATGTATATATACATATATACATATATGTATGTGAGTGTGTGTGTATATATATATGTATATAAAAATTACATCCTCTTTAAAACTGCAAAGTATTGTACATGCATCTTCATGTTCATGTTTTTTACAGTCCATGTAAATGGCATCATTAAATTTAAAAGACCACTGAAAGGTTCAGAGGCACAGTTCATAGACATGGAATCAAAATTACTTTAGAACATGTAAAAACCTGCTGTTGTCCTTTTATTGGTGCCTCAGAAAAGAACAACCTCTGAGCAACAACGTGACTGAAGCTTAAACACAGCACACAGAGCACCACAAGTCCTTGAATGGAGATTAGCAGATAATAGAATTCCCATTCGTGGCCTCATTATTTAGCGGGTTGGTTAGGAGGGATGTTTTATAGTCACTGCACAGGTGGTTTATGGGTAGAAGGAGCAGAGCATCTGTTTAACCTGCGACAAGAATCAGACACCATGTTGCGTCAGACTCAATTGCTTTCAATTTTCCCCTCAAACATTCATCTGGACTATTGTAACAAGCAGATCAATATGGGTAAATAAAGACAAAATACCCAGTGATATCATTCCAGTCAGCCACCGATAATCACTCACACAAGCAGAACCTGCTGTGTTTCCAGCCTGCACCTGTTCAATATGTTTTTATCCTTTCTGAAGAAAGAAAAATGATTTAGCTTTTACTTAAATTAAGCTGCGTGTGTGTGCGTTTCTGCATGAATGGCTGTGAACATGCATCCTGTGTTTAAATGTGTACAATGCACTGTACATTTGTGTGCATCGTTTCATTTAACACAGAAGCCTCTGCATTGGGAGCGTAATGAGATTTCTGGTCCCGCTAATCGCTTCGTTTTTTTCATCCCATTGTCGACAGAGGGAAACACACACTCACACAGATCTGTGTTTAAGAACAGATCAAAAGCGTCTGTAATCTGTAGCTTAGGATGCGGATCTTGGGAAAAACTGGTGCGCTTTTTCCATGCGAGATGCACTCATTTTCCAAGTTAATTATTGCAGCTCCTAAGACAATGGAATGCCTTAAGCAAGCAAGCAACAATGAAAGAAGAATTGGATGCTGCAGGTCATTTGAGTTGAGTAACTTCAGGTAAAACTAAAAAAAAAAAAAAAAAAATGTCTACCCCAATTAACCAAGTTTGAATGTGGGGCAGCCACATTGTCTCCACCAGTATAAACCATCTAAATCCCGCATGGAAAAGTTCTCAATATGCACAGTGGAGTCTGTCCGTATTAAGACCGGGACACATTTTGTCATTGTTTTGGCTCTGTACTCCTGCATACTGGATCTGGAATGACATTGCAGCTATGGATTTGAAGGTGTGAACATTCCAACACGTCCTCCAAATTAAACAATAGAATACATGCTTTGTGCATCCAGGCTATGACACAGGTTAGGTTATGCATGGGTACAAAAATGACGTGCCTGTGAATATTCTCATTCATCCAGGTCATTGTAAGCTTTAGGGCATTCAATTGTTCGCAACTGGACCTCGTCAGTTTGTCTTAGAAGACGTATGCCCTAAAGCGTACAAAAATGACGTGGTTAGGTTTGGGAAAACATCTTGGTTACAATAATAAACATGTGGTCAATGACCTGACTTCCTCCTTTGCTCCCGTCACACTGACGGCGGCCACTACAGGGCTTTGTCACTGGAACGTGAGCATATGTCGTTTCAGGCCGTTCTCATTCCCAGGTTGTCAAATACAGATGTTTTATCATGCCCTTTGTCATGTCATGCAGATACACAAGGTGCACTTCAGCATCTGTAAGAGACACACCAGGCTTTCAACTAACTCCAATGTAAATCCATCTGCAGCTAGTGGATGCTCAGAGCAATGTGATGTAGCATAAAGAGGAGAAATGTCAGTGTAGGGAGGAGGATGGGGTGGGTGGATGGGTAAAACACAGGACTTTCATCCAGGAGACCAGGGACATGTCCCTAAAACCAAAAGTCAGCATTGACTTTTCTATTAACGCAAGTTAACTTATACTTAGCTTAGTTAACTTACCCAACTTAAGCTAGATAAATCACATACATAACATACTTAACTTATGTCACACACGTATTTACTTTAACCCACCCCAATCGTGATCTTTCTCTTAACCTCATCAAGTATTTTTGGTGCATAAATACAGCCATTTAACAACAGTAACCATGCATTAGAAGAGCTTTTGGCAGGCGTCACGGCAGGTTTTTGGCACTTGTTGAAGACATAATCAATATTGGATAAAAAGCGTAGAATTTAAAGCCCACTTTATACATAGCTCCCCCAAAGGCAATGATCATAAACATCAAACAAGGAGTTTTTCATGGCCAAACAGTGAAATTATCTTGTGTGTCACTCGTTGAAGCCCAAACTGAACACAAAAAGTTTAGATCTCAACTAGGAACTAAACTATCTGATATCTCCCGATGTCTGCAAAAATGACTTCAGAAAAAGGTGAAGCTTTTGCAACCACTTGCAACATTTTTTGTTTGTCTTTGCCTGTGTCTTATCCACAGTTTCATGCCAATCCACTGACAGTCAGTTCATGGTGGTAAAGCATCAAAAAATTGAAGCAAAGCAAAGCAAAAGCAAGGAACAATGCATTTTCGTGAAAGGAGTAACTTGTTCAAATGCTATCTGTCCTCTAAAAGTGAAGGGCTGTGTATAAAAAAGGGTACACTTGGCCCACTCATTATATGATGTGGATTCAAACACTCAGATTAAAGCTGATAACCATCACTTTAACCTTGTAGTCATGGTTTCTTTTAAAATCCAATATCAAAAATGTGTCACTGTCCTAACGCGGGCTACAGCAGCTGTGTATGTGCAGAGATTTTGCCTTGAAGTGACTCAGCTTAGTTTGATTTCCATGTCAGGTAAAATGTTCTCAGCACAACTATAACCTCATGAATCAACATTAGCTCAGTGAAGCGTTTAAGGCACAAGTGTCAAGAAATGAATATGGAGATCAGTTATTAGTGCTGATTGCACATATATTAACCAGAGATTTGTTACTGTTCAAAGGATCCGAAAAATATATAAATAACCATTTGAACTATGAGTTTGATTGAATTTTTAATGATTTTGATGAAATGGATCAAACAAGACTGCACATACTGTACAAGGCTGACAGTTTATAGCACCCGTGTGAAAATGTTGGCGAATTAAGCCTTCCAATCACGAATAACACATCGAGAGAAGCACTAGTTTTAGTGAATACATTCAACACAACAATCCAAAGTAAAAATAACACTGCATTTATTCATGGTTGCAATCACACTGCGTTTTGAGGGTGTACACTGAATAGTGCAGGGAAGACAAAACAAGGCAGAGGAAATGAGATGAAAGCAATGTCGAGTTTCTGAAAATGCTTCAGTTTTTCCTTTTTTCTCTCTTTTTTTTTCCCTCTGCTGTATTTTTCTAGAGGAACATGAGATTCAGCAAACAACTGCTGTAAGCAAACAAAGCAAACAAATTACACAGTCAGTCCTCATTGTAACATAGCGGTGATGGATGATGATGTGCCCTGAAAACACTGTAAGAAATATTCTCTTGTATTGTAAGTGCTGCTCTTGCAAATAAGAAGAATGTTTGGGAACTATTTTTAAGTTTCTGACGCTCCAAACAAGCTGCAGACTATTTATCACATTTCACCGATAGTGTTACATTCTGCATTACATGCGCTTCATTATCCGGAAAGCAACGGCTTGTCACACAGCAGTCAAATTAATAATGCAAATAGCCTTTTCTCTTCAATCTACAGGGGCGAGAGCATCTTGTGACGGATGTATTTAAAGTGTGGCCAGTGTTCAGATAATTAGCTCCTACTTCAGTCAGAAAAATCCAATTAAGTGGATCTATAGCCCCTGGTCAATGCTATTTTTCTTAACCGCCACAGATTCAAAGCGTTGCATGGCACAAAAATCAAAAATGGTCACCAGGGAGATCTGAAAAATGTTAACACATGGGTCTTTTAAGTGTTGCATTGCAGAGTCTCAACAGCTATCAGCGATTTATTTTCAGCAGGAATTAAAAACCTTAGGCGTTCTTTCAGTCAATAAATGCCCCGACAGTAACCTCAGCCATATGCTTCTGATAGTCACCTCCACTCACAGTGCGCTGCCTCTGCTGGGCTGTGTTTGGATTACCCTGCATTAAACATTTGTGTCTCCTAAATGCCACTGTATGTTGCCTCTGAAGTGTCTCAATTACCGCTGATGCTATCGGAGCCTAAGTGGGCCCACACGGCGTAGGTTGCTGGGCATTAGTTAAGTGGGCCTTTGTCGTCGAGTTTCAGGGTTAATGTGAAGTGTGAGCTAATCCACTGGCCACTCAATAGCTTTAACAGTGCATGAAATCTCTTTTGTTAGTAAACCCTGTGCTTCGGGCCATATCTGAAATTGATCACTGTTCCCTCTCCCTTCCCCTCGTCATGGTGCTTTGGAGGAAGGAGTATCGACAGACATCCCTCTTACAGGGAAACAGGAGAGGGACTGATAGAGGCTTCTGGGAGGAATTAATACAGGCAGAATAGAGTGAGAACACCCATGAGAAATAATTGTCTATGCATTTATTGCCTTATCTATCTATCTATCTATCTATCTATCTATCTATCTGTGCAGTTTGTGTCTCTGTTTTATATGGCTACATATTGAATATGTGTGGATTTTTGAAAAACTGCAGTGGCCATACTTCACTATCTTCTGACTTTTTATTGGCTAATCAATTAAAGGGGTTCCAGCAATTAAGTGTTTTTACGCCCATAAATGCGAGAAACTCACAAGAGACAGATTCAAGCAGCAAACTGATTCAAAAGAGGCTGAGACATCCTGACTTTTAGTCCCTGGATAGGGCTAACCTCTAAAACCACTGGATCCTTTAATCCACATGCAAGCTAATAGTGTGTTTGACTGGACACTTCCTGACCTGATAAAAGCTCACATCTTTGAAACTTCAAGTGCTTAATTTGTTTGCTACAACACAGTATTTTTTGAAGGCTTTCTGTTAAAAATGCATATACAAGCCAAAGCTGAGATGCCCATATGAAATCATTGGGATTATAAGACTTCTTCACAAGTAAACCTTTCAGCCTTTCATGTGTAAAATTGGTGCTGTGCCCCGTTTACTGCAAAAATAATGGTCATATAAATTGATAATCACCATCATTACTTGCAGCTCTTTATTTTATCATTACTACTTTGTATGGTACTTGATAAAAAAGCCTCAGTGAGGTTTGAATGAAATAACATACTGAAGATTGAGGTTCTGTACTGCCAAAGCCAAAATAGTGGAGTGTTACAAACAAACTGCACCCTGTGGTCAGGGCAGATATTGAGACAGATGTTAGTTTGACTGTTGCCCAGACAGCCATAGTGCAAAATGTCCATCAGAAAACCATGAGCACTCCAACCTCCTGCTTTTACTGTAATTGCTTTATTAGAGTAGTGACTGCTTGGATTTGAACACATTTTCCAGTTTCATGCGCGGCTACAGAGTGCAGCAGGAGCATGCACACAGATTTTATGCATTCCCTTCACTTGTACCCTTAACTTAAATAAAAGTAACATGTTTCAATCTAAAACGAGCTAACAACTGCAGGAAGACCTGCTTGTTTGCTACAGAAAGCACAGCAGCACGGATGCCAGAGTGAATTTTCATATTGAGTGCTCAGCCTCTCCATCATGACTTTTAGACTGTGGGAGGAAGGATGGTGAGCTGGGAATGAACAAATGGATGGAATTGAATATGCTTTACCTCCACTCAGTTAAACTCTTCAACTGGAAAATGGTGGACTAATAGTATAAGAAGCAAACTGACAAATGGAAAGTTCTATATTCACAATGCCCTGAGCAGTTAGTTTTTTAAGTAGTGCTCATATCAAATCAGAAATAAATCATTGAAAAGTTGCTCGATACCTGTCCATTGTATTCAGCATACATCAAACACATGAAATGTTTATTTTTGCCATGAAAACACACTTCCGAACCAACTATTATAGCCATTAGAGTGCAGCCAGTCAAGAGACAAAACCACTACATGCTAAATCATCAGTCGTCCATATTCAGTCTGTTAGAAGCTCTCTTTATGTGTCATTATGTACATTGTTCTGTGCCACTTTAAATGCCGTATTATAGCTAGCAGCTTTCATTTTGTCCCCCCTCATTCTCACTCACTTCCTATTTGATATTTTGCCAGTGACCACGGAGGCAAATCCAACAGATGTTTCCAAGGCCACTGGAGTGAAACTAGCAAACACTCATTTGATTGTTTTGTGATTTTTCTGGCAGCAATCAGGACTTTTTTACACCCTCTGTTACAAAGAGCTCCATGAGAAAACTTTTCCCTCCTCAAGTGATGGGAGGAATATAAAGTTCTGGTGCCGCGGTGCGTGCTCCCGGTATGTGTGCACCCTCTCAGGGAAAAAAAAAAAAAAAAAAATCAGCAATCTGCGAGCTTTGAGTGACTGACAACTGATGGCTCTTCGTCAAACTTTTAAAGATCTGTCTGTCTCCCGAGCATTTCTGTGTGTATGTGTCTGTCCTCACATCTCCAATCGGCCATGTTTCTAACGATGATCAATCAGCATCAGTGTCTTAAGCTGAAGCCCCCACCGCCAGCGCCACCACCACCGCCGCCGCCACCAAATCTCTCCACCGCTCCCCACTACCACATCATCTTCTGATCAGCAGCAGCCTCAGAGCGGGCTGCTATACGTGGCGGGGGGAGCAGCTGCATGGCTCTGTGACACATGACAAGTGCTTCAGCTCTGATCCGTTTTCTGTAAAGAATCATTAGCTCCAGAAAACGCAGCTGTGTCGCACAGGTTCACAGCTCAATCGCTACAATCCATCTCCCTCCCTGGATTCTTCCCCAGAGCGGGAGGAGACAGAGACGTCTCCCTGCACTGTCTCCTCGCTCACACTTTCCATTACCACTTTATTTATTTCATTCTTTAATGAGCTGACCTTAACGAGCACTGACAGCGTGTCTGGCGTCTGGGCCTCCTCATCACTGTCACCAGGATGACCTCCTCCCAAGTGACAAACTTGTGTCTAAATGGGGATGTGAGAGGCTGCTGGGCTATGTTTAACTAGCAGGGCACCTACAGAGACAGTCTCATCTAAGAGGTTGGCGTCATATTTTCAATAACGCCTCTCAAGTGGTTTTTTTTTTTTCCTTGCGGTTGATTGTGGAGAGATTTGGGGTATGAGATAAAAGCCGCGTTGTCAAGCTGTCGGTTTCTCTGCTTGACACACACTTGGAAGTTGAGTAGGTGCCATACGGGGGGCTCTTGTGATGCTACAGACAATTGCACTGTTCCAGTTCTCCGTGTCATCTATGCTGCTGTTTGTAAAGACAGCGTGACCTGCCTCTGCTTCCACTGAGCGACCTGGGACTTGATATGCATTTACTCCGCCTCTTGCACAGACAACAGCGGTGCAGACGCTAAAAGGAAGACTATTTTAATATTCTAAACGAACACATATTCTTCAAATAGATTCAGAACGCTCAATCCTCTCGTTTCTGGCCTCTTAAATCTCAATGTGTGGTAATAGACGAGGATGGTATGGTGGAGGACTAGTGATAGACTGTATCTGTCAGAGTTTCGTTACAGCAGAGGAATAATGATGCCTCCTGGTAGAATTAGACTGATGAAACCATTAATTCTGTAAACACAAATTGCACTGAACTTTTCAAATCCCCAACAAACTACGATGGCAAACGCTAATGAACAATTTATCTCAATGAATTCATTTGTTTCTCATTAGTCAGCGCTGCAGTCAGTGTTTGGGTTTTGCATGTGCATTGTGTGAGTCTCTCCTGAGTACTTACAGAAACCGGCCACATTTTCTCTCTCTGCTTTTATCAGCATTTCTGTTCGGTAAAGTGTGAGTGCTGCTCAGCTCAAGCTTCGAATGACTAACAAGGTCTGTGTTTCTGCAATATGAATGCTTTGTTAGGCTTTGCCTTTGCCACCGAAGCATTTTTAATGTTTGCAGTAAATATGCCATCAGAAAAGCTGCACACCATGATCTTTATCTATAATTTAGAAAAACAGATATTAAGCTATACTGCTGAAAGACAAACTTTCTGTCTACGGTGAGATTTAACAATTTATTTTAGGTTGTAGTTTTAGGTTGATGAAATGCTTTGGTTTCTTGCTGGGAGTAAGATAAAAGGACTGATATCACTCTCATGTCTGTGATATGAATATGAAGTTACAGTCAGCGGGCGGTTAGCATAGCGTAGCATTAAGACTGGAGACAGCAAGAAGCAGCAAGCCACGCCCAATCCAAAGGTAATAAAATCAATCTACCAACCTCTAAAACTCACTAATTAACACACGGCATCTCCTCTGTATGATCGCAACAAAAAACAATACATAAGAATGCCAAGTTGGGGTTCAACGGGAGATTGAACCCCAAATCTCCCGTTGAACCCCAATAGCTGTTCTGGAGCTTTCAATCAGAGTACATGATCTTCTTCAAAGAAGAAGCAAAGAGTTAAGCAGTTGTGATGAAAAGAGATTTTCATGATGTGGGTGAAAGCTCGTCACTGTCCAAATAACATCAATTTTACAAACAGGTTTTTAATAACTGCAGCAACTTTACAGAAGTTATTAACTTCTCCTGTTCAACTAGAAATAGGTACCATCTAATTATTTAAAGAAGAAAGTTAAACAACTGCCTTAAAGGCAGCACAAGCTACACAACAGCTACTGTATTGAGTGGAGCTTGTGGTGAGATTGTTCTTGTCAGCTGCTGTTTCCAAGGTCAATAATGTACTTTCAGTCTCAACAGACACTGAGACTTAAGTGGGAAAACCCAAAAGACAGCATGATTGCCTCTCAGCCAAGATGCAATGCTTTTAACGTAACAGGCACAATCTCCAACATGCTGAAGCCATTTCAGTCATTTATTGCTATTTAACTGGCAGACTACAGGTGTGCCCAGGTGGCTCAGAGTAAACAGTTTATGAAACAGTAAAGTGTTTTTCCAGGCCAACAGTGGGCAGCAGCTGTGACATGGACAATAGTGCAGGGGTAGCTGTGACCTGAGACCTGGAACAAATATAGAGACTGGGGTGGATGATGTTTCAATTACTTTAAAGTGTCTCCTTCCTGGGAATAGTGTTGTCAAAAATATCTAATAATTTGTCAGTACATATCAATTGTGAATATTTGAAACAACTCGAATACTCATTGTCCACAGTATCTATATGTTGGTACCAGCTGCGCTTCTCTCTGACACGCACACCCCTGCGGTGCCCACAGAGCCCTCCTCTCACCCACAATGCTGTCTTCATCTCATCACCATAATCTCTGTGACACCATCCATAGGTTCCTGAAGAACCACTGTGGAGCTCAGTGACCATCTTGGCAGCGCCTGACTGCCAAACTCTCAGCTAATCCAAAAATGGGCGAAGAGGTGGAGCTGAGGCCGAATGAAGCCTGGTTGCTGAAATCTAGCAGCTAGCTGTCACTCATTTCTTGAAGCCTTAATATAATTTGAGCAAATAATTTATATAAAAATGACCCCAGCACAGGGAAAATTAGCAATACAGACCAAAGTCGTTTTTTGTACAAGGCTGTAAATGTTTATTTCTGTTTGAAAGTTGGGCATTTTAATATGGGGGTCTGTAAGGGTTGACTCACTTTCCGAGCCAGCCTCAAGTGGCCATTCAAGGAAATGCAATTTTTCGCACTTCTGCACTGGCCTCGTTTATCAGCCCTGGGGGTTGCCGCTTGCTCATCAGTCATCTCATTTGCTCCAGTTGCATACAGCTCATGACAGGCTGTGGTATATTGCAGGTTTTGTTACGCCGTTAGCTTATTAAAGATGGCAAGTGCCGAGCCACATTGTCAACCAGTTGTGGTTGACAAAGAAAACAGCAGGAATGCTGTTTTGAAATACTCAGCATTTGAAGCAAGTGAACAAGGAAAGGCAAAGGATACAAGCACGCCCATATGCAGCAGTGCTACAGAGCAAAGATAAGGAAAGGTGCTAACACAACAAATTTAGCAAAGGACAAACACGCTGACCTCTATAAAGAATTTCAGGAGGTTGGAGACAGCTCCCATTTCAACATCAGTGAAGAATTAAACAAGATGGCCCAGTAAACTGTTGTTGACAAGTGTGTTGTCCTGTTGTGGGCTTAAAAGCCATTTGTAATTCTCAAAGCCAAGCTAGGCAAAAGTAATGATCCCACACTGTGAAAAGTAAAGGTCCATTCAAAACCTTACTTAAGAATGTATGTATTTATCAGCAAAATATACTTAAAAGTATCAAATGTAAAATGACCTGTCAGTGTTTTACTATTATATATGATGCTTTTGGATTAATATTCCTGCTGCATTAACATGTATGTGGCATTTTACTGCTGTAGCTGATTAAGGTTTAGCTAACTATTTTAAATACTGTTTGGTAGGTTAAGCTATAGCAATACATCATATTCTATGTTCTACTTACCCTCTGATAACAGCCTAAATGTTTAATTTTTCCCAGTGGTATCAAGTTAGAAATTCCAGTAAAAGTTGGATTTCAAAACCAGAACTGCAGACAATGAACGCTTTATTTGAATTTTCTGATCGTATTCTTTCTTATACATTAGACTATTGGTAGAAGTGCATCATCTTGGAGGTGGAGGTAAAAACTTGGTCATAGATGTAACAGTAGAGAGACCCTCTGAACTTGGTGCTCCACCTGTTGAATGCTCTGCAATTAGCACTACTGTTCTGAATGGAGGATGGATGGCAGTCTGAGATTAAGCCACTTGTTGAACTTGTCTGCATAGTTACATTTACAGATTTTGCTTAATTTATGCTTCATTCACTTAATCTAAAATCCTGCCACACAGTTGAACTGTAACCTGCCGCTTTAGCATGAAATGCAGTTGGAATAAACTGCCGCAGGCGGGAGAATTATGCATTTTAACTGCAACAGCAGCAATTTAAGGTCAGGGCATCTGCAATGGTTGTGTGGTGGTGTTAATTAGGTCTGGAGAAAGCGTCTTTGCTTCAGTATATACTCTTTAGTGTACGAACACGCAGGAGCACACAGGCACACAAGTCCAAAAAAATCCTGGGATCTGGTTTGGGTTTTTTTTTTCCAGATTTTAACAAGAAATCACAAAAACTACTGAGCTTCCTCCCTCTGCTCATACAACAAAATGTGGAGGAAAAACCTGTGTGCATATGATGTATTCACAAACCTTCCATAAGGCTCCTACTGGTTACACAGACAAACACACACACACTCATATACACAAATATATACGTATAATAGCGAATGAGGATTACACTGTACAACACATGGTGCATTGGTTGGCTTTTTCTCCTCTTCTGTTTACAATAAAAAAGGATTCCCATAAGCCAGAGAGAACCTGTGCTTCAGAATAGCTACTTTTTGTGTGATGAGCTACTGGTACAAAAATTTACCGAGAACATGAACAAGGGCTGCTTTTATGTCTGCACTTATCAGCAAAGTTCCTGTGTGGATTAGTTCTAATCTCCTGCCATTATGGCCACAATGGTTTCCTTAAATAACCTGCCATACCGTAGCAGAAATGTGTTTGTTATGTAATGAAACTGCCGAGTATATGCCACAAGGGTGCAATGAAGAACACCCAAAAATGAGAGACATTCAGCGAGGCTTAGCCTAATAACACACTGACTAGACTTCTTACGGCACAAGATTATTATGGGAGGAGAAAGAGGTTTTATTCTGTATTTTATCCTGTATGTTATTACTAAAGATTAATTAAAATTCAAACAAAACGAAACGCTCAAATGAAGACAGAAAAATAAATATATAATCTAAAAATGGCTGGTACGCAGAAGAGCATGAACGCTTTGGTGTACCCAGTAATTTTCCAAAATAATGTTGCATGCATTTGCCAAAGTCACATTCTGTGTTCAGCTGCATTCAAACATTTCACAGCTGTTTACTGGAAATACATTAAGGTGTCACACTCTGTCTTTAAAGGAAAACAAAATACACAGTGAATGTTCTAATATGGTGTCATTTGGAGCGCTAAATAAAATCCACTTTCTTTCATTCATAAAAAATTAGAAGCCTTGTCGAGTAAATACAAAAGTAGGATGAGAGTTTATGTGGACATCATATCACCAATGATCATTTACACTTGTTTAACATGCAAAATACACTTTACTTATTTGCTTTGTATTGTGCAGTAGGTACAGGGTCAGGACATTCTGAGCCTGGCTTAGCATAAACACTGGAAGCCGGAGGAAACAGCTAGCATAGCTCTGTCCAAGGCTCAAACCAGGCCCATTACTCACTTAAGTGTTTAATCAACTCTGTCACATACAAATTCACTTCATATACAACTAATCTGCATTTCTAAGTGTGCTGTGGTGACAACATAATGACTGGCTGGATTATGTGACATTTCTTTGAGTGAATGAAACACTGCAGTTTTGTACTGCGCTCATGTTGCAAGAGGTATGTCTCAAGTCACTGCTGACTTTTTCTGTGTTAAAACAGACCACAATCTCTCCCTATCCAGGTGCTACCAGTGCCTAAACATAACCATAAGCAGGTTGAATAATACTGTAGTCACTTGTAGTAGTAGTATTGCAAGACAGCTGATTTGGGCATAAAAAAAAAATGAAGTACATTATCAGTGAACCAATGTTTAGTACCAACATTTTTGCAGCTTTCCAGGCATGAGGCATGTTAATTGACACATTTCCTCATTATGTTAATAGAAAACTTAATTCTTTTGACATTACATTTGCCTCAAAATTAATTTACTGTTGCAAATTAGTTGTATATAAACGCAATTCCTAAGAGGGAAGGCTGGATTAATACATACACAAATAGAAATATAAATTTGAAAAATTATCATAATAATTGATCACAATAATTATTTGGTACAATTAATTTGTGGCCGGAAAGTGACCCATACCAAACTCATCAACTGTATCTGGCAAAACACACCATAGCAGCGACACTGTGCCAAAGTAGTCAGCTAACTGGTAAACTGTTGTTTGTTGAGAAAAAATAATTACAGCATGTAACTCCCCCTAAAACCAAATATTGATGTTCTTACATTCCTGCTTGTGTACAGTTTAAACAAACAAGATACAACATGTTAATTACTGAGCATCAGAGGTGTTGGGAGCCGTATTCTTCACTTCCATGCATGTTTTAACAGATGAGTGTGTAAGATTTAGGGGGATCTATTGGCAGAATGCAGTGATTGTGTTTTCATTGGGGTATAATCGCCTGATAATAAGAATCGGCGTGTTTTCGTTAGAATGAGCTCTTTACATCCAGAGAGGGATAAACATTCAGTTGGCTGCAATCTGCAACCTCACCACTAGATGCCACTACATGAAATGAGACTCTTTACTTACAATTTGACTTGAATAAAAACATATATAAACCACTGGGCCTAGGACTTTTCTTTATATGTACTGTATCTAAGTTTAAAATGCTGGTACTGTGACAACATTATTTCATTCTCACATATCAAAATAGATTCAAATCAGTATGTTGCATTTAAATGCGCACTTCAACATATTATATCAATAATTCATACAGAGCGAAAAACAACACAGTCTACATTATTCATGCACTAATGTGTACAGAAACTCACTAACGGCAGCACCACGCCTGTGCCCCAGTCCCCTCCCTCTTTGATTCTGCATCATTTGAGAGCATGCAGTCAAGTTTCTGATGGTGGAGAAATTGGTAATTAAGGACAGTGCTGGTGCGCTGACGGCATTGCGTGACTCAAAATGTTCTTCTTGTGAGACACTGATGCTGCTCTTGTAGAAATATGCTGGGCTTGTGAGCATTTGCCAAACTGTGAGGAGACATATGCTATTGTCATTTTCCAGCTGCCATGTACAGTGCTTCGTGTGACACGTAAAAAGTGATGTGGTAAAAAATCTACCAGAAAACTCAGAGATGAACTCCAGCACTACGTAGAGGAATTTAAAAAAATAAATAACGGATATGTAAAACTGTGATATGAGAAAGTTGCAGTATTGAAAGTACTTGTGGGGAGCTCATCCTTTAACGTCCTCTGATGATCAATGGAATAACAGAAGTAGACACAACTAGCATCTCATGAGTTGGCAAATTGCAGCAGTCAGGCTTATCTGCAGACTGCTGGATGCTACAATAATGTGCAGTAAAACTGGGGCTGACGTTGGATGTTGGGCATCAGAACAAATAACAGCGAAGAGTGAAGACATAACGCAGAAATTACTTTACATTGTTTCAGCCTATCTACTGTTTTTTCTCTTTACCTCCACCTAAACTCATTCCTTGTGAGTCTTCCCACATGTGCACAGAGTCCTCAAACCAAGACAGAATAATCTTCAGTGTGTCCATAGAGTGATGTTTACCCGGAGATATATTGCTATAACAAGGAAACAAGAAGCATGACTCACTCTTAAGGTGGTCGCAGCTCTCCCACTCAGCTCTCAAGGTCATAATTAATTGAATGAGAGTGGGAGTCTGTGGGACTAGTTGCCTCGTCACTGAGGCTGGAGAGCCAACACAGCTCTGTCTGTGTTGGCGCTGTATGTTCAGCCTCTGAGTCGCTAACTAGTCCCCCAATTACTTGTTGAGGGGTGAGATCCAGGGAGCGGCGATAATGCTGCATTTGAGGACTTTTAAATGAGATATAAGGGCAAACAAAGAATCTCCTGGGTTTCAATAATTGACAGATCATTCATTATAAGCGCTGAACTATGCTAAGGTATTCACTTGAACTCCAAATCGTTCTCCTAAACGACAATGCATTTGACAGCTCAGCTGCCCTCGTTTGTTATAGCTGTAGAGGGAAATTACAGAGACACACACATACAAACACATACTCACATACTCCTGCAACTTTAATCAGGACATCCATTCTTGCTTTATTACACCCGAGATTCTCAAACAGTTCAGCCTGAGGGCCACTCTTGGAAACTGACAGAGGGCCAGGGGCCAGTTAATATAATTGTCTGTTTTCGCTGTCAACCTTTCAACATTTTACTGTAATCGCTGCTCTCAAAATGGCACTGCATGTCAGCTCTGGGTGTGATGCTGACAAAAATCTAAGAAATCATATACATATCATTCTTTCAGCAGTGCTTGATTGACTAATTTGCATTCCATCATGTAAAAGAGAATGACATGTTACAGAACATAATATTCATGAATTAAGGAAATGAAAGAGCACCGAAATCGGTTTCCAAAATTATGGGGAAGTAGAACAGAAATATAGACCACCTCCAACAACACGTCAGACCACCATGGAAAAGGTTGTGCAGCAGACACTTTCTAACCAGTTCAACAACAAACCGCCTCACAGTCTATTAATATTCTACATAAATGACAAATTATTAAGCAAGAAGTGCAGTTTGTACGCAGCATGTTGAAAAGCAACCGCAAATAGTCAGCATCATCTCAAGATGAGGATGACACCTGATAAGTCAGATATACAATAATACTGCTTATATCAGGTTCAATGCTGAGCACCTGAACTCAGCATTACAAGACAAATAATGTCCTTAGTGCAAAAACTAAGAAAAGGCACGATCAGAGCACTTGTGCAAAAATGAGTCTACAGCTAGTGGCCCTACAGTAAATGCTAAATGCGAATACAAGCATAGCAACATGTCAAGGGCATCATTTCCACTGGGGATGGGGGGGGGGGGGGTTCCTCCCCCTTATTTTTCCTGTTTTTGTCCTCATGCCTTTTCAGCCCTGCTCTCTAAAACCTCTCTAAACAGGATCTTTAGACTGTCATCTACAGTAGGTCACTTTCAGGTCTTATCTGTGTGTGCACAGCAATTAGGCTTTACGAGCAAAATGTTCTTTGTTTTGTTTTGTTTGTTTTTTCTTTGTCTTTTTATTCTGGGCTCCGCTCTTCATGCTACTCGGAGGCTACTGCACTGCCCTCTGATTGGTGTAGACTGTACCTGGAGTCTGAGAGGAAGATCTGCAGCCACTTTCTGGGCTGCAAAAACATTTAAACCCCACTGTATAGTTTTAATTTTTTAAAAAACTTAATTTAATTTTCAACTGATGATGACGCTACAAGAACAAGTTAAAGGATCACTAAAGTTATTATGATTCATCCTGAGAGGAACATAAATCTTTATACCAAATTTTATGGCAACCCATCAAATAGTTGTTATAGAAGGTCACTCCTGTTCACTAACATTAAATACTTTCACAAAGATAAAGCAATGCTAGAGTATGCACCAAGAAGGACGTTCAATATCCAGCACAGGACAATCAATGAATGAATGAATTAATGAAATAATGTGTCTGGTCATTTACATGAATCATCCCTCATGGGATTATTAAGACGCCCAATAAACAACTATTAACAACAAACCTAATATTCCAGTATGTTCTGAAAACACACCAGCATCTAACAGCACAATATGTTGACACCACACAAATATGAACAGCCTACATATTGTATAATATCACTGCCAACTGAATAAATTAAGAAATGTGAGATATCCAACCATGAAAATGAAATAAATATATGCATACAGCCTCCCATAAATATTTATAAAAACGTAACAAGGTTAGACATCCAAACAAACACACCAAAGCACAATCTACATTTACGCACAAGTTCATGTCAGTAAACACACTGTATGCCTTATTGGTTCATAAATAAATAACATGTAATCCATAACCCACATAAAGTATTAGGCTCTTATATAGCGTGAGTTCTTTTTTTTCCACCTATTCAATGCTTTGGGAATATAGACAGAAAATGCAAAAATGCTGCCAGGTACTAAATTAAAACTGTCCTCAATTCCAATCAAATCAAGGGCCATTTCAGTTTTTTTCATGGGCCGTTCTCAGTGGCACCTCCACACATGAGAAGGGTGTCAATGGTGCTTGGGCAGCACTGAGAAGCTTATTATGCATATGCAATGGAGAGGAGGAGAGGGCTCTTTTTTTTTTGGGGGGGGGGGCACAGGGTGGCCTTGCCCCCCTCCCCTTGGTGGCGCCCGAGACCATACTAGATTATTGAACAAAAATCACACTCACCTCTGTGACTGGAACTGCTACTCTTTGGTGAGGCGTCTGATATCAGATGGTCGTGATGATGATGATGATGATGCTACAGGCAGCTGGTTTTCCAGGTTTAGTCAGTATTGAGCAGAACTGAGTCTTTGCATGAGTCAGTTTGAAAGGAGCTGCTCACAGTAGTGGATTGTTGATTTTTAGCTCAGTGATTTCATGTTTTCAGGGACATCAGCTGGTTCCACATTAAACAGCAAATATGTTCAGTTCCTTTTGTTCACTTTTCATGTCCTGAAGCCTCTCACCAAACGCCTGAAGGAGTTTTTTGATATCATCCCCAGCATATTCAGAAGTCATCGCAGGCTTTTTGTTCTTCTCTTAACTTTTTCCAGTTGCACATGCCAAACCTTGAATTTCTCTTCACATGAGTTCACATTTGAAAGCAGAGAAGCTGAGAAGCTACTGGAGGCTCCAGGTTCAGCTCTGAGAGGTAAGTAACATCCACCATGGAGGCCAAATCACACACTAGCTATCATGGAGTTTTCCTGTCAGGTTTTCCTCCATCTCCATTATTTACTCCAGAGAAACTGACACTTTTGTACAATTTTACTTTGACCGGTGCTAGCAGCTTTATAGCCGCAACAAGGCTCTCCTTCACAAATCCTCCCTCTGAATGTGGTTTTAGCTTCTCAGCTATTAGCTAGCAAAGCACAGCACTCGCCTCAATAACAAACTCCGCCGAAGATCGTTAACTTCGTCCAAGCTCCATTTGTCGTCGCACCACCCGGTTTAGCATGTTTGTAGCTGTAATGACTCTGGACATTAGCCGTTTTTTACACAGTGAGCTAGCCCCCAACTAACTTAGACACACGGGCTTGTCATTTACTTCATTCAAAAAATAATAGTTTGTCCGTTTCTCTGGGAAACCGCAACACTGCGTCCACTTCCGTTTTATTGACAGGAGGCGTGATGCTTTGACGTTAGATCAGCTTTTCCCGTTAGTGCTGCATTCAGGACCGCTCGGGAAAACGTGCTGCTCTATAATTCTTCAGATTTATTCCTGACAAAAGTAATTGCTTTTTTGCATTCATAAATTGCCTCACGGGCTGAATCAAATGGTCTAGCGGGCCATATTCAGCCCAGAGATTCCCCATCCCAGCTGTTGAGTCTTAGGATCGTTTATAACCCCATATTCCTGACACATCATTTTTAATAGGCCAGACACTCGTTTTTTTTCCCCAATAATACCTCTTAAATCCCTACTTGTGGAGTCTGTTAGACCTAATGCGCCACACAAAAAATACACAGGTATCTAGTAAGAAGATATAGCCAGAAAATATGTTACAGCATTATCCCTGGTGAGATGAGATGTTCAAACACACGTTTTTTGCATCTTTCTTACACATTTTTACTGTGACAAAAAATATTTTAATGAGCCAGATTCAGACATATCTATGGGTTTTGGCCTTATTTTTGACAATATATGGAGGCAAATATTCTTACTCTCTCATTTTTTTTTCTCCATCTCTAACCTGCATGGGAAAAAAGTAAAGGCAGAAAAAGGCACAACAGCGAGCACTGTATCAGCCTTTCTCTGAAGGTGGCATCCGGCCACCAAGCTGTGTGGAAGACATGGATGGACAGGTACATGCTGGGAGACTCTATAGGCCTCCAATGTGAAGCATGCTGTGAGCTTTGTCCCTGTGCAGGAAGTCATACTGTTTGCCCTTGATACAAACAGATCAGTGTGAGGCTGCAGGGATTATTGTTTGATAAAGATTAGAAATATTGTAAGAAACGACTCAAACTCTAGTGCCCCTCAACTTTGACACGACTGTTACTTTTACAAGTCTAGACATTTTGCGCATGTATACTCTATATGTTAACACACAAATTCATGGAAACATACAACGGAATCACAAAATATACAAAACTGCTTTCAGTATATTCATTGCTATCAAACAAATCCTGAAGTCTGATGCCGTGGTGACATAATATTCTTCATTCTTCATGCAACATGGAGTTCAAGTGCTGAGTGGGATGGAAATCTACTTCACACTGTGTTTTTAAATAAATATTCAATCACATTAAGATTTGGCAATTGAAGTGGTCAAGGAAGTGTTATATTCATATTAGCATTGACTAAAAACACACTTTAAATAGTTTGGCAGGATGCACGATGATGATGGTATTATCATCAACAGTTGGTTGTGTAAAATGGCCTCATAATCCTTGGCTGTTATTGGACTGGTGTAACAATCACATCTAATGACCCCCAGGAGATGACTGTTCATATCAACTATCATTTCAAATAGCAGACAACAGACAAAGTGGCTTGAAAGCTCATTTTGGCAGTCTCCAAAGGTAAATCTGTCCTCGTTTGGGGTGGGAGGATAAAAGATGACTCATGAGACTGTTTGCTCTGTCGCTGCAGCATTCAGGTTTCATGCATCTCACACCCAACTGCGTTCCTCCTGCACTGATCTCAAATACATATAGTTTCTGAATGGCGGCCCTGCACTTAAAGGTGTCTGGTGGAGCATTCTTGAAAACAAACAAAAGATATGTTTACACTCAGCGTTGCTCACCAAAATGCATTGTGTGTATCATTCAGCTCTGACAAATGTGTTCAGTGCATTTCCTCGCTTTCATTTGCGAAGTCAGTTCAGTTTTTAAATCCTGTATTGTTGACATGCATGTGTACTTGCCTGCAGTCTTTTTCTCCCCTGTCTTTGCTGACACGTTGCTGCATCTCTTAGTGCATTACTACATCCTGTTGATTAGTGGAATAGCATCATACCATTGGCAGAAATATCACCAATCAGCACAGGATGCACAAAATGGGGACTCATAGAAAAGCAGTTCTATAATACTGCATGAGGCAAAAAACTACACAGGGAACCTCTAAATCACATCTATACAGAAGGGCTATGTAACTGCTACTAAAGAGCTGCCACTGTGGCCACATTTAACATTTACATGGCAACTGCTAGAATGTAGAACAGTGATTGTCAACTGGCTGCCCGCAGGCCACATCTGGCCGGCAGAATGAATGAATGCAGAAAATACGCATCTCTGATGTTACTCACCAGTGGAAGAGGCAAAATCTGCCCCGAGAGTGATTGCTGATTGGTTTGCCAGCCGCTGGCAACAAGCCAAAGGGTCTGTAATTCTCACCCGTTCTACAGGAATGGATACTCACAGAGACTCACTCATCTATTAGATGCAAGATGCTCTTGAGTCTCAAACTGAGTGTTTTTGTTTGTTACCTTAAAATTAGTTTTTTTGTTGAGGTAAGTCTAGTTCATTGGTAGTTGAACTGTGGGTTTTGTATTGAGCACTAACTGAGAGAGCATTTTCTGGTTTTAGTATCTCATTATCATTATGGATTGTCCATGTTATTTTAGAAGCCTGTTCACACTGATATAAATCATCATTAATTTGGCAAGAAAATGAAAATATTAAACAATAATTAATAATCTTTTTAGGAAGGGTTAGGAGCATTTACAGTTACTCCAAGACAGCTACCCTAATTGCTAGCTTTGTAGTCACACCAAATAGCCTATACTGTTGTTGTGCTTCATGTTTGTGGAATTTAATTGATAACTGATAGTAATTGAAGTGAAACCAGATGTAAATTCAGTCTATAGCTGCTTTTAAATTAGCTGAGTTGATTATATTAGTGTCAACAGCCGCAACATCTGTCAAAAATCCCACATGTCATGCTCATAATTACGATCTTATGACCTGAATGCAGAATTAGACGGAGGCAGATTTTGCTTGACCTTTGGACACAGCCAGGCTAGCTGTTTCCTGAGATTCCAGTCTTTGTGCTAAGCTAAACTCACCCACTGCTGGCTGTACCCTCATATTTAACAGACACAGATGTGGGAGTGCCATTGATCTCATCTGACTCTCAGCCAGATAGCGAATAAATGTATTTCCAAAAAAGGTCGAACATTTGCTTTATCACTTTGTCGAAGGGGTGTTGAATCAACTCTGATGTGTTTTAGGGTCATATAACAGTTGTTTTAATAATTAAACACCACCGTAAGTCTTTGCCAAGTTCTTTTTCGATGTCAAATGTTTCGTTCCATGATTTGTTTATTTGGTCTGCTAAGTTTCTGAAATTGCATGATATCTGTCAGCCCTTCTCCTAAAGATGACACTTACTGCTACTTGACTCTCAGCGTACCAGAGTCCCCTGCCTCTGTAAAAGTGATTTAGTGTAAAGTGCCTTTTCATGCAGTGTTTTCTGTAATGCATCCACCGCTCTGTATAAACACACCGACTGAAACACACACCCAAATACACATGTACACAAGCTTGCCCTTGAGTTAGCTACCCTCCTCCCGTCCAAATGAAAACACAAACACCTCCAGTGAAAGCAGTTATATTGCACTGGACTCCCAGCCTAAATTCTCACGGGTGGTTCGTTTTGCAAACAGGAAAACTTTACTCATGACTCTGCAGATTTTGAGTCAACTGTAGCTCTCAGCATCTTGAAATCAATCACTAAACCCATGCAGCAGGGTAGATGTAACTTTTCTCCAGAAGTTGTGTGAAACGTGCTTCTCACTTGAGTTTGAGCTCTCCTTTGCGCTATGTGAATAGCCTCCCTTACCGTCTGTCGCTCTGAGTCTTGCCATTAACTCAGACTGCTCCTCATGCACTGTGGCCTGCAGAGGGTAAGGATGAAAATCAAGCTCATCTCTCCGCCCTGCCAACTGCACTCACATATCTATCCTCAAAACCTGGGAAACAATCCCTCTGGCTTCCCCAGGCTGTTAGCATGACAATAGCGCAGGAACATCTCTCAGCACAGCAAGAAACAAGCAGCCGCTAACAAAACCGCGGTTTCACGAGACCTTCAGTTCACTGACTCAGGTTTCAGAAACATCAAACTCATCCCCAAAGTGTTTAAAATATCAACGCTAAAGCCCCAAACTCATCACACGCAGGCAATACTCTGCACATATTGGCCCAAGATGTCAGCATGTCAACGCTGGGCCCCTGGCTCTTTGAAAGCCTAGACAATGATCTAGAAAATGAGAGCACACCAGTACTCGCATGGATCCCTGTGCAGTTACTTTGTATTAATATTCATACAACTAATTGTTGCCACATTGATGTCACTTTTTCCCCAAATATCCTGACATGCCATGGCCTCCAGTGCAAACTTAACTCACCTTTTCAATTTTCCAAATCAGGAAACAGCAATCCTCTGCAGGTATTTCTTGGAGGGAGCATGACAACCTCTGTGTGTTTTTCTACCAAATGGAACAAGGATATTGGGTTGTAAGATCTGTATGCAAATCAACTCAATATTAATTTTGGCTCATAATTTAGTTTCCACAAAACGACTCCCTTGGCATATCTAAAGTGAACATTTGTTACAGAGTATACATGCTTTGTTAGTGTAAGTTGCAGGATCCATCTGGCTGCGCTGAAAGAATTAGTCACAGACATAAGAATTAGGGAACAGTGCGAGAATGCAGGCAACCTAAAAAGTTCATTAAAGGAATAGCACAACAAGGAGATCTATAACAGGGGTGCACAAACTTTTTCTCTTAGAGGACCAAACCTTAGACTTAATGGTGGGCCATGGGCCAAAACCAAACAGTTCTTGCATTGTATTGTTATTGTGTAAAATGGTGCTAGGATCCCAAGTTCCCTTATTAACTGACGGACTGTGCAAAGTGTCACTCTGCTTAGATTATGAAAAATAACTAATAATGAGGGCTTCTACATATTCAAAGGGCTTTTTCACATCACAAAAAATAAAACTGCAAACTCTTTTCACTACAAACATCTGGCGGGCCAAATCGAACCTTATGGTGGGCCAACTTTGGAGAGCCTTGAGCTTAACATATTAATGAAATCTGTGTAGTAAATATGACACTACAGGCAGCAGCCAGTTTGCTTAGATTTGCTTAAATACTGGAAACAGGGATAGCTGACTCTGTCTGAAGGTAACAGAATCCATACAAAAAGCTTCAGAGTTTTGGTTTCATTAGGGGTAATGTGCCAGAGTATTTGGTGGATTAAACAAACAGGATGCAACATATTATCATGTTTGTTAACTAGAGATACTCTTAGGCAGCTTTAGTTTCTTCTGGACAGAGCCAGGGTAGCTGCTTCCCCCTGCTTCAGGTTTTAATGCTAAGCTCAGCTAACTGTTGGCTTGTTATAGCTTCAAATTTACAGTACAGATATTGGAGGGCTATTGATTTTCTCATATCTGTACAGAGAGCCCAGTAAATAAGTTTACTTCCCTTAAACTTTTCCTTTAAGTGACCTCAGAGACTTAACAAATGCAGTCACGCCTGCTATAGCCACAAGTTTTACATTATATAAGCAACATGCACATGCTGAACTCGACTGGCTGCAGATAAATCTTTTCAGTGCATTTTACATTAGTATGCACAACTTTTTGCCTTGCGGTATTTATAACAGTCTTCATATCCGATGGTGGTGACTTTTACTCATGGATGAAACCTATATCCTGTGGAAAAGGGAAGTAATTTTCCAGATGATTTATGACAAAATCGGAGAAACACTTCAGACTTTTTATTATGTCAGAATGCTGTAAATGAAATTTAATAAAGAAGATAGTGTAAAAATCTGTGGGTGCATGTGATGTACCGTAATGAGAGTCATATCCTATAAACCTTTTTGTCCTCAAGTGTCTCCTTGTTCGCAACCGCACACTCAAATCCCAACAACTCGCTGCTTTTCCCTGCAATTGGGTTTTAAATTTAAAACTAAATGGGGAAAGGAGCCAGTGGGCAGATGAGATGACAGAAACTGGAGACACTTAACTCCTTGGCAAAGACATCACTTACAATCTGCCAGATATCAGTAATTAATTACCATGAGCAAGTGGCATGATTTTATCTGCCATGAAAAAAAAAACTGAATTAAGAGGGGTTTATCAGCTTCTATTAATGCATTGTCAGGAGCCTCTAATGGGCTGAGGAATATATTATTCATTCTCATTTGGATGAATGGTTGTTGCGTTCACTGGCTACTGGGCAGCACAGCTGAACACCCCAAAAAAAAAAAAAAGTGTTAAATCAAAACATTCAAGCAGGACAAAATCACTCAGAGCCTGGCAAACAAAAGCGAATCTGCTGCCTTTTACTGAAGCAACTAATGTTGGATGGACGGAAAAATGCAAATAAGTGCTCAATAAAACGCATGAATGTTATTATCTTTATAATTATTTCTTACTCTTGAATCATTAGAGATGACCTTAACGCTGCTCCTTGTTTTTTCTGAAATCCATTAGGTAATTAACATCAATTTCGAGGCACAGTTTGGGAAAAGGTGCTAATTTATATCCAAATGTCTCTCTAATGTTCCTTTTATTTCTTGTGTTTGGTATCCGGAGAGTGTGTAAACAAATATATTCTTAGAATAAATCACAGAGAGGGAGCGTAATAAACCACCAGGAGATTCAGGCTGAATATTTAATATTGAATGATAATTACCATTGTAAAAAACAGCAAATTAGAAAAATGCAAAATTAGGCCTCTGGCTCAGTGATGTTCAAGCTAAAATCCACTCCCCAGATGAATTGCATAAAGTTAAGGCTGTTTTTTTACAAAAAGCTATATGTATAGGTCTTTTGCTGCTCTTAAGTGCACCCACTGCACAGTGCAGTTGGCGATGCGATATTTTCACTTCCTGATTTTACAAGGACCACCTGAAAGTGCCACACTCCAGCAAAGTAAAGACATATGCAGCAAGTCGGAGGCGAGGGACACTGGATGTTTTCCTTTTCTGATATCAGAAATAGAAATTGCTTTAGGGCAGAACTTGATTTGTTTATCGGTTTCTGCTTATTCTTCTGAGTGCAAAAAGCCTTCAACATCCTATCTGTTGTCGAGGAGTGATATGTTTACAACGCACATATTGCCCCTTTGGATGGCCTGTATCTCCAGTGAGTGCGTGAAAACTGGAAATACAAATAGGCCTCTCAGTGTATCTTCAGACTGAATCCTTTAGCTCAAATCAGGATGGGATGCATATGGTGTGTTTACATAGCCACTGCCTCCAAGGTTTCGCTTGATAATAGCCATCCATTTTCGTCTATAGCGGACCACTGGAGTGGAGAAGCTCCCTCATACTGACACATCTACCGCATCGAGGCAGATGCATGAAAAACAGAATGATTTAGAGGGAAATGAGAAATGTTCTGACGGATTCATTTTATTGTGTTTGCCGTCGACGGTCAGCGATCTGTGACAAAAGCCTGTAAATATATGATCCATTCTGGTTTTATGAGTCCGATTTATTCTCTGACGGAGCAACTTTCATCAAAATGTCAATGTCGAGACACTCTGATAATGCCAAGTACTCAGGCAGATTTATCATTCTGAAAAAGTTTTCCAGCGCTTTGTCTCGTAGCTTGAGATCATTTCAACCTCAGATGTGTCATTTCTGGATGACTGCATGAGAGCTGAGCTTCACAAATATGGTGTCGTCGTTCCGAGCACTGGCTGTCCAGAGCGTGGATTCACCAGCACCGCTGCAGTGTTTCTATATGCACAGACGTGCCTTCACAGCACTTACTGTGACTGCAGAACACAGCTTCCCTTTAGTGAGTGTACAGTAAGTGCATGTCGTCTTGTGGTGGCATTGGGTCACCTTGCAGGTGCAGCTGAGGTATTAAGAGATTAGGGGCAGCGGCTCACCCTGCGGAAGGTTCTGGTCTGTGGTGTGCAGCCGCATGCCCGGACCTTAATTGGCTCTGGTGGCAGTGAGTGGCCTACCGCTTCTGAGCCGAGTGCTGGTCAGGGGTCAGCCCCGAACAGCCCCATCCTGTCATCCTTCCTGTCAGCCTGAAGGTCAGCGCTGTAGACCAGCGTGGCAGGAAGAACGGTTCCCAGCCACTTACCGTGGCGCGTGGACAGGTGTACCACAGCGACCTGTGGATGAGACAGAAGGTTTCGAGGTGGAGGAGGAAAGAGCTAGAGGGGGAAGTGGAAAAGTTTGGAGAGAGGGTTTGTTGTGGCTCACTGATTCAAACCTCTCCTCCTCCATCCATGGCGTGAGACTCCAAGAAGCCTTTCAACTCATGTCGGAGGTGACGGATGTGTTTTTAGGTTAGAACTGCAGAGTCGTCACTGCCAGCTATATGGATCACAGAGTTGAGAGAGAGAGTTGGCTATGAAATGAGCTGCGGTGCATTGATGGATGTGGACAGCAATGAAAACCAGGAGACTTAACAATTAAAACGCCAGAAGAAAGATGTGACTTTAAATCCATGACAGAGCTTGTGCCCGGGGCTAGGACAGAAGAAGGAGAAGAGGGGAAAAGAGGAAAACGCCAGCAGATTTCAGATGATTCACTGTCCTGTGCAAGAGACCTCTGTGTGAAAAGAGAGAAACAGAAAGAGGAAACAAGACAGAGAGAGAGAGAGCGCTTTGGGGAGGAAGAAGCTTTCCCAAAAGGGCCGCTCTTTACAAAATGTTGCTGAATAAAATTGCACATCTAATAAGGAAAAGTAATTAAATTTTCCTCCCAGACATCTTGTGTCACACACAGCACTTATCCGGCTGTTCTCTGCCGCAGACAAAGATAGGCAGTATAGCTAAAGGGGTTTTGCCTGAATAAGATATAGGTTTTATTCTGTTAAGACGAGGCCTTTTCAAGCCGTGTTGATTAAAATGCTGTCAAATGCTGCGCTGGCATTCCCCGCATCTTTTACAGAACCCTGATTTGGAAGCAAGGACAAACATGGCGATTACAAATGAGCTTCTTTTTTTTTTTTTCCTATTTCATACCTTTGCTGAATATGCAATTGGTCTTTCCATATACTTCCAAAATTGCAAGTATAAGTATTGTACCATGTGCATATTGAATCTCTACAAAAGTATAAGTTTTCTTTTATGCAGGACTCAGTTACAGAAACAAAAAACATTTTATTGGATTTGTTTGAAACTATCAGGATACTGGAATGAAAGAGAAAACGCACGTAATTTAAGTAAGTTCATGTAATAGAATAGTTTTTAATATAGGTCACAATATGAATGAAGTTAACATCTCTAATAAAGGTAAAGAGTGCAGTGGACTCAAACAATGACTTTTGGCATAATGGAAAAACACAGATAAATCCTGCAGAATTCATGGTGAGGCTCATACTATACTATATACTATAGTACTATAGTAACACTATTTATTATTATTTTTAATCTGAAGGCAGCTTACATTGTTCTTTTTTCCACAGCTACTGGAGCAATACATACTTTTTAAATATTTTTTTTTCTTTTATATAGTCAAATTTCATTTTGCTTGTATAATAGGTGTAATAAGAATAAGCATGTAAATATTTACAATATAGTCTACTTTTTATTTAGTAGGTTTTTTTTTCCAAATGTTCTCTACCTCTGCAGCTATTTTTCTTCCCACTGCTATCACATGCTGCTGTAATGCCCACATTTCCCCTGCTGGGGATAAATAAAGTTCTATCTTATCTTATCTTAAGAGAGCTGATCTAAGTGTTAATCTCAGTGAAGGCTTTCCATGTTAAGAAAGAAATAAAAATAAAAATAAAATAAAATCTAATAGTTTTGTCCTGAACTTATGTTGCAGTTTTTGTTAAAGCAATGTACAGTGCAAGCAGTGTACAAAGATATTAGCCTAGCACAGAGCATCTTGAGCTGGCTGCCAGTGATGACAAGAGCAACGACTCTTCTCTCAATCTTCTCTGTGGCTGATGGTCTTGCGTCAGCTTGAGGAGTCTCATTCTCCCAGTTAAACTTTCATCTATATCATTTCAATAAATTAAGTTTATCAACATCACAGTTTTGAGCTCATTAAGAAGCAAGTGCCAAATTTAGCAGAGCTACAGATGCTCTATCCGATACATATACATAGACTCGGTATCAGCAGACATCCAGCATTAAAAGCCTCCGATCAGGGCAAAAAAACCCATCTTATATCAGTGAAATACAGAAGAGACAAAAGCATTTCATCTCTATTCTCACACTGCAGAGCGCAATCATCATTCATAAGTGGTTCATCATGCACTGCAATACATTTCCGTGTTAAATTACAGCAAACTACTGGCAGCTACAGTTGCCAGTATGAAACTGTTATTCTACAGTGTGTCTACTGCAATCTACAAGAACGGTTTATTGCTGTAAAAAAATATCACAGTACTGTGTAATATTTAGCTTTACAGTATAATACTGTCAACTGGTTGGTTGCTCTCATATTATTTTATTGTTCCTCTTGTAATTTCAATAAGCAGTTCATTTATACTGCCAAAATGTATTATAGAGCTGTAGAATGTAGAATGAAAACCCTGAAAATTGCTAGCACTGAAGTGGCTTGAACAAGTTATAGCGTTACAAAATGTGCACAGTCTGGTCCAGGTCCATGTACCCTGAATTCACTTTCTTTTTTTCTTGAACTATGACATCAGTGGCTATATCACATTACATTTACTGAAGCCTCTGCATCAAACACGTTCAGCAGCTAATGCACTTCAAATAATACAATTAGTGTAAAACACAATCCATGAGAACAATTAATCATGTCAAACAGGTTCTCAACAATTTGTATACCACTTACATATCATATTTAATGCACCTTGCCTCCATCTTTCATCATTTATCATATATGCAATAGAAAGCAAATGAAAGAACAAGTGTGGAACTGCATAAAAGAGACTACTGGAGTGAACTATAATGAACTTGACAGACCATAACACTGAGATTTGTTACCTTGAAATAACATGGCCATCTGGTTGCAGTGTGAGCTATTGCTTTGTGAAAGTCAGGTATTGTGTGGAGACGTGTTGTGGCCTAAAGCCCCACTCAGAGTCCATGAGGTTTTTTATGGAGATCAACAGTAGCTTCTTGGACGCCAACGTCCCCTCGCTGGCCTTTGCTGCCCTTTTGGGGTTGATACCAATGAAGCGCCTGAATGTGTAATAACAGAGAAAGCACAAATTAGATGGTCATGTAAAGCATTCACCAAATAAACATTCTGGGATGTTTTCTCATGATGATCACCTCTGTGTCTCATCGCTATAAGACAATGATCTCATTTTGACAAACTTTGAGAAATGAAACATGATTACAAGTTTCTGCAGGCCAGATTCAAGATTCAAGATTCAAGAGTCTTTACTGTCATTGCGCATGTCAATGAAATTTTCATTGCAACCCCCATGTTAGGAACAGATAGTAAGAAAGATAAGAAGATTAGAAAGAATAAAATTAAGATAACTACAATAAAATAAAATAAACCAACATGCAATAAAAATATTCGTAAGAGCAATTAAAAATATACCAGAATGAAAATATACTAAGACAATAAAATATACTAAACAATTAACAATAAAATATGGAAGTGAAATGTGCCAACATAATAAAATATACAAGCAGAATAAAATATACACAGTGAAATGTACAGGCAGAATAAAATATACCAGTGGATAATGTGCCAATATACTAAAATGTATACATGTATTTACAATTTAGTTAAGGTGGGGAGAACAGAAACATGACGCATCATACAAAACTTGAAATAACTCAACAACAAATGGTAAAATAGAGCTTAGTTCCTTATGTAGATTCTTCAGCAAATCAATGGTGGCTCACATCTTACCTCAGATGTTTGGTTAGCTTACAAATTAACATGAGTTAAGTGTGAATCACCAAGCTTGCTAACTCATCTTAGTTTGTTGACTACGTAGAAATCCAATCCTGTGGCTGTGAAAATAAAATAAATTGACACGTGGTTCAACAGGAAGACCGAAAATTGTGTCCGCTCACCAGCTAAAGCGGAGTATGTCAGCTAACATTAACAGAAAGCATCTGCACGCATGCCAGCATCATGCGCTTAACATTTCAGCAAAAGTTAACACAAAGTAAATTCAACACAGAATGAGATAACAGGGCGACGCTGACTTTGATGAAACCACAGTTACCTTGTCGCAAAATTTCCTGTATTTTTACCACAATTTGCTACAATGTGTACAGTAAATGTTAATATATGCCACTTACCACAGAGATAAGTCAGTTCTTACGCCCACACCAGGCAAAGCATTGGGTGAGTAATTTTTTCTGCCTCGCACACTCATGCACACGCACACAAAGATACACTGCGCGCACACACTTGTAATTTATGCTGAGACCCCACATTGTTCTGCTGCTGCATCTGACATTCATACTGAGTGATAACGATTTGGAGACTTTGATACCTCTTTGTTTCTGAAGATTTAGCCGACTCGCAGAGATATATAAACGGTCCCAGTCCTGAAAAGTTAGAGAATCTTTGCAAAACTTCCCTTTATCCTTTTATCATGAAATCTCAGCCAGCAGAGCTCCACTACACCATGCGCAGCTCCTCCGCCGCTCAACTTGTGGAATAATTCAGCTCTCTCGACTCATAGACCTTATTAGAAGCATCACACATAAGAGAAGTTGCAAAGTTTTGATAAGACTGTCAAGAACATACACGTCTGTCACATCACTCATCAACAGTTTAGCTAATGAATTAAACATTAAGATGCTGAAACTTCCTGTTTTCCCCCGACAGGTAATTTAATCCAATTGCAGTTGACATTCTGTGTAACTTTAACCCCAGACGCACATAAACAGATTCACAGACAGACACCTGTGTTACTTTAAGGTAGAACTGCTGTCATAAACACTTCATCCCACTCTCATTTTCTTTACATGTGCACCTTTATAGGACCAGATACGATGATATAAACTACCTGTGTTTACTGGTTTATCATGAATATGGAAATGTGAGATTTGGATTGAAAAGCTTGTGTTATTAATGTGTCCGACCCCAAAATATCTTAGGCTGAGCAAGTGCAAGGAATAAATATGAAAATAAGCAAGGAAAATGTGCAAGATCCATATAACCTGGTTTAAACCTTTGGCCCACAAGTATCCAAATGAAATACAAAAGCAGCCACATGCACTTGCCACATGCTATTTTCTAGTGGATGTCCATGTGTGTTTCCCAGCTAAAATACTGGACACAATACAAATAATGCATATCGTACCAAGTTACCACCTGAATTATGAAAGAAGCAGAAAAAAATATTTGTTGTGTTGCTTATGAAACATGAGTTTCCTGGCAGAAGGTCAGACTATGACCCCGGGAAATGAAGTCTGCTCATTTCAGCAGCGAGAAGCTTTCTCTTGCATTTTTTTCTTTTTTTCCCCCATCACTAATCAGTTATGCTTCACTTTTTAAGTACCTCATCTTGCCCTTCACTGACCGACTGTGTGGTATTATGCTCATTTATTCTCATGTGGAGCGAAGTTTAATTAATGTTTTGAAACAACTACAAAATTGAGAACTGACCCTCCAACCCTCTAATCCACTGGCTAAGTGGTTTCACATTTTTCAGACCCAAAACCGCTTCCTCTAGGAGTTGTGATTACGCCTGATCTGCTCATACATAGTGCCCTGCAATGATTTCAAACAAATAATCGAAGGCCTTTACATCCTCTTATCATCCCTTTGTAACACCACTGTGTTTGTAACCTGCCAGCAGCATCGCTGTAAAGATGGAAATGTCGGCATTTCGGTCTATCGGTCGGTCCAGCTTGGAATATCTCGACGACTATTTGATGGATTGTCGTGAAAGTTGTTCGTTTTCCCCAGAGGATGAATCCTAATGGCTCTAGCAACACTGTTACGTTGACATTTGTGGTTCAGAGTGAAGCATCTTATTGGATTGATTGCTGTGAAATTGGCTATTGATACTCAAGGCCCCTAAAGGATCAGGTGTAATGACTTTGTTGATACTCTGACTTCTCCTCTAGCGCCACCAGCTGGTCATTTAATCTAAATGTATCCTGCAGACTTGGGTGAGCTCTTCACATTTTTGTTTTTTATTGAAATATGTCAAAACGATTGGATGAATTGCAGCAAAATTTGACACAAACTTTCATGGTCCCCAGAGGAAGTTTTCAATTCGTCCAAGACGTTGGTTCCCATCAGCCTCAGCCGTATTTTGTGTTTTGTGCTTATCACCAAATGTTAGCTAACACACCAAACTAAGATGGCCAACATGGTGAGACTGCCGATGTTGGATCAACACATACACGAGCCATCACCAAACACTGATGTTCTTCATTATTTCAGAGAAGACTTATTAAATAACTGTTATTTCCATAAACGCTGCACACACATCCTCACTCCAGGTATAACTGACAGCCCGGTCTCCTCTCGACTGTTAACAACACCTCTTCACAGGAAGAAGTGAGAAATGTAATTTGGATTTTCAAGTGCTTGAAAGAGACTGAGATATCACCTGGCTCGGTACCCCACACTGAAGTGGAATATATTAGCAAACAGATCAATGTATCACTCGACAGAATATAAAGTCAAAGCCTGTAACTTTTTCATTTAACAATGTACAAGTAAGACATGCGCAATTATGTCGACTTTTTATGTCGACTCTATATACTTAGGCCTACCACTTGCATGTGAATAACTTTAAATCATTTGTGGAATAAATAGTGAGGGAAGGTGTAGCAACTGCAAGTCTATTTTTTGCAACATTACCAAGTGGAACTATCCTCCCTCTGGCAAAGATGAATAAAAACATTTTAAGGAGAGACCGAGCCTGTACAGGATGGATTGGTTTTACCAATCTTACAGGAATTACCAATGAGCTTTCATCCAAGTTTCTCTGTCTGAATCGCATTACTGAAGTTTTTCAGATTCAAAATGGCAGAAAAGTTCAAAATGGTTTCAAAGTTCTAAGCTCAATTTGCACCACTCAATTTATTTTGTTTTGCTTTAAAGGTCCCGAAAACATATTTCCACAATCAGCTTCTTGCTGTGAGTGATGGCGGAGTGAAATGAAGACAAAATGTAGCTGCCAGAGTTGGAAGAGTTTTGCTTATTTCGTGTGAAAGGATTCTGTATTCGTGGGTTTTGTCAGAGCTCTGCTCACCGGCTTCAGGCGGGGCCGGGCTCAGAAGGAAGAAGGTGATGTCACGTATTTCTGTGTACCAATTAGAATTTAGACACATTTGAATGAAAATGTGATGACAGTTATGGAGCTGTTTGTTTATGCTGTCAGGCCACTGTCAGTCAAAGCCGATCAAACCGTGCGCACACACACACACACACACACACACACACACACACACACACACACACACACACAGTCATGTTTCCATCACTTCTGGGGGCATTACATAGACTTCAGACTTCTGCAGACTTACTCTAACCATTACTATAACCACTGCTTGCCTAACCTTAACCTTTACCTTTACCTTAACCTAACCCTAACCTTAACCCAAGTCTTCACCCTAAAAGATTTATGTCCCCACAAGTAGAGCAGAGCATGCATACACACGTACACAAACACACACACACACACACACACACACAGTCCTGAGCCTGAGTGGGTTAAATTTTAATTTTAAACGTAGTAAGTTAAACAAGTTCGGGATTTTTTACATTAACTGTGATTGATCCTCATTTACCCATCAATATTTAATGTTATAAAAAAACAACAACAAGAAAAAAACAGAAAAATCAAGACTTTAATGGCTTTAAGTGTTTTATAGGCTCATCACATGAAATACCAAAAGTATTAATATAATTACTGATATTAAAGCCACTGAAAACTTGGCTTCAAACCTTGGACCTACAATGACAGATTGGCCACAGGGAGGCAGCAGAAACACAACACTGGCATATCATCATCATTTCACTTGTTGGAAAACAGCTGCGTATCCGGAACAATCCGGAGCAACATTATCACTCATTTGGAGTCGTGTTTCTGGCCACCTGGCAAATGCAAGTCCAGATGAAGCGCTCATTTGCAAACACAACCATTCTTAAAATGAATAATACCAGTTTGATTGATATTCCCTTGAGTGTGCAAAAAAATAAACTAGGATTTGGGAAAAAGAAGAAAAACAGAGATGTCTGTCTTTGCAAATGCACCCATCAAATATTCAGTCTCCTTTTAGCTCTGTTTTGGGTCACTACCAGCTCCTGGGGGAATATGTCTGGCTCTTTAGCTGCTAAATCCACCATTATGTTGAAAGCTAGTCACTGTCTCCTGTTTGGTGCTGGGCAGGTGGGTTTATCACAGCTTTTTCACTGAGCACAGCTGCTGTGACTGGAAGAGATGCTCCGAGAGCAGTGAAATTTAACGATGTGAAAAAGCTCCGCCGAGCTGCAGGGAGCTGCAGAGTCAGGTGATAAACCCCTTACACATTCCACATAGTCATTGGATGCGTTATCATAAAAACATTGACTATAGCCACTTGAAGTATTACTGTTTAACATTAGAAAATACGTCTGTTTCAATCACTGTAGACTGTGAGCTGCAATGAGCAGCATCTGCAGTTACTGAATGATCTCTGTGTTTTCCTTCTATTGCATTAAATTATAATTAGTATTATCTTTATACAGATACGGACCTGTGAGTCTGAAATAAAGCTGAATTGAAAATGAAAAAATAATTATCAAAAAAGCAGCAATAAAAGAACAACCAAAAACTGTGAGGGTGTGGATTGATTAGATTTAACAGTAACACCATCAGGATTGTGATTCAAATGCTGCTACATCCTGATTGGTGCACAGGAGTACGTGACATCATCTTTTTCCAACATAGCCCACCTGAAACCAAAAAGGGCACAAAAAATGCTGAAATCTCTCATGTGAAATACTAAAAACTAGAAGACATGTGTCCATCGCACATAGCAAGAAGTTATCAGAAAGAAATTCGTCCCAAATGCTGGTAGCTATCAGGTAGTTGGTGTTTGGCTGTTGTGTCACAGCCGTGCTTTACAACAGAATGAATCTTATTCACTGCAGTCGTTTGCAAAACTAATTTAAGTTTACTGACAGTCCCACAAAGCCCGCTGCTTGGTTTCAGAGTGGAAGAGAACAGACGACTCAAGCTGCGTAAAGGTTGTTTGTTAAATGAATAGTTCTGGTTAAATCGGAGCCATCTAATCTACGCGTTGATAAAACAACATGACATTCGTTCGTCACGCACTTGGGTGTTACACTGTTCTGTGAGCAGCCTGAATAATTGAGAAAAGAAGAAGTCAGGGAGCTTTAGCGTCTGCGGTGTTGCCGTTTCCAGTATGCATCTATCATCCAGATGAATGTGCTGTTTCTGTGGGTTCAACCGCCGCAGAGCACGTGCACAGGTGCCGGTTTCACTTTTCAACCTCTAATGTAATTTTCTTAATTAGCTAATTCATGGTTTATGCATAACAAGCCAATCTATTCATATATATTAATGAGAGATCCAAGTCTGATTTTGTTATCGTCCCTCACTGTGTCATAATATGATATTAATGAATGAAAGCTATTAGTCGTACGTTTTAAATCACTGCTAGACAGAGTGAAATGAATGTTTTCCCAAAGAAAATACATTTTCATAACATCGTGATCTGGAATTTCACATTCAGCCTTGCAGCAGCTGCCGAGGAAGACTAAACCCCCTCCCCTTCCCCATTTTTGTATTTCATTTCAAGATTATGTTTGGGGTGCATAATTATGACACTCATTAAAAGCTCCTATGCTGAAACAGCGTCAAATGGGGGGAAATATCCTTGGCTGCAGTCCAACTCATTAGAATCCCTGATGACGCTTTATGGGATCAGCTTTTTTTTATTAGCAGCCACTATTTACCATGCAGCCGAATGGAAATATTACTGTAATAACTTATAATTATGTGTGAGTCCAACTGTTAATTTGAGTCGGTGAAGGAGAGGCAGATTGAGAAGTGTGGTCCGCCGTGCCAACAGTCACAGAGGTGAACGGGAATGGTGACAGCTCCAGCCTCGTCAACATGGTCATCTGTTATTTTGGCCCAAACATCACAGTGCTGACTACGACTGTAACAATGCACCCAGTTTGGCTGAAAACGCAGCAGAGCAGAGTTTCTCAACTTTGGAGTCAGGGCCCCCTCGTGGGGTTACAGCCGGGGTCACGAAAGATTTTCCAAAACTTGCGCGTTTCATGTATTTTTAAATGAAAGAGCCGCACACATGCTTAGTGAAAATTAGAACACTAATCTATGCTGCAGTTAAAGAGACGTCGCAACATGGAGTGTGTTTAACTGCTGGAGTCAGTAGAAGTTTGGAACCTGAAAATGGGGTCATGAGCTTCTAAAGTTAGAAACTCCATTGTAGGAAACATGGTCCAAAACTGACTCCCTTATCCACAGAAAAGAAAACATAATCAGCGGTTTGCATGTGAAAAAGCTGTTGTCTGTCTCCTGAAATTTATTTTCATATACACTGAATGTGCAAAAACAAATTAATTTTGTAAGCCTCATAATGCTGTCCACTGACTGCTTGTGTTGAAAGTATTTGCAAACTGTTCGCTGTCAACACGTTTAATTTGTTTCCCCCACAATATCCGCTCCTGGCAACTAAAGAATGATTAATGTTGTTATGTCTATGTTCAGGAAATTCAACCAACTTGTTCATAGGTGTTTTTTGGAGATTTTGGAGAAAACAAGCATATTTGCTTTACTGCAGACTTAGATGAAAATCAGTACATTTCTCACTTCTGTATGCTAAATATGAAGCTACAGCCACAGATGTTAGCTTAGCTGAGCATAAAGACTGGAAGCCTCGAGATGGCTAGCATAGCTCTGCAGCTCCTCTAAAGCTCCCTGATTAACATGTTATACCTCTTTTTGCTTAATCCATACAAAAATTGAAATCTGAGAAAAGGCAAGATTTGGTTTTGTTGGCCAGGTGCAGCGACGTGAGGCAAGTCAGTTTTATTTATGTTACCCAATATAGCAAATTTGCCTCGAGGGGATTTATCATTTGTACAGCAAACACCTTCTATCCTTAGACCCTCATTTCAGACAAGCATAAGCTCTCTTTAACTGGGGGAAAAGAGTGGGAGAATCATCGGGAGGAGCAACAGAGGAGCTCACACATAATCTTAAAAAATAACAGACAGATTGTAAACATTTATATATGAACATATAAAAAACGGCTGCTGCCGAACGGATAAATAATTAGTCTTTACTAATTACTAAACTAGCTCCAGGTAGCAATCAGGTTTCAAACGATTGTCCCATTTTGTCACCTTTTGCAGAATGAATTGATTCTTTTTCCATCTGAATTTTTTTTTTTTTTCTGCGAGATGAGGGCCAGCAATTATGTTTTAGACACAGAGGGTTTCCACATTACCGCAACAAAGAACTATAAATGGTTCCCAGTGACAATTTGACATCTGGTTTTGGAGTCCTGCAAGTGCGCCCCATTGTGCAGCTTCTGACATGCTCCTATTTGAAAATCAGTTAATGCACATGATGATGTCTTCAATCGCTTTATCGTGAATAATCAGACGAGATCTTTGTTTTGACGGGGGTGTTTAGAAATATCAAGCTCTTTCAGTACGAGGTCCTTGACAAACTATTAAGCCACATCTCTTAGAACCCCTCTTCTCCAAAGGGACTACCGACCTTTCCACTCCTGAGTGATGCATTACCAATTTTGATCATGTCCCTTTCAAGTAAGAGAAATTGAAGGTCGTTATCCACGCAAGAACTATTTAATCTCGCCAGACAAAAGAGGACGACTGTGTCTGGATTATGTGCAGGTGACTGCAAGACTGAAGTATTGTACCATCTTGATTATCCACCCAAAGCTTAGATGTTCTCTCCCCTCGTGCCGCAGAATTAAATCCACAGCAGGTGAACTCTATCTCACTCCTAATTAAGAGTGTGTGTCCATGTGTGATATTGTTTCTCATTTCATAAGCGCAATCCGCTCGGCAAAAACAGCAAGGAGACGAGGACTGAGGGTGTAAATGTTGCTTTGCTCGTGTGTTCTTCACTTAGTTTCTGAGCGGTTTGTGCATTCGTTTGAGGTTAGATGTAATTTTTAGCACGCTTTGACTGCCCGTTTGGCAATGCAGGTATTTTCTCTGCAGGTTTAGACGGTAGCGTGCATACTCTGACACTCTCAGAGCTTTCGCTTGTTGCTGTTACCAAACTAACAGCTTTAATTGTCTGCTCTGTTTCCCTGCCTCCGCTGTGAATTCTTCTGTGTTTCTTTAGTTACTCGCAGAGCTGCTTAGAGGTCAAAGACCCGTGACCTGGGGTCTTCCTGCAGCGGCAGGCTCCTGAACCACACGGGCCAAGTGTCAGCAAAAGCAAAATGCATTCATATCTTGCATTGATGAGTGCAGCAGGCGGGGTGGGGGGAGATTCTGGCTGCGCTATTTATGTCTGCATGTTGAAATATGGTTGGTTCACTGGATATACTTTAAAAAAAAAACAGATAACAAAGACCGAAAAGCATTTGTTATCATCAATCTGTGTGTTTATCTGTGATTAACAAAAACACATGTACTGTAAGGTAATGGCTAAGTAATGCCAACTTGATTTTGCTTTGGCTGTGGATGAAAATTGTTTCACCGTCAATTGCTTCTGGAACACACACACAGAATTCATATCAGCGCATGCAGAGAAATGCACAAATAAAATCTATTGTCTCCCTGGTGATGTGATTTTGAGCGTTGGGTGATAGACTGTGCTGGGATGGGGATTGGCAGCATCTCAAGATGGCTCTGAGGCTTCTCTCGCTGCCATGCTTTATGGTTAAGAAGCCAGCAAATTGGGAAAGTGGCTTTATCTAATTAGAAAATACACTCCTTTAGCAAGCAGTCCCCCAGGCAGAATCATCATTATTTAAGCTGGCTGGCCTTGAGAGAAGCAGCAAGCAGCATTCAGATACATATCTAATGCGCACCATGGAAATGACGATGTGCAGCGGATATGCTCATCGTACAATTATTGGATTTTTTATTCTTCTTTTGCCTACTTTCCCTCTAAATATAATGCCGTCTTTCTCTATCACCCCTCTCAGTCTCCTTAGTCGCTCAAATCTCTGTTGTATATTAAAAGGCTAAGTAATAATTATCTTAGTGCCTTTTCATTAGACAATTTTCATGCTGTGGTGAAAATGGTCTTGCAGATTGTCTCAGTGTGTTGTTACTCCACATTAATGCATTTGGATTGGCACAGTGGGTGCAGCAATCACCAGAGGAAATTGGTCTAAACCCCTTTAAGCTGTGTCGCTGTACGTATAGCAGCGTAATAGACGTGATATCTTGAACTGTAATTATATGATATTTTCCACAACATATTAGCATCAAATCATGAGTCACAGACAACACGACTGAAGCTTATTTTAATGCAGGTCATGGATGGCAAAGGCACAGGATTAAGAAGAATGATGGAAAAAATTGACAGATGCTGACTCAGACTGAGGGCCGTGCAGCATTGTCTTAACTAACATGATACACGCCATAATGAGCTTTGACGTAAAACACACAGGATCTATGTGCAATGCACACGGCTGTATTTAGCACAACATTTTGTTGATTTTGGGTCTGCAAATGTGTGTGTGTGTGCATGTGTGTCTTTGTAATGCCTACTTTGAAGTTTTTGTTTGTACAGTGAACAGTCTTTCAGTATCTTAGCCTACTGTGAGCCCTCCTATCGCCCAGCACTGTTAATGAGGCCTCTGGGAATGGACACGGAGGTGTGTGTCAACACACAAATCCTTTAAAGTTTCACAAATCTGTGTGTGTGAGTGCGCGCGAGAGAGAACGAGAGAGATCATGAGCTCATTTTAGCTGCTTTTGGATCAGTGTCCCTCCGAAACTGGAAAAAAAATGATCATCATCTGCATCTGCAGTGTTGTGCAAATATATGTGCCTGCACGTATTGTCTCCTCTCTTAACCGTAACCCTTCTCCCAAATTCTACTGTATATCTGTTTTTCTATCTGACTAAGCAGCTGCAGCCATGCTGGCAGCCCAGTGAGGCTGTAGTCCTCTACTAGAATAGGTGAAAAGCACTGTAAGTATAATCAGGTTACTTTCATATTTGATTACTCTAATCATTGTTTTATAGTTGTAGACAGACTAATCTAATCACATTCCATCTAATCCATTAAGGAATTGTGTTGGTTGATTATGAGGGGAAATTGCATTGGTTGCGATATTCATCGTTGTCAGGTATTACTCTCAGAGAAGGATCTGGGCCAAGGTAGAGACACCGTTAGCGCTGTCCAGGTCCCTTTGGGCATTTATTTTTTGCATGTGTGCGTGAGCGTTTCTGTATGCGCGTGCCACCATCTCGGGGGAGCAATTTGAAACAGAGCCCATGAGAGACAAATCAAGTTGAAAGATCAATACGCTGAAGATCAGTAAACATCTCCTGCGTATCAGCTTGTCCTCACATTTCTGGATCGATCCTTTCATCCCCCTCTGCACTACTGTAAGCCTGGCTGTCATTCTTTGGTTCAAATCCCCGCAGGCGGCCTTTCACAGCGGCGGCCCCTTCAGACTGAACCGGCGTCCCTCTCTGGCTCGAGCACAGATGGTCACTGATGTGAGGTGCTGCTGAGAAGGGAAAGAGATGGACGGTGTCTGCATATTCTGTATATCTGTGTATAATTGGACGTTTTCTCATGAATATAAGAGAACAAAAAATGTGCAAGAAGAAGAGCTGATGGCCCCTAGGTTTAGGTTAGGTCTAAGAAAAGATCATGGTTTGGGTAAAAATAAGTACATTTCTGTTTACTTGTTGTTTGCTGTTACGTTACGTACATGACGTAAGTTAAGTATGTTACATACAGATGCTGAAGGACACCTTGTGCGTCTGTGTGGGCGTGACAAAACGTCCCTCATTATATCAAGTCATGGTAAATCGCAGTTTGCTTTAGTTTTCGAAAGTGGATGCTGATCTCTGGATGAAATGGAAATGACAATAGCCAGAGTGCTCTTAATGCTTTCTGTAAATATGCAGTAAAAACCTAAGGACAAAAACTACTGTCACTGAAGTAAAAAGGGCGTGATAACATACTACTGAAAAGCCAGGATGCAGGAAGAAGCAGACGTAAGATATGGAAATGGTGAGGCAGAGCAAAGTGGATGCAATCGGTATTTAGCTACACACAGGATCTAAAAATGGTATCAACAGACCTCTTCATACTGCGGGTGGAAAAGGGCTCTCAGCCAGGATTTCCATGAAGACAGGTGTTACCTGGGCTCACATAGCTTGCGTACAATGAACTATATAATTCAATGAAAATCAACTTTTTGAAAGCCCACTGCATGAGAAGGTCCTGAGTCACTCGTCTTAACTCCAGATTTTCTGAAAAGGACTGATTAAAATCATTCTTGTCTGTTCATAATAGAATTAACATGCAAGGAAAATTAATTATGCATCGCCATGATTGAGTTTTTGCTTTTAATCACGACAATTTCAGGCTTGACGAAGCTTAGATTGGCCAATTTAAGAAGAGGTTAATGGGTTCTTATTATGGCTAGATTTCTCATTGCACAGTGAGTGTGCATGAACAACAAGGAGAGGCAAACTGACCATCAGTCTGATACAAAGGTTACTGTAAAGCTCATTTTCATCGGGGAGAACGCCACATTATCTTCCTCTGAATATAGAAATAAGAAATGATTTGCGGCTGTTAAGGTTAATGGATAATGCTGCGAGAAAAAAGTGCTGCTTCCTGCATTTTCAGAAGCACAGTTCAGTGGTTGTGTTTTTCATATGAACTTAAAGTCAGAGGTGGCAACGATCCGATAAAACATGGTGGTTTTGTAGCACAAAACAAAATCTAAGCACCGACATGAAAGCTGCAAAATCAATACGGTTTCTCAAAGAGCACAAATTGTTTGATGAGTTGATTTTATCAATACACTTTATTGTTTGAAATAAGAACACACATGTAAACACAATTATTGCCACTGTTGACATTGTTCAGAAGTTATGATCTAGTAAAAGCAAAGTTAAATATTCAGAGATTAAAATTACATCTTACATTAATAAATTTGACTTGAAATTGTGTCTTTTCATTAAAAAACTAAATTCTGGAGTTACAGAGGGTACAGTAGTCATGTGTCTCCTGTACATTATTTTATATTCCAGTTTTCAGCACATAAATAATAAAAAATAACACCATTTGCTGTATTTCCTTCTTGGTTAGGGAAGCATTGTGATTTTGCGTATTTAAAAAGTCCACAGTCCGCAGGGGAGGGCATGTTCACTTTAACATTTAACCGAAACCACAGCGTTTCCCACCAACCAGTGTTGGCAGAGCCTGACCACCCGTGGGTCTCTGGAGGCCAACCCTGGTCTCTGGTGTCAGAGTCTTGCTCTCACGCCCACCGCTCACCCGGACCCCCTCCTTGATGATTTATACGCAGTGTGGAAACGTAGCGTTTCCTTCACTGGAAATGAACACACAGAACATCCGTGCAGCAATTTCATTCAAAGAATATTTGGCAAAGCACAAGAAGCATATTAATATAATTTCCAGGAAACGTGTCGCTGCAAGATATTAATAGTCTTACGAGATGAACTGAACCATCTGTTTCACAAATGCAGCGTAAATAGTACTTACAATTGCAATTAATGCTCGGTCTGCTGGGCTTTTGTTGTTTGGTTTGCATGTTTTTCATTTCCACGTATAGTCACGAGGTCCAGAAAGAGCAGCAATCAGCAATGATAAACATGGGCGGATATTACAGGGAGGGGGGTGGCTCAGGACCCCTCCTTCCCGGGAAAAACATTAGCTGCCCAATCAATACATCATTAATCATTATCTAACCCTAACATAATTATATGTTGTATTATGCATAGAAAACACCTGTGCTGATTACAGACGCAAAACAATGCATTTTTCAGTTTTGAAAAATTGCCCCCCTGGATCTGTAAACCCCTCACATTAGCAGATAATCTGGGCTGAACATCGGTACTGAACAAGACTAGATTTCCCCTCTGAATGTCGGGAGGGGTGAGTCAGGGATAGATTGGCCCAAAACTCCTGTGGTCTGAGCCAGACTTTAGTGACTTTTCAGACTCTCTAAGTGACTTTAAATCTGAAAAGCAAGTACCAACAAATCTAGTGACGTATTTAGACTATCAGGGGCAAAGTGGGAAATATACACACATCTATTGTATTGTTATCTATTCCCCTTCATGCTGGCCAGAGTTATCTCAATCAGTGGCTCCTCTGGCATCAGCACAGCAGCCCTCCCTGTCCTCAGGAGAAGAGGAAAGAAGACAAGGCAGGAGGAGAAGAGGAAAGTAGACAAGGCAGGAGGAGAAGAGGAAAGAAGACAAGGCAGGAGGAGAAAAGGAAAGCAGACAAGGCAGGAGGAGAAGAGGAATGAAGACAAGGCAGGAGGAGAAAAGGAAAGCAGACAAGGCAGGAGGAGAAGAGGAAAGTAGACAAGGCAGGAGGAGAAGAGGAAAGCAGACAAGGCAGGAGGAGAAGAGGAAAGTAGACAAGGCAGGAGGAGAAGAGGAAAGAAGACAAGGCAGGAGGAGAAGAGGGAGGTTAGCATGGGAGGAGGAGAACAAGGAGGTAGACAAGGCAATAGAAGAGGAAAGAAGACAAGGCAGGAGGAGAAAAGGGAAGCAGACAAGGCAGGAGGAGAAAAGGAAAGTAGACAAGGCAGGAGGAGAAGAGGAAAGAAGACAAGGCAGGAGGAGAAAAGGAAAGTAGACAAGGCAGGAGGAGAAGAGGAAAGAATACAAGGCAGGAGGAGAAAAGGAAAGTAGACAAGGCAGGAGGAGAAGAGGAAAGTAGACAAGGCAGGAGGAGGACAGGGAGGTGAACAAGGCAGGAGGAGAAGAGGGAGGTGAGCATGGGAGGAGGAGAACAAGGAGGTAGACAAGGCAGGAGAAGAGGAAAGAAGACAAGGCAGGAGGAGAAAAGGAAAGCAGACACAGCAGGAGGAGAAAAGGAAAGTAGACAAGGCAGGAGGAGAAGAGGAAAGAAGACAAGGCAGGAGGAGAAAAGGAAAGTAGACAAGGCAGGAGGAGAAGAGGAAAGAATACAAGGCAGGAGGAGAAAAGGAAAGTAGACAAGGCAGGAGGAGAAGAGGAAAGAAGACAAGGCAGGAGGAGAAAAGGAAAGTAGACAAGGCAGGAGGAGAAGAGGAAAGTAGACAAGGCAGGAGGAGAAGAGGAAAGTAGACAAGGCAGGAGGAGGACAGGGAGGTAAACAATGCAGGAGGAGAACAGGGAAGGTTACTTGAGGACCAGGAAGGTGGTCCCAGCTGACTACGGGTGAATTCTGCTTTCTGCCACTTCATATAATAAAACACATCTACAACTGCATCCAGACTGCATTCGCTCCATTACCTCGCAGCTGAATTGTGTTTATGTTGTTAGCGAGCTAGTTAGTGCTCAGCTAATGTTTGCAAACTGCTGTAATATTAACCAGCGTGCAGCGGATTGAATTCGAGCCACTGAGAGAAGCTAGCAGCTATGAATAACAAAGCCTCCGTTGATGATAAAGTAACACGACCAGTCAGTAAGGATGATGAGCAAAGATGCTTTTTGGGCTCTGAATTTCGCTGCTGCACTGTAACTATTTTACCATCTGGACACACTAACATATGTTTGGCTCTCTTGACTTTGTACTGATTCGTCTGAGGCGCCCTGGGAGTCCTACAGCCGCTATTGGCTACGAGCTCCAGTGCTGTTCCCATCAACCCCTCCAGACCAAAGTGTTTTGAACCGAGCAACCTCAGATTTACATCCAAGAGTTGGAACTCTGTGCTCTTGGGACTAATTATTTCATATGATTTATTGCTTCGGGGAATGACAAAATATGTATATTCCCCCTATAAACACTCCAGGTGCCTGCAGTTAAAAGGTGTTGAAAGTTGCATTTCTTTGTCAGCAAGTTTAAGCTCTTTTACAACCCCAAAGAGCATCAAATGGTGCATTGAATGATCCACAGTCTTACTTATTTCTACTGGCTGCTGTCTCTGGTTGTGCTGATCTACACCGCTCTTCCTCCACCACCCTACCTCTTCTTGTTGTTTATTTTTTCTGTTCCTTCAGTGGCATCTGTTTTGTTGTCTTATCTCAGTAATATGTGTCTGCTGGGCTCCATATAGCCCATGCTGCCTTCATACAATCACATATCTATTTATCCCAATAAGCAATCATTTCTGAACTGCGTACTTTAAAGAAAAAAGTCACTTTTCTCAACATCCATTAAAAAAAAACACATACACACACACACACACAAAGTCTTTCCTTTGATTATCACCATTATGAAGGTCAGCTCACAGCCTTGTCAAAACTTTCCGCTGCATGCTCACACAGCCCACACAACAAAACATCCGCCCACGTGGGGTGATATGGTCACTTGGGATAAGTGGCGATGACTCCACTCAAGTCATCAGTCTATCGAAATAGTTTATTAGAGAAATAAATTCCCACCCACAACTAGCAAAACATGCAAAGGGCTTGCATTAATGAAAAATCATCTACAGAATCATTCTGACTGGACGTGGAAACATGGAGTTAAAGCTTCTGCCTTCCGACTGGACAACGCTGCCGAAACCAGACGAGGAAACCGTGACTGCATCAATGTTAATCTCACCTTAATCCATATTATTTTGCGCTCAAGAGAAAAAAGCAGCTTGTAAATATGTAGTTTAGCAACAGAGTGAATAATGTACGCGGCTTAAGTCGAAGTGAAAGTGCAGTTAGAGCGTCTGTAGCTTCTGCAACTGTGGCCGTAAGATCTGCTTGGATCTTTCAGAAGCGACCGCGGTTCGTCCACATGAAACAACGGTGGTGAGATGCAAAGCTGTCGAGGGCCGTTGACCTCCGCCCACAAGTCCCTCACCTGCCTCGTTAGATCAGGAGGAAGCGGAGGAGGAGGACGTAAAATTGAATAAATTGGAGCACATTTGAAAATTCAAACAAAGCCTTTGCCACCTGTGATAAAAACACACACCTCTGACCCATAATATCTCTCTTTGTAGCTACGACCTCAGAGCTAATGGTCAAGTATGGTTTTATATGGTATCAACTATTTTAAAATACTTATAAAAACACTTATGCTTGTTTTTTTTTGTAAAAATACTTAACAAAAGAGATAACTGAATTTTACACAGGGACACAGGATTAGAACTTCGAATAGCGGTTGTTTTTTTTGTTTGTTTTTTTTTACTTATTATCATAATTAATGCTCATTATTCCAGTTTATAAAAACCTTGATTTTTAAGAGGAGATTTGTTTACATTTGTTTTTCCCATCGGAAGATTAATTTGTTTGCCGCTGCAGGAGGACACCGTTCGCTGCATCTTACAAACAGGATGCTCTTGATGCAAGGACGGCTCAGAGACGCTCGCGCTGAAACCGAGAGCCGAAGGGGAAAAACATATTTTGTGTTGTGTTTTCTACATGCAGCTGCCAGAGAAAGAGAAGGCGAAGTTTTGGGTTCAGTCACAAAGGTTATCATTCTGACTACAAAGCGCTCCACAGAAACTCAAACTTGATAACAAGAGGTAGGACGGCAGCTGTAAGCTTCATTTCAAGGCTCGTTCTTGTTGTTCACACATTGCATTTTTAAAACTCGTAGGTGCAGTCATGGTGTAATTGGCAGTAAAGTGTTTTGTTCTTATTTATTTATCAATTTATTTGCTGGCTTAGACTTCTGGGGTCAGTGGAGCACAAAATTGCAGTGCAAATATATATTATTCAGTACATGGCAGATTTATGGTCTCCATAGAAACTGGTCTTCGTTTTCCGTCGTTAAAGCAATTATCAGACAATAAGGTCAAGCGCAAACATAGGGTGAAAGTGGAAAAGGAGTCATGTTACAATAAAAGGACAGAATGCACGCAATGAGTTTTTATGAAGAGAGAACGCAGTCTGTCTCACAAATGTCAACACCTCCAGAGATACAGGAACACTATGCTCACAAATGCGGTGCAGAGTTGACAGCGAGCGGCTTCCTCTGCTTTGGATCGACTCATCGGCTAAGAGGTAAAGTAAAATGCTGCTTGTGTCACTTCAGACGTTTCAGCTCCAGCTTCGTGCGACGTGTGGCCAACCCTGGTCTCTGGTGTCAGAGACCAGGAGTGCACTCATTTCCTTTCACGCTTGCGACCGGAAACACGATGACGTGAAATGCACAAGCACATCCCAAACACTTGGAGAGAGGGCGGCAATTTAGTGGTGGTGAATGTTGCTTTTTTCACCTGCGCCTGTGAACGCATTGTGAATCAGAGAAAAAGCGCTGCTCTTTCATTTTTTAGCCACGCCTGCTGTATGGCTCTAGCACCGCGAACAATGTCAGTCTGTCCTGGTCCAGGCTGAAATATCTCTCAAAGTACTGTCAAGAAAGTTCGTACAGACCTCCAAGCACCCAGAAGATTAATGCTACTTGTTTCCTCTGGCACCACCATAAGGTTCACATTTTTGGTTTTAAATTAAATGTCTTGACAACTATTTAACAGATTGCCTTGAAATTTAATACTAACTTTCACATCGTCCTCATGATGAATTGTAAAAACTGCAATGATCACCTTTTCCTCTAGCATCAAAATTTCCTGGTCAAAATTTTTATTCGTTTCGTTTGCTTTATATCATAATGTCCAAAAAGCCGATCAGCTTTAGCTGCGTTTTGTGCTTAATGCTAACTGTTAGCATGTTAGCATAAACTAAGACACGTAAGCATTGCCTGATGAACATCAGCACGCTAACATTGGTTATGTGAGTATATTAGCATGCCGCTGTTTGCATTTAGCTCAAAGTATGGCTGTGCAGCGCGGCTCCAGGTGCTCAGACGCGTTCAGACTGTTGCACAGATGTTAGCTGTGAGCTAGCTACAAACTGAGACACTGCCGTTATGAAAGTGTGCCTGTGTGTGTGTGTGTGTGACACCATCACTTAATTATTGTTTATATATATTTTTGGGGTCATTTTCTCTGTACTTCATAGTGGCAGTAGAAACAGACCAGAAATATGGGAGGAAAAGCAAGCGAGTATTATATATATATATGTGAAACAAAAGTCCCAGCCAGAATTGACATTGTGATTATATGGGCTGCACCTTAGACCTGCAGGCCCCCCACATGATCTATTTTTGCTAAATATTTTGAACTGCTGTACTGTCTCAAAAGCTTTTTTTCCTCCGTTTGAATCACATTGATCTGTGTCAAAGAACATTTTCTTTCTTTGCCAGAAACTCAGTTGTATATTTCAAGATTTTAAAGCAAAACCAACTAAAACCGTAAAACCTTGTCAGCAGCTCATCTGTTTGGATATTCATTGGTCAATGCTGGGTGTGTGAGAATGTGAAATTTAGCATGGAAGAATGAGAAACACTATCACATCCTACCTTTGATCTCTCAGAAGCAGAAGTTGCAAGTAGATGGTAAAAAAAAATGTGGTAATCCTATGACTTCTGGAAATGTAGCAGATAAAAAAAAACTCTTATACTTTCAGTTACACTGACACTTAAATTTTTAAAATACACATTGCAAAGAGCATCCTTTGAAGTCAGCGAGGAAGTGTGCTCTCGTGTATTTAGTTATGAATTAGAGGAGCTTGGGAATCATTATTCAACATTCATCGAAGCCACATTTGAAACATTTGGAGTGAAACAGTGGAGTTCGGTGTTCTGCGGTGGTCAAACGGCGATGCCTCTCTCACACCAAATGCGAGCAGTTACACACTGTGCACACATCTTGAGCCTTTTGTCCGAACAATGGCTTCTCTGCTTGTCAGAGCCAACATGTTACACCTGGAGAAGCAACCTTGTTAGACTAACAAGAAGGAATCATGCTAATTTTAACATCTGGACAGATGCAGAAATGTGTTACCTGGAAACCAAACATTGTGTGTTAGAGGACAAGTGGAGCAGGACTGGATGTTTTTCTGTTTCAGTCGTGGAGAGGCCTGAATCAGTTACTCACTAAAACCAGAAACACACACGTATTTAGCTGAATTAACTCAGCACAGTGGAAGAAACTAGTTGTTTTCAGTTATTTTTTGGGGGGTTGCTACGTTGTTAAAATCTGCACAGTTTGATGTTTGACAGGCATTTACACTTCAGCTCAAATAGTACAAAGATCCTTTATAGCTATGAAGAAGGTTGCTGTATCTGTAGCTGTCTGAAATGGTAAAATGAGTGTTGGAATGCCAGACATAATCGCAAGAAAACAAGTTTTTATATGTTTATAGCAGTTTTATAGATGCACAACAGTTTTAATATACACAATGAATATTTATTATCTGGTTGTTTTTATCAGAAGAGTCAAATCACAGGAAGTTATATAACCGTCTCCCTGTGGTTCTGTCCTTCTCTTCCCTCCAAACCATTACTGAGAGCTGAACCGAAGAACAACCTCTGTGACTTTTGCATTTATATTAAATCCTATGTTTAGTGAGGCCTGATGTACCTAAATGCCATGATTATGGACGCATTCATTTTAAACCTGGTGTTCGCGTTCATATTTATTGCCAATTTAGAGATTTTTTTTTTACCGTAAGCAAAATCTGACATTTTCTTACATCACAAGCAAACTCGTGTACATGAAAAACAAAGTGCATCCAAGTACTGGACAAGCTTGCAAACAGAGAGCTACAGTGCATTTCATTTCACTGCCTGGCATTCGATTTTCTGACACGCACCGATTTGGTGATCCTATGACTCTGGGTCATATTTGTTATGATGTGACATTAGTGTGTGTGTATGTGTGCGTGAAGGTAAAGAGAAACAGGTGGTGCCCTATGATTGATCAGTTTAAAGCGATTGCTGCCACTGGATTGGACCAACGGATGGCAGCTGACAGCATCCTGCTCCCTCCTCAGCAGCTTCCAACAATAAAGCAGCATCTCGCTCTGTGTCGTTCTGAGAGGTTTCTGAGAGGTTTCTGTAGGTTGAGTCGAAGTGTTTTGAGCTGGAACTGTAATGTTTGTGCAGATTTCTTTTTTCTGTGTTCAGACATACACTATCTTAGCTCAAAATGCTGCTGATTTCAAATTTTTTCCTTGTAAGTAGTACAAGGTAAATTTAGAGCACTTCAGTAGGAGTGAGAAGCCCTTTCGGTTTGTTGTTGCACATTTATCTCCTGTTTTTCGGTTTAATTGGCTATAAAGAGAGTTGTTTAAATTTGTTCTTTGTTAGGTAAGTCTGGGCTTTGATTAGTGAAGTTTTGTTTGTTGTTTTGGGCAATGCTAATCTCTGAAGTTTTAATGAACTGCTATTTCTGAACTCGTGCAGCTGGCCTGTCTTGGGAGTGGGACCCTTAGTTTGACATGAAAGAGAAGTCAAGGTTACACTTAACAAAAAAAGGCAAAGATTAAAGGTGCAAGGTGTAAAATATGGCCAGAATTTTAGTTGAAAGCATTAAAAAAAATTAACTAACATTATCAACGGCATGACGTCTATGTTTTGTCTTGCAGAGATATCTACTGAAGTTAGCCTGCTAGCATGCAGTTAGCCTCGGCCCATCCTGTCTCACCACACCACAGCGTACCTGAAGAGGCCATAGTCCAAATGTACAGCTCAGGCCTCCCCTTATTTCACAAGCTCTCCTAGCTTTTTTTAGCTTAATAAATGAACAAAACAAACTCACAACCTGTCAACAAAGGAAATATTTTTACACCTATTTCCTGTATTAAACAGAAAAATGCAACTGGATACTTTCTGTCTTTTAATGAACTGTGGTGATTTTAAATTTTCAAGTTAACTCATTGTAAAACACACCTGATTCAAACTTAACAGAAACAAAATAAAACTCACCACAACTGTCTTTGTCTTCCCACTGTTACAACAATCACAGACCCTGGTTTGGTTCTACAAGTTAGACATGAAAATATTCCATTTCTAGACGCTGCTATTCCACGCTGGCAATGCCCGACCTTCCTCCCACCACTTTCCCGGTTCACTGTTGTCTCCTGTCCCGGCCTGCTGTGCCTTTATCGTCCACAGGACAGAGTCAGAGTCCTGGTCAGAGCTGCTGTTAATCACCTCTGCACCGTTTTCCTTGTGGAGCTTACTTGCAAGAAGGTTATCCTTCGTCAGCAGCAAGGTTTCATTGATAAGTGATTATAACTGACAGTGAAAATTATTTTAATTTCAACTTTTAGGAAGTGCTATTGTCTCAATGCCAATAGCATGGGAGTTCTGTGGTCACTTAAAGAATTCCCGGTAGGACATAACTGACAGAGTATTGGACCAATAGAAGAGAGAACAGAGTTCCTGCCCCTGGAGCATTTGTCTATTTACCCTAATGACAAAACTCTGAAATGCAGTCATGCTAAAGCTGTGATTTCAGATCCAATTCACATTTCTTTGCATTTCACATTGTAGCTCTTTATCACGTTTTTGGTGTGATAGTAATTTTGGTTTGCAGTTTTTGTCGGATGGTTTCCGATCCCCACTGTCTACTTCATGTTTTCTAAATCACCTTAAGCCCGGCGCTTTGTCTTTGTCTGTTTGTCTTGGAAGAGGACAGGAAAAAATAGATGAATGCCAGTGAATGAACACGAGAATGAGAAACAGGCAGACAAAGAAAAAAACAGACGGGCCAAGAAATGAAAGCGCGAATGAGGACTGATGATGAAGACCGGTCAGGGAAATGTATCTGCTCACAAGCCATTCATTTCCCAATCCCCCATCCTTCGCATCTGCTCAATCTTCCTCCATTACAGACCAGATGTAACCCAAGTGTGTGCAGCTCCCGTGTCATTTCCATCCGACACTTTGCTCTTACCTCTTATGTCACTGGAAAATGACAAAACTGGAACCGCGGCAGAACTTTCTGTTCCACACACCACAAGCAGAAAATTGCCCTCTTTTCACTCCCTGGCTCTATTTCATCCAGCCATAGCGAGGCTGTAGTATATGCGTGTTCGCCCACTGAGATCCGTGCCAGACCTTGGCAATTCTTTTCTGCACCGGATATCCATTTATGTAATTTATTCAGAATATATAAGAGACGTGGGAATAATGAGGTCTAATAGTTTGCATAAAGAACTTTACATAAATCAACTTGTCCTTGTCTGAATGACATCTAACGCAAGTTGTGTTTAAGTTGTGTTTTTTCTTTGAATCAAAATGATCTGTGGCAGAGAGGGATTAGAAGTCATTCCCTGACTTTCCTTAAAACTGTCTCTAATCCCACTTAATTCTTTTCTGGCTCCTGCGCTGAGGCTGCTATCCCCGTGTTGTTTACTTAGGTCTCGTTTATTCAGATATAGCACCTGCCATCCCATCATTCCCACACAAATAAACCCAGAAACCACCTTCAAAAATACTTTCTCCCGCTATCTCTTTCATGCAAGTGCTACTATTTATGGGCTTTGTCTCTCGGGCTGGATGTGTGTGTGTGTGTGTGTGTGTATATATATATATAAGCTGCCGTGTGAGAATGCAGTGACAGAGCATTATAACTTGGAGAGTAAATTTAAAACATACTCCTGCATTTGAAAAAATAAAGAGTGAGGCCAATATAGAAAACAAGTCGACTACTACTCAGTCTTAAAGCTGGTTTGAAAGCAACTTTATTAGTACAAATCATGTAGCAAAAAGCCAAAGTTGCCTGATTTCCTGTTATTCACTTCATTTACTGTTCAATTCTCTTTGATTCTCTGGTATCCTGCAATCGACAGGAATTGTTCAAACATCCACTGACTGATACATGAAGAGCACATTTGTACTGTTGACCAGCTGGCGACAGTGTGATTGTTGATGTTCATAATATGGGCAGATGCTGTTCGGTCAGTTTAATATGGCAAGTGAGCCACTAAAGCCAGGACCAGACTCCACGCTATGGCCAGATCTAATAGATTAGGACATTGGGAAACAAAACAAGTGCCAGGCATGATAATTTGTTGTTTTTTGCCGTATGGTGTGTTCTAGCATCCCACCGCTTTTATATATACAGAGGAAATGTTCTTGCTCCTGCATATATTTCTGCATATAATGACAAAAACGTTTGTCCATCAAAGAACTGCAAGCTGGTTGGTTGATTGGTTCAAAGTGTCATGTCATAATTCTTCTGGTCGAGTCACAACAAGAGTGTAAAACAGTGTGATCGTCTAATCGAACAGAGAGACCATTTCAGAAGGCATACGTGTGTGATCCTGGCTTTACCGATAAGGTGCCACAACCAATTAAACATCAAAAAACTGTATTATTTCTTTCACTCATTACACACATTACCTCTGGCCTGCAAACCTCCCTAAAATACATGACTGCTATCACCAAAATTCAATTAAAAACATCCAAATGTGGCCTGGATTCAACACAACTGGATCTCTCCTCTCATTGTGCTGATTGCTCAAGTTATCACACCTCCACCTCCATTCAACCTCTTTCTGCAGCCCTCGTCTTAAGACGCCAACCCCTTGCCCTCGAAGTTTTGTCCAGCAGGGTCGAAAATAGTTTCTGCCAAGCTGCAAAACACTTGAAACCTTTTTGAGAGTTTCCAGCTGACACATCCACCAAAAAATCTTTACGGTGTGTCACGAGCGACCTCCTAATGGAACATGATGGAACCATTACATTGTTTTCTTCATTGATCAATCCAGTTGTCAGACTTTTCTGTCACCTGACTTTTGACATAATGCAACTCTGTAAAGCCTCTTTCTACCATCAGAGCCGTGTCCCGCTCTGAGGCAAAGAGGCAGGCCCAGACCTTTCATCCCCTTCAGGCGTGCAGGTTGTTATGTCTGGCAGGAGTCTCCAGAAGCTCCAGTGCATCCAGATCAGTGCTGTCGAGGACATTTAAACAACACATTTCTCAGAGTCCGGCATCACTGCGCTGGCTGTCTGTCCATGCCGGGACAGCATTCAAACATGATGTCCTGACTTTCAGTGTGCACACTCAAGACACCCACCAACTCCCCCTCCCACACACACACACACACACACACACACACACACACTCAGATCGAACAACGTCCTGCTGTTCTGAGACCCCAGGACTATAGATCCACATCACCGGGGACTATACCTCCTGTGTAGCTGCACTCCAACTGTGGAACAAACTACTTGACCACCTGAGGGTACCACAGATGGTGGGCTCTATTAATTCTAAAAATCTATATTTACAGAATGCAATTTCTTTTTTTGCTCTGGCTTTAATAAGATTTTTTCCCGCAGCTTACAATGCAGATGATTATAAGTTATTAGTGTTATTAGTTGTGTTGCTGTTTAGAGGCTCAGAAGGCGTCTTTGTCTTGAATAATATTTGCAAAAATCACAGTGAGGAAACACTGCTGATAAAAATGTCTGCCAAGGCACAAAATGCTTATATTGAACTTAACTGCAAAACATTTGCAGACAATGCATTTTTTTAGTTTTCTTGACAATCTGCTTTTGCAATGCAATACCTGCTCATATCAACTAAATCATGATAGAAACCTTTTAGTAATACATGCAGCATAGCTCTAAGGATGGCACTCACAGTGCCCAGAGAATACCGGAGCCTACTGCCACCACGAGGCTGACATTTGTCGTCATTGGGAGCACGCTGACATTAGAATTTAGCTCAAAGCGCTGCTGTGTCTAGCCTCACAGAGCTACTAGCATGTAGCACGTTCACTCTTCGTCAAGGTGTCATGGTTTCTGGCAAAAGTTGCAGGATGAAATCAGTTCACAACAGCAGGTGTGCACCCACCACACACAGCGCTCCGTTGCACATTCACGCTGGAGGAGATCGAGGCTGCAGCTTTCAGTTGAGCATGAATCCCTTTTTCGAAGGTGTGAAAGTGAAACGCAATTAGTTACGCGCTCTTAATTGCATTGGAGAAACGTGGGCATAGTTTGCCTCGCAAGATAGTTGACTGATGGTCGAGGCAGAGAGGACCCAGGAAGTAAAGATGGAGAAAGTTAGGGATTCCTTTCGGAGTCTTGCAGACCGACTTAAAGGGAGGCATGAAATTGTAGGCTTGGTTATGATTCCCCTTCCCTCCCCAGTTATATCTGTGTGTGTTACAGGTTATATGCACTGGATCTTTCAAGGAGGCTTAGCAGTTTGGAAAATAGGTTACTATTGTTCAGTCTGAGCTTTAATTGGCATTGGAGCAGGCACTGCTGTGTGATATCAGCACAGCCTCATCTGTACTCACACTGCTTCCTATGCATTGTGTTTGAAAATACAGCCATTACCAAGTTGGCAGGTTCCTTTCATCTGCGGCTTTATTATCTGTGCTCTCTAAATTGATCTGCATTGTGGATGGTCTTTATGTGAATGTATGCCCCTTAAGACTTGCGGCTGAAGCAGACAAGATTTAGCCCTGTTTTCGAGAGAAGCGGCGTAGAAGCTGATGTAGAACTGAGTGAATAAGCGTAATTTTCAATAACCACAACAGCTCAAGCAATTGACATGAAAATCTCTAAATAAATAGACAGTATTAACTCTAATATAAAGTGGAAGATTATTGAGCCACAAAAAGTGATTTCGTAAAGTTCTAAAATAATCCCCCCAAAGCCATCCCCCGTGACCCTGCTCTAATCGTTCCCCCCAAGAACTTTGGTTGCTTAATGCCCCCGGAAACAGCAATCTTCCTCTAACTTTAGCTGAAGTACCACACATGGGACTGGATGTGAGCCCCGGTCTTCTCCCTGGTATGCTCATCATTAACCAAACCCTCCTCCCTGCAACCAGTGTGACAGTGAACATAATCCAAGCAGCAATTATGTTTCCCCTTAAAACATAAATGGAGAAAACAAATTATTGCGTATAAATGTGATTTCAAGGCGAGGGGGGGGGTGTGCAAAGGGATCGTAAAGCCAATCTGGAGCCTTGTAAGTATGAAGTATGTCACATGTTTGTGCAATAGACTTCTGCACAGCTATATTTAACTGAAGCATTGCCACCCTCTGATGGTGTAGATCTTGCTGTTGGTGAGCCCCCCCTGGAGCTACGGGGTCTTATCTGTCTCTGCTCCGATTTAAACCCACAAAAGTGAGAGTGCTGCTCAGAAGTGCCTCAGCAAGGCATGCAGTTCTGAGTTACGGCTAGGCCGGTAATGGAAACTCAGCCTTCGGGTTATACTGGACGCATGAGTTTTCTCATCAAACCGGAGAGCATGGTAATGCAGCTGGTACAGGCAAACCTGGAAGGGTTGTGGTGATTGTTGGGAATCAGGGGGCCGGTCGCAGAGGTCGGTTAAGGTTTGAGATGATGATGTAAGAAGCGAGAGAAAAGATTGTGTTGCAGGATGAAGGCTGGCGAGTCCCCAGAGAGGCGGGAGGAGTCCTCGCAGTGCTGTGTTTTTGTGCGAATTAGACGTCCCCGACTTTTGAGGGTTTTCAAATTTCCTGTCGAGTGAATGACGTCTTGTGGAAATGCTCGGCGCGGCACATTCTGTAAATGCGCGACATTCTCGCAAAATTAAATTCCCCCAAAGAAAGGACATGCCAAACAATGGCGGAGTCCCTATCGCAGCGTGCAGATAAGAAGTACATACTGTACGCCGGGACGGCAGTGTGACAGTACTCACCTTGGTGTTTGTCACAGAAGCGTGACCAAACGTTCTCAGAGGTGGTCATTTCTCACTTAATGCAAAATATCTTGAGTATTGCTTCAGAAGTCCGTATCATCGCAGGCTGTAGACAACAGCATTCAGCCTAATGTGGCAAAGAGACAGTCTGAGTGATCCGAGAAAGGATTTCAGAGAAAAATGGCTGCAGCCTCACCGAGTGCATCAGCCAGTCGAGCGTTGATAGCCTTATCAGAGCGCTCCACAGAGAGCTCGCAGACAAACTTTTCACATCAGCGTTCTGCTTCTGTTGTTTCTGTGTTCAGTGGAGAGATGGAGAGGGCGGGTGGTGTCTGTGAGGGAGACGGAGAGGGAGAGACAGACAGGCAGAGATAGATACTCTATAATGAGTTTCCATAAAGCACTCTCAGTGTGCTATCATTGTCGTGATTTTATGAATTCATCATAAAAAAAAAAGAGTGAGTAAATGTCACGGCTGAAGGTAATGGAACGGGATGCCGCGTTCGAAATGAAAGCCAGAAGAGTAAGAGAATGAGGAGTTGGGGGGGAAAAAGGAAATTGTAGGGGCTCCTGCGATGATTCGGCTGATAGAAGAAGCCACGGCTGGTGTTGCTCGTGCGCGCTGTCTTTACCCGGGGACTCGCAGAGATAGAGGGGGTTCACCGGGAGAGAGCCGGCCATGTCTCTAAATAAAACACGACATTGATTTATGAGTGTGAGCCCGCTACGAGTGCAGCAGGTCTCCACAATCACTCGCACAAACACACACACACACACACACACCATCACAGTGCAGTTAAACCACCGAGTAGACTCCTGCACTGTACATCAGCAATTCCACTTTACTTCTTCTACAGACAGAGCACAGCTTTGGGCACTGCTCTTTTTTTTTTTTTTTTTTTTTTTTTTTTTTAGGTATTATTCATTCCACAGCCTCCCCCTTAAACTCCGGCACGCTCTTCGGCCTGCGTCGTCGCAACAAAGCCGACTTCAAAGCGCAGGAATTATTTAATTATTGAAAACCAATCACTCCGCACTTCAGTTTGAACATGAAAGTGACTGGTCTGTTTGTGCAAAATGATTGATACTGTGGAGTTTCTGTCCCACCACTGTGAGATTCAAACACAGAAGTGGTGAGCAACGTCTGCGCCGGGCCGGCAGCAAATAAACACACGAGGAAGTAATAAATTCTCCCTGGAAGTGCCTGTTTATAAAGCCACAGTTATGAGTTGTTGATGCTGTATTAATGCAGCTATGCTATCTTGCTGTGCGGCTGGGTATTATGCCTTCCTCTCATTTATGTAGTGTTTTAATGAAAGCCAAGGATGACAAGGTTTTACTCATTTTATGTTAATTTTATGTCTGAGAAAAATCGTCTGCAGTCAGAGCAAAAACACACTTTTAATTGAACTGATGTGTTTCAGGAAACTGTTGCAAAAAGTATCAACGCCAAAAGGTGAAAAGACTCAGCTTTTTAAAAAACGTAAACTGGAAGTTTTCCGGAATAGGCCCTGATGCAGAGACAAGATGATTGGTTGTATGTTAGAGGCAGTTTTAATGCTTATTTACTTAAAGGAGTTGAGGGGCTGAGAAACTGTAGAGCAGCATGGTCAGAAGAGGAGGGAGGGAAAAGCTGCCGGCCGGCTGCAGGGAAGAGCTTAGGGAAACAAAAAGGCTGGTGATTGTATGGTAAAGTGACCCGGATCTGACGTGCAAACAGATTTTGAATACTTTGTGGAAGTTGCCACCGCTTTGCATGCGGAGCGATGTTGGAATACCTCGGACGAAAAGCTCGACCGCTCCCTCATTCTGCCGACCTTGTGTGAACGCAGCACTAGGCCCAAATAAACTGGAGCGATTGGGAGCAGCTGAGGAGTAATCAGGACAATGAGAGGCAGCTGGGCGAAGCCTCTCCAGGAGGATTCAGGTCCTGTAATGTGATGCAGAGGATTCAGCCATGACGGAAATTACACTTTTTTTTTTACGTCGTATGACCTTCAGTCTGCTTGTGTGCATCAGTCACCCTGAAGCAGAAGCAACTTAAAGAAAAGCAGTTCCTGTTCAGAAGTATTTTTAGATTAATGATGTATGATTACTGTCTGTAATTTTTTTTATACCCGGCAGGACTTTTTAAAGCTCACTCTGCGATCCATTAAATTAACCAAAGACCTTTTAAATGAGGCAAATCAAAGAGCGAGCTAACAATTAATACAGCTCTGAGAATAGCATCCGCTGAGCTGACACAAAACCCCGAGCGCAGTAAAGAGCAGCGATCCACTTTAACACGAGAACTTTGTGCAAGCAAAAAGAACAGCAAGCACACTTGAGTACAGTGGAAAGCGTTATATCGTCTCTGCTGATTAGAGCTACGAAACGTGTGCCGTCGAGTCGCCATCCAATAAGTCCACATGCAGACACAATACAGTGTGTGTGTTGTTTAGGGAAGCTGTTTACACCTTATTTTGATAACAGTATGACACAATAGTTATTGCTGAAATGTGTTTTGATTCTGCTATGTTGTTCATTAATGATTGTCAGCACACACTCACACACACACACACACTTCAGATGTTTCACTGCCATTGCATGTACTGTTACTTGTGTTTAATTGGGCACAAATACTTCCAAAGTGAATGTGAGGTGTTTGAGTCCCCTGCTTAATGTTTAAAGAAACTGCTACGACTGGAAACAATGTACCTCAGACAGAGGGAGGGTAAAGACAAAAGTTGTCAGCAATTCCCAATCATAACAATTACAATCAGTGTAGACATTATGGAAAATTATCCAGAGCTGCAAGAAGCGACAAAGAAAGGTGGATCTGTTCTTTTAATGTTCTGAGAGCTGAAAAAATAATTCTGCTTTATTTTTTATTTTTACTTTCAGCAACCTGATTTTTTTTTTCATTCTTGCAATTTTCTTTTTTTTTTTGGTAGAATGTTGAATGCATGAATTATCCCTTCAGTGCAGAGCGGGTGTGTTTTAATGAGTATTATCTCTCCATGCAAGGTTTATCACATTTTATTCAAATGTAAAAGCAACTGCACTTTTAAAATGGCATCCAGTAATATGTGATATTTCAAAGCCACATCCAACAAAGGCTGCTATTATCTTTCGCTCTCTGTCTCTCTCTGTCTCTCTCTGTCTTTTAGATGGAAGAACTTTGTGGGATTCACAGCAGAAAACAATGGCAGAGTCGACTGAAAGGTCTGCACAGCTGCAGACAGACAAAGTGAATAGATTGGAAAAAGTCACCATGGTCACCTCTGTACCCGAGCCCACTACTCCACTATACAGTTTCATTAAAACTGCGAAAATGCTGTCGCTTTCTGTTTCCCGACATGGTGATGATTGCAGAGTACATGTTACAGGAGTGATCGCGATCTACGTGAAACACCATATCTTCTCACGGCCGAGCATCAGATACAACATGAGGTGCTGCTCTTTCTGCATTATTTCAGACAAAATTCCTATTTGAGGACAATTTTTGGGTGTGAAAATGTGTGCTTTAAGTGTTTAGTCTGTCCACGCATGCTTTCATTATACTGAATCAGATGTCAGTACTGTAGATTCATAGATCTTTCATTACACAGTAAATCTTGCAGCAGTGTAAACTATAATCACAAACATCAGGAGAAGAATTGGGAAATGAACTTGTCAAAAACTAAAGAAAAAATTACAACAAAAGTTGGACGTGTGCTTTTGGAAAGATACACAGAAATCTTCGTAAAGAAGGGTGTAAAGAAGCCGACACCTAACAAATCTAACAGGATGGCATTCAGCAAGCTGATTGGTTGATTCAACTCCTGTCGAGAGGCGGGACAGGAGACAACAAGTCCTCATACCTGAAGAACAGAATAGGTTGTTTGCCAGTGACTCCCAAAACGAATATATAATCATTGGAGAGTACCAGCTGTGTTTTTTCCTAGGATGGACAGAATGACCCACTCTGCCTCTGATTGGTTTGCTATCCTAACCCTAACCAATCATCACTCCTCATGCCTACATGCCATCAAACCAACCAATGAAGGAAATGACTGCTAGTCAGTCAGAGGCAGACTCATTCCATCACCATCCTAGGAAAAAAACAATTCATTGCGGATAAACGCATTGACACGATACGCTTGCAGTTTGGTTATATCATGGCAACAATAATAAACTCGTGGTTAACGCTGCAAAACGGTCGCAGTTTGGGTAACAGCTTCAGGTGGTGAAGCTGCTCGGTTAGGCTTAGGAAAACGTTGTGGTTTGAGTTAAAATAAGCATGTTAGTGCCGTAAGTTCAGTTACATACACAAGTTAACTTATGTTAACGTACATGAAACTATGTTTGATCCGGCCAATCATCTTTTCTTGGAGAGGACAGTTTGGGAAAAAAACATTATAGAAGGCACAAACGTCTCCAAACAACCACTGAGGGCATTCGCTGAGCCTTGGTGTGCAAGACATAATAGAGCATTACATATAATCTCTGTCGCTATCACTGACCTCTGTTTTAGGGTAAAACTGGGACTCAGGGTATCATCTTTAAGAGACAGGCTTCAAGTAAAACCTTGGATGGTAAACAAGCCTTCGAATCCAAACCAGGCAGAAGAGGTTTGAAACCACTGTGTCAGTAATTTCTTTCTCCATAAATTCACACAAATTTGACTGCTTAATGCTGTTTGTTTTGTTTGTTTGTCTCCCCGCCCCCTCCCCTTCTCCACACACGCACACACACACACACACACACACACACACACACGCTGTCTGTGTTACCCCCAGATGGGAAGGAGGGAATCAGCAGGTAACAAAACAGAAGATGATTGATTTTTGACTCCAATTGGTATTTTCTGCAACTTGCTCTGCATTTGTGCCTCTGTTCTCTCTCTACATTTGAAAGGTGGAGTCACGCAACTCGAGAAACGCCAAAAAGCCACAAGTTAGTTCGTTAGTTTGTCCTCCATTTCTGAGAAATTAATCAGCACCTGCTGGGAATCAGGCACACTGACTGACTGTCTGGCACATTACTGCCTTTGTTGTCGCTACATCTGCTCAGATCCATTTTTGTCTCCTTACTTTATGTATTCATATCACCTCTAGATGACAATGTTCTCATTTACAAGCACACACTCACCTTCCTGCTGGTGGCAGTTAAACAACAGAGCTACCTAAAGATCTAAACAACATTTGTGCAAAGACATTCCCCTTTTATTCCCTTCAGTTTTGGGGCTAATCTGCTCTTTATTTAGTCAAAACACCGAATGCGTATTTCACATGACTCGAGCGGAGTGTGAGAAGTGAGAAAATCGTTGTCTTCTCTCTTTCGTGTCATGCAGTTTTGAGATGCATATTTATATTGTGCAAGCTTGTGAAAGACGTGCCTATATGAGGCGAGAAACTCGGGGGTCTTGTACATTGTCAAAATGTGTGCTACAGCAAGTGTGATATTTAAAGTTTCATGAGAAGGGCTCGGGCCTGAATCATATCGCTTGAATATTGGATCAGACAAGCAAAAGAAACAACCACGATGGGAGAAACGGAACAATCGCAATGTGTCAAAATCAACAAGCCCATCCCATAAACGTAATCACTTGCTTAGGGCTCTTATGGGGAACCGATAAACACAACATACCACTTAGAGACTGTTTGAGCAGGCTCAGCGCGTCCTCGGAGTCAGGCTACAGCGGAATCAGTCATTCGAACACGATGCCTATCCACAGATCTCTGCCACCGACATTGCTCTGTCATGCAAAGTGGTGCCAACTTCCATGAAGTATTCAAAATGTGTCAGATTCAGAAGCCTCAACCTGTGAGGTTCAGTCATGTGAAGACTTTCTAAAATGTAAATGAACAGAGGGCTTAAAGGTGGAAAGGACTGCAAAATCATGCAAAGCGCAGTAAAACAAGGATAAATCACCGGTGCCCTTTAGCTTTCAAAATTTAATTAGTGAAAATGCATTTGCATGTTTTTTTTTCTTGTTTTCTGCAGCGCCACTCGAATGAGGAGGCAAATATTCTTTTTTTAATAAACAACATCCATAATGGGCTTGAGCTGAGTGGGCACATTTCAAGTATAGCAGGTTATGCACATGGAAGATTATATAGCAGTTTCATTATGCACCTATATGCCACCAGCACCACCTCTCACACCACCTCCTCTTTGCTCGTCTCCTGTGCACCTCCTCGTATGTGAGCACAGCTCTGAGGGTTCACTGAAGATCACATCTGAAAGAGAAGCCACTGGTGCATACGCTATCGGGCCGTGCCACGTATGTGCAGATGTGGCATTTGGAAAAAAAAAAAAAAAAAAGGCGAGCTTGCGTGTTAAAAAAAGACAAGGTGGGGTTGGGGTTGGGGGGGGCAGCAGTCAAGCGACAAAAGTACGCCAGCGTACCGTGCGCCAACAAAGTGCCTCGTGCCTGCCTGCTGCCTGGTGTGGGGAGGGAGATGCGACCTGTCAGAGAGTGAGGGGGCTGGCTGAATGACTTCACATCACCCTTTCAGCTCCAGCAACTTCCCATTTATATTGTAATGCAAATCCAAGGCCTGTCCCAGATGGTGCTTTTCCAGCATCGTGGGTGCATAGAAATATGATTATTTATCCCAAGCACTTCTAAAGTCTTTAATGCACCCTCCTCCGTCTGTTTCTATCCCCTCCTTTCACTGCCAGCAGTTTAAAATCTGTGCAGTCTGATGTGTCTCTCCCTAATGGTAAAGGAGAGAAAGAATAGACGATAAATTTGGGGAGAATTTGACAAGGGAGTACCTGAGAGATTACAGGAAAGCTGGAGAGAAACAAACCTAAGTGCATAAGTCAAGGAAAGAGGGAGAGAAAAAAAACTCGGGTAGATCATTTTCTTGGCTGAGCATTAGGCTAAGAGGCATGAGCAGTAATTCTCATGACTCAAAAGTGCTTTTAATCACCTCCGCTGAGCAAAATATAGTCCACAAGCCCATATCAGTGCTGAACATCATCTTCCTGAAAGCACATTCAGATTTTTTGCCTGAATAAATTCTCCCAGCTCTGCCAGCGCGGGACATGGAGACTTTTTGTTTGCTGCATATATCAAACGGCTCAGAACAAAAAAAAAAAAAAAAAAAAGGCATCCACATAGAGTCGTCTTATAGATTTCACTGAATTAAAATTCAATGAAGGGCTGGACAGGCAGCAGATATTAAAATGTGTTATTTTCGAGCTGTATTAGTGTTGCAAGCGAAGTTTAACAATAAATAATGGAGCCTCACGGTAAATGATATCACACCTCAGCTGAGAGTTGTGAGCATGCTGCTTTCACAAATATGTTTTTTTTTATCCCACCTAAAGTCATTTTCAAGTCCATTCTCAGGCTGCTGTTTAATGTGACAGCACTTTGTAGTAATTCTTGATGGGATCATCTAAGCGAGGACAGAAGCGTAAACAGCATAGCTCAAGGTTTGCGCGCGAATCCTGAAGGACCGCGAGCGCTGGAATTGGATGTGGATCGTACGTTGCTCTCTCATGCTGTCAGCGTTTCTATACTTTCATCATCACGACGCCTTTGCCGGTCTGCTGCCTGCCACAGAGATATTTAGGCAGCACTTGACACTTCCTACACAGATTGTAATTACATCACAATCTGGTATCAACTCCTCCAACCCCTTTCCTCTCACTGTATCATCTCCACTTGCCTTGACACAAAGTTCGAGCAAAGCAGAGAAGACATTCACTGAATTACAAGGACGACTTCAAGGTGACGGCTAGCAGTACAACAGGATGTCCGCAGGTGGTGCAGCAGCGTGAGGCTACAGCTTTTTTTTGCTCTCTGTGTCTGTACATCTGTATTGTACTGGAGGTGGGCATGTCTCACGCCGGAAGTTGTTAGAAATGTTCTGGTCTGCCTGTAAAGCTGGTCTGATGTTTCTGCGAGCAAAAATGAAAAAAGCTGTTGACACAAATCTGAAAAGCTCTTTTGGCCTTTTGCATGCACCTTGGAGACAGTCCCTAACTTCAGCTCCCCTGTTTCCTGTCCTCAGCGGGTGCAGTCGGAAGCCTAACCTGTGGGACCACAGCATGGCGAGTGTGGGGTCATATTTCCTGAACAGGACGTCAATCAAGTCTGCGTGTCCCGCATGATGCGAAGGAGGCGGGTCAATCCACAGCCGGAAGCGAATGTCCCTCGCCCCGTTCCACACAAGAACAGGAAGGAAAATCTCAGTCTGACTGCGCTGTATCATAAAAATGTTCTCGCTTAGTCGCATCCAGTTGTGCAGATACTTTTAATTTTATGCACCAAGGCTTTCAGATGCTGAAGCATCTGTGGTGACCCCGACATGACGGCGCTGACCAGAGTTTTGTTTTTGGTGCTCAAAGCGTTAAAAATTTGAGAAACTCAACAGTTTTCCTTGTGGCTTTTTGAGCAGAAAGTATCCCCACTGAAAACTGTTCACAGCCAGATCTATAATTATGCTTTACTTCCCAGCAGTATATATGAAGCACTATATTTAGATGACTAAAGCTGTGTGAGTCAGTCAACCATTAGCAGCCCGTTACTCACCGTACAGTACAGCACAGCCCACATGACACCACAGAGATTTTAAGTTTCTGTACATCTGCTTGCAGCTGCCTTATTTCAGTAATATATGCCTTTATTTTTCTCAAGATTTCCAAATAGAGCAAATTAAAGGCAATCTAACTTTGAGCAAATGCAAATGGCTTAATGGAGCTATTCCCTGTAATTGCTCCACTCAGTCAAGCATTCATTAAGTGCCAGAGAGGTTGGCTACTGTACTTTTTATACATGAAGCACAACACATTCTCTTCTCAAACAACTTCCACTTTACTTCAGATTTTCATGTTCGCGTGAGCCATGAAACATACATACATGCAGCCTCTTACGCTTACAGTTTCTGACAGTATAGTGCACCTGACTCTCATTTTCACCACTGATCTGCCACTCACTGTTTTAACTTTGCAGCTCAGCTCGGACTGTGAATAGCAGGTATTTTGACCCTTGGTGGTACTGCAATCATAGAGCAATCCCCCCATGGTTGAAATGCACTACGATATGCCCCGGCATTCACAAAGAGCGGGGAAAAATGAAGGCAAACTGACGGTCTCAAATCCATTTCAGCCCCTTTTCACATACCTGACCACAATACAAACCGCAGAACAAATCACTGTGCTTCACCTGAAATCATGAGCTCTCTTGCCGATTATGCTTTTTGTTGTTTTTTTTTTTTTTTAATTCTAAAACAATTGCTTGTTTTCCGCAAGAGGCAAGACGAAAACAAACATCTTTATTCAACGATCTGGCCATCAAGAGATTATTGTTTCTGTCGTGTCTGGCCTGTTGTCATTGCGCATCACTCTCCAAACGGTTTACCTGCACACACAAAGAGCAGCAGTTGGCCATAAGCCTGGATGGTCCCCATAGCTTCACGTTGTTCGCCATCTGTGCTCAAGGCAAAACCTCGCTACAGCCATTCCAGAGAGGGGCCGATGAAAGGGATGAGCCTGGGAGGTTGATGCAGCGGCTACTCTGCAGCGGACATTCAGACAGAGGAATGAAGTTTTAAAACGGGCAAAGGTATTGAAGTGTGTTTGGGCGACCCGTCCTCATTCCCAGAGCATGAAATGCCGATGCTTTGTCACGGCCCTTGGCGTTTCATACAGACGCATGAGGTATCCTTGAGCACCTGTAGGGTTTAGGGTTAAAATCCTGGCCTCCTCCGTGAAAGCTGTGTGTTTTTTCCCTTCATCCATCCATCCATCCTTCCCACCTTCCTTCATTTTCAGACTTTCTTGCTCTTTACACTACATTGCGTAGCTCTGAGCGTTTCATATTACAGCGGATGAGTTTACAGTGGAGTGATGCTTTCTTTTTTCAATGATACCAGAGGCAGTTTTACCTCCCAAAAAATTAACGGTAATCTTTTTAAAAAAAATTGACCAAAAAGAAAAGCAGGCTTCTCATTTTGAGCCAATAGCTGTGGATTTTGTCAGTTGGGGTTGGTTGAAAGCTCAGTTTCTGTTGACTTCTTAATGTTTTTCTTAAATGAGGAGCCTGTGAAAGGGTCTAAGCCACGTAGTAAGTGCTTTTTTTTTTTTTAATAAATCTACATGTTTTAATCATTGCCTGAGCCTGCAGCTTTAATGATTCCACTGTATGAATCCATCAAATGTGGAGGCTCACAATGAAGGCAAGCATGGAATGACGATTTTATCCGTTGACCATTTCGATAAAGTTTATTCAAACAAGACAACCTAATTAAAAAAAGAGAAAGCTACTTTGAACAGAAATTACAAAGAAAAAAAGGAGTATGGAGCCACAGCTGGGAAACGCAGACAACACTGTGTGTTCTGAGGGAAATTCAGTTTTATATCGCAGCACAACATGTAAAACACCTCTCCAGTAATATTAAAGGCTCACTGTAGTTAAATAATAATGGATCTTTGTGGGAATCGATGTGGGAAATTGGACCATGGAGCTGTTCAAACTGCAAGACAGCCAAACATTAGCTCTGAAATGCCAGAAATCCAGTCCTCAAAATCCAGCTTTCGCGACAACCCCATAACCCATCCGACAGAAATTCATGTCACTTGAAGATATGATAGCTACATGCATGGTGCAATGCTAAAAGACTGAGGTCTTACACGCCCTCTGCGCTTCAAAGCTTAATGTAGAACAACATATTTGGACAAGCAACACAGCGGCTTTCACGAAAGAAGAGGGCTTGAGGATGAGGAGGAGCGGACATGTTCAGCAGCAACTCCCAATTTTGGCTGGAGTTGCTGGAGGCTAAACTTCCTTAGTTGTTTGTTGTTATTTTAGCATGTGACCGTAATTTAATCAGCTGCTGGCCTTCCCCTTAATTTTGAAAATAATGCTGGGCACCGTACAGCAAGCAGTGAGCTAGTTAGCCTGGCATGCTAATGCTAAGCAGACCTGCTCTTTAATAAAAGTAAGTCAGAAATACTGACAGCTTGAGAGGCAGCCTGAAGCTGCTGCCGAACAACTAAATCAAGATACCAAAGATAATAATAATCCCCAAACACAACAAAAACAAACCGTAATCTATAGTATCTGGACACCTGCAGCTTTTGACCACACTTGTCTCATTATTTTTGGAAGGCCGGTCTCCCAAAGCCGGAGCACAGCGAGCTGGTGGTGTGCCCCCTCAACAACAGGAAGTGCAGCATCGCCATCTGTAGGCCAGAGCATCGACGGCACCCTCCAGAGCCGGAACAACAGCTGCCTTTTACACAGTGCCTGCTCACATGTGGACACACATCGTGCCCACAAACATCACTTTCAGAATCAATTACTCACACACCGCAGGTCACAGAACAGTTCATTACTGTTCAATTACCAGTGAATGTTCAATAGCGCGCCCATTACAGGGGAAAAGTTTCAACCTCGCTGCCAAGACGGCACGAGAACGAGTATGACATTTTAATGATACTATTAGGGATGAGCAAGAGAAGAGTACAAACAAATGAATTAAAGCAGATTATGATGAGCGATGGGAAATAAAATGGGGGAGAAAAAAAAGAGGGGGCGCACAAGTTTTGCAATCAGTGTAACTAAAGATGAAGCTGGCTTCTAACTGTATTGATCAACTGTATCCATTAACCTGACTCGCCATTTATCTCACTGAGATCCATAATATTATTATAATCGCTGTTAATGCCGTTGTACAGACACCATCTTTTAAAACTGCAGAATGAATGGAGAGAGTGCATGCTCTCCTGCATTGATTCACACAGGTTGTTCAGCTCTGCGTCCCCTTCGGTTGCGACTCACTCGAGAGACAATCTGCAGCCGTTAATGTCTCTTCTATAGCTAATTAGGTCACACTTGACACACCTTCCCACATCTTTCTTCCTGGCAATTATTCCGGCAGAACACGCCTCTGATAAACAGAAAGTTGACTCTTCCACCTCTTCCACATTTGGATTGATGGTTTCTTTTCTCCACTTTCTGTAGATTTCTTTTTTTTATTCCATTCCTCAAACTCCCAAAACAGCCTGGCTCCCAAGTGGAACACCACAGCACTTGCTTTAGGTTTCATCAGATGAAATTTGACGAGGTGGCAGGAACATGAAAGAAAGGACCGAAATGACAAAAAGCACTTCCGAGCAGAGCGATCACTGGTTGATTAGGTAACATCCATGCAAATGTTCTACAACATTTTGAACTCTCGCAGTGTTTTTTACAGAAACACAGAACAGTTGATCAATGAGTGTTTACTCAGCCTCAACAAAGAATTCAAACCAAAAATTCTCCCCCGCTTTTCCTGAGAGTTGCACTTGATGTTTTCGCAACATATTCGGCCTTTTTATGTTTGTTTGTTGCTTTTTATGTTTTGCCAGTCAACACATGGACTCAAAGCATCTCGGGCTGGCAGCGAAAAGGTTTTTTTGGAGGAAATCACACATTTTCTTCAAAAGGTGTATCTGTTTAATCGAAAAACATACTGTACAATGTGGCTATGAAGAGCGAAAGCGCTGCTACAACAGTGTAAAAAATGCTCAGCTTCGAGAAAAGTCCTGCATTTGAAATCCCACTTCCAGAAGCAATGACAACGAAATGTACTCAAAGCATCAAAAAGTGCTTATTCTGTAGAAGAATAGCAACTGTAACTGATGCATCATTGCATAAGCATAATGTTTTTATGCTGTAGCTGGTCGAGGTGCAGTAGAGCTAATTTGAACTACTTCATCCACACTTAGTTAATTTAATCCGATGGTTTCCAACCAGCGGGGTCAGGCCCCTCCGAAGGGTCACAACATAAATCCAACAGTTGCACAGACGAATTCTAAAAGGTTTAAAGGAAAAATCACTCTTTGGTAAAATCGTTAACAATACGAAACACATGACAATAGACAAAGATGCATCGTCACTCTCCTGCGTTTCACTGATACACAAATGTCTCATATACATCACATTTCAAAAGGCCCCATTTTTCCAGTGACCTGGCGGCTGAGATGATATATCATCTATCGGATGTCAGCAGTGTGCTCTTCCATCATATGGATGGACACAAAGGCTTCACCACCAACCTGAAAGGATCCATTCATTCTTTTGTCATGTTTGACAAAAGGAGCTCTAATAATAAAGAGAAAACCTTGGGATGCACTAAATAATAACCTGTAATCAGTCAGTCTGTCGTTACAGGAAAACAATTATATAGACCTGAAAATAATTACTAATGTGTGAACCACAGGGAAGACATTAAAGGGTCAGTTCACCTATATCACACAAAAAAACCCCACAGTGTTTTTCCCCACTTCCACTACCAGCCGAGTAGTTTCAAGATATCCTCTGCTGAGACTTCTGCCATCACTCCAATATGTGGAGGTGGTTGAGATTTGCTTTGTGGCGCTGGAAGGATCACAAAATGACATTTGGAAAACTCAACAGCAATTTGTCTTTTGCAGAAGCGTTGTCCCGCTCACTCTGGACAATCTGCAGACGTCTCCGCGGACAGCCGTCACTTGAACCATTTAGCCGGTTGAAAATAGTCCCAATGAAAGCTGTTGACAGCGAGGCATCTGATACAGAGGGTGAGAAATCCTTTAACACTGAGGGTGACGAGGGGGCGAAGCAGCACACATTCACATAAAAACACAGAAGATGAATTATTTAGTTAAAGTTAGAGTTTACATAAAAGTGCCACTGTGTGCACATACATTAGCCAGTTCATCCCGCTGCTGTAAATACTTACTAATGCACCAAATGTGTATTAATCCACGGCTGAAAATAGTCCCCAACAAATTCACATTTTACTCCTGTTTGAGTAACGTTAACTAAAAACTACAGTGCCCAGCTGTTGTAGGAAACAGTTTTGCCTTTTTTAACACTAAAACTTTATGCTTGTGGCTCATTTTCACTGATTTACATCTGCTGCAGGACTGAACGGGGTTGGAGCCACAGACCGATGAGAAAATCATAAAGTTTTTAACATTTTTTATCACTGAAGACAGACATATACCCAGTCTGCTCCTGAATCATTACTGACTCATCAGAAGTGGTTAAATGTTCCCATCTTTTATCTCGCAGTATACAGCTATTTGTCACAGCAGAAATAATTCAAACAGGTTTACTTGCTAGAAGCTCGTTCATTAAAAACACTCTGCAAACAGTAAAATAATGCGTGTAAAAACAATCATATTTCAGAGAACTTTAAAAAAGCAACAACAACAGCACAGGAACATGAATATATTATGAGACTGAACGCCATAAATCAAGCTGCAGACAATGAAAATGTCAAAATGTTGAATTATTTCAGAGAGCGCTGCATGTTTGATCGCGCCTTTGAATCTTCGATGAAAGCGCGCTTCCTCCTTCAGACGCTCCCTGCGGAGTGTGGCCTCGCACTGAAAAATAAAGACAGAAAGAGCGACAAGAGAAAGTTGGCTGGCGAGCACCGGCTCCCCCGGCGTCTCTTCCAGCGCGCAGCCAAGATGGCCATATTGTGTCTCTGAACAAATCGAACGGTTGGCGCTGTGACAAGCCGGCCTCTGTGGTGCTCAGATTCACCGAGTCAGCGCGACTGTGCTCCTTCATTCCCAGGTCACCGCATGCAGCAGCCAGCGGGGAGCCTCCGTCGTGTTTACTCAACTGCTGGATGGCAACTGTGTCATTAGTCTTTTGGCTGCGACCTGAAAAAAAAAACAAAACAAGGCGCATTGATTGCTTTGTGCTAAGTTTGTAAAATAAATGCAGCCCATCTTTAGCTCTTTCCAATTCATTAAGCTACATTGTGACTAAAGATTCCTGCTGGGCTGAGACTGATTCTTATTTATAACGCTTAAAGAATGGACATTTAACCACCGGCTCAAGGGTTTTACTGAACAGATCAATCTCTCTCTGTGGCTCCACAGCACACACACACAGTATAGATACAGCATAGATACAGTCGTGACTTACACTTACCGAAATTATTTCACAATGAACCGTTTTACTCAGGCAGCTACTATTTCTGATGACAGATTGATCATCTGGTCTGTAACACGTCAGCAGACAGTGGAAAATATCACAACTTCTAAAAAGGGAAAGTCGCTTTTGTCAAGACTCCAAATATTCTAAATAATAAGACTTTCAATTTATGTAAAACAGATCCTCACATTTAAGAACCCAAAAATATTTTAGCGCTTAGCCCAAACCTCCTAATCCTCTGTCTACATAATCATCTGTCATTCATCTGCACCTTCCAAACCCATTTAAATCCACCAGTATTATGATGTCATGATGCTCTGGTTAAAGTTTAGCTAACATAATCACATAATTAAGGCTAGAAAATCATTGTGGTTTTTTCATAAAATGACTATTTCTGTTGACCTTCATCATCATGGTCACAATAATAAGGTAGGCAGGAAACAGGAAGCAAACAGTGGTCTCTCTGCAGACTCTGCAGCCCTTTAATAACGTCACCTGACCTCCACCTTGTGCTCGTTATTCCTTCAGTGCTGGTTTTGAGCATTTGCTGACGCAACTGACATTGTTGTTTTTTCCTCGGCGGGACAGTTCCAACAAAAAGGAGGAACAAAAACATCAGAGGGCTCCGAGTGATGTAATCCATCACGGCAGCAGACAGTTCAGCCTCACCCTGAACCAGCAGCTCTCTGACAGCTTGTGAACAAAACGTCAACATTATAAACTTTTACATCAAGTATTTACAGGACTGGGGTGTTGGACTGTATTACACTGTAGACAGGTTAATACTGCTGTGGTATATCCTGTAGTGAAGAAATATAAGTTGCACACTTACAGAAAGAAGCCCACACTGTGACAGACATGCACTATATACTGTAGATATGCCCACATAAAGCTGGAATCTCAAAGGAATCCAGAAACCTTTTTGCTTGTGAAACCGAAATGGCTGCTCTCTCCGAGGCCATGAATGTCTCGTTTTTACGACAGCACTGTAAAAAGGCACATCTTTGTGACGCACACCTACACAAACACACACACACACACAAAGGCCTGACAGGCTCAGGCGCACACATCCATTACTGACTTCCCCACAATAGCCCTTTACAGGCAAATAAAGGGAATTAGTGTAAGAGCTGTAAAACCTGTCACACCTCCCGTTATATGTGTCAGACAGTCAAACTCCGAGTAGAAAGAGAGGGAACGTGCTTAATGGGAGATAAGAGAATCGATAAAGGAAAGAGAGAAAGTGAAAAGATTAGCCACGTGTCTGCTGTGTACTCGCTGGGATGCAAGCGGGCTAATTGCTCTGAGACCAACACGAGGCACTGGGATGTTGAGCGTCAGCAGCTCTGATCGATTGTTAGAAGTTCTGGTGATGTGCCGTATGTGTGTGTTTGTGTGTGTGTGTGTGTGTGTGTGTGTGTGAAGAGGGGGGGGTTACACATGTAGCCTACAGGGATAAGCCGACTGATCAGATGAGCAGCAGATATTCACAGCGTGAAGCAATATGGATCCTTCACAGAAGAAGAAGAAGCAATAACTGGATGTGAAATTCCACTGCGAAGAAAAGGCCTGCATTCGAAATCTCACTGGTTCACTGATTCCGTTCCTTCTGTTTTCCGTCAGCAAAACACGCTTAAATATGCTTCGATCAACATTTTCATACTGATATATTTATGGATCAAACGTGCGTTTATACTGACGAATCCAACAGACAGAGAATTGTCTGACTGCAGTTCCCCTCAGACAGCCAAAGCTTTTGAGCTGCTTTCGGCACATTTGTTCTGGCTTCCTGGCCCACGACAGCTCTCGCTGCTCTCATCAGAGCTGTTTTTATCATTCCAGACAAACAAACATGGGGGGCACCAGAGGAGGCAGATTGCCCCCTCAGTCCACCAGTGCAGGCACATGCGTAATGTTTCGGTGTTTGCAAGTGCTTTCTTATTCCATTCTTATTCGTTTCAAATGTGGACAATTACTTAAGGGATAGGTCATATCTTCTTGACAATACGAGCTACTAACTGGTAATGAAATTGCTGCATGCACTGATCAGTTAATAGCTCCTTTGGGATGGATGGGACCAGTTGAAAAAGTTTACACAGCACAAAAGTGTCAACCAGCTGAAACAGCAGACATCATCGCTAGCACAGTTTGCTTCTGCTCTCAGAGATCTTTGCACATCTTGAAAGTGTTTGGCTTAATAATACTCTGCATTTCTGTGTGAGGAGCTGCCGGCTCATAGTGGTGACTGAGCTCATGTCCGCGAATTAACGTCTCCAGCAATGAGTAACCCAACGACTTTGTGTAAAAATATTCCCTTAAATCCATTATAAAAAAATCGAGCAACGTCTCCTGCAAGAGTCATTTTTCTAAACATGATCTTCAGAAATAGCAAAAGTTTATTCATATCATATTCTAATGTGCTTTATGACCGATTCTATCGTTCTATTTCTATTTCAGTCCTTGTAAACACTCCACTGTCACTTTCTAACAATTCTACTGCAATTCTAAGTACTACTTATATAAATTAATCACATAATGATTATAGATTATAAATACTGCTGACAGTATAACACAATAATTCAGACAATCAAGATATTTTTTCTTTTAATCTTGTTTTAATAGAGATCATTCTCTTTCAATCCATTGTAAAATAGCAATTAAAAACTTTTTTTTTTAAATTCAGATATTTACATATAAACAAGTGGCTGTGCAAAATTTACAAGATCTTGGCAAGAAAGCATCACATATTTGTCTCACTTCTCATACATCTACTGTATATATGAGAATGAAGACAAATTTTCCCAATTAAAAGTCGTCGATTGATAAATCTACAAATAGCAAACCGAAGTATGTACAGTCATAAAATTTGCCAATAAACATTCTTTCATAAAATGACAAAAGGTAGAAAGATCAAAATTAGTATGTGCACTAAAAATATAAAAAGTTATAAAGTGGGTGTGTTCATCTGATCGAGTCGTTTTAGAAAACTGATCTGTCAAAGTGCCGTCCTCGCTCCGCATTTCACGCCCATGTTTACCCAACATAACCCCCGTCATTCATAAATATAAAAATGTGGACATACAACTTACTGAAAAATGTTTGATTCACTTAAGTGACTGCAATCAATAACATTGATGGGATTCAGTTCTCCAAACTCCATTTTTTAAAATTCACATTGTAGCACACGGGCTACAGACGCCGGATCCTTTGCATTATTAACAACCACTTCCTTTTCCAAACACTGCTTTTGATTTCTTTCAAGTAACTGGCAGTAAAACGTAGCCACCTCTGACCATTTCTTTTTCAATGGTACAAAAAGCAAAGACTAAAATGGGCTTAAGAGGGCAATTCATCACATTGAACATCCTGCCCAAAGATATTTTTGCCAAAAAGCAGTTGTTTGAAAAGTCTGTAGCACTTTGGGGGACATTTATGACAGGCAGGAAAATGACTTGAAAGCTCTGCTTCGTGGTAACTTTAACAAAAAAAACAAAAAACAAAACACAGAGCCAAATCTACCTTATTGTTTTTAGAATGTAAACATTTCATTATTCCTTTTTTAAAATAATTTTTTTATTATTATTATGAGCAATGATAAATTGGCAAACTATTACTCTGGAGAGGATGTTCGCTGTGACAGAAGGTTCACTTCTGTTAGCTGAATTTTACATTGCCACTGAAGGCATGAATGAAAACTGCTGACTGCTTGAGAGCTGGAGGGGGAGACCACGGTGTGCTTTGGAAATGATCGATAAGTGTATCCCGTCTGAACCTTAAATGTGCTACAATCTGAATAAAAAGTGGAATTACGCTTTCAACCACAGTGTCAGGAACTCTCACAGTCAAAACCCTAAAGTGGCGAGAGTTCAAATACCAACAAGACATATAAATAATCATTTTTGTTTCCAATCAAGCAAAGACCAACAAAGAAAGAGTACAACAAAACAACAACGCACGCATCCTGCAGACGTGCAGAGAGTTGTTGGATAGACGACGTTACTGGAGCTGATCAACACATTCTATTCCATATGGCTTAATTTGGTAAGAAGGCAATTCAGCAGATGACAAGACTGGTCAAGATTAGTCTCTGTAAAACAATCCACAGGCATTAAAATGGTGATAAAATATAGTATAAATGTGTGATAAATTTCAATCTCTGTTAAGAACTTAAATAAAACAGAGCATATGCGTTTACATGGTCGAGAAAATTAGCAATACTGCAGTTTTGTAAAATCAGGCTGAAGCACCTGAATGTTGCACGTTAATCTAAAATGGAACCACTTCGCAGAGATTCCCTGCTACCACGCAGATGTCAGTGAAATGACCCTGACAGCGTTTCCAGATCTGAAGTGTTCAGTTCAGTTAAAGACATTTTTCCTTGTGCGCAGCATGAGGCAGTGCATGAGTGAAGTGTGGCTGGGTGAAACCGGTCTCTAAAGAGCAAACCGAGCTGAGAGGCACGCCGAAATCAGGGCCGAGTTCCAATATTTGCTTCACCTCTTTGCTGCAAATACAAAAAGGCCTGTGCTTGAAGAGGCTTTCAAAAGCTGACGTCCTTTCAGCGTTCCAGATCATTTTTCCCCCACAGTCAGACGTCTCATCATTCAGCTGTGGCTGATCAAAGGAAGTACCGGCAGAAAGGGTCTGAGCAGACGGTCAACTCTGCTTCCTGAACGCCGCTGAGTGAAACTAGTCATTTTAATGCGGGTGCTATTTGAGGAAGCCTTTATAGAGCAGTTGTGAGTGACTGGTCCCTTGTTCGTTCTCCAGGCAGAAGAGCAGGTCCCTGAGGTTGACTCTGGTGATGCGCTGTCGCATAAACTGTCTGGAGCCTGCTCCCCCAGAGCCTCCAGGCTGGGAGGGGCCTGACCCCGAGCCCTGGAGTGTAAAACGGAGCAGACGCAACACAGATACTTAGTCTTGTAATGACCTTTGCTTTGCACATTTGAAATCATTAAAAAAAAAGCGCAACCCATCTGTGGCAAATGGATCCGTATCCCTCACCTCTGCACTGGCGCCCCTCACAGGAGAGTCCGTTTTCCTTTTTTTTCTCGGGCCGATTGCCGCCAGCGCCGTTAGGTTGGCTTCTCTCTGTCTGATCTGAGCCAGCTCCTGCTGCTGCATCTGGAATACAAGCGGCGACAGGTGGATTAGTCTCACAGACAAACTCGTCCGAGGCCTCACAAAGAGTGCAACCATACAGCACACTTACCTCTTTGGCCTTCTGTTTAAGTCTGAGCTGCTCTGGGTCCTCTTGCCGTGACCGAGACTGCATTAAGGTAGAGGGCATTTTAATATTTCAAGATGGATATGTTCCATTTATTCATTCACTCACTCACACAGTTAGCAGATCTGTTCTCTCACGACAGTTAGTGGAGGAAATGTATACTAATGACGCTGAGCCAAGATCACTCACTTGCCTTGTCTATGCAATTAAGTCAGTATACGCAGGTTTCTTCCTGCCAGTGATATGTGTCCTTGTTTATATAATGTTACCTTGGCAGCCTTCAAGAGAATCTCTCTCTCCTGCTCTTCCTTCCTTTGCTTCTCCATCTGATCCAGCTGCTCGAAGAATTTAAGCTGTGCTCGAACATCGCCGACCTGCTCATACCGCTCATCCTCCTGAAGGTTGCATGAAGTACGACGTCGCAGGAAAGGACAGAAAGGTGCAACAGGGGGATTTAGAACAGAGTGAATGGCAATGGGTCTCACCAGTTCTCAGATTACTGCAAATAATCGTCACCTTGAAGGTTATGTTCTTCTGCTGTGCCACTTGGGAGACCTTTTCCAGCAGGTTTTGTAGCCGCTGCTGTGTCGCATGGGAAATGTAGTTGATCACATCTGCGCCCAACTCGCTGATGCCAAACTTCTTACCTGTCACAGCAGGAGGAGTGTGAGTAAAGATTTAGACAGTGAGTGAGACAGTGTACGCTGTACGCTTTCTCTTAAGTTCATGTGTCTCACCGATCTCGAGAGCTCTCCGGGTGAGTAAAGAGGTGGAGAGGAAGGTCTCATCCTTACAGGAACGAGTCACGGTGCCAACAAGCTCAGAGTTGGTTGCTAAGATACGGGCGCTCTCCTCTGACAAGTTGACTCCAGCCATGGAGGCCACATCGTTGATATCATCGTCATCCCTGGATGAAACAGAAAGAGCGAATAAGACTAAGATCACTTTTGCACATTTAAACAAAACAATCAGATTTTTTTCATTTAGCTGCAGTCATCTCTTAAAGTGTTAAAAATGTAAATAGTGAGATGATTCAGCATGAACCCTAATCACTGCGGCTGAACAAAAGAAAAAAAAAACAAAAAACATTAGGGAGCCCTGCTAAAAGTCAATGATTTAAGTCATCCGTCAGGAAGACCCCATCAGTCGACTCTCTGCACTTTTGTTGTTTTTAGCTACAGGAATTAGAGCATGGGAGGCTGTAAACTTCGAAACCTGAGTCTCAAAATGACAGCAAACCACAAAACTGACTGTGATGAAGCGGGGAAGGGTGACAGAAACAGAGGGCTGCTGCTCAGATGCTCTCTGCTCTGCTGATGTGTTTTTATAAGTGAATTATGAGCAGGACGCACACTTTTACTGACTCTGGCTGTGTGGAAAGCTGACAGTTTCCCATCACAGATGACAAAGAAAGGAACTAAAATGTCTTACAGGTGAAACATGAGACTCATGTAGGCTGATAAATGTTTAGTGTGGCACTGGAGTGAAAAAAAGGGTGCAGGGTGCAGCCCTTAACTGCAAAGTAAGAATATTATGTGTAAAGAAAAATACTGTCTTTGGCGCCCCCCAGTGGCAATGTCAAAAAGACACTATGGCAGACCCACGGACATTATTGAACATTGGTCAGTGCTTTCACGAATGTGATGCATGCAAGAAAAAGAAAAACTGTGCCAATATAAGTCTCACCTTCCTCCAAACAAAAATTTTATGCCATCAGAATAACTTGAAAGCTTGGTTATATATCTCTTCTTCCCCACCTTTCAGTTCCTAAAGAACAAAATCTCCAGAACATCAATCATCTAGTAACAACCCCCCCTTATATCCAAACATATATTCAGCGTTTTCATTTAAATAATTGTTGATTTTTTGAGGCAACTAAGGAACAGCAACTTGATCCCACAGTCATACATGCTGAGGCAGAACAGGAATCAATGGGCCCTTCAGTTGTATTACTATTTTATGTTCACGAATTTGTCTCACCTCATAAACCTGTTTATTAGTTACACTTGTACAGTCTAATGCAATCTGGTACAACGGCCCTGTAATAAATCCTATCTGCTGCTGTCTGTAAGGCAAATTGCCCCATTGGTGACATTAAAGCTTTACTCAATCTTTGTAAGTGTAGAAAATTATTTTTGTTTATACTGTGTCAGAATAGGTGTAACTACCATGATATATTACCCAGTTGAGCTAATGAGGCCATGAATTAAGATAATTACGGTATTAATTAGCAAAAGTGTCTGTGTTAACCGACTTATCATTAAAAAACACAAGGGTGGTAAAATATGAACAGAAACTATGACAAATAAAGTCTACACGCTGAAATCTCCCAAAGGCAGACTTTTCAAGTACACTGTTCCTAAACAGACCCATTTATATCACATAATGGCAACTTCTGTAGTTAGAATAACCAAAACATGTGTCTCAACATCGGTGAAGCAATATTACACTAAAAAATGCCCGAGAGCAAATGAAAGCAGGATTTGTCTTCATGTTTAGTCTTCCACAGTCTGTTGTGGCTGAATCCTGTCTTCCATGTTCTAATGTCACTGCATTCTGCATGGTGCATAATGAATCTGTTTGCAGATGCATAAACACATTTTCACCATTTCTGCATGATTTTCTATATCTTTTGGCCCCATGTGAATATGAAGGTGAAAGCACACTGCATGACCTCTATTACAAGAAAATTAGTTTTTCCACATCATGAAAATTTAAGCAGCAATGGCCAACAAAATGTAATACAGTCGTCCACTATGTGGCGGCTTTTGCGCTCTAAAGGTTGCAGTTTTCCTCTGTGTATTGTTGCTGAAATGTAGGGTTAAAAAATGAATCTAAAATTGTGCTGATTAAATTGGTGTTCCACTAGTTAATCAATTAATCCTACCAGCTCTAAAATACATGCAACTTTTTTTTATATAAATATAGCTGCCAAAGATTATCATCATCGATTTGTTGGGTCTATGTTATGATGCACAGCAACGTCTCCTAAGGTGGGGACACTCGACCAGCCAGTGTCTCACCTTGTGTAGCTCAGCTGTTGAATTACAGGAAATGATGAATAAAGATGATAAAGCTATTTTAAAGCTAATGTTTGATGAAGCTAACGCCCCAGATAAAATCTGATCCATCACAAAACAGACTAAAAACAGACAGAAGGTGTTTCTGTCCATTATGCTTGCTTTTAAATTAACTTGAAATCACGCATTCGTCCATCAAAACAGACACAAAACTGCCAGAGATGGCAGATTTAGATTAACTAATTAGCTGAAATTAGGTCAGAGAGACACTAGAGTAGAACTTAATGTTATGGAGTTTCATGTCATTGATCAGAGACGATCCAAAGTGAATCCTTTACTTCTTCACAGCAGAAACTTAAGCAGTATCTGATCAAATATATAACATCCCACTTTTATTCTCAGTGCATGGCTGCATCCCCAATGCCCATATATTTAATCAATCGTTTTTATTGTAGTGGCCTTGTCTGTACTTGCCTTGCCAAGTTGTCTGAAAGAGCATTGTACAAGAAGACGAGGAATAAATTTTGCTTTTCTATTAAAATGCTGGGAATAATAAAATTTTGATTTTTAGCAGATTAATAATGGATTAATCAAAGCAATACTTGACGCATTAATCGATTATTAAAAAAGTTGCTAGTTGTAGCCCTCAAAAGGTTTTTGAAAATGTAAAATATTGAAACTAGAACCTCTAAGACTCCCTGAATGCTGACTATTTGGAGACCGGTGTTTGAGGGACACTGATATTTATCTGAATGTTTCACAAACCTGAAAGTTCCCCCTCCTGCTTCCTTCAGCTTGATCTTCTGAGCAGCAGTGAGAGGAGCCTGACTGACTACTTGCACTCCTTTGGCCACTGGAGCCAACGTCTGCTTCACTGCCGAAACATTTATGGAGACACACAGACACAGACGCAAAGTCAGATTTTTGCTGCTAATTGAGAAAAATGCATTGCAGATTGTTCGTTTAAAACATGCCCGTTTGATGTGAACGTAATTTCTGATTCTAATTTTTTTTAGAATCAAAGTGGGCACCTTTATAGATATTTAGTATCCTGCATTTACAGACAATTTCCACAAGATGGCAGCACTTCCACAGTGCACATTAGAAATGACTGGTCAACCAAAGAGAGAAAGACTCAAGGTATCAATGGTTTTCAGTGACTTTGTACAATGCATTTGTTCAGCCTCTGAGTCTGTCAACAGATGCCCACTGAACACAGCATGATGTACCAAATAAAGAAAATAACAAAATACATTCAGAGCGCTAGTACTGTAGTATTTTACATACCTACTGACAAATGCAACTACAACTGCATCTTCAGTTATGCAACAAATAAAAGCACAAGTTTCGGTGAATACACACCTGTCTGAAGCTGTCTGACCACCTGCGGCTGGCCCACAATGATGCGACTATGAGACTGTCCTCTGAGTGTTACCATGGGAGACTGAGCCAGCGTCACCTGGGGCCTTGCCATTGTCCCCTGTTGCTGGGGCACAATCTGTGCACATTCAGCGACAAAGAATCATAATAAGAGCACGGGCAAGAATAGAAGTATTAACTCTGACATGCAAGGTTTCCACTTTTATGTGCATCTGAATTCAGCCAGCAGCAAAATTACCAGTCCGGGTTTACTGTGCGGCGTCTGAGTGAGGCTGATGACTGTGGTTTTGGTCACGGCAGTGCTGGTGGCCGTGGTGGCGGCGGTGGAGAGAGAAGGTCGCAGCACCACAGCGGTGAGGGCCGTGGAGGCTGCTGCTGTTGGAGTGCTGGCCTGTGGCAGCAGGCTCTGCTGGATGAAGGCCTCTGAGTCTGGGGTCATCTGACGCAGTGCTGGGAGACTTCTCTGTGGAGGACAGAGAGAGTGACCATGTGGTCATTTTAATAAAATCACTGACTCCTCTCCACGCAGCAAACATTTGGTTATTGTAAAGTAAAAGTAGCAGCACTTACGTATGAATGGTGCGGCTTCTATTACATTCTTTACCGAAAACTAAAAGAAGTGCCAAGAGTTTATTGGGTTCGTTTTTTTTCTCTTTACGATTGGCAACACACTTTCTCAATACTGAGGAAGCACAACAGAGGTCAATGTGAACCAAACTGTGGATCTCTTTTCATTGCTATGACACAAAATGCATTCAATGACCACATCTTTCAAAATTCATGAGTTCTGTTCTGTCTTGTATGTGACATACTACTGTAAAAAGGCTGCAATCTGCTCCATCTGCATCTAAAAACAAGTAAGAAAAATGCATAAATGCCGAATTGGGGGACACAACATTTAGCACGTAGTATCATTTTTGTTTACAGCCCATCCCAGGATGGAGTCGCTTTCATTCCACCTTCCCTCAACCCCACAGAAGAATTATTTTCCACATGAAGGTGCAAAGTTTATGACCACCACATCAGATGCCCCTCTTGGATGCAATGAAATGCTGGTTGTTTGGACACGTCTGCAGAAGATTGCCAGTGATGGATCAGGCAACAAAAAGAGTCTCTCCCTGGTATGTTGTAAGAGAGGGTATTAGGTGTGATGTATGTATGATGAATTCAGAAGACAGACAGGATTCACTAGCACTGTTGTACTTCTCTATCTGTAGTAGGGGTGTAACAGTGCACGTCCCAGTACACAACATTCAGTTCAGTATGCGACTCCCTCGGTTCAGGAAGCCCTGTGACCCAAACAATTACTGGCAAAATAATGTATTTATATCTCCTGCTTGTGTTCACACAACAAAAATACTTGAGTCTGAGTGTGTCAATTAGTGGAACAAGACAAGAACAGAGTGAAAGGTTAAGTTCTTCTTGCCACAGGGTTCAAGGAGCCTATCACAGCAGATTCGGACCGTGCCAAAGTAACCAATTCTCCAGGATAACCGCATACCACAGAGCCTTCACATGTGTTCACATTGTTTCTGTGCTGTATAAATGAGCATAAGCTGAAGTTGTTCAGGAATGATCAACTTCACCAGCAGTGGCGCTCGCCACTGATGGATGGATGTCCAGGGCTACACTGAGCTACTACATCACTCCAGAGTGGGAAATGAAAGTCCAGTCCTGCAAACTCACCCCGTTTATTAACGGCATACAAGCTACGTCTGGCAGAGGAACTAAAGGAAGTAGTATCAGAGTGAATTATTTCTTTTGTACTGAGTATATAGTTCAGAGTTTTCAGACTGAGCATAAATGACATTTGAGTTATTGATCTTTGTATTGACAATATGCCAGTATTTGAGCTCCTTAACTGTTTCATTGAAAATTAAGATCAATGGGCCACTGCTGAATGTTTGAATGCTAAACATTTTCTAAAATAAATGACAACAATCTTATTTTCTTTGCATTCTGTGCTTGTTTTCCCTTCTGTACTTAAAATCTAAATTTGAATTTTGTCTTTAATTGTACCCCTAATCTGTAGCTATCTATAGATTATGAGTCTGTATAGTGATGAATAAGTAGCTTTGTATTGCATCGCTGTCATTAGTATTATTTTGTGCACTGAAAATCACTAAATCCAAACATGATTAAAAGATAAAGCACATTGAAGCATGATTAATTTGTGTGACACTGTAATGTAACGAAACCTTGGCTCGTGCTACATAAATAAATGAAAGATACTTTAAAGACAATAGTGATATATATTTTAATTTTACAATTGTTAGCAGGGTTTTTTTTTAGGTCACTGTGTAATGAGTGGCAAGGTGTTATTGCTGGGAAACAAATGACAGGGTTCTGGTTCAAGAGTTGATCCTGAGATGTGTGTGAAGTGCTTTGGTTGTGAGATGCTGCTGTCCTGAGCAACATGTTGGTAAAAAGAACTGTCTGAACAGGTCCAAAAAAATGCACTCACTACAGAGAGAAGTGTGCTGCCGATAACGATAACATAAAAAAAAAACATGTTTCCGAAAATTGATCGCCATAACAGTAACATAAAGTATTTCTTTCTTGCGTAATTCTACTCCAATTAGCCTGCTAAAAGCCATCCTTCAGTTGCGACTTGAAAGAGCAGTGAATGCCTTTTGGAAAGGGGGGGGGGGGGGGCAGTAGCATTATGCCATACACAACGCTCAGAGCTCACCTTCTTTAAGGGAAACAACCCTTTTCAGAAGGGTTTCCAAAACAGTTTGAGCATTTTGGCGTTACACAACGTTAACACACAAACCATGTGTGTGGTGCAGGATAATAAACCCATTGTTTAACCCATTCACACCACACTGCTGTCAAAGGTCAGTTCTCTAGTCGTAAATGTTTAAACAAGCCCTGGTTCTGCAGCTTCAGCTTCAAGCTCTACCAAACCATACAATCAAACCGGTCTGTGTGTTAATGTGTTTGCTAAATGGCGGTGGGTTGAATTTCAGTTCATTAAAATTTACTGCACCAGTGGTTGGAAAATAGCGTCATTTCACGCGATTTCATTATTTGGTCATCTCACAACCCTGATTGCAAGAAAGTTGGGACACTGTAAAATGTTAAATCAAGGCAGAATGCCATCATTTGCAAACAAATTGTGTTTACCGAAAACAGCTTTATGTGTTTTAAGTGTTCCAGGGCCCATGTGGTAATATCCTTTATAACATACAGTACAGACTATAATCCCATTCTCGCTTGTGAACAACTGAGCCTCTTCAAGATGCTCCTTTCATACCCAATCATGATGCTATCACCTGTTACCAATCACCCTGTTTACCTCTGGAATGATCCAAACAGGTGTTTTTGGAGCGTTCCACAACTTTCCCAGTCTTTAGTTGCTCCTGTCCCAACATGTTTGAAACGTGTTGCTCCATCAAATTCAGAATAAGCAGATATTTACAAAAATCAATAAAGCTGATGGAGTAAAACATTAAATATATTGTCTTTGTGCTGCTTTCTATTGAGTATCTGTCAGAACGGATTAAAAAATGATCACATCCTGTTTTATTTGTGTTTTACACAGCGTCCCAAGTCTTTTGGAATTGGGGTTGTATGAAAATTAAATCTACTCTCAAAACCATGTTCATGTACTGTAACTCTGATATTAAAGAGAGTAGATTATGTGGTTAAGAGGGCGAGAAGTCTGCAAAGCCTGTAATAGGATTATAGTAAACTTAGATCAATTTAATACTAACCATAAAGCAAGCTATTATTATATAGAACATGTATCTATACTGAGCAGGGGTTGTAAAGCCAACAAGGTCTGAGTTCACACAGCCTGTAACATCCAGCATCAATCTGCATGTGTGCTGGGGTGTCTCTGAGCTCACCTTCAGGAAAGGCACAAGGTACGGCTGTGGTGAGGAGTTGAGTTCCCGGTACAACCTACTGGTGAAATCTTCAGGCTCAATCTTTGCTTCCTGTTGTACAATAAACACAAAGAATACCACCAAAACTTAATAATTCAAGTGAAGGTTTGTGGCAAAAGAAATTCCCTCAAGGCGCTCTGGAGATGCCGCGTTCCTGAGAACAGAACAGACAGATGGACACCCCAAAAACTTCATGCTCCATCTATCGCTGTCGTAGGTGCCGAGGCCTGTAATCATAAGTTCTAAAAACAAACTGAAGGAATGACAAGAGAGGTAAAAAGATGAGGACAGAGAGACCGTGCTTTACCACAGATAGTGACAGACAGAGAGCGAGATGAAGGAGATGGTGGAAAAACAAGACGGTAAAAAAGAGAAATTTACCAACAGACTCTTGACCAGCTCCTTGACGTTGGCGGTAGTCTCAGATGACTGTTTTCCACTGGATGCCAACTTGATCAACGTGGACAGAAAGTTTCTACACTTTTTTACGTTCTCCAGTGTCTCCTGCAAGCACAGACACATGAAATGACATTGTTTTGTTAAAAATACTCATCAGACATACAGTTGAAAGGGAAGCAGAACACAAAAATACCCTACAACTAACAATTAACAAGTGTCGGCAGAATTTGCTTTGAAAGATTACAAAGACAAAAGCATTCAAGGTTAGTACTTCTCTCTTACAGCTGTGATAGCTGTTGGAGTGACAGGGGTCCCAGTGGCCCCAAGGGGCCCTACCCTCTGTGTAACTGCTGTGGCTGCAGATCCGGGCTGCACTACGGTGGGCGTTCCTAGTGCCTGTCCCGGGGTGGTGGCAGTTCCTCCCAGCAAGATGGTGTTCTATATAAGTCAGTGAATATGCAGTCATGAAACGAGACTCAAGAAAATGACAAGGTCAGAACAACAGTTTTGACATGTCTGGTCCCGGGGGGTCCAGTCCATAATACAGTTTGTTTTTCCAGGAAAGAGTGGCTACATATTGTATCACAGAATGCTCGCTGAAATTCATACACTGCATGTATAACGTAAAATCTATGGAGCTTAACAATTCTCCTCCATAAATTACAATAGATAAACAGGGATATGTGGATTTGTGCCAGCCTAATGGTGGATTTCCACTGGTGCAAACACTTTCCACCTACACCTGTGAACCTCCAGGGAATGGACACTGAGATGGTGGGATCTTACAAGTACCTGGGTGTTCACCTGAATAATAAACTGGAGCGCTTTATAATGAAGGCCAAAGCAAACTGTATCTCCTGAGGAGACTCGGGTCTTTGGGAGTGCAGGGGGACACTCCTCAGTACCTATCTTCTAAGCTATTATCCCTGATGGAGAACAGGAAGGATACTGACAGCCTGCTCCATCCACAGTGTGTGAAGGAGACAGGATCTTCCTTCCTGCTTCTGTCATACTTTAGAATCAACACTGCTCCCAGTAGACCACACATACCGAAACTGACAACTCATTTGCAATATCAGTATATTGTAAAATGTACAATTTCAAAATTCCCAATGTGCAATAATGTGAAATCAACCATTCCATGTTTCTAATTATTATATTGTTTACTTTTTTATCAAACCTTGCTGTTTTAGCTGATGCTTCTTACTATTATACTCTCATCTTTGCTGCTGTAACACTGCAAATTTCCCCTCTGTGAGATTAATAAAGGATTATCTTATATCTTCACACAATGTGCGAAACAGAAAATGGAAGCCTATTAATGGGTTTAATTAAATGTATTAACCTTTAAGGGAAATGCCATGGCAACCTGAACAAACTCAAAACTCACGAGAAAGTGAGCAGACAAACGGGCCAGCCAGAAAATATACAGAAATGAAAATAAATATGCTGGCCTTGATACAAAAACCCAACCTTTCTTTGTGCTGTGATTAGGCGAAACGAGAAAGTACGACCTATGAAACAGGTTCTGGGCCGGATTTTTTTCTAGCATTGCAGAGTAGGAAATCAATCGTAACTGGTCCAAGACAGATGCATTTATCGCTACTTTAGGCAGGAGTAAAAGCCTTTTATTAACTTTCTCATTCTACAAAATTACTCCCGTCTTCTCCAGGATATAATAGAGCTGCAGCGCTGCTCCCAGCAGGGGGACAAACATGCACATTCCTCGAGGAGTGCAAATACGAAGAGCTATTCATTTAAACTTATAACAAGCATCTTCAAACACGTGCATTCAAACTTCTTGTGAATTTTGTTTGTGTCCTGATAAATAACTTTCATTTCCACAATGATTGAAGCAAAATCTGTGGGGCTGCCAGTGTGAGGACACTTTGAGTTGTCAGTAACACTAGAAAATGGTTCCATAGATACCATTACCATTAAAAAAGGAAAGGTCCTTAGTGAAAAAACGGGGAAAAGGGGAACAGCTTGTGGGCAGGAGAGAGTAGGGGGGCAATTATGATGTTGCCATTGATGTCATCGGTCTCTCTGAGTCACAGAAGGTGTGGAGCTAGCTGTGCACATGTTTCAGAAGTGGCAGGTAGAAATTATCTTCCTGCCACAGCGGCCGATCAGGAAAAAAAACACCCTCAGTCCCTGTGAAACGTCTCTTATGTTTGCGGCTAAACTTAAGCCAAAATGGATTGCTCTCAAAGTGCAGCACAGCGCCAGTTAACAGCTCATTTGCTTTAACTTGATCGTCCAATAGTTACAGAGTGTTCAGCGTCAGCGTGAATCGGATTTTGTGTAATGTAACCGTGTCCTCCGAATCAGTTGCCACCCTCACAGATTGACTGGACAGCTTTTCATGGCATTCGGTGCTTGAAAACTTTATACCCTGTGCATGGAATTGCACACCCAAAAGGTGTTTACCTGCAGCACAGGAGGCCTCTGCAGCGTGGTGGTGGCTGTCACAGTAGTCTGGACCGTGGAACATTGTTTAATAATGGTGGTGGGGGTTACAGGACGAGCCAGCAGCGATGCGGTTGGGGCCTGTAGAACAGCAGGGGATATGATTTTTTTTCACCAACAATTCTCCATCTTGCCGGTTTCTTTAGTTTTCCTCCAACATTTTAAAACTGGACAGAAAACTGCACACAAGCCAAATTAAATCAGTCCACTCTGAGAATGATTCTAACTGGTCACTGACCTTGCAGGCAGAGCGTGCATGTGAAACCAGTAACCAAAATGTAATTTAATCAGCCCGGATTACAAAATTCAGTTTTGGTTTAAAGTCTGTATACCCACAGTGTGGAACTTATTGGAATCATCCTTTTGTGTGCAGTGTCATATGAGGCTGTAACTACACTTCAACTCATCACTATCAGTGTAAATGTTTTTACACCAACACTCCTTTAAAGCTTGTGTTAACATTAATAAGATTTTCCTTTAAAGGGTTTACAGAAATGTGCCACAATGAATAGAACAATAACAAAAAAACAGCATTTAAAGTGCATCAATCACATCTGGCAAATACTAATTGATTAAATAAGGTTGTTATCCACATCAGTACTGATCAGTTTATCAGATCTGTGTGTCACTACATAACAGTAGTGAGCCACGTTTTGTGTGTCCAGCAGTCCTGGTACCTGTAGAGAAGTGATCTGGACAGGTGGAGTGCTGCTGGGGGCTGTGGGTCGTGGTGTCATGGCGCTTTGGGACTGTGACTGAGCCTGCATCTGAGCCAAGGTCTGCTGGTGAATCATCAGCAGCTGCCCGCTCTCACTGCGAACCAAGACCATGCCTGCAAGAGGCAAGTGTCAGGAGGGTAGAGACGTCAAAGGTCACAGCTTTTCTGTCCTGAGCGGTCTTAACAATACACTGTATGTATCCATGGAGGTTTTTCATTACATCAGCTGAGGGGCCTGTGTTCAGAGATTTCTAACCAGTGAGCTACTGCTCAAACCGAATTGATCCACAGACATGGTGCAATAACTCAAAAGCATTTCAAGCCACAACTCAAGATATAATTTAGCAACAGTAAAACTTTTTTTTATGGCAGCTGATTACTTGTTGCATGCCACTGTATTACTATGCACAGGAGTCTGGCATTACAGCCTGCCCGTTATCCATCGTGACACAGCTCCAGCGCGTAGCAATATACTGGCCTACAACAAAGGTCACAGAGAGGCCGGACAGGAGAATTAAGCAGCAAAAGCAAAAAGTTTCTGTGCTGAGCTGCGGGTAGATACATATATGTTATTAAATGGTGTTTCTCTGTTTTGATTAATCTTATTTCTGTCTCTGGCTTGAGATAACAATAAACAACAGGACTCCCAGACAACCAACTAATTTCCATGCATTTATATTACTATTTTTGGAAAATCCAGACTGTCTTTCATCTGAGAAAATCTGAAATGATCTCCTTAGTAGCAGCTGAAGGTCAAATCTGCTACTGCAAAACCTTGGAGTAATATCTGAGGTCAGAGACAGTCTAACAATTAGCCTTTGCAAAATGTTTAAAAAGCACACACACATAGATACTTAGAGATAAACAGTAAATAGCTGTTGATAGGAGAACAGTCTGTCTCTGACAAGACAAATTAATAATGATCAATAGATTACAACAGAAAGATGGCTTGATGCATTGTAAAAGCAATAAATTGGCTGTCTGCCCTCAACGCTTTTAATCTGGTATGCGGTTTGTCCACCTCTAATCTGTTGTTTGTGGCCTCAAAAGACAATCAGCTCTGTGTCCTCTCTGTTTACTACAATATACCTGGAGCAATCACTTGCCTATTTACACATGAGCAGCTAAGTAACGTGTACAAATGGAGCAAAAACACTGACACTTTTATCAATTTGACACAGAGGCGGTACTGATTCATATCTAACTTATTAAAGAAAACTCACAGACGCCCTTTAACTTTACGCTATGTTACCTGGAGGGAGCTGAATGTTTTGGATATTCGGTGCGTTCTGCTGCGGCTGAGCGAGTCGAGGCGCCAACACCTGCGGAGCAATAGCTCGTATTCCACCAGGGGGAGAGGCGGCCACTGCCGACGGCACCGAAGTCCTCAAGTTCTGCAAAACAGTCGGGCTCCTCATGGTCGCCGTCGTCCCTGTCGCCACAGCTGAAGTCGCGACCTGTCCGCCGGTCAGAGTTAGAGTTTTTGCGGAGTCGAATTTGTTGACAGGGGAGCCGGCCGCGCCGGTGACGCTGACGGCTGCCGATGTCAAAACTGTGGTCAGGGTGCCTCCGCTTTGTGGGGTGCTCGAGGGAATTTGCATAGGTGGCCTGACAAGCGTGACCGTGGGGACGCTTTTCACAGACGGCTGAGACGAGCTCACAGCATTCTGCGCACTCGTCGGGGAAGTTCGAATAATAGTGCTGGGCGCTACAGACGAAACTGGCGCGCTGCCTTTGCTCACTGTAACAGGTCCGTTGTTGACAAGCGTGACAGCGGGTTGCGAGTTGCTGCCGGTGCTGTCAGCAGATGAGGTGTCGGGGATATGACAGTTCATCACCACGGCGCTTCCATTCAAAGTTTGAACACCGGTCGTTCCGGGTTTCCCAACGCCAGACGTTCCGTCTGACACAACCGTAACGGCTCCGCTAGCTGTCCCCGGCTTGGACTGACTCTGAGCGGCTGCCATGCTCGGTCCCGCCGCCGATGTGGTCCCGGCTGCTCCATCCATGCTTGAACCGTGAGACCCCGCACTGTTGATGACACCTCCTTGCACTCCTGTCCCTACAGCAGCGGAAACACATGAAAACATGGGGGGTGTCGAACAACTCTCCGATTCGCTTTAGTTTCGGGAAACACACAAGTGAAGCCAAGTTAGCTACTATCAGTTGAACAACGTGACCAAAATTAGCTAGTGTTAGCTAACCGGAGTGGACAGCTATCTTACCTGCTTTAGCAAGCTCTTGTTGAGAAAGTCCCATTTTGCTGCCCTGAACATTGGAATTACTACTTACAGCTGAGTTGCCGACGTAATTTGCTGCAGACTGGGCCCTGGCTGTTGGGTTGACGCGACCTGATCCTGATAGTTCAGACTCCAGAGATCCGACTATATCACTAACTACTTTTTCGTCCACCTCTGTGCTGAAGAAAACATCATCCAGCAAATCGGAGCCCGCCGCCATCTTTGCCTAGCTACGCTCGCTCGTGAGACGCATGCGCCGATTGGATGCACCCTCAGTGACGCGGCCTTGCCGGACGCTGTGATTGGTTCCTCGAAGGAAATAAAGGTTGGAACAAATGGTTGGGAGCTGCAGTGTAGTGTGTCAGCGGTGTCTGGCAGTTCCACGGGAAAATAACGATACCACTCACTGAGCCGGTCCTGGTGGGACTTTTAACACATCGAGGAGACTCTCTGTGAGAGTGTCTGTGTTGTACTACACACATTTGGTGATTTATTAACAGTATCGAAGCATTTTGTGTCCATTTGACTTTATCGTAGACTACTCAAAATGGCTGCGTAGTTGCTATTTTTTCCGATACCCGCAACAGCTGCCCCAGCGCTCAGAGACACAGCAGTGATGTTTGGCTGTCTGGATGTCAAACTCCAGAGAGCGCCCATCAACGCTTACCAGTGTGCACAGTTGTTGAGCAGCACTATGCGCAAGTTCCTTCACGCTACAGGCGTTTATTATCTGTGGCAACTTCTTGTACATTTCAAGGAAATGTTATCGAAATATTTATTACATTCAATACCACACACTGTAAAAAATCGCTCTAAATACTCATAACTCAATTATGATGACTATCCGACATCATGAGACATGAAATACTCAGGATATGGTACTGACAGTGAATCAGACGCATCTGAACACCAGGTGCGATTAAGTCTCAATCAGTGGGCGTGGTTTCAAGTCACCTGAGGACGCCTATAAATTGTTTCCGGTCGCTCCAACGCTTGAATGCTGGGACTTCACGTGAGTGCTTGTGTTTATGTGTCCATTCTCCAGCTATGAGTTCGGCAAAGCCATACATTGGCTGTAAAATAGGCTTAATTTCAAAGGCCCAAAATCGTTATGAGGGGATTTTGTATACAATTGACAAAGTGAACTCCACAGTAGTGCTGGCAAAAGGTGAGTGATGTAGGCCTGTCAGCATGGCCTAAAATATGATGCTTTTTGCTGAGATTCTTGTAGATTTAAAAAAAAAAGAAAAGAAAAGAAATAGCAGGCAGTGTCTCTTTGTTCGCTGTGTCAAACATTTGATCTCCACCAGTCAAGTGTTTTGGAACGGAGGGACGGCCCACCGACAGACCAACGCCACCCAAAGATGACATCTATGAGTACATCACTTTCCGAGGAAGTGACATTAAGGATATCACGCTGTGTGAGCTTCCGAGATCTCACCACGGCCTACCCCCGGATCCTGCAATAGTGCAGGTACACAAGAAGCGCATGGCCCACACCTCACAGTAGAGAGCCTAGGAGTGGATGAAGTATATCCCAGATAATGTGTGTTGAATTGTTTTAACATTTGTTGTTCAGTCATCCAGTGCAGGTCCTTCAGGCGTTTACTCAGCTCGTGGACCATTTAGCCCCCTGAGGATGCCTGCCTACAACCAGCTTGCTGCTAGCTCTCTACTTAATCAGCAGTATGCTGCAGCTCTTGGCCTTGGCAAGTCAATGAATGCAAATTTATTCCTAGTAAACTGACCGTAAACCCACAGCATTAGTGTAGCTGATTACTTTTAAGTGATTTGTGATCTTACTACAGTATCTGGTTATGTTCTTCATGCAGGGCCTGTACTTCCAGGACTACATGTTAGAAGGGGCCCCATGGTGGAAAAGGCTGTGCAAACCCTCAATGTGCAAAGATCTTGGCAGAGGAGAGGTTCGGCTGTATCGCAGGAGCAGGAGCAGCGGTGGGAGAGAAGGAGGCCCCAGAGGACCAGAGGAGAGAGTGTCCAGATGAGAAGGGGCGCTGGAGCCACCAGTAAGCATTTAAAATTTCAGCGATGAAAGGCAAAATAAAATGTCTCAGTGAGCTAGTGGTGAAAAGCTTGAATTGTTTGAGAGCCCTGAAAACTTTCACAACTCTGTTGTGGGTTTCAGGGAATTCTGCATGTCTGTGCAAACCGAGAGCAATTTTAAAAGTGAGTGTAAATGTTTTTATTTTATTTTAAGTGAAGTCAGGCCCAAGTATGCCCGCTTTACAGCAGGAAATTTGGCAGCAGAATTCTGAAAACAGGCCACCGCCCAGAAGAAGACAAGGTAATTTTAAAACAGACGGGTTTGTAACAGTGAAAATCTGACTGTTCTGTACAAAAATAACAAAACAAAGTCCTGTCAGCTTTCAGTGCATTTGTTTTTAATGAATTCTAGGAGCTCGGAGGCGCCGGAACCGTGGAAGGGGCCAGCTGATGGTGGCTAGTGCTCCATCTGCCACCCTGAAGTTTGACACAGACTTTGATTTTGATTCGTCAAATGCGCAGTTTATCAAGGAGGAGCTGGAGCTGGAGGTGCAGGACAGGACGAATGTGAAAGGTTGGTTCCTCAGCTCAAGGGACCGCAAATGCACTACTAGATCCCCATCCTCTGCTTTCTGACACAGAATTGTTCTTAAAGGATCAAACTGTCACTTTAAACTTTCACCATCTCATGAAGTTTATGCAGGTAATCTCTAAATCCCCTAAATTGTAGGTATTGGCTCAGCAGGAGCAAGACAGACTGATTCATGCACCAGGATTTGGTCACCATAGCGGCAGTGCTTACAGCTCTTTCATGATTTCTCATATGTTTTGTCTCTTTTCCACACGCATGTGCAAAATTTGTGGCCCATTTGGCACAGGTGCTTTCAATTTAAGCAGAAGCAAACTTGAAATCAGGCAAAGTTAAGTCAGACTGGTTTTCATACTGCTTATTATCAGATTTCATTATCCATTGTCGGATTTCGGATGGTGGCTAGATGAACGCACGAGTTGAAAATGAGTGAATCTGCCTTTTTTTAAACACATTCTCACCTAGATTTGTCTCCCAGGCTTCTTACAGTACACATTTCTGTCTGCAGATGGAAATCATGAGGTGGAAGAGAGAGAAAAAGAGGAACTGCACTCGACTGCAGACAATGATCATACCGGACCGAAATTCTACTACGACAGAGCAAAGTCTTTCTTTGACAACATCTCGTCTGATAAGAAGTTCAGGTGAACTAGAGGCCTTTTTTATCTTCAGTATTCAAACACTTGTGTCTCCTGTGCGTAGAGCTACAGGCTTGGGCCTCTGTTTGTTTCAGACTCACGTGGGCAGAGGAGCGAAAGCGCAATCTGGAGACTTTTGGGGTGCCAGGACGGTTCCTGAGGGGCCAAGGCTTCAGAGGTGGATATACTAGACGAAGAGGGTTGGGCAACGCTCAGACCCTGTCCTCGTACAGAACCAGGAGTGGACAGCTGTAAAGGTCAGAGTTTGATACCAAGGCACTGAAGCAACCCCATCCTCCAGTGATTGTTTCCTTTCTGTGTAACAGATGGGACTGTGTTGCCCATTAGGATGAGCCAAAGCAGCTCTGTTGGCACCGTATGAAGAAGCATCTTTTCTTGTTTTTTCTCCCTCAGGCAGTTATTCTGCTTTCATATTGTCATGATTGTGTTTTTATTTGTCCTCCCCCCACATTTGGCTCCATTTTGAATATGGATGCATGGCTTACTGTATGTGACTAGAATGTTTTCCCCCTCATGTTTGCCAGATTTTCTGTTTGTTTTTCAGTGGAGATGGAAGTGAATGTTTAAGTTTTTTTTTATTTTCTGTTACTTGGGAAAGTTTCACTCCTGAAATGTATTTGTTTCATATTTAAAGTATCTGGCTTTACCTTTTGGTTGCACTCCTAATTTGCATGTTTATTTAATTAACAAATCTTGTAAACTATCAACATGAACTGAACTTGAACGTGTTTAAAGGCTAAAGATTTCACATTGCTTTATTCTGTCATATTGAAGCGACGAGTGTGACTAATGTAAAATAAAATGGAAATTGCTGATGCGCTCAACTCTGCTCTGTACCTCATTATATTGCCCTCATATTAGTCAGTGACAAGTGTTTGCTGATCCTTATTCGGGCGCAATATCAGTTTTTGTTTGATTTAATTTAACATGCCATAAATGTTATCCAGTAACGCAGGCTACAGTATCACAGGCAGCAAACACTTCATATTCAAACTGTGCAGACATCCCTTTTAACCTGAGGAGGAAAATGCTTTGCAGATGTCAGATGCATGGTGACACTGTATCAAATGCAGACATGAGGCTGTAGTGCCATAATGTGCCATTCAAATGTTTCTGAAGGTGCAAGAAGCAACTTTTAAAACCGCTCTACACAATTGCGAGTGACGCGCACAATGTGGACTGATTGGCTCTGATGAATCAAAGGATACCCCGTCTACAGTGAGGGAAAGAGGTAGGCTACTCACTGTCCGGGTTGTACCAAACACTGAGGGAGAGGGATTTTCTCTTATTGTCTAACAGTTTAGTATCTGTGTCATTTTTTGCGCACGGACCATAAATAACTCATTCGGCACAACGATGTGTTTAATTACATCCAGAAAAATCCAGAGTTTTCTAATTTTCCGTTCTTGATGACAGAGAGACGTCTTTGTCATTACCCCCTATTTCTTGGCAATGGACAAACTATACAGCCAAACAGAGGGCTGCGCTCAAGATAATAAATATTAGAATAAAAGAAGCGCTTTTATTTCCCATATGACAAAATGTCGGTGGCGTTTTCATCGGCGCGCCCCAGGAGTAAAGGGGAGGTGACACAGCAAACCATTCAAAAGGTAAAAAATTGTTGACGCGTCGCGGCGCTTGTGGCTGAATATTCCGGTCTGGATGGGAGTGTGCGTGTCCGCCGTTAGTGCGGAGAAAGTCGCCCGTGGTGGATGTCAGAAGAAATGGCAACTGGTAACGTTACAGTCAGCTGAAGGTGCGAACCAAACAAAGCCGAGACGGTGATGCTTCACGGGCTCAGCGCTGGCTGCAGCTGCGCCGGGGTGCTGTTGTTCTCGCTGCTCTTTCCTCACAAATGATGCGTGTTTTTTTTTTAATAGTGTCATTTATCAGCTTTAGATTGTGCGAGTTGTTTCCAAGATTTTTAAAGCGCGACCCCTTCGCTGTTTTTATGGGTTGCAGGTGCGAGTTCCCTGCCAGGCAGCGTCTCATTAGGTTTTAATGGTATTGTGGTCAAACGCTTTGTTGCAGACACATACATGAGCATCAGTTGAGAAAGGCATGATAGTGGCAGGATGGAGGGTAACTGAGAGACACAGGACGACCCTGAGCCCCATGCATGCTCCCCACACTGCTGCTGCTGCTTTTATCCTCGACTGAACCGTCTGCGCGGATGGTTCTGCTTTAAACGCGCTCTTCATCCTCAAGACAGGGACGGTGTCCTAATTAAAGACTGCGAGAAGCTGCTGTTTCATTTGCCTCCATTATGACAAGAAAAAAGAAAAAAAAGTGACCCAGAAATGTTTTCTCGGGCTGGTTGAAGTTCTGAGAATCCAGGGCAACATCACTGCAATGTCTTAATGGGCCATATTTCAGCGTATAATTTACCATGCACTGTGACTTGAGATAACTGAAGGCTGTTTTGTTGTCTCCTAAAGATGCTGGATGAAAATCACCATTTAATACAATGTATAATGGATTACCAAAGCAAAGGCAAGACAGCTGAATGCACACAGTAAGTGTTCTTTTTATGTAGAATCCCTGACGTGTAAATGTCATATTAAGGTATGAGCGAGTAAATCAAGCCATGTTTCATTTCCTCTGTTTGACAGGTATCAGCAGATCCTGCACAGAAATCTTGTTTACTTGGCCACGATAGCAGATTCCAATCAGAACATGCAGTCACTACTACCTGCAGTGAGTGGTTGCAAGTAACACAGTAGATTTCCCATCTTCATCTGATGCATTCTCCTCAACTACTCTTTTTTTTGTAAAGTATTCATAATAAATCAATTTTGAGAACATAGTCTTTGCATAGGCTAAACTCATTTTGTACAGCACAGAAGCAAGCATTCACTTTTCATCTAGTTTGTCCACTGACAAATCTATATCAAACAAAAATATCACCGTTTAGGAGACACTATGGGAATCAATGAGTGCATAAGGACAGCAATTTGTACGTATACGGTTTCAATTATTGTTTAAGTTTATTAGATATCTCTGCTTTCTAGCCTCCCGCTCCCAACATGTCCGTGGGTCCCGGAGGGATGGGCCAGAGCGGAGGACACGCTCCAAGCAACCTCAATGACAACATGGCACCAGGACTGCCTCCCACATCAATGATCCAGAGCCAGATGAGCAATGGTGAGACTTGAACGCAAATGTGCATTTTTCAGATGAACTCTGGCCCACATGAACTTCAGTTTCCTCTCAAACCCAGACTCGGTGTGCACACATCCTGGTCTATCTTGTTGTTCCGTCCCCTGTCTTGAGTGCTCGTCTGATCCTGCTGCATGTCTCTCTGCAGATACAGTACCATGTGTTGTATCTCGCACTGTCTCTCCTCTTTGTTGTCTTACTGCCTGCAAGTATGTGTGGTCTTATGTTCAGCTAATGGTCTGATGGTCAGATTAGCATTGCAGCTATAAGGATTTTTGCCACCTTTCTGTTCCTGATTCGTTTTTACACCTGTCATTAACACTCGTTGCTCAGTCCGGCTACTACCATGCAAGCTTCCTGTAAAGATGAACTGAATGTGGGTCCATGATTAACATGCTATGGCGCCACATGGGAAGGTGGGCTGGCTGCTCTGACTGGTGCGTGTGTGTCGTCAGGCCCCAGCCATGCCCCCATGCAGCAGCAGTCCGGTCAGCTGCAGTCGGCAGTTCCCTCCGGGTCCCTCGGCCTGCCAGCCAGCAGCTACGGTGGCTCGGCCTCAGCCTCCGGCTACAGCCACGCTGTGCCCTCCTCCCAGGGCAGCATGATCCAGGGCCCCGGGCCTGGCTATGGCTCTTCCTCCTCTTCTTCCTCCACATCCTCATCCTCCTCTTCCTCCTCCCGCAGCAACCTCAACATGCAGTCCAACCAAGGTGAGCCAGGTATAGAGGGGCCTAATCATCAGGAATTGGTCTGTTTTATGTGAAGGAATATTTTCAGGCTTAAGAAGTGAACACAAAGAAACAATGAGGGCTTGACCTTTATGAACCACACTCTGAATATGCAGTATGTCTCGTGTATGGAGAAAGATTTGGAGGGTAATGAACGTAATGCTTTTCAAGTGTTCGCAGTGAGATGCAAACAGAAATATGAAAACAGTTGGATGATTTCTGAAATATCTCTGAATGTGTTCATGACAAATGCCCCCTTGATCTTGCTCGAATCACTTGCTCACGTGCATATCTGCACTCATCAGTCTGTAAATTCCCTCCTAGTGCAGTGGAACCATCAAGCGAACACATTCAGTTCATCGGAGAGGTGTCCTGCCTCTTCCCTTCTTCCTTCTGCTCCAGGCTTTACCCCTCCTAATCTCTGACCTCTGACCCTGAGATGCAGCCCTCCTCCCCCTGGATGTCCATGTGTATTTACTGTACCTCTGTTTATGCACTGACTTCACTGGCTTTGTTTGCATCTATGCTTCAGAGCAGCATCTTGAAATCATCTCCTTTAAGAGACCCCTGACTGCTTTGGACCCCTTTTGGCTTTACCCTGTGCCCTTATTGCCATTGACCCTTCTTATGCAATTATTTATTAGTTGAATTATGCACATTTTTGACAGTTAGTACTGAGAATGATGTGTCTGCTACTGAATGCTAATGCTGGTTTGTGCATAGAGTGTATCTGTGTATATTAATGTATGAGATCTCTCCCCCCCATAATCCCACCTCCTTCCCAGTCTCTATGATGCACCAACAGTCTGCCACTCCACACTACTCTTCAGCCCAGTCTGGGGGGCAACACTATCAGGGACAGCAGGCCATGGGCATGATGGGTCAGGGCAGTCAAGGAAACACTATGATGTCTCAGAGGCCCATGGGATCCTACCGCTCCTCACAGCAAGGTAGGTGGTAAGACATCTTCGTGCTAGTTTGACGTGACAAAGGGTTCAATGTGGTTGCGTGTGTTGCATTTGAGTGCTAAAGTACAGAGATGGATTTTGGAACTGTTGGTCAACAGGTTTCTGTTATGTGGCTCTGGATGCCAGTCTCACAGTTTCCAGATTGATGGAAATGCTAAGTTTGCTGCTGAAGTATTAGCGCGTGCACGGTGTCAATTTTTGCCCTCAAAGATCAAAAAGTGAGAGTGATATAGAAGGTTTGCAAATGAGTCTGTCCCAGTCGCCTCCCTGCAACTTTAAGAAGCAGAGTGGAGATGTATCACTCGTGTCACATTAGGTTCCTGTCTCTGCAAATCACTTAGCTGGTGCTGTGTCAGCATGTGCCTAATAATAGCTCCATCCTGTCCTGTTATGTCTTTTGAAGGGAAGGGTGTAGACTGGGCATGTTGTAACTCAGATATATAAAAAGGATGGGATACTGTTTCCAGGGCAACAGGCTGTCGTTGTAAGGCCTCATTCACCCTGGTACGCAATTACCTTGCATGACTGGGTGAAGTATCTCCAGATAGAACTTTGTTATGGAGTTGTTGTGTCCATAGTTAAGCTGGGTGACTCGCTCATTGGTCATGGGGCTGTTGCTAGGGTTCCTCTATCAGCTGTGGCCCCTCTGTCATATTGGAAGCTTTCAGATATGTTGCTATGAAAATGTCTCCCTATCGCTGCAGAAGTTAGGATGAAAATGTGTCTTTTTATGCTGCAGCTCATCTCTGTATGTAGAAACGTTTATTGTAGTTCATAAAGGAGAGTGGACTGTGGGTGGCTTTTTGTCCTGTTGGTTTTCCGAGTTAGATCAAACTGAAAAGCGAAGGAGTGGAATCTGGAGTTTCTGCACACCACCACCAAGCAGCGATCAGATTCTCCCTGATAACTGGCTTCCTCTAATCCTCATTTTCTCTGCAAAAAATTACATCTCAAGTCATTTGTCATGGAATTATTCATTGCAATTGCTCCACTTTAATCAGTGTTTCCAGAATTTAACTTGGCCAGAAATAGCTTCTTTCATTTTATTTCAACCCATAGAAAATCATCGCCAGTGAAAAATTACACTACACAAGTTTTAAATCTTGATCTTTTTATGGAGGTTTTGCAGGGCGTAACAAAAGTGCAGTGTTGTTAGGTCATTAAAAAGAAATTGGAGACGGCACCAATGGCAATACATATAAACAAAATTCTAATAGCCATATAATTCACTCTGTTTATAATTATTCGTAACGACATGACGACTTCCAAGAAAGCTGTCTATAATGACGTCTGTTATCATTTTTGTTTTCCTCTTTCATGATTCTTAATGCACACGTTTGCACACACACCGCTTCAGGCAGCCGAAATTGCCCAAGTGTCCTGGCAAAGCCCCCTTAGTCTCCAACTCAGCGGCAAATTGGTCCGACCAACTGTTTAACCAATCGTGGTGTCGCCTGTCTTGCAGGATCTGCACAGCAGTACATGGGACAGGACGAGTTCTACGGAGAGCAGTATGGACACACTCAGAGCTCCAGCGAGCCCATAAACCAGCAGTATTACCCTGATGGTAATCATGCATCATCCATAAACTCCATACACACAGCTTTCAAACACTTAAACCCCCATTATGGGACATGCCATTTCCTTTTAGCAGTCTTCCACAGACCTGAGCCAGATTTCCTGCAGTGCTGAAGCTTCAGCTCTTCCTCACAGTCATTTTTCCCTTATTGTGGGAGATGAAAAGTGTTGAAAAAAAAATTGACTAAGACTGACATTGGTCTCAATTCTGTTTCCTCCCAGTGTGTCTGTGTCCATACTGTCCCCTTTGGTGTGCCGAAATTTCAGATTTCAGAGAGTGTTATAGCAGGGTGTTGAGGAGAGAGTGCAAACTTCCTCCAGGGTGTTTCTTTGTGCATAATATTGAAGTGGGAACCCTTGAAAATGTTGTTTGTGCTCATCATTTTGTCGTTGCACATGTATTATAAATGTTTTTTGGCTTCAAACTGAATAATCATTTCTCTTCTGCATGCAAGTGGGTTTTGCCTTTGCAGAGGAGTTTTTGCATGTGTTGAATTGTGTTCTCTGCAGGTCATGGGGAGTACTCATATCAACAGTCCTCATATGGTGAGCAAGGCTATGACAGGTCCTTTGATGAGTCCTCACAGCACTACTATGAAGGAGGTAACAGTTAGCCATTTTGTAATTTTGAAGCATGTGTTAGAGATCTATTTTCCAGCAACCCCACTTTGTCCAAATGTGACCAACTACAGTAAATTATCAGCTGACATGTGTACCTGTGTAAATACACCACCAGGTAACTCTCAGTACAGTCAGCAGCAGGCCCAGTATCAGCAGGGCTCTGGTCAGCAGCAGCCCTTCAGCCAGCAGCAGTACTCCTCTCAACAAGGCTACAGTGGACAGCCACAGGGATACGGTAAGGACAACTCATGCAACCGACTGTGTGCATTCACAGAAGTGGGAAGAACAAATGAATGAATGAACTGAATGTAGCCCCTCTGCTGCAGGTCCTGGCCAGGGTGGGTCCTCCCAGTATTCTCAGTATCAGCAGGGTCAAAGCCAACAGTATGGCTCCTACCGCTCCTCCCAGGGAGGCCCTGGAGCACAGACGCAGAGGCCCTATGCCTACGAACAGGTACATCAAATCAGATCACACTCTCTCTGATTCTCTCACACTGGTTTAGTTCACCCATCTAACAAATACAACCCTGATTCCAAAGAAGTTGGGATGCTGTGTAAAACAGAAGATAGATAGATATACTTTATTTATCCCAAGCTGGGAAATTGCTGTGCAGCAGGTAACTTGTTAATCCTTTTTGACAGACACTCAATAGAAAACAGTACAAAGACAATGTATTTAATGTGTTGTCCGCATCAGCTTAATTGATTTTTGCAAATATCTGCTCATTCTGAATATGATGCAGCGACATGTTTCACACAAGTTGGGACAGGAGAAACAAAAGACTGGGAAAGTTGTGGAATGCTCCAAAAACACCTGTTTGGATCATTCAACAGGTTGATTGGTAACAGGTGATAGTATCATGATTGGGTATGAAAGGAGCATCCTGGAAAGGGATTATATTATATATATTATAAAGGATATTACTGCATGGGCTCAGGGATGCTTTGTAAAACTTGCCCATAAACACAGTTTTATTGCAAGTGATTGCATTCTGTTTTACTTCTTAGGAATTGGGGTTTTAGATTTTTTTTTAGATTTCTCTGATTCTCTGAAACTGGCTTTGCAGCACTGAATTATTAAACCCATTTAACATTGAAAATGTTTATTTAATCCCTTATAAAGGCTTATTGTGGATGGAATTCACCAGTCAATTTTGAATTATTGAAATAGAAAATAGTAATAGATAGTGGCTTTAATCTTTTGTTTGGCACAACAGGTGCTTCAAACCATTGTTTCCTAATTCTGCTCATCTCTGATTTAACTGATTGAAATGTATTTGACCGACTGTAGTACAGCGTGTACAAGAACACACACCCATGCACTGTTTTTAGATATCACAGAAAGAAGAAAATTGTTGGATCGATTTGAAAAAACACTTCAATTCTTAAGTTTTTCAAATCAGTTTAAATTTTGGTTGGTAAAGTTGGTTAACAATTTTCTTCTTCAGTGTAGCTTGAGGCACAGATACACAAAGACCTCTACAGACTCTAAATCCTTCAGTTGTAATGAATCAGAATCTCAAATGTTGTTCTTTTGTTCCTGCTTATTCAAATCCATCTCTTACATGATCAAGTATGACACATCAGGAAAGCTGACGCGTGTGGGAATAATTGGCTAACTTAAAAATATCCTTTAGTGCTGTGTCTCACTAGTAACAGAAAATAAAATAAAACGTGAACACAATTTCTAAAAAACAACCTAACCTCTCAGTGTCAATCATTTTGCATTGCAGGGTCAGTATGGAAATTATCAGCAATAAGTTCTTGCATTGTTTTCCTGTTGGAAGAAGAAAGGAACGGTTGAACTGTGACGCTCTGGCTCAGCTGTGGAGTCGAAGATCTGGCTGCATCAGATTTGTTATCCTCATATTAATCATCATTCTAGCTTCTGTAAGAATAATTAATCTCATCATATGCGTTGCTCTCCTCATCCGTTTTGCTGGCCACAGGGGGTAAAGTGGTACTGGCCACCGTACGAAAAGTCAGGGTGTAGAATCCAGACAGTTAATGTAAAACCTTCCATATGGATTAAATAGGGTACTAAAAAGTAGCAGTGAAGTTATCAGATAAAGCAAATTGCCTGCATCGTCGCCTTCCTTTCTGTTGTAGCCTTTCACTTGCCTTTATCCTATCTCCTGCTTTTAATGCTTCTTTTATTTTACAATATTTGACAGTATTTTTTGGTGCGAAGAGCAGGTCCATGGTTTGTGAGACTTTGGCTATTAAGGAAATGTTCCTGGATATTTATTTAATAGGTCCAGCTCTTGCTTTCATTCCTAGCTGAGACACTGTTATATCTTGCGATAAGGGAAATCAATTTTACGAAGGTGAAAGGTCCTCAAACCTGACTTGATCAGGGGGTTTGTCTGTGTTAGTCAAACTGTGCTGTGTTGCTGTGTGGTCTAACATTACGTGTTTTCACTCGCTACATATGTCTTACTGGGGTCATAGACACAATAGATAGCTGACCGATCCAGACTTTAAAAAGTGTGTAGTCCATGATAATCACACATCGTGGTAGTATTTTTGACGCTATATTTTCAGTGGCATTGCCCTGCACAGACATGTTGTGGACTGTGCAGGGCTGAGTCTGTGTCACACTGCTCTGATGCCATTCAGTAAGGGTTTTACATAAAAACATATTGCCACTTGTCTGCACTTTATTTTGCAGTGACAGTGTATGTATTGTCTGATATTTTGTATTGTAGTGCAATTCAGGCTGTTTTTAGCAAACGATCCTCAAAAAGCCAAAGTAACACAGGAACAGAACAGTAACGGGTCCTGCACCTCTACTTCAACAAGTGCAATACACTCAGTCATGTTAAGGTTGGTTCTTATGGTGAACTCACGCTGTATTGTCTGTACTTTCTTGACTTTACAACGATGGCAAAGACCAGGGCTGCTTTGTTTAATGTCAGTAAATGTTATGTTGCAGGTTTCAACTGACATGTCATGTTTAAGAATATGATTTTGCGCATTTATGTGACCTGGTTATGTGAAGTCTTTCATCACAGACATAATGCTTACTGCATCAGTATTCTTTTTTCAGTGAAAACTTATACCATCACATTTTGTATTAGATGAAGAAAGTAATGTTAAAATGAGACAAGATTTAGAAAAATGTACAAGCACACTTGCCTTATTTTACATATTTATTTATGTTACTTCATTAATATCTATCTATCTATCTATCTATCTATCTATCTATCTATCTATCTATCTATCTATCTATCTATAGATGGGCATATACCATGTTGTTATTTCTTGATTTATTTACCAATATAAGAAGTCACACAACACCTCTGGCCATTTCACTAATCACTCTTTCTTACAGTTTGAGCAGTAATAAGGATTATTAGTGTGACTGTGAGGGTCCAGCTTTGCAGTAAATTCGGCAGTAAGTCAGCTTATCTCAGAGGGGTGAGGTAACACAGCAGTTGCAGTTATTTTGCAGGGTTAATCAAGAATGCGAGATACCTGGCTGTTAAACAGCTAAATAACTATGTACCACTCAACAGTGACAATCACAGGCCTCTCTATACTACATTGAATTTGTATCAGTGTTTTATTTTAACTGGGAACTGAACATGTATGCCAAGTCTTTTCCAATTCTATGTAGTGTGTCATCACAGGTGTGGGTGGTACGCCTTGTTTGTGTGTCCGTGTTTGCATGTGTGTGTGAGAGAGAGACAGAGAGAGAGAGTGAGCGAGAGAGTCAAGTTTGGTGTGCATAATACAAATATGAATGTTATCTAATTATCTGTTGTAAGACTGCATTGCCTGATCTTTTCTGCTGTCTTTTGTTACTGTTTGTTATATAAAAAATAAACTGTCATTCACCTTTTGTATGTCTGTATTTTGTGTGTTTATTAAGGAGATGAGAATGTTATTATTATTATTATTATTACTATTATTATTCTTATTATTATTATTATTATCATCAGTCTTTATATAGTTATAGTATAGACAACATCTGTACTATTTTAGTATTGTCTGTTTTCACGTCATTTGTGCACTGGTTAGAGGTTTTGAAATTCCTCTACATTTAGATTAGTATGATTAGGTTGGAGCTACTGTGATTTAGTACACATAATATTTTGTATTTGTCCAACAAAATATGCCACAAAACAAAAATTTGGAATTGTTAATGGATCTTGCCTCTGTGAAGTGTGTAGACTTCTCTTATATGACATATAAAAGCATGGCTCAGTTGATTAAAAATATTTATTGAGGCTTCATCAAAAAAGTTGCCACATCTTACCTCAAAAACATCAAACCATTTTCTTCTAGTTTCTTTTATTTTTTCTTTGCCTGTCTGTAGCTTTCATACACATTCCAGCACACAAGGTGGCGGTAGAGGATCAAAACTCACCAGAATAAACTTGCCGGAATTGACAATCGCGTACGAAATGTCCCTTCACGCGTTCCGTACTGTTAGGGGAGGTTATGCTCAGAGATAGTTTGAGGTGCATGTGTTATCAGACATGTCTAAACAATTACACAAGAAATGTATGCTAATTGTGAATTGACGTTAGAATTTAACCAGCTCTTTATTAGCGATTTTTCAAACAGGGTCCCAAGTTTTGCTCGCTATTACTGGGCTCTATTGAAGTAAACGGTCGAGGTTTAGCTAACCGTCGCTAGCTAACTTTACTTCAGAACCATAACTAATGTCTGTCTGCTGAACGACACAATGTTGGCGACCTTTGTGAGAGTTAAAAGCCCTCGGTGGCTGTCTCCGGACACGTTTTTACGATTCATATTAGGAAACGAAGTAAGAAGAAACGAGTTGAGCTTGCTCAGTCACGGTTCTCTAGTGTCAGCGGCGTGGAGGCGGAAAGTCACCGGTGCTGTCAGGGATGTCAGCACCGCTTGTCCGCTGTGCGCCAAAGTCCGAGGAAAGCCGAAGAAGATGGAGATGTCAGAAAAGAAGCTGGTATGTGTTTGAGCGTTGGCTAACTCTTTTACTACATATGTACTGTCTAAAATTCTAAAATAAACTCTTACTGATTTTGTGTTTATCACCAGTGAACTATGCCTTCACTTAGGTCAATTATCCATGAATTGATGCTCTCCAAAGGGGAAGACTTACATCAGTTATCATGTTTCTGACACTTATTTGAGCATTGTTCCTTAGTAGTCATTTCTTGTATTGTCAGATCTGTTAGGAGCTGATCTACCAACAGCAGATTTCTTAAGTACATCCCTTATTTAAACATTAAAAACGGCAAATCCATCCTAGTGCTGTGTCTTTTGATGACTTGCAAACTATCAATGTTGCATGAAGCCAACTGTCTAATTATTTTTGCTTTTTTAACCATAGACCCGTCACTTTGTAGACCATAGGCGTGTGAAGCTGGTGGCAGGGTCAGGCGGTAAAGGGGCCTGCAGCTTTCACAGTGAACCCCGAAAAGAGTGGGGTGGACCGGATGGAGGGAATGGAGGTGATGGAGGAAGCATCATCATCAAGGGTAAGTTGGGTGTTTGTCTGAGAGAAGGAATATGCACTGTACTACTCGTACAGGTACATTTTACAATTTCCATTAACATTAATTATGTCAAAATTCAGGACTGGCCGCTCTACTGGCTGGAACTTCATTAGACTTTGTAAAGAATCATAAACAATTAGGCATTTTCTTTACCAAGAATTGTTTTCAAAAGAGGTTCCATATCAGCACAGTCTCTGACAGCTCGATCCATTCTGCATCATGACAAAATGTGCTTCCATATACATTCCTTATTTTGTTGCTTTCAGCTGACCGGGTTGTCAAGTCGTTGGCGCACATAATTCCAGTTTACAAGGGAGACGACGGGCAATCAGGAGGCAGCAAGAACTGTTACGGCAAGAATGGCAGCACAACCTATGTTTGTGTGAGTTCTTGCTTTCGATCTTTATTAGTCATTATAAAATACTTTTTAATGCCTTATTCGGGAGTTTACAGGGTTTGGATCATTAAGGGTTAGAATTAAGTTGTCAAGATTGTAATTCATGTACAAGAACTTCCTTACTGTCAATAGGACGTAATTAGGAGGCTATTGAGGGAATATTCTTGTTTATTGGCCAATATCTGTAGAATATGATCATGCAGAATAAAGAATTAACAAGTGCTTTATGACGACTAATATATTCCTTTAAAATGCTCCTACTAATAATAAATACAACTAATATGCATGCTCATAAGCACCTAGTTAATGTGAATATATGTACCAATGTTTTTACATTTTTAAGGTACCAATAGGCACTGTGGTGAAGGAACAGGGAAAGACAGTCGTGGATCTTTTGGAGCATGGCCAGGAGTATCTGGCTGTATTTGGAGGGGCCGGTGGAAAGGGAAATCGATTCTTTCTGTCCAATGAGATCCGTGCCCCAATGACAACGACCCCAGGAATGGACGGCCAGGAGAGGGTCCTTCAGCTAGAGCTCCGCACCATGGCCCATGCTGGACTGGTGTGAAGAAGCTCCTTACCTTTGAAAATAACTTTAGCATGTTGCTTTTCAACACCACAAATCTAATATAGTGATGTTTTCATTATCTGTGTCCCGTCAGGTGGGGTTTCCTAATGCTGGGAAATCATCGTTGTTGAGAGCCATCTCCAACGCCAGGCCTGCTGTGGCCGCTTACCCTTTCACAACGCTCAACCCACATGTAGGAATCGTCAAGTACAGGGATCATGAGCAAGTTGCAGGTAGTAACCATTAATGTATTACAGAATTATTATCATTTATTGTTTGATAACGGTATAATATATTTTGATAGGACCTCTCTGGATAATTTTCAGCTTTTTATTCATTTACTCATTATATATAATGTATATGTTCTGCTGTTTGCCTTGCTCTGTGTAGTTGCTGACATCCCAGGCATCATTCGAGGAGCTCACCTAAATCGAGGCCTGGGCATCTCTTTTCTACGTCACATAGAGCGCTGTCGTTTCCTCCTCTTTGTTGTGGACCTGTCGAGTCCGGAGCCCTGGACCCAGCTCCAGCACTTGCGTTATGAGCTGGACCAATATGAACCTGGTCTGTCTCAGCGGCCTCATGCCATCATAGCCAACAAAATGGACCTACCAGAGGCCCAGGAGAAGCTTGAGACTCTAAAGAGCCGCGTCAGCCAGCGGGTCATCCCCATGTCAGCTCTCACAGGACAGAACACAGAGGAGCTCATCCTCCACCTCAGAGAGCTGTATGACAGCTACCTCCAAGGAGAAGGTAATAGGGAAGGGAAACCCACGAGGTGGTAGTAAAAAATATTTCCTCTTGCTCTACTGATATTGCTTTGATACTAAGTATATTTATAATGGACGATATAGAATGTATTTAAATTGCTACATAAATATATAAACAAAACAAAACCCAATGTTTGTTATTTTATGAATGATTTACAGCACATTGCTTAATACACTGAAACATTTTTTGGACTTCTTGAAACCTTTAATATATCTTATGACAGCTTTATGCACACAACATGTACAGATTTTAACAAAAGGTGACATTGCATGTCAAGAGTAGTCAGTACACTTTTCAATGGTAAGATTAACAAATGCCTTTGAGAGTCAAGAGCTGTTAAGACAAATAAGTCATTAAAATTAATTACTATTAAGGGATATTTCTGTGTCTAAAGATTCCAAGAATAGTTTTGAGAAAACTCTGGCTATCAAAACTGGAGACTGCAGATTAACTGGGACACAAAGTCATTTACACTATTTGGTCATTTTCTCTGTGCAATAAAGAGAGTGTAGACCGATAAAATAGATGAACAAAAGACAGTATAGAGGCATGCAAGTTTTAAATGCTACTTCTAAGTTTTGTTTAATTTCACAATGTGTTCTGACAATTTATTGATTTATTGAGATTACAGCTGTAGATTTGTCACGAATAAACATAATCCCTAAATGAACCAGCAGAGGGCGTGTCACATAATTTTAGATAAATTAAATTTTTAATGAACCTTTCAGTAAATAAAGCTCTGTCATTTCCAACTGGTGACGTTGCTGGGTCTGTAATGTTGCTCGTTCAATCACTGCCTGTACAGTAATTCAGCAAATTGTGCTTACTGGAAACAGGAGAGAGTGAAATATTGAAATCAATGCAGTGAGCTGATAGATAAGCAAAATGGAAGCAAACTGTTGTGCATTGTGCCATGGTGCATTGGCTATCATTCCAGGGGGGAACTGGATTAGGGTGAGGCCTTGGATATTTACTGGGCACTGCTGCTGCTGCCCTTAACTTGATTTACAGCCTACGCAAGCATAATAACTCAGATGTGTACTCACAGATTGATTTACCAGCAGCCCTGAATTGATGTGTATTTAATGATCAAATGCTACTGGTGTGTTGTGTTTAGGTAGTTCTCAGTAAAGCCTGAATGTCTCAAAGACCTCAGGTTTTGATGCTGTGCTGTGCGGTAAGCCTGCACTCAGATAAATGGCAGCGTAAAAAAGAGGAATAAACCAAATGGGTCCCACTGTCAGCAAGGGAATAATAAGAGCTTTTTTACTGCATTCCGGTTAAAACTAGTTTCAGAGATGATTCATACGTTATAGTAGATGGAGGAGCTGAGACAGATAAAGGATCCTATCCTAACCCTAATTGGAAGGAAAAGTTCATGAAAAAGAACATTGGGAAATAAATGGCCCGAACGCTGTACAATTATACTCAAGAGGTAAAAGCTTCAGTGAAAACCAGACGCTATTGTGATCTATTGTCTTTTTAGTCGTAGGATGGCCTATGTCAGCCTCCTCTGGGACTGACATTGTTATGGAGGCTGCTGTGTCACATATTTCCTGTTGCCTTACATGACTGATGTAAGTTAGCTCCACTGATGTTGTGACGAGTGCTGTACTTTGTGTTCTCCTGTATGCAATTTGTACTTGAGAGAGCTGTTCTGGTATCACTTTTGTATTTTAGTTTATCTTGTTTTGATTAGTTTTTTTTTTTTTTTTGGTGGTGTGACATGATTATGAAGCGCTCTCTTTGCAGTATGTGAGAGGAATTGATAAAAAGAGTGAGAAATAGGCCAGAATCCTGTAGGACTACCTTCGTCAACATCCTATAGAAAAAATATGAACATAAATGTTTGTATCATTTGAATTATGTCATTTTCACTTGCATGGACGAAATTTTGATTTTAGAGGTGGGGGGGACACAAGTATTTTTAATAAAGCGTAAAATAAAATAAAAATGCAGGGGAATTCTTTAAACCATTTCTCTTGTAGATGTAGGGTTCTGTTTGCAAGTTTTTGAACTGCGATTTCCTTTGGATTGGGCTGATATGGCTCAGTTACCTGATCTGGCCCTGTTCTTCCATCTTGTGCTCCTTTACTGCCTGAGCATCTGCTGACCCCTGGCTGTTGCTGATCTAGCTAAGATAAACATAACAGAAGGTGGAATAACTATGAGCAATTTATAATTTAATGAATTACTAATTAATAATGACAATTATTGCCTAATAAACTACTTTATGTCACACCTTCCCTACAGTGAGTTCTTGACCCAGCTCATGTCACAATGCTTCATCTCAGAACTAATGTTTATTCTTTCAACCTCACCTGTGAGCCTCCAGCCTCTCCTCCTCTACCGCCTCCAGCCTCTTCCTTATCTCCTCCAGCAAATGCAAGGGCAAGTGCTCTGAAACAAGAGGAGAGTTAGGCCTTCAAAATAAAACAGGAAATGACAAGACAAAAACCCCAAAACGAGACAGACCTCACCACGGTGTGACATTTTGATGTTTATGCTACTAACTCATTAACTGTAATTAAATAATCTGGAACAACAGATTATTTCTACGCTGTGGTATTGCTACTTTTACCTAAATTAATTATCTGGATTCTTTGTTCACCACTCATACTCCAGTCCTTTACTTAAGTAAAAATACCAGCACAATAAAGTAAAAATACTCACACCATGAGTCCTGTAAATACAGCAACAAGTGCTTAAAGTATCTAAAGTGAAAGTACACCCTCTACAGAAAATGGCCCCTGGGTCTCATATTTCATTAAATGTGTACTATTTAATTTTAACAGGCCTACCGATACATCTGGTCAAGTTTCACCTACTATGTATGGAGTTAGGTTGTCACCTGGTGGACTTACATTCTGTCAAAACTTCTTCCTGATGTAGGATATGAATTCTTGTACTCTCAGCATTTCTCTCACTTCCACCCTCTACCACCACCAGAGGTCCCCATTTACAGAGAAATCTTTCCATTTAGCTTTCTTTAGAAATGAAATGAAATGATTTATGAAATATTTCTTGTTTCCTTTCTACAGTTGAATAATGCTGGCACAAAAAAAAAGATTTTAAGGATTTGTATTAAAGACAAATCCCTGTTATGCATCTGTTTTTGAGAGTTTTCACAGTAAAATATTGAATTCAAGTTGTTTCCCTGTAAATCAGTGTGTTCAATTTACTCTCCCTCAAACCATAACCTCATCTTTAAGTTTTTATCCTAAGTCTAACAGTACCATTTGTTTGTAATATACTCATCTGTATATTGTGTCACCTGTGTTTCTATATGGATTCACTGTATAGTTATTTTAATCTAAGCAATTCTGAACAACTTTACATTGTAGTAAGTACTGCGAGTACTAGACTTGCACTATTAACAAAATATTACCAGACACTATTTCAAGTTTAAAAATATTAGTTCAGTATCTGGTCAAGATTTTAGATATTTGCATGTTGTTTTCTCCGATCCACCTCTTTGAGTATAAGTGCTTTCTGTATGTCTGACGTCACTGCTGTTCATTGCAGGGTTATATCTCGATCAATGGGTGAACCAATGAGCCTTTCATAAGAATAACTACAGCAGTAGAGGTGAAATAAGTGAGCAGCTCTAATTATATTTCTTAATAAAATTGTCCAGGTCTACAAAAAAGAACCAACATCAACCGTCGATTCAGAATTAGAACAGATGCACCTTTGTTTCCTCATATCATTTATATTTTGATTTTTGAGAATATGCATGTTGCTCCAAATAAATAGCAATATGTTTACTGCATAAATAAGCCTCCATATTGATTTCATATTGACATGTATGTGTAGCAGTTAACTGGATCCCTATAATCAGAAACAGAGGAATGGCCTGAAACAACGCATGGAACACACATGGAAAGGGAGGAAAAAGCAAAGACAGGTGGTGTTCTGTCTCAATAACACAAGAGTTCTCTTGACCTTCAGAAACCAAGCAACAGATGTTTTTAGTCTCATCCAAGATGAAAAGTAACTGAGCAGGCGATCTGTGGCACTTTCAAAATCCACAATAACAGAATTCACCATCAAATCCCTTTTAACTTCTGGCTCATCTGCAGGAATCATGTCAAGATCAGCATCCAATTTAGGCCAAATCTCCTTTTTCCCATTTATCCATCTCCTGCCTTTCAGGAAATTCTTTGCCTTCATTCCTCTTGATGCATCATCTGCTGGATTCTCCTTACTCATAACGGCATCTATGCATTACATGTTTTCTATGCCAAACATTTGATGTAAGTGAAATGAAATAAGGCCAAATAACGTCATCCTTTACGGAATAGAGTGGTTTTAGGTTTCAGGTGTTGATACCCACACGGAGGCTCATGCATGGATAGTATGCACACACCCACTGTCAAAACAACGAAGACAAAACTGGCTCGACAAGCTGGTCATGAGCCACTGAAATTTCCATGGTATAATGATGCCTCAGCTGCATCAGTACTTGTCATGCTTCCTTGGATGTGCTTTATTTACACACACGCCTACGGCGCACCTTCTTTTTTGACATTATATGGAACTGCAGATCAGATTTTGCACTCTAAACAAATCTGTTTGTAATGGATTGTGAGTAAATGACAAGGTTGTACTGTATTACTGTATGTAACTACAGCAAAGGCTAGAGCAATGAAAAAAAAGTCTGAAAATAATTCTTTAGACATCCCAAAAAAGTGAAACACCCATTTCCCCGTCATATCTGTACACCATCAGTGTATCAATATTCAGTGTACCCTGTTGTGAAAGAAACATTTTTTTCACACTGTACACCACATTCCTGCCACCCAGTCTCCAGTGTAAATCCAGTGTGATCAGATTCCATCTCTTTTTACCAGGACCTTGCCCCAGTAATCACCCTTCTACATAACCCTGGCTTTGTTTTACTTCTTTGTTATTGCGCTTACTTTTGCATCATGTGCTGCTACTGCATAGCAAAAGACCTCATCTTATGGAACAGAAGAGTGCAGCTTTTGTGTAAATTTATGGCGGTTAAATCTGTTCTTCCTGTCACATTTGCCATCTCTTGTTCTGTGGAAGTGAGCTTTGTCCAACACTAAGAAATTGTTGCTGAATTTTATTGATTTTTAGTGGTGAGGACATCTGACACTTGTTGTACTTGAAAATAGGTCTAGTAACATTTGTGGATGAAAAGTCATGGTAAAAGGTCCCTACAGGAACCTGATTGAAGTCTGTTTGCTAAGTCCTGTTATGTGTTTTTCATACAATGCAATACAATTTAATGGCATGGACATTGTACATGGATGTTTGCATGAACTCAAAGGCTAAACAAATCGAATTTAAACAGAGACAGATGTGTGATAGCCACCATATTTCCAGTCAGGTTGCTGTATGAGACCTGTTTTCTCCTTTCTCTTACGTGCTTGCTGCTGTTTATTACAGATAAAATCAGCACAACAACATTCATATCAAGTTTTTTCTGTGTGAGCTTTCTTAACTCTTTGTAACCTCTAGAGGATGCAGTCCTCTGTCTTGTAATGGTGAAGGAACACAACTCTGTCATCCTTGAGAAACTATCCTGACCTGAGAACTTGGCTTTAAACACACAGTGGTCATCAAAAAGCCATGAATGATAACCTATGGATGCGATTTGTCAAGTATTGCAATAGAGATGCCCAAGAGTTTTCCTGTGTGTGTAATTGAAATCATTGGCTAATTCCTTATCCACCATCAACATTGCTTTTATGAGAGAAGAAAGACTAAACATTGAAAAATTCTGAGTCAAGAAAGGTATTCCTGCTGAATACAATATGACAGTGCTTTTCAAACTAAAGGCAAATCTCAAGGCACTCTGTAAACATTTGTTTTCATTTACTAATGCCACATAACTTGACTTATACTTATTAATACTTATTAACAAAATGACATCAAAACAGCAACACACCCAATATAAACCAGACAGATCACAAAATTAAAAATGAGAGAAGTAGAGACACAAAAGTGTGTGTGCGCACACGCACTGTTAAATAAGACATGTTCCACGGTCCCAGAGATTGAAGAGTTTGTTTTCCCACAACCCCAAAACAGTGAAGTCTAATCCAGTTCACAACCACTCAAAGAAAGACAATTCAAAAGTCTGCTCTGTGGTTCCCGACAAAGCTCTGCCAGAACCAGCAACCCCTGGAGAAACTCCGACTGGGAAACACACGCATCCACTGGCTTATTCCTCCTCCTGACACAGACTCCACAGACAAGACTTAAGCTTCACACGAGTAGTATATTGCAATAATAATGTATGGTTGTCACAAAATCCCACCATTTAGGAACAACGGCAATAGAAACATGCAAAAAATATCTTAAAAAATGTAAACACTGGTTAATCCCAAAATAAATCTACCAGTTTTTCTTCTTCAGTCTTACCATACATGTCAGCCCTCCTGTTTTTCTTGGCATTCTCTTGTAAGCAATAGATATTTAAACTAAGTACTGAATTTCTGTGTTCGTTTATACAAGGCAGGAGTGTTCACAGCGTGTCACTTTCAACCAGATATCTGATTCTGACCACCTGACTGTAGTCATTTACATAAAGTAGGAACTAGTTAACCTAAACCTTGTTGCTCTGATATTTTAAAGCAGGTTGCCCTGTACTGATTTTAGGATTGACTGTGTGTCCCCTTGTCTAAATGTAAAGGATATGTGGACAGCGGTACAGATGGCTGGGAGGCCCAGGGTAGGACGATGGAAAATTTCCCTTATTTTCAGGTTGACAGGTATGGTTTTACATCTTTGACAAAGCAGAGGGGAGGGTTTGTTCAATATGACTAATGAGCTGTGGCAATGTGCGCCTGCTTGTAGCTAAGCTCTAATTTTCACATTTTCTCACACGTTCATTTTCCCTGTCGTCACTGACGGATACAGAATCTAGAGAAGATTAACGAATCCTTCAAGTGTTGCTAAATTCACATGACTTGCCGTGAGTCATCAGAAAAATCATGGGGAAAAAATGCCTTTTTATACTGAATCCAAGTGACACATAAAATTTAGAAGTTAATCAAAAACATAACACATATTTTAGAAATGTGATTCAGTGATGGTGCTTGTTTTCCAGTTTTCTGCCTGGATCAGAGTCGTTGCTGTCACATGGGAGGTTTCTATGGAGGTACTGTAGGCAGTGCTTTTATGAGACATGCAGATTGAGGCCAGAGTGTTGAACTTGAAAGTCGGGTCCGACTCGAAGTTTGGGTCAAAGGAAATGTCGGGGATGGAGATGGCATCAAGCTCGTAGCTGGTCTCTGTGTCCCCTTCCTCAGCATACACGTGAGGAGCATAATCACCCAGCTCCTCTCCTGCCGCCTGGAGATTGCATAACATCTACAGTAGGCAGAGGAGGAAAGGAGAATAATTAAAAAAATACAGACATTACAGAATTATCTTAGCTTATTAGGATTGATTGAATTGTCATTACCATAGTTAGTGCTTTGAACAGAATCTCACGGTGGATGTCAATCTTAATGTCTGCAGAATGTTTACCGCTGCTCATCCAATTGTTCTTCTGGGAAATCAGATAGATATGCAGATAGTTGTAAATACCACCAGGAGTCTGACATAAAATTCAACGTAGTTAATCTCTATGGATATTAAAAAAAATTGTAATAATGAAAAAATTCATAGATTAGATTGCAGTACCCAGCGCACAGAGTTTCTGTACCCATCTGTCATTCTCAGGAATGATGATGCTTCCTCGGACTGGAGAATCAAACAATTCAGTGGTTAATACTGAACAATGCAGCAGCTTTTGAATTATGGTAGAATTTAATGAACTATAAAATTTCATGGCTCTGTAAAATTCTGCCTCTTCAAACTTAGTAGTGCTACTCAGATTCAATAATGACATTAACAACAATAATACTTTCAGTACCACATGCATAGAGTTCACATCTTTAAAGTCTTTATGCTGGCCTTGCGACACTTCATCTGTTGTTGTCATCTGTGGGGGGGAAAAAAACAGGTCAGGCCAGGACGACACCTCACTTTTGAAATAAATGTAATTTGTGCCCATTTGTCACTTGGATAAAATATGAAAGGATAAGGCTTGCTATTTATTCTCAGTTTTTCTGGTTCATCCTCAATCAGCAGTGTGTTAGTCTGTCTTTTTGACTGTCCTAGCCAGTATTAAAGCCCCAAGCTCATGTGTTCTACTGTAAATATGTGTAAATATATGAAAATACTGTTTAAAACCTTTCACGAATGAGTCGTGTGTCATTCTAACAAATCTAAAACAGTCCTAGAACAACTGGTTATTGTAGTTTTCAGCAAACATTTCTTGAACAGAAGTAAATACTATATATTGGAGACTGCTTTCAGTTTTGTTTTGGTGTGCTAGTGAGTATTTAGCAGCAGGATGGTGTGTGTGGGATTGGCTCAATGTAAACTACAGTGGCCATGTTCATTGTAATGACGGAACATGTGATCCAGCGCAACGTTGAATTTCTAATGTGAACAATGGATCTCTGTGGCAGAAAAGGATAAGTCAGGCCTTTGTCAGCCATTAGCTTCACACACAGTGCCTGTTAGCAGGTTCAATTTGTTGCTGATTTTCTTTTCATTTTGACAATAAAAACATCTAGAATATCACAAGACTTATCCTATAATATAGAATACGGTGCAATTTTTGACCTCCCGAAAAAGCATAATAAGAGTTTCTGTACCCATTGCAAATAGTTACTTCGCCATTGGTTGGTTTGGGATGTGCTGTACCCTGCATTGGCTTCTGACACTGCCACTGTTGTTCTATCATTGGCTGACTGCAAAAAAAAATAAAAAAATATTTCAAGTCAAGACATGACCGCATGTAGATAATTGACAAAATGTGTAGTTCATTTGTGCATGCATAGCAGATGGAGAAAAGTGTCCTTTATTCAATTATCGTGTATTTTTCAGCACTTACTTGCTTCAGCCTCCTTGGAACTTGAGAATCTGTTTCCACTTTCACTTGTTGGTTTAATAGCTCATAAGCCACCTGATGAAAATTTGAAGACAGAAACTTATGTTTATACAGCAACAATCAGTTGTAGTTTCATTATTTTCATTCATTTTTACTGCTGTAGGATGAATGAAAAAGAAGAATGACTTTAATTTGTGTTAATAGTGCTATATATTTTGATAAGCCCTAGCATAAAGGATAACTTTCGTTTTTTTTTTTACAACCTGGACTTTATTTGTAGCATTAAATACGCCTATTTACTCACCCAGACAACTTTGGTGGCATTTGGAGTCGTTTTGGCATGGTGGCATGTTATCAACATCCGGCGTCTCTAGGCAACTACCTCTGACGTGGATGATGTCATTACCGAACGCCGCGCGCTGAGAGCAGCCAGCCACCACACGGCTAACTCTGCGACGGTCCGCTACGAATATGCAATAACGAACCATAGCTGTGCCAAACTACAGCTAAACTAGCCGACCGCCGGCTCAGAGGGGAATAGCACCAGCATATCATAACAAAATATTGGAATATGAACGAGTTTCGCCGCAGATTATGCGTTATATAGAGGCTGCGCATGGATGCCCCGAGTACTCGCATTATACGGATATACGCGCCGCTCCTCTGCGGCTAATTTCTTCAGAACGACTCCAAATGCCACCAAAGTTGTCTGGGTGAGTAAATTGTCGTATTTAATGGTATAAATAAGGTCCAGGTTAAGTCCAGGTAAAGTTATCCTTTAAGACTTTAAATTCAAGTTGAGTAAAATTTAAGAAACAAACAATGTGCGTGTGCGTGTGTGTAGGTAGTACAGGTGATTTTGTGATTAAGATAGTTACTTTGCAATCACTTCCTGGTTTCTCAATGTTAGAGTTGATTATATGTCCTGAAACGTCATCCGGCAGTGGTATTTTGTCTCTGTTACATGAGACCAGAAAAACCAAAAGCAGCATACCTGGGATACAAAGACCACACACACAGATCAAACATACAGTTTTATGTCCTAAATTAAGCTATTAATCATTTCAGGAAGGGCTCATGACCAAAATATGAAATTATGTTATTTTATATGTCAGTTATATTTAAGAGATGGTGTTTAAGTGGGAACATTTGTTATATGTTTTTTTGTCAAGGTTTAAACAACAACAATAAAAAATCTTATTCGTATTGAGCAAAGTGTTTTGGACATGCATCCCACCTGCGAGCAGCAGCATGGTGAAGAAGATGATCCCAAGTACTCCGCCTCCTACTGTGGAGCTCGTAGCTCTGGAGGAGCGACAGTTTGGCGTCGCTGTGTCTGAGCAGGTACACACAGTAACTGACAAGTTGTGGAAAGCGCTCGTGTGCTGACGGTCAAACACTTCCAGCAGCAGCTTAAATTGTCCAGAATGAACTGTGTTCTCTTTCACCAGGTTGAGTGAGTACCCTGCACATCCAAAATGAATTGTCATATTATAAAGATTCATTGGGACATACGGTCGACTTAGAGCTTGATTTGATGATTTCAGTTGGTTTTAGCAGTGACATTAGTTGCACAAGTTATTTGATCTTGGCTACATTTGAACCCCAAAGGAGTTGCTCACCTTGAGCAGGGTCAACCCTCCACTTGCCCTCAATGTCTCCGTGGAGCTTGAACTGGAAAGGTCCACCATAGGGATCTTCATCCAAGTCGATGACTGTGATGTTGGCCACAGAGGCTCCATGAGACTGGCACATGTCAATTGTGCTGACACTCAGGGTTGGAGTATTGTCATTCTCATCAGTAATATGGATGTTTAGGGTGGCGGTGCCTGTCATTGGAGGTTTGCCTGGTGACCGAAAACACACGCTGCACATTTTTAGTAATGTGATAAAACATTTGCGATTGACAGCATGCACAGAATGTATGAACAATTCCTGGTCATACCATTGTCAACAGCATATATTGTGACGTTGTAGATACTATTTTTCACAAAGGGGGACTCTCGATCCAAGCTCTTTGATGTGGTTATTTTTCCTGTCACGGGGTCCACTGTGATCCAGCCAGCAGGATCGTCTCCTTTGCTGTATCTGCAATACATGTATGTGTTGTGTTAGACGTATTCAAGTTCTATATTGACATACTCATGTAGAATGTTGTTGTCCTGTGAGATGGACACAGGTAGTATCTTCATGACTTACACAAATGTGTTTGAACTAGTGACGTCACGGTCTGTGGCTGTAAATGTCTCCAGATACTGTCCCGCCTTAGTATTCTCACCCAGTTGAACTTGTTTGTTAGGTTTATCGAAGATTGGAGGATCGTTGACATCCTCCACAGCCACTGTCATTCGGTAGGTGGACTGACCGATTGTCTCTGCCACACTTGTACCACCAAAAGTGGAGCCGCTAGTAGTGACTACTTCCCAAAGGCCAGTGGTTGTGCGACTCACCACTTTGCACGAGTGATAAGCGATCTCATTCTCTACACTGATAGTTATGTTCTTCTGAGGATTTTCTTCATAGTCCAGGGCCTGTAAAAGCAGTGAAGATCAAATGTTGGTTTGAAGACAAATACCGAAGTTTGTGCCATAATAACTTCACATCAAACGTCATTAAGAGCCATAAAGTTCATCATACACTGATAGTTGTTTCTGCAGTGCAGCACTAAAAACCTCAAATCCCTAGAAACAGCATGAAGAGTATCCATTTAAGTGTCACTCTCCTTAGCATTTGTGAGCACTGGTGGTACAGTTCATCTCCTCAGAGTCCAAACTTTGCAAAAAACATATTTTGGGAAAAGAAAGCCTGATTTGTTAAAGTGGATGCATAAGCATTTTAAATGTAGTCACAGTGGAGCATAGTTGTTGTGGATCAAGCCTTTTTACCTCTCTGCCCAATTCTTCAAACCGGTACCAGGGCATGATGTAGATACTATCTGCATGATATCTTAAGGACATACATCAGCGCCGTTGAATAAGAGAGATGCCACGATTCCAGAAGCAACATGTATCATGGGGCAGTCAATAGTTCCCATTTCCTATGCACGCTCGCTGTTGAGTTGATGAAATGAATGAATTTTTTGACATTTTAATGCATTAACTGAGCTCTTATAAACCTACTCAATGTGATATTGTATGTAGCCACCTTTAGTTAATGTTTATCTTAAGTTAAATGCAAGCTAGATACTATTTACAGTTAGCTAATGTAAGCAACACTACCATAGCTGGCTACCATAACCACATGTCATGTCATGTCTCCATTTACCTCAAATTAATTGCAGTTATTGCCATTTGCTGGCATACAGAGTTTATTTTAAGGTATTAGATTTACTGTTAAAGTGATCAGTGTTAAGTTGTGACCATATTAACAGCAAAGCCCAGATCTAGCAATGCCAACAACAGCAAGTGGAAGACAAGACCGTGGGTGGGAGAACAGACTGGATATGAGTGCTCAGATTTGGGTGTGAGTCGTAAATACCACGATCCATGGCCAGGTTTCCTGATAGCATAGTATGCCTATGTAAAAGAACTTGCAGTAGTAGAAGAATGCAATGGCTATTTTGAGCACTTGGATGTCTTTCTTGGACTGTTTTGTGCCATCGTTCTCCCCCTGTATGAGGTCAAATGAGTTTCTTTGAAATATGGCATTTAAGGAAAAACTTACCTACCCTCTTCCTGGATATATTAGAGAATGTTTTGTTGAATGCAATTGGTTGCGTTGAATATTTTGCGCTATTCACCAATGTTAACTTAAAAACCTGAGCAGGTTATGGCAATAACATATTCACTTGTTGTTCATGTTTATGTGAATGCTTTTACAGAAAATAACATTTAGATGTGAGTAATAGTAAAGTAGTAGTAATCAGTTCCCTTCCCTCCAAAATTAAGCACAGGCAGTTTGATTAATGCTGTCTCTCCGTCACTCCACAGAAAAACAAAACTATTGTATTCAGTGTTGTCAACTTAGAAATCAGTGTACATTATGTGTTAAAATATGAAAATGGATACAAATATAGTCGCTGCTGCTGCCCGTCCCTCTGGAAGCCATGCAAACAGGTTGACAGCGAGGATTTGTTTGTGAACTATTGAGAGCTACATGAATTACGTGGCAGCGAGTTTAAAGAAAATTACAGCTCTGTCAATTAATGACGCTGACAGACATCAACTGAGGGCATCGGTCCTCTGCAAGGTGTGATCAAAAGTGCTCTGTCATAAACCATAATGGTTATTGTATAGTTTTTCTATTTTCTTCTGATTGGTTTTGCTGATGCCAAATTGCGTTCACTGAGGTTGTGTTTGTGTAGTGCATTCCTGCAACAAGTGTGTTTTCACCAAGTAATTATTGGACTGTAGCTTGAAAAATCAGCATATGTATGATCAAAGGAAAATACCTTTGCCACATACAGTAGTCCCTCGTTTGTCTCAGGATCAGTAGTGATTCTGAAGTTGTTGCTTGTGTCTCCTTGGATTTGATATTTCGCTCTCCAGGCCGCTGTACCTTTGGAGTCCTTGTCTGTAAGTTGCAGACGTGAAACGAGAACATTTTCCTCTCCTTCTTTCACTTTCCCGGGACCCTGAGGTGAAAAATAAATGAAACTTTTAGGATGAAAGTAGACTGTTGTATTATTGGTAACAGCCTTCCTCGAGCTAATTGAAAGAAGTAATTCCTCACTGTTTGTCCTGTGATCACAGGAAGGTGATTGTTTCCATCTTCTATGTTGATTGTGACAGTGCAGGAGCTGGAGAGCTGTTTTTTTTCCCCGCGGTCTTTGGCCTCCACTACAATGGTGTATTTCTCTGCTCTCTGATCAGTTAAAAATGAATATGAAACGTATTTGATTCTGCAATATTATTAAAATCTAAGGAGATGGCAGCTGATTTGATATTTTTTAAATTTTAGAATTATGCCATCAAACAATGAGTCCTCTTACCTCATGGTCCAGACACCCTTTAAATGAGATGGTTCCAGTTCGTGTACCAGGGTTTTGGTTTAAGTAGAAATCCAGCTCATAGGGTTTGGGAGTGACTGAGACTATTCTGAAATCAAATTTTCCGTTGTTCTCATTGGTGTCAGCGTCGCTTGCCCCAATGATAACAAGATCAGTGCCTGTCAGTATCAGAGGAAAGGAGTTGTTTTTTGTTATTTCATTTTTGGCCATTGTGAGATTCCAAATTTTATTTCATGTAAAGTTTCCATTTCATAGTAGCAGTAAAGATTACAGTAGGAAATAGTTAAAAAGTTACCTTGTGCTGTAGATTCTTTTGTGCTGACCTCGTACCTTTCAAAGGCAAACTGTGGAGTGTTGTCATTTGAGTCCAGAATCTGGATCTCAACGCCCAGCTTTGTGTCTAATACGTGGTTCTCTTTATCAAAGGCCAGAAAGACTAGCTGTAATCGAAAGGCAAGAATTGTGAAATAAGAAACCTTCCACCGTGCGCCACACACACCAACACACACACGCATGCACACATAAACATCCTCTGTGCTTTGCAGGAAATCATGGTAATGATGCAGTTTTAGTAAATTTCTTCTAACCTTTAAAACTTTGAACTTCTCATAGTCCACAGGGCCGTGGACAGTAATCTCCCCGGTGTTTCTGTTGATTTGTAATATACCTTTGGGGTCCTCATCAACACCTTGACCTTTTATCTCGAAAAGGGTGAGGTCCTTCTCAACTTTAATCTGTAGGGAGTCAAAACACAATGATCTTCCTGCATCTTGTCATACATACTATCCATATCCATGCATTGTGTCTCAGAACTTGTCTCACTTTGCCCAGTGTATATGGGAAGCTTCCTTCATAGCCCTCATCGATGGCAAAGGAATCAATGATCCAGTTTCTTTTTTGTCGCTGTAGAATTTCTGAAGATGAGCGGTGGAAGACCAAGCACTACAAAACATTAGATATATGACTTAAATTGGGTTAAGTGCATTTGGGATGTTTTGCATTTTATGATTCAGATTATTATCTACAAAGGGTCTTTTTTTGTAAAAATTAAGCTCTGAACACAACGTTAAACATGTTACTCAGCTTGTGCGCTCAACACCTCTTCCAGAATAACATCCTATAGGTCAAATAAGGTGGTAATTAAGTAATGAATTAATTAATTTTAACATGTCATTAATGATTACAGTCACAATGTGACATATTATTGATACTGGCTGTCATGACTATATCAGTTTTAACTTTAAGTGTTAAAATTATAGCTAAGTATTTAAATGGTAGAAAAAAACTCCATATACTTGTACAATTTTTAACTGTCATGTTTAAGTTGTTCTTGTATTCTTAGTTATTGATAGAAAATGTTGTCATGCCAGTTAAACTAATGAATCCATATGCCCTCATTCATGTTGTTAGAATCAGTTGGATGAAAACATGTAGCTTCTAAAAACGATCAATCATGTTGGAATTTAAGACAGAAGTAAGCATCAGGCAAGCATTGTGTGAAATAACTCTAATGAGTCCAGAAAGACTGCCACCGAAGAAAAATTCTTACCAGCATCATGAAGAGACTGAGTGGTATCGCCTCCATTGTGTATCCTGATCGTGTGCTGTAGAAGTCAGTCCCTTAGATAAAAACTATTCCTTGGATGCACCTGAGTAAATGCCATGCCAGTGCAGGTTCTAGCTGTAGTGTACCTGTGAGGGGGAGGGCCTGTGGCGTAAATCATCTCATCTTGATAGCATCTGGGTGTGTACAAAGTGCTCTGTGTGTGTGTGTCTGAGTCTGAGAGAGAGAGGCAGAGAGAGTACTGTATACTTGTCACTGTTACAGAAATATGGTGAGAATTTAGTTTTGTATGTGTGTCACAGAATGTAATAAGATGTAACAATGCTCATTATCTTAAATTACCGGTAGTTCCTTTCCTAACAAGCTTACAGAGTGCTTCACAACGGTGCAAACCCCAAAAAACACAGTCAAAATACACACTGTGTAATACATTAAAAACACACAAAAGCACAGGAGAAAAAAAGTGAATCTAAATCTAAATATTCCTATTACTATTCCGCTGTTCTGTTTTAACTTTACAGCACTATTTTTCTCAGTTTTATTTCATAATGCCGGTGTTCTTCACAGGGTCCATGTTAGTCAAAACAAACAAGATAGAACCAGTTTTGTCAGGCTCTTGTTTTGGTCTGAATGACCCGCTCTGAACTTTGTAGTTGAGAAAAGAAGCAGGACGATATACGATTTCATGAAATGAGTTTGAAAATTATTGTTACATGATAACATTAATTATATTAGATTATTAGACGAGATGTGTGAATTTATTTATTTATATACTGAGCACTTTGGGTTTCCGTAAACCTAAAGGGAGGTTTCCATGGCCTTGATGTACTGGTATAGCTCTTTTGGTGTTCTTCAGTTCTAATAATGTGTTTTGTAATTTGGTGCTGTTTCGTAGTTACAGTTCTACATCTAATCTAATTCACTGTGTATCACTTTTCTTTTGAAAAGCGTGATGTGTTTTGCTTGTGCTCATTGTGGTAACACTGGAAATATGCAAACTGACAGTCCAAAAAAAGCATGCCTGCACTGACCTTCATTCTCAGAGCTGTATTTGCTACACAATAAAGCATTTGTCATTTTTGGCTGTGCTGTCCATACAGAGAAATACTTCACTTCTCTTATGTTCCATTACTATGAATGTCTAAAGCAATTCACTGCAGCAATGTTAACATTAGCCTCTGAGATCAGTAGTTTGTAACAATCGCAAAGGCTAATAGGTTTAAAACAAAACTGTCATATGATTTGTGGGTATTATCTATTGAAGTGGCAATCTTGGAAATTTAATTCCTGGTTGATTGACACCTGTAGTTAAAACAAAAGAGGTCTGGCAGTAATCGGCATTTTTCCATCATTCTGTGAGCAACCGTGATCTCATTTTATGCCACGGCATGAATCTGCAAACAGCAGGGCACAGTGGAAGGAGTTGGTTACCTTGCTTAGAAGATCGAGATTTGCAGCCTGTCACCTGCAGATCTCTCCCTAACACCTCACTGTGACTGCTCCCTCTTGTTCCATTACTCCCTGTAATATTTCAAACTGATGCACTGTCAAAAAATGCTGAAAATGACCGTTGTTTTGTTTTATAGATGCATTTTTGATAAACTGTAGCAGCAAGTTCAAAGCTCACTGACAAACACATTACATTTCAAGACCACTTCATAATAAAGTTAACTTGTGTTCCGTGAATAAAATGCTTTCAATGTGAAGCTGCAGCAATGTTGGAAATGTTTGGTTTATTAGAAGTAACTTGTTTGTAATACTGCAAATATATTTGTAGTATAATAGGTGCAATATATATGGCCTACTTTCATCAGTGGGCCATAGGTGCATAGGTGCCATTAGTTACCTCATTCAGTGATAGGTACTGACTTACTTTAAGAGATAAATCATACATTAAGATAACAAGTTTACCAAATAGATAGGTATTGTAGACCTGAGGACAGTGGAATTAGCACAATCTAAAGGAAGAGACTTATTCAACATATGGACAGAAATCTACTGAGCGGAAATCTGACTCACATAGCTCAACATTGCTCCAGTGGGAGGGTGAGAATGAGTCTCATTTTCATCATACTGAGCATTTTGCTTGCCTGCCAATAGAAAAGAAAACACGTCAATCACCACTTGCCTTGAGAGGACCTCTAAGCAGCAGCGTGTCAAAAAAGTTGTACATGTTATAGCTAGCATCTGACTAAACACTGATGTTTTGCAATGATGAAACCATTTTCTAGCAGCCTTGATGAACTAATTTCTCAAGAAAAAAAGCAGCGTGGGACATTCAAAACCTGTATGTACATTTTCGTGTAAACTACAGATGTCATTGATTGATTAATTAATAATAAAGCATTTTATTCTCCTTTAGTTGTGTTTATAAAGACTTGATGATTAATCAACAGTGGATTTGGAGTAACATTCACACTACCTTGTGTCTTTTGGTGTTCATCTGTGTGTTCTGCTGTTAGGTGCTTGCATGTATTTACTATTTCCTGGTGTGGTCTGACGTACCGGCACTTTTAATGTCTTCCATTGTCTTGTGCTGAATCTGAACTGAGCTTAAGGTGACATCCATATTTGGAATGTATTCAGCGTGGGTCAAACAAGTTCAGACCAGTGGTGGATTTGCATATTACTCTCCGTGCCACAACAGTTATCAGAAAACAAGTTCTGTCGGCTCTGAAAGACTAAAGGGCAGCCATTGTCACAACAGGAACACAGAAGCAAAATATTGAAACTTGCCAACTAAAATCAGACAGGCTGAAGATTGTCTTGGCAGTGACAGAGGGAGTTGATGATGTGAACTGGTCATGACACAACCAACATCTAGGCATTTAGTCTTTGTACTGTACAGTACGAACACTTTACGTTGCTCCAGCCATTGCTCATGCATGCCTCATGCCGTCAGGTGGGATTATCTCTGCAATCATTTGGAAGGTGAGAAAACAGTAAACCCAACTCTGCTCTACCCCTCTGACGTTCTGTATCAAATTTCTGCTGCCACCACTCCCTCGCTGACAACCCTTTCATCTTCTGCA